>NC_045630.1:44328749-44953749 GCF_009829155.1 Mustela erminea | reverse complement strand
GTTGGAGAGCACAGGGAAGGCTTCCTGTAGGAGGTGACTGCCTGTGTACCATCTATAGCCAGGCAATTAGCTGTAGAGCTTGATTACTTACAGCAACTTCCCAACTCATTTTATTTTTTTAAAGATTTTATTTATTTATTTGAGAGAGAGTGCACGCATAGTGGGGCAGGGGTGTGGAGGCAGAGGGAGAAGCGGGCTCCCTGCTGAGCAGGGAGACCAACTCAGAGCTCTATCCCAGGATCCTGAGATCATGACCTGAGCGGAAGGCAGACGCTTAACCAACTGAGCCACCCAGGTGCCCCTCCTACCTCGTTTTAAAGATTAGGAAATCAGAAATCAGCTTATCCAAGGTCACAGTAATTATGGCAGAACAGAATTAGAACCAGAACTGACTCCAAAGCCAGGCACTTTCTTTTTTTATTTATTTAAATTCAATTAACTAACATATAATGTATTATTTGTTTCAGGGGTACGGTCTGTGATTCATCAGTCTCAAACAGCACCCAGGGCTCACTCCACACACCTGCCCCAGTGTCCATCACCCATCCCCCACCCTACTCCCAGCAACCTTCAGTCTCTTATGCCCTTGACTGCTTCCCTGGGGGCCTGGCCAGCCACCTTTCTACAGTGAAGAAGAATGGGAAAATCTCTTCCCTAAAAACAGTGCAAGGGGGTTGTTCCATGTATTTATTTGAGAACTTGAGTCTACAGTTCAGTAAGCTTAGACAAACAAGCACATGCCACAGAGGCCACCACCATTCCCAGTTTCTCTTGCCATAGGTCGATTTCACCCGTTCTTGAGCTTCACATAAATGGACCCAAAGCTAGAAAAGGGTTTCTTCCTCTTTTTTTTTTTTAATTTATTTTCTTTTTAAGTAATCTGCACACCCACTGTGGGGCCCGAACTCATAACCCCGAGATCAAGAGTTGCATGTTTGGGGTGCCTGAGTGGCTCAGCCGGTTAAACGTCTGCCTTCAGCTCAGGTCATGATCCCAGGTTCTTGGGATCGAGTCCTGCATCAGCCTCCTTGCTCAGAAGGGAGCCTCCTTCTCCCTCTGCCTCTGCCCCTCCCCACTTCTGCGGACGCTCTCTCTGTCAAATAAATGAATAAAATCTTAAAAAAAAAAAAAAAAGAGTTGGACGTTCCACCTCCACTGACTGAGCCAGCCAGGTACCTGGCTTTCTTCCTCTTAACATAAAAAGAGGTTTTAATTTTGTTTTGTTTTAAAGATTTTATTTATTTATTTGTAGGGAGATCACAAGTAGGCAGGGAGGCAGGCAGAGAGAGGGGGGGATTCAGGCTCCCAGCTGAGCAGAGAGCCCGCTGAGGACCCTGAGATCATGACCCAAACCAAAGGCAGAGGCTTAACCCTCTGAGCCACCCAGGTGCCCCAGAAGAGAAGGTTTTAAAAGGAGGCTTTTGTGGGGTGCCTGGCTGGCTCAGTTGGTAGACCATGCGATGTTTGATCTCAGGGTTGTAAGTTTGAGCCTCATGCTGGGTATAGCGATTATTAAAAAAAAAAATTTTTTTTTTTAAGTGAGGAGTACTTCTGTAAGAAGTTAAGGGCAATCCCTCAGGAATGTCCAACACAATGACATGACATATCCCCAAATGTGGAAAAGGCAAGACCAGATGGCACTGCTCAAGCTTCCAAAATCCCTAGTTCCATTTATGTGCCCCAACCCTCTAGGAGGTGGTTGTTAACCACAGAAGCTCAGGGGCCCCTGCTTTTGGGGCTGGGGAGCCTCTGATCCTTCCGGACTTCTCCCCTTACCTCTTCTCAAGGCGTCAGCACCAGGAACGTACGTGGGTACACTTGTCATCTGCTCTCCTACTGCCCAGAACCCCAGGAGATCCTGTAGCCTCCTGAGTAAGAAATGCTCAGCTCTCTCTGGCCTCTAGATTCCTTCCTAGTATTGTAGGCTGCACTGTACTTGTCTGCCCACACCTTCCTCGTGTGCCCAGGAGGCTGGAATCCAGGTGTGTTCAAGGAGGCCCACCCTCTCCTGGGAGGTCCTGGGCCGCCATCTTGGTTCTGGCTTTCTAGGAGCTTGGCAGCCTCTACAGGAGACACAATCTCTGAAGGGGCTTCTGCCCTGCTTCTTGTCTGTACTTGTCTGCCCAGCTTCTCTCTGAGTCAGCTCCTGTCCCATGCCTCTCATCCCTGTCAAAGCGGGATTCTCTTTCCAGAGGCCCCACCAAGTCCTTGTTCCCCGTGTAAAAAGTGCCATGTTTCTCCTTTAAAGAGCAGGAACAACAGAAATGGCTTGACTGACAGAACAAAAAGTTAGCTCAGGGAACCAGCCTTGTTGACTGAGGCTGTGACATCCAGGTATCCCCCAGGGAGGAGCAGAACATTCCCCAAGACTGCTCAGTTAGAGTTTCACTGTCTGGGAAAATTACTTTTATACACGACACAACTGGAAGCAAAATTTCCTGGCATGGGGTGACTGGGGAAGGGGAGGTGGATCAACAATGGACCCCCCTGCTGTGACCAGAACTGGGTCAGATGCAGAAATGCGGGCAGTGACCTCAGGGCACCCTGGATGCTCCAGTGTCTCCCCCTAAAAAGGCTGTGGCTGAGCCAGAGCTGCTGTGAATGACCAACTGATTTTTTTTTTTTTTAAGATTTTACTTATTTGACAGAGAGAGATCACAAGTAGGCAGAGAGACAAGCAGAGAGAGAGAGAGGGAGGGAGGGAGGAGGAAGCAGGCTCCCCGCCTAGCAGAGAGCCCGATGCAGGATTCGATCCCAGGACCCTCAGATCATGACCTGAGCTGAAGGCTCAGTGGGTTAACACTGAGCCACCCAGGCAGTCCCCACCAACTGAATCTTTATTTGATGTCCTGAACATCTCAGCAGTAAATATCTGTGGCTCAGTACTAACATGTCTTGTGGCATCCTTTCAACACACCCCTCACAAAGGACTCGGTCTCTGTCTCACCAGTTACCTGCGTTGTGCTGCTCATCCCAGAAGGAACGAGGGGTGGGGGCAGGATAGTATCCCTGTTCCAGAGTCCATCCATCAACAACCTTAAGGGGCCCTTCAGAGGCAAATGCCTCTTTCATTCACTCTGATCTGAACAGAGCACCTGCTCTGTTGTACTATTTCCCAATCATCTCTGTCGCTTTCTCTCTGATGTAGTCATTTATGCAACAAACCTATAATGAACTTGAGAGGGAATCTAGGGCAGTAAGGAATGCCAGCTCTGGAGCCCGATTTTCTGGGTTCGAACCCTAGCTCTTCCACTTACTAACTCTACGGTCTTGCCCAGACTCTACTTCAGATATCTTGTCTGTGAACTGGAAATAATCCAATATTCACTCACAGAATTATTGCAGAGTTAAGTCAAATATGCAGCCTGCTTTGGAGAGTTTCTGGCACATAGTACTGTAGATGTATTTCCTATTAAAATAAGCATTATCGGGGTGCCTGGCTGGCTTAGTCAGTGGAGTGTGTGACTCTTGATCTTGGGGTTATGAGTGCAAGCCCCATGTTGGATGTAGAGATCACATCAAAATAAAATCTTCTTTAAAAATACTCATTATTGGGGTGCCTGGGTGGCTCAGTGGGTTGAGCCTTTGCCTTTAGCTCAGGTCATGATCTCAGGGTCCTGGGATCGAGCTCCGCATCAGGTTCTCTTCTTCGCCAGGAGCCTGCTTCCCCCCTCTCCCTGCCTGCCCCTCTGCCTACTTGGGATCTCTGTCAAATAAATAAATAAAATATTTAAAAAAATAATAATCATTATTGCTATGATCAAAACATAACTAGACAGAGATAAACAGTGGTCAGTAAAGAAATTATACCTGCTCTCTTGGACCTCACATCTTAGCAAGAAGTTGCATCTTGGGCTCCTGGGTGGCTCAGTCATTAAGCGTTTGCCTTCAGCTCAAGTCATGATCCCAGGATCCTGGGATCGAGTCCTACATTGGGCTCTCTGCTCTGCAGGAAGCCTGCTTCTCCCTCTCCCATTCCCCCTGCTTGTGTTCATTCTCCGGCTGTGACTCTCTCTCTCTCACTCAAATAAATAAAATCTTGAAGAAGAAGAAGAAGAAGAAGAAGAAGAAGAAGAAGAAGAAGCAGCTGCATCTTTCACTTGGGACTAGTGGGAGAAAGTAGATGCCAGGGACTAGGAGAGATGCGATGAGGGGAGGGGCACCCCAGCTGGACTGTGACCTCAGGTAAGATGCCTCCAAGGGAGCTTATGAGGTGAGTTCCACAAGATGGAGGCGAGTCGGCTGGGCAAAGGCAGCAACAAGTGAAGCTATCTGAGGATGTGAGAGACCTGTGTTAATGGAGTTCACAGAGATCCTCAAAGTGCAGGCAGGGAGGGCAGGAGATGAAGGACCTGGGGAGTCAGCAGTCAGGAGACCACAGTGCGGTCCACGTAAAAGTCGATAGCACTAGAGGCACGGCCCAGGAGAGAAAGTTGAAGAACTAGACTCATTAAAATGACAAACTTGTGCTGTGTGGAGGACACTGTCAAGAGAATGAGAAAATAAGCCACAGAGACTGGGAGGGAGTAGCTGCAGAAGACACATCTGATTGGCGCACCTGGGTGGCTCAGTCGGTTAAGCATCTGCCTTTGGTTCAGGTCATGATCTCAGGGTACCAAGATTGAGCTCCACATCAGGCTCTCTGCTCAACAGGTAGTCTGCCCCCCTCCCCGCCTCTCACCCAGCTCATATTCTCTCTCTCTCTCAAATAAACAAAACATTAAAAAAAAAAAGACACATCTGATAAAGGACAGCTATCTGAAATCTACAAAGAACTCAACACTCAGCAGTAAAAAAACAGACAACCTGATTAAAAGATGGGCAACCGATCTGAACAGACACCTCACCAAAGAAGATTTGCGGACGGCAAGTGAGCACAGAAGAAGAGCACCCCCCCCACACACATCATATGGCATCCAGGAAACACAAATTAAAACACTACACAACCTATCAGAATGACCTCAGCCCAGAACACTGACAGCAGCCGATGCTGGCGGGCATGTGGAGCAACAGGAACTCTCGTTCGTTGCTGGTGGGAAGGCTGCTTCAGGAACAGCTGCTTTGGAAGAGAGCTTGGCCGTTTCTTACAAACCAAACATACTCTTACCATAGGACCCAGCAATTATGCTACTTCTTATTTACCCAAAGGAGTTAAAAACTTATGTTTTCACAAAAACCTCTCAAGGATATTTACAGCTGCTTTCTTCCTCATTGCCAAAACTTGGAAGTGAAGAAGATGTCCTTTGGTAGGTGAATAAAGAAACTGTAGTTCATTCAGACAATGGAATATTGATTAGCACTAAAAAAAAAAAATGTGCTATCAAATCATGAAAAAACATGGAAGAAGCTTAAATGCATGTTACTAAGTGAAAGAAGCCGATTGGAAAAGGCTACATACTGTGTGATTCCAACTACAGGCCATCCTGGAAAAGGCAAAACTCTGGAGATGGGAAAAAGATCAGTGGTGGCCAGGGGGTCGGGGGGTAGAACAGGTGCAGCACAGAGGATTTTTAGGGCAGGGAAACTCCGTAGGAGACCACAGTAGTGGACCCATGTCATTACATGTGAGTCCAAACCCACAGAATGGACAACGCCCGGAGTGAGCCCTTGTGTCAACCACCGACTGCGGACGACGATGACGTGTCTGTGTCGGGTCGTCAGCTGTAACAAATGCACCCCTCTGGTGGGGGTGGGGTGGGGATGGTGGGGAAGGCCATGTGTGGGGCTGGGGGGGAAATCTCTGTACTTTCTGTTCAGTTCTGCTGTGAATCTAAAACTGCTCTAAAAAAATAAACCCTATTATAAAAAAAGAAAAGAAAAGAGGAAACGAAGGGAAGGCAGGGAGGAAAGGAAACCAAGGCAGCATCAGTGGGGAGGGAGAGGGAGACAAGTCACATCCGTGAGGATGAACTGAGGTGAAGGGCAGAGGAAGGTTCCGGAGGGATCTCAGGCAGTTGGGTGAGGGGCCCCATGGAGGGTGTGCTGGAGGAGAAGCCGGTCTGCCTGTGGGATGGGACTGGGGTCTCAGCCGCACCGGCTTTGTGAGACAGTTGGGGCGGGTGTAAGGGCTGCAGTGGGCATCTAGGTTTGTGGCTCTGAAGCTCAGAGACGAGGTGTAGTTCTGGGAGGCACCGGCATGTTTCAGCTGCTGGTTTAAGCCAGAAGATGGAGAAATTGCCCAGGACAACGCGGAGAGACAGACAAGTAGGCCCAGTCTCTGCAAGGGTTGTGCGTGGCCCCCCCAGTACCCCCTCCTCTTCCCTCTGAACCCCAAAGTGGGGCCTTCTTATAATCCCCATCAAACATGAAAATCAGACAGTTGGGGTTCCCCCGCTTGAGAAAAGGAACCCTGGTCAGAGATTTCAGGGCTCCAATTCAGCTGGGGATGGGTTTGCCAGACTGAGAGGAAGGATGGGGAACTCTGGACGCAGCTGGTGGGGAGGGGGACACGCAGGAGAGGAAAGAGGTGCAGGGGGAAGGGAGAGAAGGGGTAAGGGGAGAAGGAAGGGGAGGGAGGCCTGGGGGAGCCAACCCAGCAGGAATACTGCTGACCTTTTTTTTTTTTCTTAAACTTCTGGAAGCTAGCATTTACGCGCAGTGGGAAGGTTGCTTCTTACCAGATAGATGAATACAGGTCAATGTTTTAGGCTCTAGTTCATTAGGGTTGATTAAAAAAGAAAAGATATTGAAACTTGGAGAGCAGTGACTCATCCAAGGTCACAGCCTGACAAGGGCAAGAACAGCATCCGTGACATGGAAAGGCTTTCAGGATAGGATGGAGTGAGCTCGTCTTGACTTCCTGGGGGTCCAAGGCGTCTGCAAGTGGAGAGGTGTCTGCTCGGGATTTGGGGCTCAGGGGCTGGGGCTGGGGCTGCACATGCACCAACCTGCTCCTGCCTTGGAGGCCAAAGCTGCATTTGTAGCTCAGCGTGCGTGCTGCGGGGATGGCCCAGGGCTCCTCTGCTCAGCGGCTGCACACTCCAAAGCCAGCTTTATGAAGGAGGACCAGCCATTATGTCCCACATGGAACCTCTTTATGGACTTGCAAAAACTAGGCTCCCAAGTTGGCTCGCTCTGGGGGACCTGCTTGAGTAAGCTATGTCATCAGTTACAGAGAAATGGGCCCCTCCGTCCCAAAGATGCCCTGCACCAAAGCCTGTAAGTCCAGGCTGGGCTGGGAGGGGGACACCCGCTGAGACACATGGGCCCTGGCCTCTCGGGCAGTGATGCACGGGCACACTTGAGGAACCGCCGCCAGGTACCTGGGCACGTAGGAGGCGCCCAGAGGCCCAGCTGCCCAGCAGCCCCTTTCCTAGAAACTGCACATCTGTGTGATCACAGCAGGAGTCCCCAGGCTTTCTGCTGCCGCTACAGCCACGTGGCTGGACCAGCTGTGGAAGATCACCTGAGCTGAGCCAATCGGAGTTCTTCCTTGAGGATTTGGAACCAAAAGATCCCAAGGAGATCTGGCTTTCTCATAAACAAGAGAGACGTACACTTTAGAAGTGTTAGTGATGACCATTTTCCACTCTGCAGGCAAAAATACAGAAGCAGCTGGTCTAAACAGCAAGAAAATGAGTCAGACCTGACAAGAGAAGACCCAGTTGCATCTATGCCCTTGGGTTCCACGATGCCCTACGATTCCTCTAACAAAGTCCCAACTTTTGCTTAGAGTTGGTTTCTGTTACTTCCAACCAATAAATAGTTAATGGAGTGGAACTCAATCATCCTCGACCCGGGGTGACATTATTCTCCAGTGGATGTAGTATCTGAAGACATTTTCGGTTCTCCGAATAAGGGGTCAGACGTGGGTAGAGCTTGTGGGCGCAGTCTCCCCTCTGAGCAAGGAGCCCAATGTGGGACTCAATCCCAAGACCCTGCAAATATTTAGTGATGAGAAGTCTCCTCTGTTGATAGTGGGAGGAAAGTCAATTAGCGCAACCCCAGTGAAGAATCATTTAACAGTACAAGGGGCCTTAAAATGTTCACTCTTAGATCCAATAACTGACTTTTAGAATTTATTCTTCATAGAAAAATCTTAATTCAGAGATAATATACAAAGATTTATGCAGGAGGATGTTCATTGCAGCTTTATTTACAATGGTGAAAAACTGAACCAACTTCGATATCCAGCCACTGCATATTGGTTCCATAAATTGTGATACATTCATATCACAAAATAATATATGTAGCACTTAAAACCTTGTTTGGAGAGATAATTTAATAACACAGGGAAATGCTCATTTGGTCAACTAAAAACACAGAATAAAAAAAACTTGTAATATATGTAAGCGCAGAAAAAAAGCCTGCAAGGAAATGTATCAAAACGTCATCTGTGGCCATCTTGAGGGATCAGGCTCACGGCCAGCTTCAGTTTCCCAGTCTTTGAAATTATTTTCTAATTCTTCTATAATGAACATGGATTACTTTTATAATCAGGAAAAATTAATACTAAAAACGAATCCTGGAGTCCAAATTGAAGATAGCTCAGATTTATTCATTCACCCAAAAATAAATACAGTAGACCCACACACACACCTTAGCCATGGGAAATTCATTCCAAGACACCAGGGGATGCCTGAAACCACAGAGAGTACCAAATCCTATGCATCCTGTTTTTCCCTACGAATACATATCTTGATAAAGTTTAATTTGTAAATTAGGCACAGTAAGAGATTAACAACAATAATTAGCAACACAATAGAACAATTGTAACGATGTACTGTAATAAAAGTTATGTGAATGTGGTCTCTCTCAAAATCTCTTACTGTGCTGTATTCACCCTTCTAATGATGATGTGGGACGATAAAACGCCTTCATGATGAGAGAAGTGAGGGGAATGATGTAGACATGGTGACCAAACATTAGGCTACTGTTGACCTTCTGATGGTAGGTCAGAAGGAGGATCACCTGCTTCCAGACCACAGATGATCACAGGTAGCCAAACCACGGAAAGTGAAACCAGGGGTGATGGTGGGACTACTGCATGTACATGAAGGTTCTACTAAGTTCCAGATATCGTGGACAGAAGATAACACCCCTGCCCTCACGGGGTTTCCAGTTGAGAAGGGAAAGCACTTTGGAATTTCCAACCACTTTCAAATTCATGATCATAGACTCCCTTTGAAAAGCCTTTGCTATGATTAGTTAATAGCTACTATTTGTTGAAAGCTTACTGTGCACATACTAGATGACTTATAATTTGGATCTCATAATCTCTGCACAATATCTCAAAGAAATATGGTCAAGTCTCGTTCAAGGTCCCGCGGTTGTGGGCAGTGACCAAGATCCAAATAAGATTATCCTAACAACCAATTACCCATCTACTCTGTTCCCTGCCTCAGTGGCTGAAGATCTGTGAGCACAAGAAGCAGGTAGACATAGGATTCATTCCAGAACCATGTGAGGTGACAAATGGGGGTCACCAGGGAAGATTTTAGGGTTGGCAGAGCCAGACAGTAGAAAGGGACAAGCTGGGGGCCCAGTAGGCCACAGATGGGGCATCTAACTGGAGTTATTTGTCGTTACAGGGAAGGTTGTGGGATCAGAGGCCAGGGGCGCTGTCACAGTGGTGCTCGGAGCAACTCCTCAGAAGGAAGAACAAGAGAAGGAAAAGCAAAAACCATTTTTAGAATCCGGGATTCGAAAGAAGAAGGCTGTGATGGAGGCTAGAACAGCGGCAGCTGTGGCCGCCAAGAACATTCCCTCCCCAGAAGTAAGTCCATTAGAGAAGTTTCAGAAGAGGGAGAGGCAAGACAGAGGGACTGTGATCACACCGCAGAGCACAGCCCCGGGAACTTTGGGGATAGAAGGAGATCAGGGAACTTCACAGATCATGCAGGGCTGCTGAGTTTGCATCTTGCCAGTGGAAACCAAGGTAAAGGCCCCTGCTTCCATGGTGACCAAGAACCCCAGGACAGTTGGGCTTGGAGGGGATGGGGAGCCCCGGAAGGGAAACTGAAGACTATTAGGAACTCAGGATCACTGGATTCACTTTGCAAATTGGAATTTGGAATTAAGAATTGGAATTTGGAATTTGGAATCACTTTGGAATTAAGCAAGCAGATTGGGTGTGGCAGCATGCACTCAGGAGGGAGAGGATGGCTTCCGCGCTGCACCAGCCGACCGACCCAAAGCCCAGGTCGCGGCTGTGGGCAGTGACTGCCCGCCCCTCCGGTGGCAAAGGCAGAAGCTGATGGCTGGAGAAACACCCAGGCAGCCTGAGCTGATTTCCACCCACAATCTGGCTGTTTGCTCTAGTTCAGTGGGAGTTAGAGAAACTTCCAGGAGAGGGTGCAGGGCTGGGAGTCCAGAGGCCTGAGTTCGGGTCCCAAGTCCCCCATACATCACAACACCAGACACCTGCCCCGTAACCCGCCCCTCCAGCTTCCATGTTCCCCAATGCTGAGGGAGCATGACAGTGCCCCCTCCACCCCTCCCGGAGAAGTTCCTTCCCCCAGGGCCTCAGGGTGCCCCTCCCCACGCAGGAGGCGATCATCACAGCACCTGCTCTCATGGTGGCGGCAGGAGCAGAAGCGGGTAACACCCGTGGCTGATCTGAGACCACAGACCCCAGAGGGACTGAGAAAATACAAAGAACTTCAGGTTCAAATGAAAGGTGCTATTTCCTTCTTCCCTCTTTGAAGACCTGGGTCTTCAAATCTCCCTTGTCCCGCACCAGGCTGCCATCCCAAACTACTACCTGTGTACAGGCCCCCAAAACAGGCTCCCCAAAGGCTCCTGGCTGCCTCCCTCCTGCCCTGCTTCCTCTGCCCTCACCAGCATCTGGGCTGGCCCTTAGCTGCACATCCTACAGTTGTCTGTGTTTCCAGTTCTTGTTTTGTTCTGTCTCTTTCTTAGCCTCTTGCCTTTGCCCAGCCCTCCCCACCCCACCCCCCCACCATGAGCTCCCTGTGCAGACCGGGTCTCTCTGTCTTCAAACCCTGGATTCTAGTGAGGTCTAGGTGCGTTATTGGAGGCCCGGGAAGCGCGTGTGATTTGAATGAATGGGCAAATAAGATAATGCACCTGAAATCACTTTCGACAGTCTTCAGAGTGATCACGGCTAAGAGTTCATTCCGCAAATTTTCATTGATCACCTAGAGCTCTTTGCAGAGCCTCTGCGAGCTGCCCTGCACAATGCGTAATGAAGTCCCTGTCCCCAGAGAGTGCGCAGGGTAATGAGGACAAGCCCTGGTGTAACTTTCTCTTCTACAAACTACAAGAACACAAACAGAGTAACACAAGGATATGCTGTCAAAGAGGCCCCAGGCGAGGCTGTGCGAGTGCCGTCAGGACCTGCTCCCCTGGGGGCTTCGAGAAGGCTTCCTAGAGGACGCGCTGGCTTCAGAGCTGCCTTGTCCAGGGGCCTTGGCTAAGCCTGGGACTGCTCACAGCACCCCCGCCCCCAGGGAGCCCTGGCCCTGAGGCCTCCGCAGCGCCCCCTCTGGCCAGGGCCGCAAGGCCAGCAGAAGCAGAGGGCACTGAAGCTGCTGGGGCGCAGAGCTTTGGTTGGAGGCCTGGCGCCACCACTTCCTGGCCATGTGACCCGCCATAGTTCCTTTTTCCAAGTCTCAGTGTCCTGAGGACAACAGCAGTGACTGACGCAGGGGGTGACACTTTAACGAAATTACATGCACAGAGAACGAGGAACATAAAGGAAGAAACCTCTCCATGAACGCCAAGTCTCTGTACCTCTGGGACGCGTCAGAGAGGACCCACCATAGAGCAGGGTCCCTCCCACGGGCGGGTAGGACCCCCCAGCCTCCCCTCAGCCAGCCCCTCCCTGCCATCTTCCGGTCCTGCCTGCGTTCCCAGAAAATGCAGGTCTGCCCTTCCTCATTGTGGAATGAAGCCATTGTCCTTGAAGTCTCCAAGACCCCTTCTCCCCGATTCTCAGGGGCTCCCAGGCATTTGGTTAAGGCCAAATCTCAAGCCAGGGCCTCCTTGTCTTTCCCGGGACCCAGGCCCCACAGATACCCCACTCATAGCACTGCTCCCTGCCCCACCTCCTCCGTCTCCTACTTCCTGAGCAGATCTGCCCCCTGTCCATCTGCCCTTCGGGGTCAGAGCAGCGGCCGGCTGGGGAGAAAGAAGAGGCCGTATTCACAGCAGCTTTGCCCATACCCACCCGGAGCCTCCCCCCTACGCAACTGCTCTGACGTGAACCCTCTCTCGTCTCCTCTCTCCTCCCTCAGCCGTGCCCCGACCTCACAGATGCCAAGGTCAACAGCCAGAGCTACTCGTAGCTGGACTCTTTGCTGGGGGAACGAGAGCCCTCCGACCCGAGCATCTCCGGGGGAGGCGAGCTGGGCCTCTGCTCGCTGGGTCTCCTCTCCATTCCGTCTGTCCTGTGGCAGCTCCCTGCGTGCGAGGTCAGGAGAGGCAGTCACCGAACACCTTGTCTCACACGTTAGAGCTGCAGAAGCCCAGGAAGGTTCCATGGCTTGCTCAAGTTCCCGTGCAGGAGCAGGGGGAGGAAGCCACTCACTGATAGACGCTTGGTCAGGCCACCAGTCGGCCTCATCCCCCGACGCCCGTAGCCACGTCCAATATGGCGGTGGGGCAGATGGAAACGCAGGAGAGGGATGCTGTCTTCTAAGCCAGTTCACTGTGGAGATCCAGAGGAAACTCAAACTATAAAACTGGCAGGGGTAAGAGCACAAAGGGGAAAAGATCGACCGAAGACCACACCCCTAAAGAAAAGAGGCTTTGAATCACGGACACGCTTACTTGGCCCTCTGCAGCCCCCAGGGCCCGGCACAGCACCCCTCCTATGAATCTTTGAGGTTTTTTTAAAAACATAATCTCTGTGCCCAATGTGGGGCTCAGGACCCCAAGATTAAGAGTCTCGAGCTCTACCAACTGAGCCCACCAGGCACCCCTGGATCTGTAGTTAAAAGAACAGGACGCACATGGGGATACGTGTCAGCCACATGCTCAGTCTCTCCCCGAAACGGCCCTTCCCGGAGAGCTGAGACAGGTCACAGCTCCCCTCCCTGGAACACTGGCTCTCCAGGGGAGCTGGGAGCAGAACGGGGTCTGGAAAACCATAGGAAGTAGAGAAGGAAAGAGGAGAGTCAGGAATAGGAGAGCGGATGCGGAGCACAGGCCAAGGAGAGCCCAGGTTCCCGGCCATGCTTGGTGTCTCTCCTCGGCCCTGGCCTGAGGGACAAGATGACCAGTGTCCTCAGTTCCAGGTCATAGCAGCGAGGCCATGTGTGCTCCTGAATGAACTGAAGGTCCCAGCCGGGACTTCTCTATCTCTGCTCCCTGTAGCTTACAGCCCTCACCGACCACCAGCGGCTGCTCCCTCCACCTGGACGATCCTTGCCCAGTGTTTCTGTCATTTGCCTTCAAAGCAGTCTAACAGAAGAGAACGTTCGTCTAGGAGGGCAGAGTAGATAGTTGTTAAGTGTACGGGCTCTGGAGGCAAATTGCCCAGATTCAAATCTCTGTCACCATATGCTGTGTGACACCTGGCAAGTCATTTTTCTCTGTGCCTCAGTTTATCCACTTGTCACATTGGGTCACAACAGTGGTCATAGGGTTGTTGTTAATGAGCTAGTATCCGTAAATACCTGATTAGAAGAGCACAGTATGGGGCGCCTGGGTGGCTCAGTGGATTAAGCCGCTGCCTTCGGCTCAGGTCATGATCTCAGTGTCCTGGGATCGAGCCCCACATCGGGCTCTTTGCTCAGCGAGAGCCTGCTTCTCTCTCTCTCTCTGCCTGACTCTCCTCCTACTTGTGATTTCTCTCTCTGTCAAATAAATAAATAAAATCTTTAAAAAAAAAAAAAAAAAAAAAAAAAAGAAGAGCACAGTATGCAAGCACAGGCCGTTATCGCTGCCCTGACCGCATCGCCCTGGAGCAGCGGGCCAGGGCTCCTTTCCGAAGCAGGGGTATGCACTCCCGTTCAGCCAGGCGGCCATGCCCAGTTCCCCAGCCTGCGAGCACTCCCTTATGTGTGGTCCTCCAGGCCATAGCCGAGAGTGGAGACATGGGACCATGATGCAGGGGCGGGGGGGCGGGGCAGTTCCCTGGGAGAGGAGTATGGAGGGAGCAGGTGGGGAGAGTCCGGGAAGAAGGGAGTAAGCACATGGGGACTCCCAGATTCTCAGATGTCCTTGTCCTCAGTGTAATACCAGGAAAGGGACCCCTGCAGACTCCACAGAGGGCAGGGCTGAGCTCTGGTCCCAGAGTTCCTTGCAGAAAGACCTCTCACTCTCTGAACGTGAGCTTCCCACCCTCACCGCCCCTGGCTTCCTGCTGGAAAGTCCTAAGACAAATATCCTTGCCACCTGAAACTTAATTTCTTTCCAAAGCTCCCATTTGGCCTATAGGAGGAATTCACAGATTTTTCTCTCCAGAACTCAGAATCCCAGCCTTATTTTGAAAATAGAGCATTTGTCCCCCATCCTTTACCTGACAAAGCTTCTTGGACTTGAGAAAGAACATTTTTGATCTGCTCTGTCCAGGAAGGGAGGGAGGCAAGAGGGGGATGGGGCGGGACAGGGTCGAGGACCTACATTCTGCTACAGCGTGGAAGGGTGAACAGCACACAGCGTTCTGAATGTGTGAACCAGCACAAACTGTCCTTCTCTCCCGGCCGGGACCCAGTCAGTGTTTGCTGAATGAGTGACTGTTACCAGCCTGGGATTCTGTCTTTCCTGCTCCGGTAAGTTACAAAGACCGTGCATCAGCATTTAACCTAGCTTACCGGCAGTCTTTGTTTTAGGCTCCCAGGCCAAGGTGAAAACAGTTTGCCAAGAAGTGACACTGTCTGTGTGGGACCATTCGCTTTCTGGCTTTGGTAGGGGAGGGTCTCCTTGGTCTGGTGCTGGGACCGGAGGGTGGGCTCCGCTTCTCCCTCTCCAGTTCTCTGGTTCCCAGACAAATCGGGGTTAGGCTGCTTTCCTATGTGGAACTGCCCTGGGACCCCACAGGCAGCCCCAATGAATGACCGCTCTGAGGGTCATTCTTTCTTGCTGAGCCCAAAACCATGCAGGGAAAATGGGGCCATGCCTGCAGGATAGATTCTGGCCTCGGGTGGGCCCTGCTTTACTCGATGCCGATATGCAAGTCTCTCCCTAATGTGGTGATTGGTCCGTCTGTCCTCGGTCTCAAATTCTGCAGGGGAATCACACGCAGACCTGGTCACCACCTGTACAGCAAGCATCCTGAGAGATTCTAGGGGCGATAATTTCTGAGTAAATTACTTGAGTGCAGAAGGGTCCACCACGGGAGCTGGGGGAGCAGAGAGCAGGGACAGGAGGCGGGAATAAGTGACTTGTGCATTAATCACAAAGCAATCAGCAGATGACAAGGGGCCCTGGAGCCACTGGGTCGGTCCAGGCGGACTCAGCAGAGGGAAAGGTCGCCCTTGCTGGGGAACTCCCATCCATCACTAAGACACCCGCTTACCTGACTTCCATGTGCCCAAGCCTCCTGTAACCCAGCTTGGCCGAGCTGCTGAACTGGCCTGACTCATTGTCCTTGATCCACGGCACCGAGGGCCATCCCAGCATCCTCATGCCCGGCCACACCTGGCCGGGGCTGCCCAGTCTCCCTGGCCCGGCACACTGCAGAAGGAGGAGCTTCGGCTGCTGACCTTCAGGAAAGCATTTACTGGGTTTGGCCAGCTCCTGAAGGCTGCCTACTTCTCTTCCTATGCCCTGTATCTTCCCCGGTTACCAGGATCCAAAGGAGAGAGGGACTGAGGGCTTGCCGCTCTCCAACCAACCTACTTGTCTGACCCTCCCTGGCTTCTTCCTTCTCCTGTCAAACCTACCCCCTCCACCGCCTGCTTCCATCCCCACTGAACACAGAGGCCCTCGCCAGTCAGAGCTCCCAGCTCACCAGTCCCTGCCCTTCTCTGGCTGGGCCCTAACCCTTCGATCCATTTGTTTCTGACATGATTTTCCTTGCAAGAGTGCTATGCCTTCCGGGTCATTTCCATGTTAACGGGAGCACTGTCTTGACCCACGTGTAGCACTTAGCAGTGGATTTCAGCGGTGGTGATGGGTTTGGGGCGGGAAAGGCATCTTGACCGGACAGACTTAGCTCTGAATTCAGAACCTAGATTTAAATCCTGGCACGACCTTGGGCAAGTCATTTAACCTCTCCTAGCTCTTCGTCTAGAGCAGGAATAAATACATCCATCTCACAGAGGTGAGGATAGAATTTAATACATACATATGTTAAGATCCTGGTTACAAGGTTGAAACAACCCTCCTTAGCACCGTAAGGCTGGTGCTTCTAACACGGAAAACAGGATGAGGGGAGGAAAATCAAACTGTCCTCACCAGCCCAACCCCCACAGGGCAGGTGATTTTAAAGCCACCTGGCCCTGATTACCCACAGCACCTGTGTACTCATCCCTCTCGGTAAAGGATTATTTTCTTGACATTTCTTTGCCATTGCAGCCATTCCTTTGGGTAAAGCATGATTTTCTCCCCCACCCAGGTCCTCTTTGGACATGTGAAAATCCTTGGAAGTCAAGGTTACTAATACTGTCATGTGAAAAGTTTATTTTTTTTAAAAATTTTATTTATTTATTTGAAAAGTTTATTTTTTAAAATTTTATTGATCTATTTGAGAGAGAAAGAGGGCGTGCTTGTGAACACGAGCCGTGGGGAGGGGCAGAGGGAGAAGGAGAAGCAGACTCCCTCCTGAGCAAGGAGCCAACATGGGACTGGATCCCAGGGGTCCAGGATCATGCACTGAGCCCGCGGCAGACGCCCAGCCAGCTGAGCCCTCCAGGCGCCCTGTAATGTGAATAGTTGAAGCAAAAAATTTTGTTTATTTTGTTTTTTGAAAATGCAGGTGCCCTGGGGCTCGGAAGCCGGGAGGAAGCACGGATTGTCCCAGCCCGGGAAGGCAAGGTGTAGGCTTAGCCATGACCTCCTCGTACCCTTGCAACTGTAGAGCTTAGTGGCAACCCACAAGTGTTTTAAAGGTCCAATCAAGCCCCTCGGGCAAATGTGAAAGTAACACGTGTCAATGATTTCATCCCGCTGGGCAATTAATGAGGGACCTAGTAAGATGTCACAAGTGCTCAGAGAAGCCAGACAGATGCATACACAAGCCATCAGGAAGGCTGCACTTAATTCACTGAACAGAGGCGCGCAGCTCCCTGTCCTCGGGCAATCATCAGTTGCATATCCGCGGATACGGTTTGTATCTCCGTGGGCAAAATCATTTGCACTCTTCTCAGTTTTCTCCAGTTTTGCTCAACGATGAAGGAAGACAAAGATAATTCAGAGGGAGACGGGACAGGACAGCCCATAATAATCTTTGCCGCCCGTTTCAAAGTCTCTCCCAACTTTCCCTAACATGACGATTTTCTTCCTCTCAAGACAAAGCCGAAAAGACGGAGATGGGCCCAGGACGCAGGAAGGGGAATTCTATCCAGGGCCAGTCCCTTGTGAAGGCGGAGGAAGTCCAGACGATGACGTCACATCCGGGATGATGTCAGAAAGATAAGAATGAGGTTAACTCTCCCCACGAAATTCTAGGATGTCCTTCAAAAGACTGTCCTTTTTTGGAGATTATATCCTTCATATATTTATGGCATTCAAACGTCCCTTCCTTTCTGAAAACATGGTGGTCATATGTAGTATTACCACTAGTGGTTTGGGGTTTTTTTTTTTTAAGATTTTGTTTATTTGGGGCACCTGGGTGGCTCAGTGAGTTAAGCCTTTGCCGTAGGCTCAGGTCATGGTCTCAGGGTCCTGGGATGGAGCCCTGCATTGGGCTCTCTGCTCAGCAGGGAGCCTGCCTCCCCCTCTCTCTCTGCCTGCCTCTCTGCCCACTTGTGATCTCTCTCTCTCTGCTAAATAAATAAATAAGATTTTTTTAAATAATTTATTTATTCGACAGAGAGAGAGCACAAGCAGGGGAAGCTATAAGCAGAGGGAGAAGCAGGTTCCCCGCTGAGCAAGGAGCCCGATGCGGGACTCCATCCCAGCACCCTAAGATCACGACCTGAGGCAGAGGCAGACACTCAACTAACAGAGCCACCTAGGCATCCCCACTAGTTTTGTGTTTTGTTTTTTTTTAAGATTTTATTTATTTATTTGACAGAAAGAGAGAGAGCACAAGCAGGGGAGCATCAGGCAGAGGGAGAGAGAGAAGCGGGCTCCCAGAGGAGCAAGGAGCAATGCAGGACTCGACCCCAGGATTCTGGGATCATGACCCGAGCTGAAGGCAGCTGCCTAACCAACTGAGCCACCGAGGCATCCCCACTAGTTGTTTTTAAAACATACTTGTTGGGGCGCCTGGGTGGCTCAGTGGGTTAAAGCCTCTGCCTTCAGCTCAGGTCATGATCCCAGGATCCTGGGATCGAGCCCCGCATCGGGCTCTCTGCTCAGCAGGGAGCCTGCTTCTTCCTTTCTCTCTCTTAGCAGCCCTATGTTCAGTCCCCATCTTATATAAACGTAGATATAGGTTTTGTTGTTCTGTGTTTTTTTATTTTTTATTTCACTCATCTGTGATAGCCAAAAGTCTAGAAACACCCATCCTGTTCACACTTCTGAAATCTTGTTCCAGGTAAAGTGGCGGAAGGGTAAGTCGTGTGTGCACCAGCGCCCACGTCCCCTGGCCAGTCAGAGCTCTGCTGGTCCTGGTGGAGGCCGGGCAGCCAGCCTGGACAGGGCTTCCAGATGCAACGCTGAAGCGAGAAGGGAGAAGGAACTGAGACTTATGGACTGACTTCTCGGGAAGCCAGAGGGAGGCTGAGACAGTGGAGCCGGAAAATCACCCTCCCTGGAGCAGGCTTCAAATTCTTTCTGTATAATCTGTGGCTTGTCAACAGCCTTTACCTACACCACCCTCCCTGTCCAAGCACAGTTCTGAGGCCCATTAAAACCTGGTCTAGGGGCGCCTGGGTGGCTCAGTGGGTTAGGCCTCTGCCTTCGGCTCAGGTCATGATCCCAGGGTCCTGGGATCGAGCCCCACATCGGACTCTCTGCTCAGCAGGGGGCCTGCTTCTCCCCCACCCCCCGCTGCCTGCCTCTCTGCTTACTTATGATCTCTGTTTGTCAAGTAAATAAATAAAATCTTTAAAAAACAAAAAACAAAAAAACCCTTGTCTATGCTGGCATGTGGGCCAGACAGACAAGGAACAGGACCTGGGTCCATCTCCCTTCCGGAGAGCCTGCCCCAGTCCCCAGATATAGGCACATGAACAACGCCCAGAAGGAGAGCAGTTTCAGACTCGAGACTGAAGAGCTCTGGAGAACTGGAACAGTCGCTTCCTAGCATGTTCGATATTCACATTTGCAGCCTCGCTTTTCAACTTCTCCGTGCCCTGAGGCCTCCCCCACGTCCGACTATCCCACCGCTGCAAAGGCAGAAGGCACAGTGCTGCCCGGGGTCCGACAGCAAGACCCCTCCCCAGAGAGCAGGGAGAGCACGGGCGGCGCTGGTGTTCGGTGTTTCATTCCAACGAGATGGATGGCGCATCGTGACCCTAAAGGGGAAGGGGGGGTGGGTGCGACGGAGGAGCTCTGGGCACCCACATTCTGGATGTCAGGGACTGCGATCCTGAGTACCTCCTTCCTGCTGGATTCCCGGGAAAGAAACGGAGCAGAGGGAAGGCGACAGCTCCCGGTGGCTTTTCAAGAAGAGTGTGTTTAAACTTAAACTCAGTGGAGCAGAACAGCTGGCTTGGAAAATTGGTTATTTAGCTCTGCAGTTGGTGTCAGGGGCCCACTGGGAGAGAGGGACTAAGAGCAGCTGGAATTTGTAAAGGACAGGTACTGGGGACCAAGACAAAGGGTCTCTAGGGAGCAGGGACTCCAGCAACTTCTCTCCCTACCCCATCCCCTCAACCCTGCTCCTACACGTCAGGGGAACCACAGGACCCAGCTAAGAAACCACCGCCAGGGGGCACCTGGGTGGCTCAGTGGGTTAAAGCCTCTGCCTTTGGCTCAGGTCATGATTCCAGGGTCCTGGAATCAAGCCCCGCATTGGGGGGGGTCTCTGCTCAGCAGGGAGCCTGCTTCCTCCTCTCTCTCTGCCTACTTGCGATCTCTACCTGTTAAATAAATAAATAAAAATCTTTAAAAAAAAAAAAAGAAAGAAACCACCGCCAGGGCCTGAGCTGGTCAGGACCTGCCTATAGGCATTGGTCAGGCTCTAGAGTTTTCCTGTTCCCAGCTCCGCCTTCAAGGAAACCACCCACGAATCCCAGAATCGCAGATCCAGAGGGAGCAAAGATTGCACTGGACTCCCCCACTGTAGCTCGCCTGTGCCCCAGGGACTCCGCCAGTCCTCCGTCCAGCCTGGCCTGCTGTCTGCAGCTAGAATTGGAGGGGGGGGGGGGGGCTCCTGGTAGCCGTGGACAGCTGCGTCTCTTCCATCCCCCAGCGCGGTGGGTGTACACCGTGGCACTTTAGATGGGAACGGCCTCTCAGAGGTGACCTCGCCCACAGGTCGCGGACTAACCCCAATGCACCTGTAGGAATTTTTTTTTTTCCTCTTGGCCTCATTCATGTTAAAAGTACTTTTTAAATCCAATATTGATGCTAGGGAAATTTCCTACAGCAATCCGGTGTGGTGGATTCTCTGGAAATATCAAGAAGGCTGGCCACAAGGACCCCACCTAACCGGTCCCTACAGGTGGGAGTTTGTGAGGCCAGACTGAGCACTCTCCAGGTGTCCGCAGTGATGGTAAATGAAGATGTCCTTGGTCTAGGACTCATCCCCTTCTTTTATGATCCAGCCTCTTCCCTTACAGAATTACGCTCACCTCCAGGGATTTCCTTCGTCTTGCCCTGTTCTCTTCTCCTAGTGACCTTCATTAATATAAAAATAACCAGAGCAGGGCGCCTGGGTGGCTCAGTGGTTAAGCCGCTGCCTTCGGCTCAGGTCATGATCTCAGGGTCCTGGGATCGAGTCCCGCATCGGGCTCTCTGCTCGGCAGGGAGCCTGCTTCCTCCTCTCTCTCTCTCTGCCTACTTGTGATTTCTCTCTGTCAAATAAATAAATAATCTTTAAAAAAAAAATAATAACCAGAGCAGCAGAGCAATTTTGTCTAATCCTCCTTTTCCTGCAGCCACGCCTTTAAGCGGAGGTTCCAACCAGCGGCAGGACCACCTCTCCCGTATCTTCTGGGGTTTCTGGAAAGTATAATTAGTACCTTAATGACCGAGGCGCTTAGTGCTTGGGGGCCAGAGATGCTAAAGACCCCGCTGGGCAAGGATAGCCCATAAAAGGAAAGAACACAAAATCTGTCTTTGCGGAATGCTTCAAACACTGATTAAAATGGAACACTGGCTAATTTTTTCCCATCTCTCACTCGGCTTCTCTAAGCTTCTGTAAAACGGGGACAGTCTACGTCATCCACGGGACACTTGTCACACAGGATTGTTGTGGAGATTCCATGACATAAGACCAGACACACACCTGACACGTGCGACACATGCAGTAAATGTCAGCGATGACAACTGATTGAGAAAAGGGGACAGTGAGGCAGGAACTAGCGTGTCTGCCCACAGAGCTAAGGGCTAGCCCTGCGAGAACTGTGAATCTTCCATTAAGACCAGGTGACCCTGGTCCTGCTGTCTCTCCTCTCCCAACAAGGAGGGAGGGTCGTGCTAGCTTCTCGGGAGTCCTCTCCACCCACCCCAAATAGTTTATAGTTCTGTATGCTGAAAATGGTGCATGAATACCCTTTTGATTTTCCTTCAGGCTTTTCTAGTCTGGGCCAGCATTCCCAGGTCCACAGTGGGACGCTGACCCGAGGCTGTATTGTCTCCCTCACCAAATTAAAGAACGAAGTTGACAGGTAAAGAGTACACCGGATATCACTGCTCCCCACAAATCCGTGACGTTTTGAGGAAGGCTCCAGTGACTGGTGGCTCAGCTCTTCCTAGCTGTACCCTTCCTCTGATGGAGAAAGAGCTTTTTTTCCGCAGCACACAGCCACAGGTACACAGGGATGGGTACCTGCCGATCACCAGACTCGCACCCCAAAGGGATCCAGGGAAAGAGCTGAGGCTCAGCGGTAAGGCAGAGGCTCAGAAATAGATCCCACCCCCACCCCCCACTGCTGGAAGGAGGCCTGGCCATGATGAGGGGATCCGAGGGGAGGCTGCCCATCAAAGGGAAAAACAGCAGTTCGGTTCATTGGAATAAACCAGGCAGCAAGGAACTCCAGTAGCTTGTTACTGAAAGAACCATCTGTAACTAGGTTACAGATAGTCTGTAGAGACAAAGCACGGATGGTGGAAATGGACAAGATTAAAAAAAAAAAAAAAAACGGAAATATCATTCTCTTGACAGCTGATGCGGAGTAAGAGCTCCATTTACGTTAAACTTCTTACGCAGATTTCCCTCCTGGATTTTAGAGGAATCTTACAAATGATTCCTTCAAGCACCAGGAAGAAGAATATTTAAATAAAGACTTGAACCTGAGGGGGTTATCCTCAGGATGAATCCACGGTTTTAAGGGCAGAGGGCCCGTCCTCTCAGATTTACAGGTTACTGGCGCCCTCTGGTGGAAGATATAGGTTACAGCTGCAGGTGAGAGGCTAGAGGTGCGATTGGGCGCATGGGATTAGGAAGCTGCGGCCCCAGCTCCCACGCAAGCAAGAGGAAGAGGGGGTGTCAGGGGCTGTGCACCTCACATGCGGTAGCCCATGTGTCCATCACGCTGTTTTCCAGATCTGTGAGCTGAGGCTTAGAGACATTAAGTGACTGCCTGAGGTCACCCAGCCAGTAGTAGCCAATGGGCAGCTCTGATTCAGGGCCGCGGATTCCAGAACTCCTGATGCTTCCAAGTGTCTCCCTTTCTCTCTCTCTCTCTGAGAGAGAGAGAGAGAGAGAGAGAGAGAAAGAAGAAAGCATCTTCAGTAAGGAACACATTTCCAAAATGTGTCCCTTATTTAGGTAGCAACTTGACCCAGTTTTGAGCCGTATAAAGCTGGAGTTTTGGGGGGTTTTTTAAGAACTTTTATTTGTTTATTTGACAGACAGAGATCACAAGTAGGCAGAGAGGCAGGCAGAGAGAAAGAGGAGGAAGCAGGCTCCCTGCTGAGCAGAGAGCCCGATGTGGGGCTCGATCCCAGAATCCTGGAATCATGACCTGAGCCAAAGGCAGAGGCTTTAACCCACTGAGCCACCCAGGCACCCGAAAGCTGGAGTTTTTTAGTTAAAATTTCCCAATTCAGGGCATTAGAAGTTTCACACTTCTTTAACTCGACTCAAATGTGTGGTTGTATTTCCACTAGTGACTCTTCTAAAGGTTAACGATGAAGGGGAAAGAGTCCCAGAATGCGGGGAGGCAAGATGGGGTTCCCCACACCACATGTGTTCGTCAGGCCCTGCTTGTTGCCACTTCCGCTTGGCGGCGTGTTAAAAAAAATGATCCCCAAAGACATGTTAAGCTAAAAGGAGATTTTTTTGCACACCTGGCCCTAAACCTGAAATGAGTTCTCGCTTCTTTCTCCCTTCTTTTCCCTACCCGAGAGTCTTTGCGTGGGTGGCAGAAACGTTCGAGTACGTGCTTGAGATCCAGAATTCCAGGAGAACAAAAACCCATCCCTCACAATTCCCCACTCTGCCTCGCCCTCCCCAAAATCTCAATCACAGTTTTAGACTATAGCAATAATTCTCAGAACGTGCTTCCCGAACCAGCAACACTAGCATCCCTTGGGCACCTGACAGAAGTGTGGGCCTACCGAAGGAACCTGTGGCCCAGCAGTCTGTGGGCGAAGGCTTCCAGGTGGGTCTGTGCTTGCTGAGGTCTGAGAGCTACTGTTCTAGAACACGGTTCTTAACCTAGGGTCCGGAGGAAGTTTTAAGGGGTCTAAAACATCCTTGGGTTTGCATATAAAATTTTACATATATATCCTTTGTCTGCGGAGGGGGTCCAGAGCAGACACCTTTTGATCCCAAACAAGTTATGAACTACTATTCTGGGATAGATGGTAGATATCCCCCTGCTGGCACCCACAAACTCTTCAATTTCCTGTCTCTTTGCCTTAAGACACCTGGATTTCCCCCCAAAGAATCTTGTGGTCAGGGGTGCCTGGGTGGCTCAGTCGGTTAAGCATCTGCCTTCAGCTCAGGTCATGATCCTGGGGTCCTGGGATCGAGTCCCACAACGGGCTCCCTGCTCAGCAGGGAATCTGCTTCTCCCTCTTCCTCTGCCCCTCCCCCTGCTTGTGTGCTTGCTCTGTCATATAAACAAAAATAAAATCTTTTGCTAAGAAATCCTGTGGTCATTTTCCCCTACCCCTTGTATCTTCAGTACAGGAGATGGGCGTTCCCCGCACTGTCCGCAGACCATTATCCCTCAGCTCTTTTGAGACTCAGGCCCCTCCTTTTTGTGTCATCTGCTTACCTTCCAGATATTTCGTTCATTCACTGTAGACTTTGGGTTCCTACAATCCTGCCATGATCCTGGGTGGGGTCAATGTCATATGAATGCCCCCTTCAACACCCCAGCCTCACAGGAACCTCCCACACTGAGCACCTCAACATGAAGAAATTCCCCGTCCTCGACACCTGAACCACCCACTCTGTGCCATGCGGGACTTACCCTCACCTGGGATGGCTCCGCCTTCACCGTCAGCTTAAACTAAGTCAGTGCAGTCACACACCCCCAAATCTCAGCAGACTCCTATAAAATGTTTGCTTCTCTGCCCATGGCAGGACAGCCGCAGCTCTGCTCCCTGTGCTTGTCAATCCTGGAGCCAGATTGAAGGAGCGGCCTCCATTCTGGGGTGCGATGGCCCCCCGCTAGAGGGAAGGAGCACCCCCTGAACCCCACAATGGTCCCTAAACCTCAAAAGTAGTACAGTCAGAGCAACAGGGTGGCTCAGTCGCTTAAGCGTCTCTTATTTCAGCTCAAGTCATGATCTCAGGGTTGTGAGATCGTGCCCCACGTTGGGCTCCTTCTCTCTCCTCCCTCTGCCCCGTCTCCCCTCTCAAAAAAAAAAAAAAAAAAAAAATAGGGGCACCTTGGTGGCTCAGTGGGTTAAATAAGCCTCTGCCTTCGGCTCAGGTCATGATCCCAAAGTCCTGGGATCGAGCCCCACATCGGGCTCTCTGCTCAGCAGGGAGCCTGCTTCCTCCTCTCTCTCTCTCTCTCTCTCTCTCTCTGTGATCTCTGTCTGTCAAATAAATTTTTAAAATCTTAAAAAATAAAAATAAAAAAGTAGTGCACTTCATTCCCACTCACATTTCATTGACAAGCCTGTTGTCACTGAGGCAGGGAGCGTAATCCTCTCCAAAGGGTGGCAGAGAGAAGTGGCACGTTTTGACAATTCAATCTCCCCCAGGCTTCGAAGTCTCTAGTAGAGCATCCATCCACATCAGAACACAGCAGCCTGTCCTTCCTGCTCTCAGTCCCGCCTTACCATACCATTCTTCCCGTTTCGTTCAGGCTTCCCGTTTCCCGCCAGCCCCTCCCACAAATAACAATGATAGAAAAGCTTTATCGAACGTTTCGAGGGTGCTGATTTAACCTCTATCAGCCCAGGACAGATTTGCGCCTTAGAGAAGCTAAAGAACCTGTCTTCACTTCCTTCTTCCTGGCCTCTAGGTTAGAAGCATCATTTCAACTATTAGGGGAACAACAGGAGAACCAGGTAGAATCGAGAGCCCCGGCTGGGGACATGAATGCGTGGTAACAGCATCTGCACGCGGTGTGAGTTACGCCCCGAAACACTTGGCGGCTGGGCCTATAGGGTCTCAACCAGAGGGGAGTCCCTCCCAAGTGACATTCGGCAGGGGCTGCATGCAGGTATTTCTGTCATCTTGAGTAGAGGCCAAGGATGTCACAATGCGCAGGACACTCCCCGCCCCCCAACAGAAAATGTCCCAGTCCCCAGTGTCAATTAGGGCTGAGGCTGAGGAACCCCGGGCCAGGGACAGGGAGGGCGTGTCCGGCAATGGCCTTGCAGGTTTCCCTGGTCCTTTCTCTCCTGTTCCCCAGAGTTCCCACTCAGACCCTCTCCATTCTCTTCAAACTCGTATCCCAACTGCCTCCTCCCTCAGACTCCACTCTCTCCCTCCCTGCTTTCAACTACACTGAACTTTCCAGTCTTCCAGATGCCCTGAGCTCCTCACCTAAAAGCCCTGGCACACCAGCTCTTATCTCGACGCTGCCCCTCTCCCAACTCCTTCTGGTCTCTTCGAGGAGGCTGGTCGGTCAACCCTTGATTAGATCGGGCCCCTCTTCTCCATTTCCACAGCGGCACATCCTAACAGAACACGCACCACACTAATACTATGTGTTTAAACTGGCCAGTTTCCCTAAGCCACGAGAGCGAGGACCACCTTCCTCATCTTCACCACAGAATCCGCGGGACCTATGAAGTGTAAGACACAGAATATTTCCACAGGTCTATTTCCATTTGGATCTTCTCATATGCACAGAGTCAACATAACCCAAACACAACTCGTTTTTTCCTACCTCACCACCACCAGCACAAAACTACCCTTTTACACATAATTTTTACCTCAGTGAACGGCACGGCCATCCACCAACTGCCTCAGCCACCCCTGACTCCTCCCCTTCCCTCACACCCCCAGTGACTCGTTCAGGAAGTGAGTCCCTTCTGCCTGGGTTTCCCTCAAATCCATGCACCTTTTTTTTTTTTTTTTAAGATTTTATCCATTTATTTGACAGAGAGAGACACAGTGAGAGAGGGAACACAAGCAGGGGAATGGGAGAGGGAGAAGCAGGCTTCCCTCCGAGCAGGGAGCCCGATGCGGGGCTCAATCCCAAAACCCTGGGATTGTGACCTGAGCCGAAGGCAGAAGCTGAATGACTGAGCCACTCAGGCGCCCCAAATCCATGCACCTCTTTTGGGCTTTTGTCTCAGACACAATAGTTTTAGCTAGTGGCTGATTCTGTGACTCTTAATTCCCTTGGACATGTTATTTAGTTCCTCTAAGCCTTACATACCCCATGGGATAATAAATGCCAGGTCAGCACCTACTAAGTGTTTAGTCAATGTTATCTACTATTATTTTTCCAGGCCCACTGCCATCGCCTCAGGAATATCATTGTTTCTAGCCCAGATTGCTGCCACAACCTGTTATCCTTGCTTCTAGTCTGGCCAGCACTCTAGTCTAGTCTAACAATGCATGCGGCCAGAATCTTCCAAAAATGCAAATGAGATCAAGTCCTCCACCTGCTTTCAAAATCCTCTGATGGCTCTCCACTGCCTTCAGGATAAGGCTCAAACTCCCTGGCTGGGCACAGCACACCTTCATCCTCTAGCCCCTCCGACAGTTCAGTGTTTCTCGTCCCTTCTCGAGCCACACCCCTTGCTCCAGTCGCACAGAACAACGGAACGATCACAAACAAGCCCGGCTCTCACAGTTAGTTCTCACTGCTGCTTCCTCGGTCCATGTGGAAACCGCCAGATGTCCCCAAGTCCACTGTTAAGACTACAGGCAACTTGGGGTGCCTGGGTGGCTCAGTGGGTTAGGCCGCTGCCTTCAGCTCAGGGTCCTGGGATCGAGTCCCGCATCGGGTTCTTTGCTCAGCAGGGATCCTGCTTCCCTCTCTCTCTCTCTGCCTGCCTCTCTACTGTGATTTCTGTCTGTCAAATAAACAAATAAAATCTTAAAAAAAAAAAAAAAAAAGACTACAGGCAACTTCAGGGAGCTTCCTAACTCACCGTGCTGGTCCCGGTACCGAGCAGGACCTGGCTCACAGGAACACTAAATAAGTAATCAGCCATACTGAAAGGAACTCCCATACTTTATTTTGAAGAGGAAAGAAAGCAAATGAGTTTCGGGTTGGGAAGGTAGGTCGTGAGATGATCCCCATATCCCGAATTCTGTAATGACCTGAAATCGTCCTAATAGCGCTAATTTTTAAATTACATTTTAGAGAATGGATTTGTGCACATTCTGGCAAACAATCACCAACTAGGTATTTGTCTGCTGATGACAATTTAAATCAGTTGCTACATTCAGCTCGCCTTCTTTTGGCCTCAAGACTACCTCCAACAATGGGGCGCCTGGGTGGCTCAGTGGGTTAAAGCCTCTGCCCTTGGCTCAGGTCATGATCCCAGGGTCCTGGGATCGAACCCCGCACTGGGCTCTCTGCTCAGCAGGGAGCCTGTTTCCTCCTCTCCCTCTGCCTATCTCCTGTCTCTCTGTCTACTTGTGATCTCTCTGTCAAATAAATAAATAAAATTAAAAAAAAAAAAAGACTACATTCAACAATGATAAAGTTACAGGACCAGGACTCAAGATGAGTATGGCGCAAAACCCAGAAAACCAAACATGTGATGTGGCTGGAATCATCACAAAGTACCTTAAAGAGGTCACAAAACGTGTGAAGGGTTGTGCGGACACAGAAACTGGCTTCACCTTTGGCTCTAATGCTCCTCTTGCCCGGGTATTTCCATCACACACACACACACACACCCGCCACACACACACACACACACACACACACCCCCGCCCCAGGAGCTCCTCATACACACACACACACACACACACACACACACACACACCCCCGCCCCAGGAGCTCCTCATTCGGGTGTATACATCACACCTCTGGACCAGAGAGCCTATGCAGGGTGCCCGGGTATTTCCATCACACACACACACACACACACACACACACACACACACACACCCGCCCCAGGAGCTCCTCATTCGGGTGTATACATCACACCTCTGGACCAGAGAGCCTATGCAGGGTGCCCCCAAAAGTCGCACAGTGTGGCCCAGTCTGCACCTGCCCTGCAGGGACCGCGAGCTGAAATGTTTCACTCACCTGAACGGTCCTAGCTGTAAGGACTTGACCTTTTGAAAATGTGGCCTAGCAAGCTCTTTGTGGCCAAGGTTTCTTCAGTATCCCTCCAAGGAACAGAACCTGAGGGCCACAGACCAGCGGCTGCCATGAGGCTCGTCAGAGCAAACGTACAGTGTTGTGCTTTTGTCGATTTGGTAAGCTCCTGGAGCTTTTCAGGGAGGGCGGTCATCCTCCTCCCAATTTAAGAACCACTGCTAGAGGCCTCAGCAGATGTGAGGCGGTAAGTGATTAACATGTACTTTGTGACAAACCCTCAGTACCCCGTGAACTAGACCCAATTTAAAACACAAACTAGAACCCTGCACCTAGCAGCTGTGTCAGCTCAACAGAGGCACATCTGTCATCTCACCCTTTGAAGTCTCTCCAGCAACAAAGGTGAACAAAATGATAGCCCCGTAGGCTTAAAAGAGTTCAGTACAGACTTGGGCCTAGAGAGAAGGCTTGTCTTAAATCACTCTAGACATGCACGTATGATAGTCTCTAATTCTCAGGTGCTCTAGTTGGGGAAATTCCACTTGGCCTACCTAGCTAGCTCAAGGTTAAAAAACATTCTGCGAAATCTTGAGGTTCCCTTCAAGGACTGGGAACCTATAAATGAAATACAATACTCTTAACAGGTGACTGGAGGAAAATATCCAAAGTCGCTGCTGATTTGAAGTACGTAACTTCTTTTGCAAAATCTATTCTCTGTCCCCAAACCAGACTACAGATTATACATAAAAACAGAAAGTGAGATTTTGCGATATACAGATTTCTCCAATCATGACACAAGATGGCAAAATGAAAAATATTTAATACACAAGAAAGCACAACAGAATCAAAAGGTATTAATAGCATTACATAGTGCAAAACCCAGAAAGATACAGAGCCATTAATTTATTGGTGCTTAAAGAGACTAGGCAAAAAAACACATGAAAATGTCTCCTTTCCTCCTTTATTGAGCTGGGCCACTATTCAAAAGGTTATCCGACATTGCTTTTTTCTGTTCACTTTATGAAACCACATTTGCTACACGCTGATTACGCTTACCTGAAGAGATATGTTATTTGGAAAATCGCATGTTTTCTGTGTATTGGCAGTGCATTTTAGGCCACCTACTCAAGTGCAAGTAGAACATTTTTGTCCATCCAGACCACAGAGCAGCTCTATCTACTCTCCAAATCTACACACACTTCTCTCAGAACCTAGAGACAACTCTTTCCCAGTCAGGAGCTTCAGACCAAGGAAAGGCTGGATGAGTCAGAGGCGTACGAGGAGGCCACGTAGGCCCTGCTAGGCAGGCACTAAGGGGAGCTTGTGCTCAGCTTCCAGAACATGAGGTATTCTGAATATATACCCCAGAGAGTGGTCTAACCATTTCCAACATGTCATTCAAGGAAATATATGCTCTAGCATCCTTAATCTCCGTAACAAACGATGAGGTAGAAAGGGTAGTATGTATGTTAACAGATGAAAAAAATGAGGCTTAAAAAGGGAACAATTGGGACTGCAGCTGGTGACTGATCTTACTCCTTATCTCTATCCCCAAAGCACTTACCAGTGCTTGCCTGTAGACTAAGGACAGAGCCCTACCCAGAGGCTGGTCACAACTGCTACCTTGCCAAGTACCGACCGAGGAGGCCAGAAATATTTTCTGTTATTTCTTAAAGGAGGAAAGAAAAAAACCAAAGGAGACGTTTTGATTATTTTGAAAGGAAGGGGAAAAATGAGGCAAATCATAGGGGGAAGGCTGGCCTCAATTTCTTAGTGCTGAGGCAACGGTCTTCCGTTGCTCATTCCCCTGCTGCCCCATCATGGACACCAAGGAAGTCGCAACTGCAAGTCTCGACTACAAGGTTTTTTGTTTTTTGTTTTTAAGATTTTATTTTTATTTGACAGACAGAGATCACAAGTAGGCAGGGAGGCAGGCAGAGAGAGAAGTGGAGGAAGCAGGCTCCCTGCTGAGCAGAGAACCCGATAAGGGGACCCTGGAATCATGACCTGAGCCGAAGGTGGAAGCTTAACCCACTGAGCCACCCAGGTGCCCCAACTACAAGTTTTTTATCAGACAGTAGCTCTGATTTCACAGCTTCCCTTCCTTACTGCTAGAATCCACCACCTACCCCTGGTGAAGAAATATTCCCCAGAACTGACGAGAAAAGAGGAACCTTATCTAAATATACAGTCGTTCCAACCGTCTGGGGGGTGATACAGAAAGCCTTTGGTATAAAAGCAATATCCCAAAGTAGACCACTTAGAACTCTGAGGAAAAAAGAGCAACAGTAAGGGAAGGAGGAAGGAGAAAGGTATGACATCAAGTAGTTACTGTTAAAAAAAAAAAAAAATGCCTTCAGATAAGATATCAGTTGCTCTAATAAATTGTCAGGATTGTAGTGATAATGTCAATTTTCAAAAGAGCGTGTGCCAAATCATAGCAAGAACTCTGAGAAAAGAATTGCTCTGACAGAACTATTTGACCCTTTTTAAAATTATTGACCCATTCTCGCCCAAGAAATGAGGACTCTTGCTCGCTGTCCTATGCTCCCAGAAGACATGAGCGAAGGATCCTGGGTAGAGGAAAACCACGTGCAGCAGCAGCGGCAGCCTGGACCTCAGATAAGCAACCAACAAGGATCAGCTACCACTGTCTGCAGATACACAAACCTGCCACATTTTCAGTCATCCGAAAGCCTCTGACAGAGGGACCGTAAACCCAGCGGTTTTCCTTTGACAATGCCACATCTGCCAATAATGGCGCTACTTGGGATTGCACACTCCTACCGAAAGATCTCAAGATGCTTAGGGCACACCCTCCCACAGGAGAGAAGAGATGGGTGGCTCCTATAAAGGAAGCATGTAGCCATGACGACCGAGGAAAGCACCGTCCACCGACAGGATGTCGCAAAGCAATCTGGAAAAACCGTCCCCAGATTGAGTCAGGGAGTCACCTCTCTACCACTACCTCAGACACTCACTTCCAGTTTAGCTTTAGGTCCTCAGTCTCTCTCCTCAGATGCTAACCTACGACTCCCCTCATCACCCTCTGGGAGACACTTAGCATAGTCTATGGCAGTGCAAAATTCCAGACATTTGTAAACATTGTACGTTTCACTTTTGGCACAGGGGAGAGCTTATAAGTTCTTTATCTCTGAAGTGAAAATTCGAAACACAGCGAGTTCCTATTCTGTCCACTTTCAGCAAAGGCATTGGCAGTCTTAATACTCTATGTATATACATATACACCCATGAATGAAGAGACCATCAAACTAAATTCTTGAGGACACCCATCAACAATTTAAATAGATACTTGGATAAATGGAAAACAATGGCTTCACAGTATCTAAAGGCATACTTTCAGGTCATAGGACTCTGCGTGGGGGGAAAAACCCAAATATCTGGTTAACAAATGTCCTCCTCTCTGAAGAGAACCAAGAGATAACACTCCAACAGCTCACCAATTTCTAACATTCTAACCAATTTCTAACATTCACCAATTTCTCATCAAAGACTGTTCAAAGGAGTCAATGACGCACTGAATTGACTTTTTTTTTAAATGCCACAGATTATCCTGACCTTTAAAAATAAAATTTTTACAAACAAATGACCCACAAAGCATTATATACACCTAAATATACATAAATTATTATTAAAACACAATCATGTATTTCAAGTGCTTGGCAGTGATCCCATCTTGTATTAGCAAAGTTCATGACAGATTGAAGGCTGGCCCGGCAGACGCTTATCCATTGTTCAAGCGTAGGATTGCTACCTTTTGACATTCCATAGGTGGACTCTGGGGAAAGGGCATCTGAAGGCTTGGTCTTAAGATTTTTATAAAGTCTGATTTAAGTATCTGATACAAAAACATAGCAAATATACTAAGTACGATGCAAGAACAGTGAGTTAATGAGACAGGAGACATTCTGATCTGTAACCTAAAAATTCACGGTTTCTGAGGATATGTTCATTGTTTTTGCAGTGAACTTTTTGTCCAGGATAACATGATCATAAATATTAAAAGGATAATTAAAATAAATTGCGCACTGGGGCACCTGGCTGGCTCAGTCAGTACAGAGTATACGACTCCTGATCTTAAACCTCTTGTTGAGCGTTGAGATTACTTTAAAAAAAAAGAAAAGAAAGAAAGAAAAGTAAAGAATCTAGCACTAATGTGGGATGATCTCCTTAATCCTAAGTCTACAGCATGAGACAGCAAAAGTAGTCAACTCTTCGGGTACCTATTTGAACGGAGCCTTTCCTCACGATCAAGATTTCAACTCAAGCAGCTGAGAATGAAAGAGAAAAGGAGACAGATCAGACGGGCTGCTGGAAGAGGGGCAAACTAGCACCGTCTCCAGAAACCAGAGCCCTGTTTCACTCTGACTACGACTAAAAGGTAATGGTAGTGTGGAGAAAGCAAGAGTTTATCTTGTAGAAGTAAAACCATGAAGACTTCTCATACAAATCACAGGTTACTTTCATGGCAGTGAGTAAAATACATCTGTACCGCAGTGGCCTTGAAAAAGAACAAAATCAAAGAGGAATCAAGATGGTGTAAAGTCTCTTGCGGGTTAAGAATTGCTCTGATAGCACTATTTGGTTCTTTGTAGGATGCTCGACCCATTCTACCGCAAGAAATGCGAATCCTCCTTGCTGTCCTACACTCCCAGGAGACACGAAGGAAGGATCCTGGGTGAAGGAAAACAATGTGCTGCGGCCGCGGCAGCCTGGCCTGGGCCTCAGATAAGCAAAGGACTATCAGCTCTTTCTCTGTAACAGCTGTAGTCACTCACAGGGCTCTTGCTAGAGGGTCAGTAAACCCAAGTATCGGTTTATTCTAAATGTGCAGCTCAAACACGCAGCTCGGGATCTCCTAAGAATTTAGTAGTAACAGGAGCAGTAAAAAAAACTCGGGTGAGCAAGGGGGAGGAGGAGGAAAGCTGAGTAGCAGAAGAGGGTCCTGTGACAGGCGGGGATGTACCAAAATGAGCATCAAATATCTTCAGGGGCAAATAAAATTTTTAAAATTTTTTCTTAAGTTTTCTAAAAAAACAAACAAACAAACAAACAAACAAACCTGCAGCTTTATGTAAGAAGAATCAGAGGGCGCAAGTGCACATCCCCTACTCTCCCCGTCCCTCTTTTAGGTCTTTGCCTGCAAAAGCTCCTAACTGGCAAAAATCAGACGAAATTGAGGGCCATCATACTGCTCTGAAGAGAGGAGCACTAGGGAGAAAATAGGGAAGACAGACATTTAACTTACTCATTCACTATGGCCTAACAAAACAGTACGGTCCAAGGACCCATTCTGCTTCGAGGGGAAAACCCTTGTCCGTGATACTTAGAGGGAGCAAGAGACCTGGGCCTCCTTCCCTGAAAAGGAACAATACTGGAGAAAGGGGTTCAGGTTCCTCTGCACCTTCATCTGTCCTCTCCCTGTGGGAGGAGTAACTTATCTGATTATATAAGAAAGACTGGGGGGCAAATAATACAGTATACGTTAATTTAAAAAAAGAAAGAAAGAAAGGTTGGTATTTAATTGGCATTTTCTCTTTGGGAATTAAGTGTTAATATGGAAGTCTTACTTTGACCGCAAGTCCTATTCTGCAAGATTTCAATGATTAGCACCCTGAATCCAAACTCCACAAGCATCACCCTTCAAATATTTTAACAAATAATGAGAAGAGAGTGAGCATGGTTTGGGGACTTAACTACAAGTGACTTGGGTTCTAGTAACAGAAGCATCACGAGCTCGCACTCTCCGCTGTCGTTTAACCTTTTAGCCTCAAGTGCAAAATGACGGGCTGGGTTTAAGAGTGCATTCTAGTTTTAAACTTCTAGAACTTTTAACAAAACTCCCTCTCAAGAAATCAAATAAGATGCTAATAGTGATCTTTGCTGCACCTCTTGTAACTGGGAAAACCCTCTTCTAGGGCAGGGCTTCCCAAAGTGTGGTCTGTGGACCACTTAACCAGCTTCCAGAACAAACGCTCTCATAGAAAGAAACCCCCTTTGTGGAGGGGAAACAATGCTACTGTTTGAATTCATTTTTTTTTCTTTTTCCTTTTTTTTTTTTTTTTTTTGACTTGAGTTTTTCTTAACAAGCAACCCAGGTGATTTTTATGATCCATAAATTTGTTAATTCCAGTAGGCTATGGTCTTCAAAATCTCATATGCAAACCCCTGAGCATACACTGAGATTTTTTCAATGGGGAAGGCAGACAGGGGTATATATATAAGAACATCAGCTTAAAGATCTTCAATTTCCATATGCTCATATAATGCTCCTTCAGACCTAACATTTTTAATTATTTTCATTTTCACAACTGCCATACTCTGTATTTGAAAGGCTGACTCACACCCATCTAGAATCTTACTACTGGGCATCGCTTCAGATTGTAAAACACCTAGAGGCATCAAACAAAAGAACAATAAGGGAAAAAAAACCAGAATTTTCAAGGGACAATGAGGACAGAGTAAAGCAAAGAGAGCTTAGATTAAAATCTCTGTACCTCATCTATCTTAGAAATGTAATTGAGAAGGTTGTGCCAGAAATGTGTTAATGCTTTTATTTGAATTAAAGTCAAACATTTTCTGACTGAAGGGAATCTGATTTGGCTGGTCGAGTTTTAATATGAGAGCAGTCTTTGCTACTTTTTATGACAGGACTTTTCTTATGAATTCAATCAGCTAAATCTACAACTCTAAAACTTTTAGAAAAATATTTTTAAGGCACATATACAATATACTGGATAGGGTATCCTTTGTTAAGTACTTAAATTTATTTTTAAAAATTTAGATGTCACATTAAACATGTGCAAAAGGAAAACTACCCTAGAATGAGAGCCATGAAATGGGAGTTCTCGAGAAACTGTTTGAGAAGGGTTACAAGGGACAAAACTGTCCTCTTGGAGTAACTTGTTTTAGGTTGGGTACTCAGGTGTCTACAACTCACCAGAAGGGAACACACTATTTGCTAATCATATCCTAGGGTGTAAAATGTGCAAAAGGTTACATATAGTTTTTCAAAATTCTTTCAGGGATATGTTAGCAAAAATGCTCAGCGTTCTAGGCACACATGGAAAAAATCTCGTTTTTCAAGACTTTTCTTTGGGCTCATCCAAACTGCGTGGACCGATAGCAACCATAAAGCGATTTACAGCATTTCACAACCGGACTAATCAAATTACTTGTTTGGGTTTTTTTTTTCCCACTGTTAGCTCTAATACTTTTCTAAGTATTAGATTTGGGTGCCTAAAACCATTCCCTAAGAGAAAAAAAAAGGCTAGGGAATAAAATTAACTGAAGGAAGAGTAAATCTTCAAGTAACTCAGTAAGTGAATGAATTAAAGTACTTTTGTTTGTACTGGCTTCTCCCAGATCCTCATCTTTAGAGAGAGAATGAAGTGGTTAACGTATCTTTTCATGTTAATGGAGTCCATCCCCCAAATTGATAATCTAGTTCTAAAGAACTCACTGTCAAATTCCCTCTACAGGTAGAAGCAAAAATGTGACACAGAGATGTTTACATAAATAAATAAACAGATACAGAGGGTTATGATGAGTAGAGATGTTCAATACTGACATTTTGATACACACCTGCCCTGTTAATATTTCTCTCCAACTCACTGAGTCAGCTACGCTATGAAAACCTTAATAACCAACTGAATCTCTTTCTTGCATATAGGGCAGGAAGCCCCAGCCTTCTTTAATCTTCTGGCACAGTGAAAACAAGTGACAAGATGCCCTGTCCTCCCATGAATAATGTTCCCGTCTCGTGGCCTCTTCTCACACAGACTACATGGCTTCAAGAGATTCCGACAATCCTCCATGTTTTCTGCATCTGTTCTCTGTTCAAAAAGGTTATCGGATTGCTCTCCCACGCTTGATATTGTTTCTTGGCTTTCAGAACTGTGGGCCAAATCCAAGAATTCCACCGAGCTGCAAGGATCAAAAAGTCTGGGGTTTTTTTCTTCCTTTGTACATACATCTTTAGGTCTCACAACCGGAGCTGATATGGTTCTCCGGCAATCGGGGACATCAAGTCCTTCATTTTCCTTCTTTTCAGCAGGTATGGCAGTGATATCGGACGTGGAGAGAGAATGCGTTAACTTAGAACAATCCGAATACCAATCCTTCCTCAACGCCCAGCAACGAAAACAGTACCTCTTGCTTGGAGAATTAAATTTCTTGCACTCAGTACACTGCCACTCATCCTACAACGACAAGTGCGGCCAATTAATACTCACGCAGCAGCGAACAAGCAGCTCAGAAAAAGGGGAGAGTGGGCCACATTCATCATCTCACCAAGCCAGGGAGACATTCCACGCGAGCGGTCTGGCTCCACATCTGAACACATTCCACAGCCACACGTAAGAAAGTCTACACGAGTTTTGCGACGATGGTGACGCAATTGGCATTTCAAGTCAGAATTTGATATCGCTATCTTTAAGAAAGTCAATTCATTATTTTCGCATTCTATCTAGTCTGGGTGGAATTTACATTGCTTGGTTTTTTTTCCCTGCTGCCTTCTTTTAAGTTCATTTCTCATTGTACAACTTACTCTTTTATTGAGCAAGAGGCTAAGAATGAAGAAAAAATAACACTTGCATTCCTTCCCACCAATTAAGAAATGTTATAAAATCTGGCAAAAAAAAGCTTAAATCAAAATGAGGTTTGAAAATTACTATATTACTCATGCTCTCTCCCTGGTCTCAGGATTAGAGGTCGTTTACCGTATGCCTAAACCCTACCCTCTGAAAAATGAATGTTCTCATCCTTGAATGCTGCTAACTTTCTTCCTACTTCTCCATATTCAAATGAGAAGATACTAGAGTTCAGTGAATTTTAAATGCCTTGCTTAATGCAAAGGTAGCTACTTGGAACAAGTCAAGAGTATTTAATGTGGATAATTGCCTGACTTTGACAGGATCAATGATTTGACACAGGCAATCTTGATTACTTTCAGAATGAAGGCCGCACACTTCACATTTAGAAGGCATAATTCAACTGCCTAAGCCAAGAGGCAGGGACATGACCATTTGTTAAACTGGGTGGTCTTCAGGGAGCGTCAAAACATTCTTGCCAGTTTAAGATCCTCAGATCATCAAATGCTATACAGAATCTCAGAGAGACTTCACAAACACTTGGAATTCATAACTGATGGTGTGTCATAATCTAATTGGTATCACTTTTTCTTTAGTAGTACATAAAATAATAGGGCTTATTAAATTAAATGGCGTCTTTGATTTGATGAAATACAGTCTATTTGCTTAATAGGTTTTCTGGGCCCAAGTAGCCACAGAAGTCTGATTAAGATGGAAACACTTATCTCTGCTATTTGTATTATGGTCAAGAACACTTAATGGACCAATATATTCCACTTTATTACTTAGCTACGCACAGACAGATAATTTGCAATGCATTATCATAATGGTCAACAGTGGCAGGCTGGGAGCAGGGGAGCCTCAATACCAGAGACAACCTCCAACTATTCTAAAAGCAGCAAACTATAAAATCCCCTCCCTTCTCCCTCCCCCATCACCCTTCTTCCAAGCAGGTGAGCTGAGTGTAGCACTGGAAGAAAAATGGGGAACTAGCATGAAAAGAGAAAAGCAAAACTATGTGTGAGTCTACACCTCGGCTGTCACATTTGGTGACAAATCCACACCTAATACCTAACAGCTTAATACTCTATCTGCATTTACTAGCCCTCGTTAATGTAAACCTAGGTGGAAATTGGGCCATTCCCCATTGGTTTGTTTTTAAGAAAGCAGTGAAAATGCGATCTTTATTCTTGACAAGGAATTTGAGATAGCTTATAGGTCTAGCTTTAGGATTGTGGAGGGCTGTTTAGTGGGTAAAGTAGTGTAGGAGTATTTTAAATAACTCCTGTGTATCCACTGCATCGTATCCAAAGAATTCTGTTAGCAGGAAGAAAGGCACACAGATGGGCATTTAAGTCACCCCTTTCAAGGTGGGGAGAGGATTAGGTCAACTCATCCTCCCCTTCTCCAAATTGCAATAAAAACCTCTAACAAGATATAAAGAAGCCAACATGTCTTAACACCAAGGAAGGCAAGACAGAAACGGGGTAAATGGCCTTCTTCAACACAAGGGCACTGCTGAACATTCACACTGGAAGCCGCAGGTGGCGGGAAACAGCTTTTTTACTAGCTTACTCATACCTCAGAGGTAACTTCTACATCAGTATCGTCACTTAGGGACTTAGAGTCCTCAAGGTCATCATTTTTTCCCACTTCAAGCACCTGTGAGGGCAAAGACATCTCATTAGTAAGGTTTACCTAGTTTAGATGAGGTTATAATCTGAAAGCAAGAGAGACAGAAGAACTTTGATTTAAAGCCCACATTCTGCCTCCATCACTACCACTTGAAAAGAAAACAGCTTACTATGACTCTGTGTGTGCCCAGCAGGCAGCTCAGTAGAAGAAATGACTGGAAAGTGCCCAGAAGGATCACCAAATACAAGAGGGCACCCAAATGTATGACCTTAATGAAAATAAATAGGATCAGAGCAGAAAAGCTACAAATCATTAAACGTGGAAATTTTTTTTTTATTAATTTATTTATTTTCAGTAAACAGTCTTCATTATTTTTTCACCACACCCAGTGCTCCATGCAATCCGTGCCCTCTATAATACCCACCACCTGGTACCCCAACCTCCCACCCAAACGTGGAAATTTTTTATCTTGGAAATTTAGGCAGACATTTACAAGAGTAAGGACTGCATGAGAAAATGAAGTGAAAAGCGCTACATAAAATAAGGAACTAAGATGTGAAGAATGAAAAAGTAGTTTATGAAAAGTAAATTTCACATTCAAAAGTAAAACTAGTTATGTGCACTCTGGTTGTCCTATAAAAACATGCCCGTTGGGGCACCTGGGTGGCTCAGTCAGTTAAACGTTTGCCTTCGGCTCAGGTCATGATCCCAGAGTCCTGGGATCGAGCTCCGCATCGGGCTCCCTGCTCTGTGGGGAGCCTGCTTCTCCCTCTGCCCCTCACCCTGCTGCGCTCTCTCTTGCTCTAATTAATAAATAAAAAATCTTTTAAAAAAAACTGCCCATGGACCAAGAAAAAGAAAGTCAAGAAATGTGGGAAGTGTCCTCTAAATTTTCAAATTCAGAATTGAAAATTCTAAAAATTGGGGCACTTGGGTGGCTCAGTCATTAAGTGTCTGCCTTCAGTTCAAGTCATGATCCCAGGGTCCTGGGTTTGAGCCCCGCATCGGGCTCCTTGCTCAACGGGAAGCCTGCTTCTCCATCTCCCACTCCCCCTGCTTGTGTTCCCTTCTCTTGTTGTCTATCTGTCAAATAAATAAAATCTTTTAAAAAATAAAATAAAATTTTAAAAATTAAAACCCTATTTTATGATCTAGTAAATGGAATAAAATCAATTATGATATAATTAGGAACCTCCTTATGGCAACTTTCTCTCACAAGTTCAAGTATTTTAAGTTCCATGTCTCTCAATGGAAGTTTCCAAATGTCACCTTTGTCTTCATTCCAGCCACTTACAGCCCCTTCTGATGCTACACATACAACTAGTCTAGCAGGACCCAAGCATCGATCTGCCTATAAACATACCAGGATACCCTTCAGGAATCCAAATTACTATGAAAGTCCCTCAAATTAAAAAGATGACTCTATTTACATCTGTGTTTTGTTATATTTACTCAATAGATGTTTACTGAGAATCCTGTCAGCATCAGGCATTGGATCTGCAGTCCAATCTCCTTTGAGACTTGAACAAATGCTTTAATGACTCTTGGTGTGCTCACACTGTGTATTCGGAGTTCTAACACTCTCTCTTCTTCCCTCTTACTTAAACTCCAACTATGTAAGAAGAGCCCACCTGCCTACTTCCATTTAGATATGAATGACTGTGGAAGACATTGAGACATCCAAAAAGTAAGAATTTTTTTCCCTGCAGGCTTCCACGGCCACTTAGAACTTTGCCTTGTTAGCGAAGCAAGGTCACCAGAAGCAAAAAATCCACAGTGAGAGATTAGACAAGGAGAAAAGGACAGCTTCTTGCTTCTAAGGAAGGAGTTTTACCCATGCAGTCCTATCCTATTTTTAAGAGAGTGTTGGTTAATGTAATATGAACCTGAAAACCGGATAGAGGAAAACATTAGAAAATAAAAAGGGGGGGATTATGTGACTCATGTGTGGTACCAAGGGACAGGACACCAGATCTGAACAAATTATACTATGTGCACATAAATACAACCAACGTGAAATTTTCCACACATACCCTTTTGTCTCTTACTTTCCCTACTTCTTCACTTGTTTCTTCAGTGTCTGCAGCTTCAACTTTTATTCCCACACCAAACTGCTCTGATACAGACTCATTCAAAAACCACAAGTCATCTGTGGTGTCTGAAACAATGGCAGTACCTATATCCTAGTAGAAAAAAGCAAATGTGAGTTTTTGTAGTCGGAGGCTTATCAGTGACATTGAACCAAGAGAAATGAACCCAAAACTCTATCTTCACACACCTCCAAAGAACAGCTAGCCTTTCTTCGGCAGATGTCTATTCATTCAACAGATATCTACTTGGCACCTACTACATATGAACTAATGAGTGGATATAGGGAGCCTGGCAAGAAATTTTCTAACTTTAACAGTAAATCGGGTATAACACCTAAGAAACAGTACTGAAAGCTTAAAAGCTAAAGACTCATAGTTGCTCAACTAAACAGAATCCATTCCCTAAAATTTCCTTTCCAAAGATGGCACACTGAGAACCCAGAAAACAATTCTATTAACTATAATATATTACTTCCTTTATGGTCAAATAACGTTTACTGAGGGATGCCTGGGTGGCTCTGTCAGTTAAGCATCCAACTCTGGATTTTGGCTCAGGGCATGATCTCAAGATCATGAGACTGAGCCCCACGTATGGTTCTGCACTCAGTACAGAGTCTGCTTGAGATCTCTCTCTCCCTCTCCCTCTGCTCACCTGCTCTCTCTAAATAAATAAATAAATAAAATCTTTAAAAATAATAATGTTTATTGAAATATAAGAAATACTGATGGTAACTAAAATCTCCTGTCCTCTTTCTGAATTCTTGAACGACTTTAAATATGACTTCTTTTGCATTCGTCTATGGATATTTTATGACCTGCTTTTCTACACTATTCCTAAGAGAAAACTTACTTTTTTTGCCACTATTTTATATCCATTCATTCACTGAGCAAATACTCCCTGAACTCCTATTACGTGTCAGATACTGTTCTAGGTACTAAGTAATAGAATGATGAATAATGAGAAAGCCGTGGACTTACATTTCAGTAGGGGTAAAAAGGCAAGAGGCACATAAACAAAATAGAATAACAGGTTTTCGAAGTGAGAAGTAAAAAAGAGACTATCAGTAAGACAAAGGAACAAAACGTTTATGGTGTGAATTAGGGTACCACACCAGAAGTAATAAAAGTCGTTAAGAGTCTGGATATGTTTTGGATAAAGAGCTGAAAACCTGAATGTGGCATATGACAGAGAAAGAAACTGATACCATCCCTTGAGATTTGGCTGGAAGGACTGGATAGAAGGAAAATTCACGGAAAAGGAAAGGCTGTACAGGAATGTTTAGAAAAAATTAAAAATAAAACCCAGAGCTCTGGTTTGAACACGTTCAATGTCCGATCATCTAAGCGGAGGTGGTGAGTAGGCAGCTGAGCACAGAAGCTGGGCATTTAGAGAAGAGGTCAAGGCTGTGGATACAGATTTGAGCAGCAGACGCACACAGATGGCGCTGAATGAGAATTCTTATAAAATGCAATGTGTGGTGAAGAGTAACCAAGAAAGTTACTCTTTCAAAAACAAAATGGGGGCGCCTGGGTGACTCAGTTGTTGGGCGTCTGCCTTCAGCTCGGGTCATGATCCCAGGGTCCTGGGATGGGAGGTCCGCATCGGGCTCCCTGCTCAGCAGGAAGCGTGCTCCTCCCTCTCCCACTCCCCCTAGTTGTGTTCCCTCTCTCGCTGTGTCTCTCTCTCTCTCTGTCAAATAAATAAATAAATAAAATCTTTAAAAAAAAAAAAACAAAAAAAACAAAAAAAAACCCAGAAAGTTACTCTTCCAATGTGACATTTACCTGATTTGTCTGTAAATCAGTCGAGCCATTACTTCTAGGTGTATAGTTGCTCCTCAGGTTTCCTAAAAACCACCAAGGCAGCCCAGCTACATCCCACTCCTCAAACCCAAGGTCCAGCTTAGATGTCTCATCTTGGGTTAAGTTTTTTATGAAGTCTTCATCTACAGCAGTCAAACGGAAAGGACAGTAACTACCTACACAAAACTCAAAACTCGCTTTGTAACACTTATAATCTCTTTACAAGACAGGTCAAAAGAAATTTCTACAGCCAATATATTGAAAGAAACAGAAATCAAATATTGCAGTCACAGAGCCCGGACCTCCTCTCAAATTCAGGAGTCGTTCATTAACAAGTAATGACACTAGAAGCAGATGATCATTTATCAAGAAATCTGGGGCGCCTGGGTGGCTCAGTGGGTTAAGCTTCTGCCTTCGGCTCAGGTCATGATCTCAGGGTCCTAGGATCAAGCTCCACATTGGGCTCTCTGCTCAGCAGGGAGCCTGCTTCCTCCTCTCTCTCTGCCTGCCTCTCTGCCTACTTGTGATTTCTCTCTGTCAAGTAAATAAATAAAATCTTAAAAAAAAAAAAATCTAAACTCTGAAAACACCCAAACAATGACACTGTTCTAGAGGATTTCAAAATGGTTATTTAGCACCATGTTAAACATTCAGAGCACGGCAATGACCAAAGAGAGACTTGTTCTAGTACATGATGCCTGATGGTGGCTTGATCCATGGACTGCAACAGTGGTAGCAGAGCGGCCGAACCTGAAGACAGAAGCAAGGCAGTCCAGACCGAATGGGCACTCACAAGGTTGTCAAGGCCATCTCACTGCTACATATTTAGGGATGTTTCTCACGAGTTCATGTTCAGATGGCTAACAACCATTATAAAACACCAATGTCCTTTCTGGATCAATGGGCTCTTTCGGGGTTATCTAAGATCTAGAAATATTGCAAACCCCAAATCTAAGAAGGGACCACATATTCCAAGTAAAAGATCTCATGTTGTACATCCAAGTGACATTCGAGGTGGTGACCAACATAAATTTGTTGCTACCGGGTGCCTGGGTGGCTCAGTGGGTTAAGCCGCTGCCTTCGGCTCAGGTCATGATCTCAGGGTCCTGGAATGGAGTCCCGCATCAGGCTCTCTGCTCAGCAGGGAGCCTGCTTCCCTCTCTCTCTCTCTGCCTGCCTCTCTGCCTACTTGTGATCTCTGTCAAATAAATGAATAAAATCTTAAAAAAAAAAAAAAATTTGCTGCTACCACAACATGCCATCATCCAATCTTGTTTTGTTGTGCTCTCCTCTGTTCCCACTTTCTCACTCTCCTCTGCCTCCTCCCGGTGCACCAGCCATTTCCATAGCAACCATGGGTGTTAAAATGTGTTGAGGTGCCCGTGCTTAAAAACTTGCAATAAACTGGTCCCTGTCAGAACAAAGGATTACCTTATCTACTTACAAATTATGTTGAACCCTGCCCATTAAGTTCAGGGAGAAATTTAGCTTTTTACTTACTCTTTACTAGATAATCAAAACCCAAATCCCTGAGATGATGCCATATTAAAGTTATCCTCGTCTCTTCAAGCTCTCAAACATCCCGTAAGGGCAATGGAAATATCCTTTCCACGTACACCAAGTCTGATCTTTCTACCTACACACTTTTCTGAAAATACTAAGCTCTTTATTCTCAAAATTTACAGCACAAGCTACACACAGTCTCTTACATTGGCTATTCTTACATTTCAAATAGCCTTTTGAGTAGCAAATAACCAAAGACCTACATTTAAAGAAAAAATTACACACTTAATACCATACAGACAGGAAATAAGCTCCCAGGTGACTAGGTAGCTCAAAATTCGGTTGTATGATAAATGGATTCAATTTTTAACATTCAAAACAATTCGAACAGCATCACGTTCTGGGATGTTGCTAGAGATCTAACCTGCCATTGCTCTAAGTATGAGCCAGTACCTAAACTAGAAACTATCATGTCATAAAAGGCTTGAATAATTTATTATTTTATACTCCTGTAGAGAAAAAATTTTAGGGGATACTTTATTAAGCAGAGCTTGGGGCAAACTTTCAAAATATCAATTAAGTCATTTAACCTGACCATAGCGTATCTAGTACAGATGGCAAAGATCCAAGGACTATCATCCAAGGGCAATCGAAGGACCTACTAGGCTCCTGAGGGCTCATTCTTGGCTCTGACAGACTACGTATACATCATCTCTGCAAACTTCAAAACTCTACAAAAATTAGCCTTCACCTGAAGCAGATAAATCAAAATAAGAAGCCTAACTGGACTGAATATATACAAGTATGTCCAAATTTAAAAGGCCAAGGCAGCTTGACTAGGTGGTAAATTGATTTATCTGTAGTGATCTTCTATTAGTATGTAACCAAAGGACAGGTCTCACCCCACCAGTCCACCCCAGTAAACACAGGTTGCTAAAAGAGCACTACCATCTTCAAAGTTAACAACGGTCACTAGGGTAAAGGAAAAGTTTTTGGAAAAGAATGAGAAGTAAGGATGACATATGACCCTCCTACTTCATATACAAAGAAAGTGCATTATTATTTTTGGAGTTGTCTATAGAATGGTCTCAATTGCAGCCAGTGCTAAATGTTGAATAAATCCCATTTCTAGAAGTCATCAACAAAAGGAAAAATAAAAAAAAAAGAAAAAGTAAAAAATGTATAGCCTTAACCCAAAACTTACCTTCTCTAGAACTTCTGCATTTATGATGTGAGGTAGGCAGTGCAGGAATATTGCCTTCTTCTGTTCTTTTCCTGTAATTGGAACTTTCTTCTGCACTTTGCTGGAAAAAAAAAAAAGGGAAAGATGTCTGTCAGTGCCGTAAAAATGACTGAGACCCGGGGATGTAGCAGTTCCGTCCTGGCTCACCAGTCAGCGTGCGGCACAATGGGTTACGCACAAGAAAGAGATCTCTGGAGTTCGCAATAGTCATCAAATAAAGGCAACACCTCTCCTTAACTCACTGTGAGCAGCACTAAGAGAATCCCAAACCTAGGGGAATAAAAAAATGTCTGCACAAAAGGCCAAAATCTACTGTTAAAAATAGGCTATCAATGAAAAGCCTCTAGACTACAAAATTAGGCATAATTCAGAAAACATGAGAAACCCTCAGCATATACCAAGAAGATCATAAAGTTTTCCCAGGTCTCAAGAAGCTTTAAGAATGGCCTGACATGAACTCAAGCAAAAAGCCTGCTAAAATCTAATAAAGCAGTTTTCTCAAACACCTATATATGGACACCATCACACACACAGGCATACACAAACCCCAAAGAAAATGCAACTGGAGGAACTGAAGATCAGAAGTGCTACATCCCAAAGAAAAATTCAGAGACTGGAACTCTGTTATGGGCAGAACAGAGAAGTTCACTCTGTCCCTGGTCTGTGAACTCCCAAGAACCTTTCTTGTTAAATTCTTACCACATTCAGAGAAAGGTCTTGGGAGTCCAAGATCCATAGGTACAGAGAAGGGGCCACTCTGTACAACAAAAGAAGTCACCGTGTGGTGATTTTACCTTCAGTTGGTCTTGACTTGGAATATCCATACTGTGATCCTGTGCGAGAGCGAGAGTCTGAGCAGCATCTGGATAGCAAGTAAAACAAAAGGAAAACCTTCCCTGGTAATAACCGTTCTTTCCACATAAAAAGGACCTCAGCAAACAACCCTGGAGCCAGGTGTGCTCCCTAAAGATGTACGTCTCCATGTTGGCTGGGCAAAGCTCTCATCCAAAAGGGAAAAATCAAAACTGATAAAAACATCAAAGACCAAGACAGGCTTTGTTCAAAATGTTATTACCAAAATGTAATCTGGGAGAAAATGAAAAATAACTAAAAAATGTTCATGGCAAACTTTCACATTTTTCTATGAAAGTGATTCCAACCAAGAAATAATGGAGAGTATTTTTTATTCTCTTCCCATAGATGTTTATTATCCAATCTGCCTAACTTGTAAACCGCAGCAAAAAAGTTCGGTCTTTAATTTTTACTTTCAACTGTTAAAGTTATACAGGGTTATGAAATCTGAAAATCTGGAATTTTCCTCACTTGCTTCATAACACAATAGCACCTCGTGCAGACTTACATTCTAAAGCATCAGTGATGATTTCCTGGTTTAAATTCCCAATACATGAATATGCAGTAGTTTTTTTAATTAACATGTTTTACTTAAAAAAAAAGTTTTATTTTTCCCAGTTACTATAAACATTTCCTAAGAAAGAAGGGAGAGCAGATAAAAGTTTTTCTCAAAGCCAGTGAAAGCAAAGAAAACAATAACCTGAGAGTAATTCTCAGATAGTCTGAGAGAAATGTATTTTGAGGACTTGGAAATTTTTCAAGCAGAACAGAAGATGAAAACTCAGCTACAGGAAAACGACAAAGTGCAGAGAATTTAGTAACCTAGACCGCTCATTATATGAGGTTATATGTAACTGAAATGTTCCCAAATAAGTCTACCAAGGGTTGGGTTCGTTAGCTACTATCAGATCCAGAGATAAGGCATTTATGGAGAACCCCATCCTCACGTCATAGAGGCTGCCAGGGAAAAGAATATGGATCCTCCAAGTGGTTTGATAATTCAGTTAGTTTGCACAATGCAAACAATTTCAGAACTGTAATCCTAAAGAGCGTGATTTCGACAAGAATTTTTATAGGTCAACAGAGAATACTGAGAAGTTCGAGAGACAGCATTTTCTGACCCCAGTGGGCTTCAAAGATCAACTAACGAGACAATGCAGATAAAGCATTTCTTTACTAAAGCAACTTGATATTGTTATTTATAGTTCTAATGCCTTCCTATATCTTCCTCAGGTTAAAACATTTAGAAGCAGGGCGCCTGCTGGTTCAATCTGTTGGGCATCTGCCTTCGACTAAGGTCATGATTACAAAGTTCTGGGACTGAGCCCTAAGTCAGGCTCCCTGCTCAGTGGAGAATCTGCTTCTCCCTCTTCTCCTGCCCCTCCCACCAACTAGTGAGTGAGCTCTCACTCTATCTCAAACGCCCTCTCTCAAATAAATAAGATCTTTTTAAAAAAAATGAAAATTTATAAGCAAAAAGAAATTATGTGGGAAAACCACAATATACAAAGGAATTTTAAACTAAATAAACCCTGTCATTTATTTGTCATTTTGTTGGTATACATGTGGAGATTTGGACAAATGCCTCATAAAAGAGCCACCTTTACTTTAAACAATGACATTTTCTCAACCATCAAAATAAAAGGTTTATGGGGCGCCTGGGTGGCTCAGTGGGTTAAGCCGCTGCCTTCGGCTCGGGTCATGATCTCAAGGTCCTGGGATCGAGTCCCGCATCGGGCTCTCTGCTCAGCAGGGAGCCTGCTTCCTCCTCTCTCTCTGCCTGCCTCTCTGCCTACTTGTGATCTCTCTCTGTCAAATAAATAAATAAAATCTTTAAAAAAAATAAAAAATAAAAATAAATAAAAAAAAAAATAAAAGGTTTAACCCACTTGCAAAGGTGTACAGCAGGTGATATAAAAAACATTTTTCTCGTTTGTCCTTTTAAATAAAACACAAGCAACCCAATTCATTCAGATCAACAGCAATAACCAACCACAAGCACCAAAGCAAGGGCAAGTCAAGAGCAGACAATCAAAAGTACTTTGGGGCAATATTCTGGTTTTTAACAAGGTACTATGGTTATACAAGATGTCAGTTATCATTTGGGGAATCTGGGTAAAGAATATTTGGAACCCTTTATTATACTTTTATTACTTTTTTCTAACTAAAATCATTTCAAAGTGACAAGAACAAACAAAATCTTTTAAACATTTCATGTTCAGAGAGAAATGTGTTAAGAAAAATTAATTGGGGCAAACTCTGTTATGACATCAATGTGTGGCCCAATGAAAAGCCCAAGAACCAGTCAGTCAGAAAATATCCGTTCTACGAATTATCTTGGACAAATCATTTATTCTATTAAGAGCAAAAATCAAAGGGGCGCCTGGGTGGCTCAATCGTTAAGCGTCTGCCTTCAGCTCAGGTCATAATTCCAAGGTCCTGGAATCAAGCCCCGCACAGGGCTCCCTGCTCGGCGGGAAACCTGCTCCTCCCTCTCCCACTCCCCCTGCCTATGTTATCCTCTCTCGCTGTGCCTCTCTCTGTCAAATAAATAAAATCAGGACGCCTGGGAGGCTCAGTTGTTAAGCATCTGCCTTCGGCTTGGTTCATGATCCCAGGGTCCTGGGACTGAGTCCCACATCGGGCTCCTTGCTCAGTGGGAAGCCTGCTTTTCTCTTGTGTTCCCTCTCTCGCCGTGTCTCCTCCTTCCGGCAAATAAATAAATAAAATCTTTAAAAAATAAATAAATAAAATAAAATCTTTTTTTAAAAAAATCAAAAATCAAAACCACAAACAAACAAAAACCCCTCCGTTTCAGCATCTCCAGACCTTCCTCACAAGGTTGTTGTTAGGATCAACTGAAATATTATTGAAATGTTCATTTTAATATATGGCATGTTAAATGCTCCAAGTGCAAGAGAAAGAGAGAGGAAAAGTGAGAATTAGACCCACTCGAGTTATCCAGAGAACAATCAGAAAACAAATTCTACTGAAAGCGTAGATCAGCAAATATAAAATCCTCCGTGCAGTTCAAGCCTGCAGTGAACATCCCAGGAAAGCCCTATTTCACAAGTGACTGAATTTCAATAAAGCGCTATATTATTTGCAAGGCCTTCCCTCTCAACAGAAATTTACAGCTGGGTGAAGTGGGCAAATGGCTCAATGAAGACAACAGGCTCCAAAATTCAATATAAGTTCAAAGACACATTTCACTATGAAAGCAGTCTCTCTGCTCTCACGTTAAATCATAAATCTTTATTAGGACTGGATTCTTTTCAATTATTTGTTTCACTAAACTACTGGAAGATAACCAATCTAAAAGAATCACAAACTTGGCTTTCTTTAAAGGATAAGGTTACCTAAAATCTAATTTGAAACGCACAAAAGGCCTTCACAGAGAAATGGGGCGGGGGGTTCATTATTTGGAAAGGAGTAACAGATAGGGTTACATTTCAGTTATATCCAGTTTTCACCTATTTCTAACACACTACACTTCAGACCCCAGAGCAGTCCGCTTCCTGCACATACGGAATAAATTAAACCCTGAGGACAGTATTTAAAAGATATGGAATTGGGGCACCTGAGTGGCTCAGTGGATTAAGGCCTCTGCCTTCAGCTCAGGTCATGATCCCAGAGTCCTGGGATCGAGCCCCACATCAGGCTCTCTGCTAGGCAGGGAGCCTGCTTCCCTTCCTCTCTCTGCCTGTCTCTCTGCCTACTTGTGATCTCTGTCAAATAAATAAATAAAATCTTTAAAAGATATGAAATCAAGCAAAGGGTGTCAGACAAACTGGCATTCATATAACAGAAAGCTAAAACCATTAGGTGAGAGGTTCCTGGGGACCCTGATAACAGATAACAGCATGTGCGCCCACAGAATCAACATCACTGAAAGAGGGACAAGTCGACCTTTACATGGCTCAGGTGTGATGCAAAAGATGTACAAAGCACCACCTACGAATTCTCAGCAAAAAATTTAAACTTGAAACTATTCAAGCGTTACTAGTTTAATGGAAATAAAAGAAAAAGAGAAGCACGTTAAACGACATCATAAGGATACAATCTTGCAACCACTAGAATGTGGGAAATTCTATAGGACAAATGATCCATTTCTTCAACAAATAAATGACATAAAAATAAAAGAAGGATTGTTTTATAAAGATACTTACAGGCATATCAACCAAACGCAATGTGTGGACTTGGTCTGGATCTTGATTTCAACAAGCCAAATGTAAAAGGCCTTTCTGGGATAACTGGGGGTAAACTATACACATACTGGCTATTGGATAATATTATGGAGTTATTATTTATATTATTAATAATTTTCTTGGGTATAAGAATGACACTGCAGTTCTGTTTAAAGGAAAATGGTCCTTATCTGTTCGAGATTTTAAAAGTATATCCAGATGGAAAAAAATAAATAAAATTAAGGAAAAAAAAGTCCATATGAAGCAAATGTGGCAAAATGTTAACAATTACTAAGTCTAAGAGATGGGCATTACACTAATCTATCTAGTATATCTGAAATTTTCCACAATGAAGTTAACATCCTAATAACATTCTATATGACAGGTGTCCCTCCCAATCATGCCAACACAGCATTTCATTTCCATCTTAATCCTGCTTGTTTTCCCATCATTTGCCCCCTTGAGCTCAAAGCTGTGATACAAGCTGAAGAAAGAGGATGTGACGTACCTGTAGTAGCAGAGGCTAAAGTGATAAGATTCTTTCTTAGCATATCATAGAGAGGGCTGTCAGAGACAAAAACAAAAACAAAAACTTAATAACCCCATGGTTTTCCATTAAAATGTTATATGTCTATTTGGTACATGATCTTTCAACTTTCTCTGTAACACATGGAGAAGCAGAATATTTTCCCCAGAATAGATTTGTTTGTAATTATTTAAATGTCAAGATACTCATGTCCAAGTGCTTGTGTTACTTTGCCCCCATTAAGACACTAATTAATTTACATTTTATTTAATGAGCTAACAGTAACACAAGATTTCCCTTGGAGACCATTCCTTCCCACGAGGAATTAAGTTTTACAATTTTAACTGGGGAAGGGGTGGAAGGGAGTCTAACCACAGTAAGACAAAATGAGCACAGAAGAAACAGTCATCACAAAGCTATAGAAAGAAAACAATGGCTTCTTAATTACTAATCTGCTTTTCACTCTGTAACAACCATTTACACCCCCATGTGGCTGAAGAAAGTTGCACAACAGGTCAAAGAAGTTCTACTGCGATTCTCATGAAGCCCATCTTCGACCTCAAACCGCCCAGCGATGCTACATTTCGCTCATCAGCTCAGTCTTCCTCTCTGTAACAGCTGCTTCACAAAATTCTAACCTAGCCACACCAAGCTCCCTCTACCCAGGCCTTTGCACATGATGTTCAATCTGCCAGTTCTCCAACCCTCTCCCAGAGCACTCCCATTCCTCACTCATCCTGCAGCTCTCGGCTCAAATAGCACTTCCTCAAGGAACCATACAGACCCCAACCACTAAGACCCTAAATCCCACCCCAACGCAGCTTCATGTACCTCTTTGTCTCTAACTCTCACAGTGTAATTTACTAAGTGCGGTGTGATAAGCTGATAGAAGACGGGGAAGAGCATCCACTGTCTCACTGCTCCTTAAACTCCATAGAATCTGAGATCGCTGTTCATGAACACATTCTCAGGGCCTCACAGGAGACCCTTAAATATTGACTGACTAAAGGAATAAATAACCACTAATATCCTATGGAGACTGAGTTGTTAGAAGCACCCAAAAAGACAAACAAATCTTCAATCTTCTTACCTTGGATCTTTCACGGAGAAGCTCTGACGTCCTAGCAGTTCTCCTAAAAGATCTCCGCCACAATACACCATATGCTGCTCCCGCTGATCATAAAGCTTCTTCACCATTATGTACTGGCCGAGATAATGCATGACCTGCAGGGCAATAAAACCACAGGAAGAGGTCTGTCCAGCTGCTCCAAACACAAGTTAATTATGAGAAGGGAAGGTACATTAGTTTGTTAGAAAAAGAGAAACCATGAGTGAGCATGAATGTCAGTGCTTGTGGAAGGAGTCCTATGACAAGACGGTTGTCCCCAACTACTAGGTTCAGCCACTTATTATCACGCTGGACATCAAGAGACTTACTTTTAAAATAGAACCGCAGCGGCCTGACAGTGAGAAAGAGTGTTGAATTTACCTAGTATCCTCATAAAAATGTTCTCACGAGTCCAAATAAAGAGGCCTATTCCATGACTAGAATAAACTTTGTATGTGCCTGGGCCATAAAAATATATTCCAAGTCCAGGGACACACATAACTATAAGACGCTTCTGATGCATATTCATTTAATTCTTTTTTGGCAAATGAAGTACAATGGTTAACAAGCCATCAGCACCGTAAGTGCGTAAAACACAGAATCTAGTGTCTATCAAATAAAAATTTAGTCTATCTGGCTTTTTTCACAGAGTTCACAAAAATGGAAGGAACTCCGACAAGATCATGATTCAAAAGTTTTAAGTGATCTATTTTTTCCTAATGTTTTCTCCATGCAGATTTTTAAAAAATACTTAATAATTAAGTTCACTTAACGACAGTAAGACCTCTGCTGTCAGAGACCACATGCAAACCAAAGTGGCTATCTGTATCTTTAGGCCCCAACTTCTCAGGAATTATTAGACACCTGCACAGAAGATGTTTCCAACACTGTCCCCATTATATTGGTACAATAATGCTCCTAAGCTCCCTTCTATACCAAGCAACATTTCGCCCCAGATCATCAAATACTTAGGGGGAAGTAAGATGGGGAAGAACAAGCACTGGAAGAGAAAAAGGAGGAAGTTTTATATTTTATCTGTCCAACTTCCGGAAGAAATAAATCCAAAATAAGCTCTTCTAAGACAATATAGATCATCTACCCTATAGATGTGTACATAATTGTCTGCAGCCACTGCCACAGCATCACCACCTCTAACTCCCAGAGCTCCAGCTGAAGAAGGGGGAGAAGGTAAGACCTCTACACTAGGGCTTGCACAAAGCAGACCACTCGAATATCAACTGGTGGTAAAGCTCTGAAGAAGTGACTGACTACAAAAAGCCACTTGCAAGAGTGTGCCCTCTTCTGGAGGGGTGAAGAAACCTCACCGTTACAGTCCTGGTACTGCTGCACCTGTGAAATCGGACACTATCACAAGTCCACTGAACAGATCTGCAAGCTTCCATTCCAGCATCTGGTGCGAAAAAGTGTTCAGGGGCACCTGGCAGGCTCAGTCAGTAAAGCATGCGACCCCTCATCTCAGGGCTGTGAGCTCAAGCTCCACATTAGGTGTAGAGATCACTTAAAAATAAAATCTTAAAAAATAATAAAATAAAATAAATGCATTCAGCTAAAAAAACGTTAAAATAAAACATTAATAATGTATACAAAATTACTACTCTCATTATACCATACTGCCTCAATGCACATACTGAGAACCAATATTTAAAAATAAAAAATTAGCAGGGCGCTGGGTAGCGGGGGTTAACCAGGGTTAAAGCCTCTGCCTTTGGCTCGGGTCATGATCCCAGGGTCCTGGGATCAGGCCCCGCATCAGGCTCTCTGCTCAGCATGGAGCCTGCTTCCCTTCCTCTGCCTCTCTGCCTACTTGTGATTTCTGTCTGGCAAATAAATAAATAAAATCTTTTAAAAAATAAAATAAAAAATTAGGGGCGCCTGGGTGGCTCAGTCGGTTGAGTCGCTGCCTTCAGCTCAGGTCATGATCCAGTCATGATCCCATCATGATCCCAAGGTCCTGGGATCGAATCCTGTATCAGGTTCCTTGTCTAGCAGGGAGCCTGCTTTTCTCTCTACCTCTACATGCCATTCTGCCTGCTTGTGCTCTCTCTCTCTGACAAATAAAGAAAATGTTTTTTAAAATAATAATAATAAAATCTTTAAAAAATTAAAAATATTAGGAAATTCTTCTTTATGCACCAGGTAAGGTCAAAATTCATAACAGAGAGCTTCATATAAACTGACTCTTTGCAATTTCTTCCCCAGTAAAATATTCTTTCTGACCAATATGTACTTAATTTCTTCTTAACCCAGGAAACCTCTACCACAGGACTGAAGGAGATAGCATAATTCATTTTAACAACTTTACTGATATAAAATTCCATACATCAGGGGACCTGGGTGGCTCAGTCAGTTAAGTCAGTTAAGCACGGACTTGTGGTTTTTGGCTCAGGTCACAATCTTATGGGGGTCATGAGATCATCGAGCCCCACACCAGGTCCCACACTTAGTACAGAGGCTGCTTGAAAATTCTCTCTCTGTCCCTCCCCCAATGCATATGCCCCTGCTCTCTTTCTCTCAAATAATTTTTTTTTTAAAATTCATACTTTGGGACACCTGGGTGGCTCAGTCGGTTAGGTGTCTGCCTTTGGCTGAGGTCATGATCCCAGGGTTCCGGGTTTGAGTCCCACATGGGGCTCCTTGCTCTGCGGGGAGCCTGCTTCTCCCTCTGCCTGCTGCTCCCCCTGCTTGTGATCTCTCTCTCTCTTTCTCTGACAAATAAGTAAATAAATAAAATCTTTAATAAAAAAAAGATAAAAAATAAAAATCCATACTTCAATAATAGTTTCAGAATTCTAAAGATACAGTCCAAAATGATGTACTTAATTTAAAATGATAAAGTAAATATGAATATTCTAGAAAATCTAAAATGCTCCCAATTTGTTTCCTTGAGATATAATGGCTCAGAAGTTCAGTGTTCCTTAAGTTTTTCAGAAAGCTTAAAAAAAAAAAAAAGCTTGATAATTTTGTTTCTTCCCATTAGAAAAGGTTAGATTTTTATCCAACTAAATGCAAGCAGTTCAGAGAGATTAACATTTTAATACTGAACCTTTTCCACTTAAGGAATTCAATTTGGTTTTGTTAAAAAACAAAACAAAACAAAAAACCTTTAGATGCTAAATAAGTTATTTAAATGCATAAGTGTTTAAAATAACTCACAGTGCTCAAAAGAGTATCTGACACATTTATAATGAAAAACTACTGCGTTTAATTCCTGCCTGGCAGTACATCCTATAAATCATCGACAGTGTCATTTTTTAATCTTGTACACGCTTTGCATTTTAACTCGGAGATCAATGAATTCACAGTTAATTTTATGTTTGGCTGACAACATACTTCAAAAGGAAATTTAAAGGAAATATGAAGTTCAATTTAGCTCAGCAGTCTTTAAAACAAGCAAAAGTTGCCTTTCCAGTACTTCAGGAAGAGAATTTCCTTTCTTGGGCCTGATGTCAGAACTACATATTCATCAGCTACTACTTTTTTTCTTTTCATCAGCATTTATTTCTCAGCTGTTCTTATAACTGAGAATTCTCCAGGTGCCTGGGAGGCTCAGTGGATTAAAGCCTCTGCCTCTGGCTCAGGTCATGATCCCTGGGATTGAGCCTCTTATTGGGTTCTCTGCTCAGCAGGGAGCCTGCTTCCTCCTCTCTCTCTCTCTCTCTGTCTGCCCTTCTGCCTACTTGTGATCTGTCAAATAAATAAATAAAATCTTTAAAAAAAAAACAAAAACAAAAACTGAGAATTCTCTTTGACGGCTTACCTCTTTAACAGTGAACATTTCTCCTTGTGCACCTGCTGCCTGCAAAATCTTCAAAAGTGGCTGTTTTGGTCGTACCTGATAGAAACATTAAAAAAACCTGTTATTTATATTCCAACTAGCTTGGTTTCTCAAACCCTAGGGAACAAGAAAAGCTCCTTAAATATATATATATTTTTAACAAACCCTGGTAGATACTTACCATCTAATAACATACAATCTTCCAATACCTAAAATAATAGCAGATAATCGGACTACTACCTGTTACCTCTCTGAAAAATCACATTTTCAAAAGAAAACACATTCACACCTACTAAGACAGCCAAAATAAAAAGAAAAAAGGAAACAAACATTGGCAAGGGTGTGGAGAAACTGGAACCCTTGTGCACAGCTGGTGGTAAGATAAATGGTTCAGCTGGTGTGGAAAATAGTTAGGCCGTTTCTCAGAAAGTTGAACACAAAATTATCGTATGACCCAGCAGTTCCCCTCCTAGGTATAAAGTAGAACTGAAAGTAGAACTCAAACAAGTATTTGTACACCAGTGTTCCCAGGAACATGATTCACAATAGCCAAAAGATGGAACAACCCAAACAGCGCCAACAGGTGGGCAGATAAACCAGATGTGGTAAAAACACACAAGGGATAGTGACTTTGACATCTCTTGACTCTGACTGTGGAGTCTGTCTTTAACCACACAGTTTTATCTTTAAAAATTTTTTTTTTTAATCTTTAAAATTTTTATGGTCAAATTTGTCTCTCTCTTCCTCTTACAGCTTCTTTGGTTTTGTCTTATTTAAGGCCCCTCTCATCCTGAAGTTTCACAACCACGTCCTAAATTTTCCTCTAACATTATTTCACTTTTTACATTTAAATCCTCATCTATCTGGAATTTGTTTTTGTACAAAGTTTGAGGTCTTCATTTGTTTTCTTCCAGAGATGGACAATTATATCAAAACCATCTATTATACAAGCCACATTTTCTCCCAACAAATCCAAATTCTACTTTCATCATACACTAAGGTACACAATACTATATGTATTGTGCAATGTTTATGAAGACAAGTGACAAAATTATGTATTTTTACATGTTAGAGGAAAAGAACTGAAACAAGACACACCTAATTAGTAATAGTGTTGTCTTAGGGGGAGGGGATTTTGGGCAAAGAAGGGAAGAGACAGTCAAGGAGTCTCTATAGCTAAATACTTTATAAGTAAACACATTATAAAACTGAATTTTATAAGAATACATTTGCTATATTTACAATTTAAAATTAATTTTAAAGAAAACAAGCTTGTTAAAATGAAGCAAGAGAGATGGAAAACAAACATATAACTTGGCCCCAAATTCTCCATTAGCCACCCATATCCTAAAACATAAATTTTCAAAATGTACTGTATTTTAAGCAATGTGTAACCTCCACATCTTTATTTAACCAATAATCAATTCAAATTTTGAGCAGTGAAACTATTTATTAGTTTCCCTAATACGGAATTTAAAAAATAATCCTTTCTGCTCTACATAAAATCCTAAGTCAGTAAAAGTCAGTAAAGTTACCTACGTGCTCCAACTCAATTTTTTAAAAGCTTACAGAAAACTAGGAATGCCTAAAAATGATTTACCTGATTGGTCTGTTCTGGAGAGATCCTGCAAGCACTGTCAGAAGTTGAACACTGGGCAGAGGTGGAAAGTGAGGTCATTTTGGCAGTGAAGAAATTGCCGTCTGCTGATAAATCTACAAGGAAAAAAAAGTTATGAAATCTCTTCTAAAGCAGAAAATTTTCACTTTGAAGATTTACAAAACAGCAGCCAGCAGAAGGTTAAAAAAAAAAAAAAGACACATGTATCAGAGGACCCTACACAAATGGTTCTCGATACTCTTCTGATCCCTTTCTAAATTCAGATCCTCCAAAAAACTGGAGAGCTTAATTAAGAGTCAGAGCCATCCATGCTTCCCTCAGGTGAAGTCCGAAACAGAAACAGGTTCAGGCATGCTCCAACTTCCACAGTGATGATAATGAGTAAACTGTTTTAGCCGAAAGTCAAATTCACAATCATTACCTCCCCAATGGGTATCAGGGTTTCAGTAACTCCTCCCCTCTTAACAGTGCTCAAGAGCACCCCCTGGAAGACAACAGATCATAGAGCTGGGGGAATTGCCAAGATTAAGTAATAGATTTATGATTCCAAGGGCACATCAAGAAAAACCTCTGCAACATGTTGAAACATGTCTTGGCCAAGCAACTGCAAGAAAGTGAGAGTCAAATTACTCAGTATCAGTTAAGGCAGTTAGTTTTTAATACCTGCCAACCCCAAAGAGTATAGCAACTAAATGCCTATAAAATGGGTTAAGCCAAGGTGGGCACATAACGTGTGCCAAACCTAAAGAGTATAGCGATCCCTACAAAATGGGTTAAGCCAAAGTGGACATCTATCATCAAGGAAAGCTGTAACACGAAATGAAATAGAGTAAGGCTCAGTGAAAATTTTTCAACTTCTACCATCTCTCCTTTAAAAAAAAAATTTTTTTTTTAAGAGGGAAAATAAATTTTTAAATAAACTTGTTAAAGTTTACCATCGGGTCTTTTTCTAGTAAAAAGGTGATAAGTGATCAGTGAAATTTGTGATAACAAGGCACATCAGGGAAAAGGAGAAAGGGGCCTGGAAAAACTGACAAATGGTCTGGATAAAACTAACAAGATTCCTCAGTCTTCTGAGAATACTTACTGACTCTAACACAATTCAAATTCCTCCCTCCCCCATCGGCTTCCCTTGCCACAAAATGGGAAGTCAAATAGGATACAAGCATAATTTACAATTTTAAAGCAGCTAGCTTTTAATTAGCATTTCAAACCTTATACCCAAAACGCCAGTCCAGATCTCCCCAAACCTGCCAGTCCTGCAAGTCTTCCCCACCTCAGCAATCAACTCCATCCTTCCAGCTACTCAGGTCAACGACCTTGAAGCCATCCCTGATTCCGTTTTCTTTCACATTCCACACCCAGTTCATGAATAAACTGGAGAGCTGTTATCTTCAAAATACAAACTCTAGCCATTTCTCACCACTTCCACTATTACTGCACTAATCCAAACCACCTACCTCTCAACTGCACTACCCTCCTAAGGTTTTCTTGCTCCCACCCTTGCCCCTCGAGCTCCTAACCTCCTCCTCCTCTTGTCTACTCAAATGTCAGTTTACCGAGGAGGCCTTCCATGACTACCCATTTTTAAAACTGCAGCTCCCAACCCCCAGTATTCCCTATCCTTCTCTGCCTTATTTTTCTGTATCGTCCTTATTACCAACCAACATACTATACGTTCTAATTCCTTATCATGTAAAACAGAAGCAGCAAGAGGGCAGAGATTTGTATTTATTCATTAATCAGTCCCTGATGCCGAAACTGACAATTACATACATGTTACTGTAGAGTAACATGATGGTCACAAGTATCAGTAACAGTGTGGATGCTGGGTGCCTGGCTGGCTTAGTGGGTGGAGCATGCGACTTTTGATCTCAGGACTGTAACCCCACGTTCAGTCTGCAATTAACCAAAAATAAAATCTTAAAAATAAAGAAATAACAGTGTGAACGGTTTCCAAAAATGGTCTTCAATGCATCTCCCAAGTAGCTCTGTGACATTTATCAACAGAATACAGCGGAAGTGGTAATGTGCCAATTCCAAGCGCTGGCGGCTTCATTTTTTGTGCTCTTAGAGAACCGTAAAATCTGACGGCTTTCCTAGAGACCACATAAAAGGGCCGTGTGGGGAGGCCTAGTTGTCCAGCTCATCACAACCTTCTAGCCACTCCCTCCAAAGCAACACATGTAACAGGACATTCCAAAAGCAGCTACTGCTTGACCAGAGCTGCATGACAGGCAAGAACCATCCAACTAAGCCCACAAAATCGTAAGAATAAATCAAATGGCTGTTGTTTTAACTAAGTTGTTGCATGGTTTATGACACAGCACTAGATAATCAAAACAAAAGGCGCAGACTCTGTATCAGGCACACATTAACCCATTTAATACATTTAATAACCCTATGATGTAGGTAAAAGAATTACTACTATTATTTATAGTATAATAATTATAGTATAATAATTATTAGTAGAATATAATAAACATTATTCTTTGTTTTACATCTAAGGCAAGAGAAGTATAGAGATGTTATTTGCCCAAGATAATACAATTCAGTGAATTGCTGGAGTCGATTTCAAACTCAAGAGTTCTAAAGACCTCACTTAGTAATATATTTTTGCCCCTTAGACCTCAATATACAGAATTAATCATAATCCTTTTCTTCAACAGACTCTCATTGTTTATCAGCACATGACCCACTTTTCCTTGATTCTTCCTGATGCAATAAACATCCTCAAAGCAGTACTCTTGACAACCACCTACATTTAACTAGAATATCCTTCCCTAGCCCATTCCCCTGCCTCTCCCCAACAATCATCCTTATCCTGTTTTGATTTTCTTTCTTCCTTTTTATGCATTTTAGTGCATCAAAATGGAATGCTACAAGTAAGTATTTTTAGGTTAGCTGCTTTTAACTTAAAAGAAGCAGGTATAGTAATTTTTGAGATTTTTGTTTCACTAACAATTCCTACTGTTGTGTCACTTTACTTACTTTTTTTTTTTTTAATTAACATATAATGTATTATTGGGGCACTTGGGTGGCTCAGTGGGTTAAAGCCTCTGCCTTCAGCTCGGGTCATGGTCCCAGGGTCCTGGGAAGGAGCCCCACATCAGGCTCTCTGCTCAGCAGGTAGTCTGCTTCCTCCTCTCTCTTCCTGCCTCTCTACCTACTTGTGATCTCTGTCAAATAAATAAAATCTTTTAAAATATATATAATATATAATACCCAGTGTTCATTACATCATGTGCCCTCCTTAATGTCCATCACCTAGTTACCCCACACCCCACCCCTCCAGCAATCTTGTTTCCTGTAATTAAGAGTCCTTAGTTCTTTTTTTTTTTTTTTTTTTTTAAAGATTTTATTTATTTATTTGACAGAGAGAAATTACAAGTACACTGAGAGGCAGGCAGAGAGAGAGAGAGAAGGAAGCAGGCTCCCTGCTGAGCAGAGAGCCCGATGCGGGACTCGATCCCAGGACCCTGAGATCATGACCTGAGCCGAAGGCAGCGGCTTAACCCACTGAGCCACCCAGGCGCCCTCCTTAGTTCTTTTTTAAAAAAATTTTATTGTAAACTAAATATAACATAAAATTTACCATTTTTAAGTGTACAATTTAGTAACATTAAGTATGTTCACAATACTGTACACCATCAACACTATCCATTTCCAGAACTTTTTAATCACCCAAACTGAAACTCTGCACCCATTAAACAATGAACTCTCCCCTCAGGACCTTGTGATCACAATCCTACTTCCTGTCTCTATGAATATGCCTATACTAGATAACTCATATAAGTAAAATCACAATATTTGTCCTTTGGTGTCTGGCTTATTTCACTTAGCATAATGTTTTCAAGATACATCGATGTCTTAGCATACCTTATTTTTCATTCATTTTGACTGTTGTATAATAATCCACTGTCTGAGGAACATTTGGATAGTTTCTACGTTTTTACTATTATGAAAAGTGCTACTTGTAATATTCATGTAGATGTGCAAAAAAGGTGTCTCTTGGGCAGATCTACAAAAGAAACTGCTCGCTCATAGCATACATGAATACTCAACTTTAGGAACTGATACCAAAGTGTTTTCAAAGTGTTTGCACCAATCCACAATCCCAACAAGAATCTGTAAGATAGCCTGTGAATCCATCTCCTCTTCATTATTTGATGTCGTAAAACTTTTTTAACTTTTGCCAATAGGTATGGGCTTTTTCTCTGTTCACTAATGATAATGATACTAAATCTCTTCATCTGCTTAGCAGTCTTGCTTTCTCTTCTATGAAACATCAGCTCATGTCTTCTGGACATTTTCCTGATTTTGTTATACTTAGTTTGTAATAGTTATTTATAAATTTTTAATATTAGCCCTATGTCAACTGGGTGTCCTGCAAATATCTTAACTTATATCGTCTTTTCCATTTCCTAGAAGGTACTTGTATGAAAACTTAATAAAATCAAATTTATATTTATCAATCTTCTCTTTTTTTAGTCAATGGCCCCTCTGATGTAAGCACTCTTTTATTCCCTGAAGTCTCATATTCACCAATCCTTTCTACTAAAAATTTGCAAGTGTGTGCGGTGAAAGGATGACATTTTATGACCTTTAAATTCTTAATCTGGAATTGACTTTTTTTTTAGAGATCAATTTTACTCTTCCTCCCTATAGATAGCCATTTTTCCAGCTCAGTTTATTGAACATGCATTCTTTCCTGCCAGCCACCTCTTTTGTAAACCGAATTTTCCTTACATACATGGGTGCTTGAGTTCTCTATTCTACTCCAAGGACTGATCAATCTATGTTTACTCAATTTAACACTGTCTTAATTCCTATCTTATAATAAGTATTCCTATCCAGTAAAGCAAGTCTTTTCCTCCATGTTCTTTTTTACAAGTGACCAGCTTATTCTTGGCCCCCCAACTTCTTAAAATTTTTAACTTTTTAAGTTTTCAATTTTAATTCCAATATAGTTAACATTAGTTTCAGGTGTGCAATATAATGATTCAACAATTCTTTTCTTTTCTTTTTTTTTTTTTGGTCAGAGTGAGTGAGCACAGGCAGAGTGGCAGGCAGAGGAAGAGGGAGAAGCAGGGTCCCCACCGTGCAAGGAGCCCGAAGCGGGACTCAATCTCAGGATGCCGGGATGATGACCAGAGCAGAAGGCAGCTGCCCAACCAACTGAGCCTCCCAGGCGTCCCTGATTCAACAATTCCATACATTTCTCAGTGCTCACTGTAAGTGTACTTTTTAATCTCCATCACCTATTTCACCCAACCCCCACCCACTTTCCCTCTCTTCTGGTAACCATCAGTTTGTTCTCTGTGAGTTTGTTTCCTTAGTTTGTCTCCTTTTTTTCCCTTTGCTCTTTGTATTATTTCTTAAATACCTCATGAGTGAAATCATATTTGGTTTTCCTCTTATTTCGCTTTGCATTACACTCTCTAGCTCCATCCATGTTGCAAATGACAAGATTTCTCTTCTCTCTTATAGCTGGACAATATTCCAACATACTGAGCATATACACCAACCTTCTTTACCCATTTATCAATAGATACTTTGGCTGCTTCCATAATTTGGCTATTGTACATAATGCTGCAATGAACATAGGGATGCATGTATCCCTCTGAGCTAGTGCTTCGTATTTTGGGGGTAAATACTCAGTAGCGCAACTACTGGATCATAGGGTACTTCTATTTATGCTTTTTGAGAAACCTCCATACTATCTCCCACAGTGGCTGCACCAGTTTGCCTTCCCGGTCCTTATCTCTTCCATATATAATATTAACATCATCTTTACCAAGTTCCATAAAAATTCCTGTTGGGATTTTGAATGAAATTATACTTTATATACATATCAAACTGTTTTCTCATCATCAACATCATATATTTCTCTATTTATTAAGGACTTATTTAAGTAAAATTTTCCCTTTGGAGATTTAACACGTCTGTTAAAATAATTTCTAAAGTTGATATTCTAATACTATTGTGATGGCTTCTCTTTCATTATAATTTTTAGTTTTTACATATATATAGAAATACCAAGGACTTTCAATAATCTTCTATCCAGTCACCTAAATGTACGTAACTATTTCTAATAATCTGTCTGTGCATTTTTCTATGTAAATAATTATGCCACCGGCAGATAACAAAATCTTATCACCTTCTTTCCAATTCTTATGCTCCTGACTTCTTTCTTTACTGCTTAGGACTATCAGCACAATGTCAAATACACACAATCCTGGGCATCTTTGTTTCTGACTTTAAAGAAAGTGCCTCTAATGTTTCCCTACATTTTTTTTTAACTGTTTGTTGTTCTTTTACAGTTACTCTATCAGTTTAGAAGGGTTTCTCTTCATCCTCATTAGCTAAAAACATCATGGAAAGTTGTTTTTATAAAATATTCTTTCTGAATCTATTGAATTGATCATGATTTTTTTCTATTAACCTACTGATGTGGTGTTTCTGAATTTCATTTCTGGATTTTCTAAAATTAAATCCTTACACACCTGAGATAAACCAAACTTGGTTTGGGAGTATTATCCTTTTTTGTACACTGCTGGTTTTGATTCGCTACTTTGTTTAGGTTGTCAAGTCTGTATTAGGGAATGAAATGGATCTACAATTTTCCACCGTTAAGTTTTTGTCTAGTTTGGATGTCAGGGTTAGCAGGCTTAATAGACTCAATTGTTGAATAGTGTCTATTTTTCTATTGCCGGGGGAAAAAAAATTCTACAAAATAAAGATGTTCCGGTCCTTGAAAAATTGGTAGAATTAACCTTTGAAACATAAAACTCAGGGTGCCTGGGTGGCTCAGTCGCTGGGTGTTTGCCTTTGGCTCGATTCGTGATCCCATGGCCCCAGGATCAAGCCCTGCATGCTGCAGGGAGCACTCTGCCAGGTGGGAGGCTGGCTTCTCCCTCTCCCACACCCCCTGCTTGTGTTCCCTCTCTCACTGTCTCTGTCAAGTGAATAAATAAAACCTTTAAAAAAAAAAGGAAGAAAGAAAGAAAGAAAGAAACATAAAACTCGGCGTTTTCTTTCTGGGAAGGTTTTTAATCGCTATTTTAATTAAATAAATATTAGATTATTCAAGCTTTTTATTTCTTCTTCCATTTGTCTAAGTTTTCAAAAGTACGGGCATATAGTTGATATATTCTCTTTTAATCTGTGTACAGACGCATCTTCCTTTCCATTCATGATATTACATTTTTTCTTATTACCTCTTCTACTCTTAAAGAATTTGTTGATCATTTCCCAGTTTCTTAAGCTGGACATTTAGTTTACTCCTTCACTTATAATTTGAATATTTAAGGCTACAAATTCCTTCCCCCTCCCACCCCAACAATATTTTTTAAGTTAGCCCACAGATTTTGCTATATAAAGTTTTCATTATCATTCAGCAGTGTTTTTCAATTTCCATAATTTTTAAATCCCTGAGCTTGATAGCTATGCTTATGCATACTATATTTTCTAAATTTACGTTTTTGTGATTAACTCTTAATAGCACTGTGGGGAGAGATCATCCTCTCTGTAAAACCTGTTCTTTGAAATTAAGGCTTTTACCTGGTCTGGTTGGCGATCAATTCTATAACGTATGCTTGCAAAACTCTTGTTATGTTAAGCTTGCTAGTTTTTTATAATCTTATATATCTACTAATTTCTTAGTCTCACCTATAAATAATTAAGAGAGATATAATGAAATCTCCCACTACAAAGGTGGACTTCTCCATTTATCCCAGCGTAGTTCCACCAATTCTACATCATCTATTTTAAGGACTTTTAATCAGAAGCATACGTGCTTTAAACTGCTGTATCTTCTTGCTGAAATGACATATTACTATCATTATATGGTCATTATATAGTGATTGTCATTACATAGTGATTCTTTCCATCCCAATTAAGACATTCTGTCCTAAAGCGCATTTTATCTAGTATTAGTGAGGTCATGCCAGCTTTAATAATTCCAGGTATGTATTTTCCCCATCTTTCTATTTTTACATGCCCTTAAACTTCTGGTGTGTCTCTTGTGGGGGGGAAAAAAAAAAAACAAAAAAACACAAAAACATGTATCTGAACTTTGGATTTCAATCCAGTCTGCCAGTTTTTACCTTTAACTAGAAAATTCAGTCCATTCACTCTAATTAGTATGTATGGATGTTTCTACCATCCTGACTTAGCATTCCAGTTTGTTCTACTCTTCCTATGCTTAATGTTACTTTTTTTTTTTTAAAGATTTTATTTATTTATTTGACAGAGAGAAATCACAAGTAGGCAGAGAGGCAGGCAGAGAGAGAGAGAGAGAGAGGAGGAAACAGGCTCCCTGCTGAGCAGAGAACCCGATGCGGGACTCGATCCCAGGACCCTGAGATCATGACCTGAGCCGAAGGCAGCGGCTCAACCCACTGAGCCACCCAGGCGCCCTGTTACTGCCTTTCTTAAAAATTCTATCTCCGGGGCGCCTGGGTGGCTCAGTCATTAAGAGACTGCCTGTGGCTCAGGTCATGATCCTATCATCTTAGGATTGAGCCCGCACTGGCATGGGTTGGGGGGGGGGACTGCTCAATGGGGAGCCTGCTTCTCCCTCTCCCACTCCTCCTGCTGTGTTCCCTCTCTCACAGTCTGTCAAATAAATAAATAAAATTTTTTAAAAAATAATGATTCTGGGGGGTGGGGGGTTGAGTGAGCCCAGTGCTGGGTATTAAGGTATTGCATGGAGCACTGAGTGTGGTGCATAAACAATGAATCGTGGATCACTGAAAAAATTTTAATTAAAAAAATTCTGGGGCACCTGGATGGCTCAGTGGGTTAAAGCCTCTGCCTTCGGCTCAGGTCATGATCCCAGGGTCCTGGGATAGGGCCCCACATTGGGCTCTCTGCTGGGTGGGGAGTCTGCTTCCCTTCCTCTCTCTTTCTGCCTCTCTGCCTACTGGTGATCTGTCAGATAAATAAATAAAATCTAAAAAAAAAAAAAAAAATTCTGTCTGCCTGCTAAAAAGGTAAGAACTTTATTTTTTTTTAAAGATTTTATTTATTTATTTGACACAGAGCGATCCCAAGTAGGCAGGCAGGCAGGCAGGCAGGCAGACGGGGGCAGGGAGAGGACACAGAAGCAGGCTCCTCACCGAGCAGAGAGCTGTGGGGCTCCAATCCCAGGACCCTGAGATCATGACCTGAGCTTAAGAAAGCAGCTCAATCCACTGAGCCACACTGTGCCCCAAAGATAAGAACTTTATTGGTATCATATGGACTTTAAATTCTGACAGACTTTTGGGGGGGTTGGGGGGCTTAGCCTTTACAATGAATATCAAGTAATTATAATCACCTTTACTTCACAGATCTAACACTTCCTGGATTTGAATCACTTAGTATTTCATCCAGAACTGGCCTCAATATGGGTATTTATATGGCAAGGTTTCCAAGACTTCATACACCTGAGAATATTTTTACTTTTAATGATTGTGGTTGGGTATAAAATTCTAAGTTTCTCTTCAAAACTCTGCAAACACTCTTGTTTTCCTGCATTTAGTGATGCTGTTCAAGTCTGATGTCAGTGTAAGTTTTGTTCCTTGTAGTAATCTGTTCTTTCTCTCTGAGGCTTCTTTTGCTTTGTTATTCTTAAATTTCACTATAACTCCTGGAAGCAAATTTTTCCTGATCACTCATCTTCAGCATTCTAAGAAAACTTTCCCTTTGAGGACATTCTTTTTTTTTTTTTCTTTTCTTATTTTTTTTTTTTAAGATTTATTTTAAGGAAAGCACAAGAGCGTGTGGGGGATGGGCAGAGGGAAGAGAAAATCTCAGACTCCCCATCCAGCACAGGGCTCAATCTCACAAGCCTGAGATCACCACCTGAGCCGAAATCAAGACTCAGATATTTAACCAACCAAGCCACCCAAGCACCCCCTTTTTTTAATTCTAAAAGAGAACTTTTTCCCATTATTTCAAGCATATCCTTTTTTTTCCCCCTAAATATGGGCTCCACGCCCAATAATGGGGCTTGAGCTCATGATCAGGAGATGAAGAGTCACATGTTCCACCAACTGAGCCAGTCAGGCACCCCCACCTTTTCATTTTTATTTAAGATTCCTGGGGCGCCTGGGTGGCTCATTCTCTAGGTGCCTGCCTGAAAGGGTCCTGGGATCTAGCCCCACTTCAGGCTCCTTGCTCGGCAGGAGGCCTGCTCCTCCCTCTCCCACTCCCCTTGCTTGTGTTCCCCCTCTTGCTATGTCCCCCTCTGTCAAATCAATAAATAAAACCTTCAAAAAATAAAATGATTCCTATTATTTAGGGGCGCCTGGCTGGCTGGTTGGTAGAGCATGCAATTTCTCATCTCAGGTAGTGAGTTCAAGCCCCACACAGAATGTAGATTACTTAAAAACAAAATCTTTAAAAAATGAATTTTAACAGAAAGATTCCTATTATGTAGACTTGAGTACCTCTACATCTATTATCCTTACCTTTTAGTTTTTCTCTGAGATTTTCTTTTAATCCTTTTTTTTTTTAGTTCTGGGAGATTTTCTCAATCTAGAGTTCTAATTCATTCTTCAATTGTATCCATTCTGTTATTTCAACAATTACATTTTTCAACCCTAGTATTCTGGACTGGTTCTCTCAGCCCCTGCTTATTCTTATTTCAAGTTCTTAAGATGTTCCCCATTCCTTCTAAGATAATTACCATTCTAGGGGCACCTGGGTGACTCAGTGGGTTAAAGCCTCTGCCTTCAGCTCAGGTCATGATCCCCTGGGATCGAGTCCCACATCAGGCTCTCTGCTCAGCAAGGAGCCTACTTCCCCTCCTTCTCTCTGTGCCTGCCTCTCTGCCTGCTTGTGATCTGTCAAATAAATAAACACAAATCTTTAAAAAAAAAAAAAAAAAGATAATTACCATTCTAACTTTAAACTCTATGTCCATCTGTTCTATTATTTCTGTTCCAATGAAACTTATACATTATTCTTCTCCTGAAATACCTGTTCTCAACTGTCTTTGTTATTCTTCCCTAGAGGGCAGGAGACACTCTGAAAGGCAAAGAATATGGGGCAAGACCAGATTCCAGCCCTTATAAGCTGCAGCAAACTGTAGTAAGGTAGAAAATAAGTAGTAGGGTAGTAGGGCTCAGCCAGAAGAGAGTGCAACTCTTGACCTCGGGGTTAAATTCAGGCCCCATAGGTGTGAAAATTACTCAAAAATAAAAAAATTAAAATAAAGTTTAAAAAAAAAAAAAAGAAATACGAAGTACAAAAGTAGAAAGACCCAAGCACCAGAAAACCATACTCACTCTTCACCCCATTCACTCACTACCCAGATCAAAGACTTATCCTTTGTTCCCCAAGGAGAAGCAGCACTATGATAGGATCTGAGGAGACCTAAGGACTCAGAAGGTAAAAGAGAAGTGCTGTCTAAGGTCAGTCTTCGCCTGTTTTTCATCAGCTGCTCACAAGTGTATGCTTCTGTAATGCCCTGATTCACTGAGAGCTGGACTAAGGTTAGCTCAGGGTCGCAAGCGTAGAAAAAGGAAATTCCAACGTATTGAGGCAAGGAAGAAACTAGAGCAGTATTCCAACAGTCCTTCCCCCATGGTTTTATTCTCCTGTCCCAGACCAAAGCCGCCTCCCCATACACAAACACACACACAGTTCAAAACACACCACATCACCAGTCTGTTTCTCACAGCATTTTCCTATTACCATTCCTATAGGGATGATTCTGGGAGCCGGCAGTCATGCTAATTAAGCCTCTCAGTAGGAACAGAAATTGACTCCTGGGCAGGTCTGAAGAATTTAAACATCAATAAGGTTTTCCTACTTTGCTTTAACACCTGGTAGAAAATTGTGCCATTAAAAAACAAAACAGAACAAAAAACCCACTGCTTTAGAAGCAATGGAAGTTAAGAGCAGGACAAATTAGTCCGGCTGCAAGCGGGGGAATGAGAGGGAATGGAGACAATATGGAAGGATTTTAAAATGAGAGAATAGTGGAAAGAATGGGAAGGGAAGACATGAGCAAAGGCACTGTTCACGGCATATGTGAGAAATGAAGTCAGCCGACAAGCTCTGAATCCAAAGCAAGATCTTGTCCCTTTCCCAATTGGGAGTTGTAATCAAAAGATTACAGAAGGTTTAAGTATTGTTATTTGCTCCTTAAAAGAGGAAACGGAGCCTAAAAGAAGTCAGATAACTTGCTTGAGTCTAAAGCTATTCTTTCCCACTATGCTACCCGTGAGCAGTTACATTCAGTTGCTCAAACCAGAAAATAGGGGGCACCTGGCTGGCTCAGTCGGTTAAGCATCTCTTAATTTCAGCTCAAGTCGTATCTCAGGGTTGGAAGATTGAGCTCTGTGTCAGGCTCCACACTGGGCAGGGAGCCTGCTTGGGATTCCTTCTCCCTCTACCTCCACCTCAACCCCTCAACCCCATGCATGTGCTCTCTCTACACAGATAAATAGGTTTTATTTATTTATTTGTCAGAGAGAGAGAGAGCACGCACGCAAGCCTGGGAAGCAGCAGGCAGAGGGAGAAGCAGGCTTCCCACCAAGTAGGGAGCCTAATGCGGGACTTGATCGAGGGATCCTGGGATCATGACCCGAGCCAAAGGCAGACACTTAACCAACTGAGCCATGCAGGTGTCCCCAAAATAAACAAATTAATAAAACCTGAAAGAGTCCTCTTATCTCTCTCTTCCCATTATCACATCATCGAACCTGATCAATTTTAACTTTTTTTTTCTTAAAGATTTTATTTATTTATTTGACAGAGATCACAAGTAGGCAGAGAGGCAGGCTCCCTGCTGAGCAGACAGTCCAATGCGGGGTTCAATCCCAGGACCCTGAGATCATGACCCGAGCCAAAGGCAGACGCTTAACCCACTGAGCCACCCAGGCGCCCCTCAATTTTAACTTCTAAATCTTTCAAAACCACCCCTTCTTTTCATCTCCATGACTATTTCCCCAGACCAAAAGTGTTATTCCCTCTGTGCATCACTGAAATAAACACTTCACTGATCTAACTCCCTCCAAACCAAATTCCACACTACAGCTAGGAGTAAAAAAAAACAAAATAAAAAAACAAACAAACCCAATACTACAGTGCCAGGCCCTGCTTGAAAGCTTGCTACTGCTCTAAAGATAAACACAGAATCTAGCCCCCGTCTTGCCAAGCCTTCCTCTTGCACCTCGTGGTCTCCACGCTCCCCGCACCTCCTCCCCACACTGACCTTGTAGTTTCTCACAGCATTTACTTCCTGCTTCAAGGGCCTTCGCACACATTGTTCCTTCATTTGTAGCACTGTTGAGTTCTACAAAGACTGATTATCCTAGACCTAGTCTCAGGTTAAATATTACCTCAACAATCACTAACGGCTGATAAACCATTTGAGGAAAAAGCTTGGGGAGGGGGAACTTGAAAACACAGGGAGAAGGCCAAGAATACTTGACCACTGACAAACCTCTCTAAAAGATGGTCATTTGCATCATGTACTTCTTGATGGAAGGCAAGAGGAAGCACCCAGAACCTCCTACCTACCTCTGGTGAAGTATTTTCAACAAAAAATACAACTAATCAAGCTTCTACATCTACTACCTACCTACTTATAGGAAAAACGGAGGATAAAGGAATAAATAATATCAAAAGCAAACAATTAGCCAAACCCAGAATGTAGGAAATGCTACAAGATCTCAGATGGTGGGGCAGGGAGGGTAGGGGGATATGGTTAAGTGGGGAGACCATTATTTAGGCTTAAAAAAACGTAAACTTAATACAGCATGCAGACCTTGTCCATTCAAGTCCTGACTCAAAGAAACTATCTGTAAATGCCACCTTTCCCTAAACAATCATAAAATGCTGAATTATGTACTAGGTAGTAGATATTAAGAAACTGTTAATTGTAGTAAAAAGACACTATGGCCATTTTTTTAAAAATCCTGACCTGATAAGAAATACATTCTAACATATTTAAAGGTAAAATGACACTGCGTGATATGCTTTAAAATATTTCACTAAGAAATTGAGAAAAATAGGGGCGCCTGAGTCGCTCAGTGGGTTAAGCCTCTGCCTTCAGCTCAGCTCGTGATCTCGGGGTCCTGGGATCGAGCCCCGCATAGGGCTCTCTGCTCATCAGGGAACCTGTTTCCCCTTCTGCCTCTCTGCCTACTTGGGATTTCTCTCTCTGCCAAATAAATAAATAAAATCTTAAAAAAAAAAATCACAAAAATTCCATTATCTATTAATTCTTGAAAATACTGTTACAAAAAAGAATCTACATTATTAACTGATGCTGCTTTGGCTCTCTGGAAATGTTTCTTTCCAGCTAATAATAAACCTTAGAAATAAGTATAAAAAACTGAAAAGAGGGGCGCCTGGGTGGCGGAGTCCTTGAGAGTCTGCCTTTGGCTTGGGTCATGATCGCAGGGTCCTAAAATCAAGTCCCACATAGAGCAGGGGCCTGCTTCTCCCTCTCCCACTCCCCTTGCTTGTGTTCCCGCCCTTGCTGTGTCTCTGTCAAATAAATAAATAAATACAAAGATAAATAAATAGCTGAAAAGGAGGACATGTGGGTGGCTCAGTCAGTTAAGCGTAGGCCTGCAGCTCAGGTCCTGATCTGCAGGGTCTTGGGATCAAGCCATCTGGCTCCCTGGAGTCTGCTGCTCCCTCGGCCCCTCCTCCCCATCACTCATGCTCTCTTGCTCTGCTCTCTCTCAAATAAATTTAAAAATCTTTTTAAAAAGCTGGAAAGAGGGGCACCTGGGTGGCTCAGTGGGTTAAAGCCTCTGCTTTCGGCTCAGGTCATGATCCTAGAGTCTTGGGATCGAGCCCAGCATCAGGTTCTCTGCTCAGCAGGGAGCCTGCTCCCCCCTCTCTCTCTCTCTCTGCCTGCTTCTCTGCCTACTTCTGATCTCTGTCTGTCAAATAAATAAATAAAATCTTCTAAAAAAAAAAAAAAGTGAAAAGAATTTGCCTACTTTTAAATGAATGAGGGAAGAAAGTTCTTTGTGCAGTTTTCTTGCTTTCAAAAAAAAAAACCCTCTCCCTGGAACAAACTGATGGTTGCCAGAGAGGAGGTGGTGGAGGGACAGGCAAAAATGGGAAGTGGGAATACAGGTTATGGAATGAGTAAGTCACAAAGATAAAAGGTACAATACAGGAAATCTAGTCAGTGGTATTGTACTAGCGCTGTGCGGTGACAGGAGCTGCAAGTCAGGGAAGCCATGGGGCACCTGGGTGGCTCAGTCATTTAAGCACCTGCCTTCAACTCAGGTCAGGATCCCTGGGTTCTGGGATCAAGCCCCACTTCTGGCTCCCTGCTCAGTGCAGAGTCTGCTTCTCCCTCTTCCTCTTCCCTTCCCTCTTGCACACTCTCTCTCAAATAAATAAAATCTTTCAAAAAAAAAAAAAAAAAGTAAAGAGAAGCCAATTCCACCCCTTCATTCCACAGTACAGCAGAAGTAAGGATATCCCAGGGCAGGCCAAACTACCCTGTTTTTCAGTGCATTTGAAGAGTGAAGGACTATGACACGTGGGCCTGTAGAACTAACTCAGGATGCACGTCCATTTACAGACTCTCCTCCCCTCACTGGGTATGTGTGCATGAGCTGGTCTCCAACTTACTGTCTCCAATCCTGCGTGGTACTCTTCTCCAAGTTTCCACTTCCACCATTCAATCCCCACCACGACGAATGATGAACTCAGTTTCTTCAATGGGTCAAGTCCTTTTAACACTTACCTCCTAGGTGTTTTTAGTACTGAGTTTTTTGGGTTTTTTTTGTTTTTTTTTTTTTTGTTTTATTTGTCAGAGAGAGAGCGAGCGAGAGCGAGCACAGGCAGACAGAGTGGGAGGCCGAGTCAGAGGGAGAAGCAGGCTCCCTGCGGAGCAAGGAGCCCGATGCGGGACTCGATCCCAGGACGCTGGGATCATGACCTGAGCCGAAGGCAGCTGCTTAACCAACTGAGCCACCCAGGCGTCCCAGTACTGAGTTTTTCAAACTACAAGTTGTACCCAGTGAGTCTTTAACTGCTCCCCTCCATTAATGAAATAGAAGAGAATAGAAAATAAAAGTAAATAACAAAGGTAAGTTTTGTTCTTGTGGAGCCTGTTTCTGTTATTGAAAACAGCCAACACAAAATAGTTTTAAGCACCTTTGTATCAGGCACTCTTTAAAGCAGTCACTTTTTTTAAATTTTGAAACAACTCATTCAATCCCTACAGAGATCCTATTAGGTAGATATACTATTGTCCTCATTTTCAAAGGGGAAACTGAGGCAGAGAGGAAGATAACTTGCCAAAAATGGTCTTAGAGTCCAACCACTCTGGCTGCAGAGCCAGAGTTCTTAACCATTCAATCTCCTCTATGTACCGGGTCATAATATAAAACTTATTTTTAAGTTTTGGTTTAAAAAACCAAACCATGGTTTATAAAAGTTTGAAATCCACTGCCTTTGGATTTCAGATATCATCAGGCACCTGTCCTTTTTCCTCTTCTGTGATATATTTTCTATTGAAAATTCTTCTTCTTCTACCTAGGTCAAGTCACTTCCTCGGCCGAGGCTTTCTGACACTCCAAGGGAAGCTGATAACACGAGGGCCCCTCTATTACCACTTACCACATTATATTTTTTATTTGTGTCCTCTACTAGGCTGAAATCAGAGAGCAGTTCACTCATCTCTCGGTGATGCTGGAAGAGTGGTTTTTACACTACACTTAGTCCAACAGACTCCACCTCATCTGCAAATCTCTACCTCTGAAGACAACTGTGATTTTTAAAAATTCAATTAAAAACTTGTCAGAATTTAGCAGAATTAATCATTCCTAACTCTTTAAAGCCCTAAAGACCTCTAATAAACACTACTGTCTGATTCTCTTTCAACTACATATTTGAGAGTAATAAAAACTTAAAAAAAGAAAAACTACTGTACTATTCAGATGTTTAGTTCTTACCAAATTTATGACACACCTACGCAGGAACAGTGTGTACCAAAAGTATACTCCAGCACAGTTTGCAAAACAATGTGCCAGGAAAAACCTACAACTCCATCCCTGGGGAACTGGCTAACGAAACTGTTGCACAATCCTCTGAAACAACACTATGCACGTGTTTAAAAGAAAAGTATGACCTCTACATTTGATGGAAAGCTGTCCCAGGTGTTATCTTAAAAACTTAAGGTGCATAACAATGCATATAAAATGACCCCCCTGTTGTTTAAAAATGTGAGTACTGTAGCAAAAAGTCAGGAAGGACGTTATCAAGCAGTTAACAGTAGCTAGCCTGAGGAGAGAACCGGTTAGGATTAATGAACAGTTAAAACTTTACACACTTCTGTATTCTTTTTTTTTTTTTTTTAACTTCAGACACATTTTTTTTTTTTAAATAAACTACAAAAATTTGTGATCCTGACCAGTAGTGTGTGAAACAAAATATTCTGAAATAAATACTTTTAAACTGAATTATCTTTGGGGTGTCAGGAAGGTATGAGGAGGGAGGAGACAAAACCTAAACTGAGATGTAGGAATACTTAACACCCAAGGAACTAAGTACCTTTGACAGGTGACCTGTTCCGGGTGGAGGAGCTGCCTAAACCAACACAGCGCTTCCCCGATGACAGGGAAAAGCAACAGCATGTTCTGCAGGTGTCACTTTTAAGAGTGGTTTATCGAAATCCGGGGCGGGGGGGAGTGGGATCCACTGGATGGTCGGCCGTTTGTTAAGTACGTATTTTCCCCAGCCCCAACTGCGGATGTTCTGCTTGGGCGGGTCTGGGTGTGGTCCCGAAATAAGCCCTCTTCAAACTGGCACTCGAGCGCCTCGGACACAGATGGTGCGCAGCCCTGAGAGTGACTACCTTCCAATCCTGAGACACATCAATGTCCCTCTTCCCCCCAGCCCCCTCTGGCCACTATTTCCTCCAAAGGGCCTCCGTAGGTTTCCAATGTTGCGTCCAGTTAAACATCGTCCACCGACCACTTCGAGTCGAGGTTTGCAACCTGGTGGCCGAACGGTAGCAAGCATGTCACGAACCTCCATTTTTACCTTCCGCGGGGCCTCAGCGCAGAGCCCTTCCCCCACCAGCCCTTCTTCCGCCCCGCACGACCATCCCTACGCCGCCACCCGTGCTTCAAGCTCCACCCGCCCGCCGCCCCAGCTCCGAGGTCCGCCGAACTGGCCGCGCCACCGCCCGCTCCCCGCTCTCCACCTCCGGCCCCCAGCCGCTGGGGACCCGGCCGCCGAAACCCAAGAGCCACACCTTAAGCCCGCTCCATGAGTCGCTCCCCCGCCGAGCCCGGGTGGGGGGAGGGGGCGTCAGTCACAGGCCCTAAGGCCTCAGCAGCATTTTGAAACGGCGAGTAGAGAGAGCGCAATTTCCGGCCTCCCGAACCCGTCTCGTACAAGGGCTTCCGGTGAGGCCTCCGGAAACCATAGAGCTTCCCCAGGAGGGCTAGAGAGTTAGAAAGGTTGAGCTCTCCCTGCCATAGAGTAGAGCCCAGTCCAGAGAGTCGCAGGTCTTGGACGACTGAGTTGTGAGGAAACGTTTCAGGAGCTCGCAGAGTCTGATGGTATTTACAGACGTGTCCTAGGAAATCAAAAATCAAGGAAGGGAGAAACCTAATAGCATAATCAGAGACAGCCTTTTGCTCTTCCAATAACCACCATTTTTCTCACAGTTGACTTGAATATTCACTCTTAACTCCCAGAAGTGGTGGCTGAAGAGGGCAAACAGCATGTTAGTTTGTCGCTAATTGGGGGAGATAGGACTAGAAGATCCAAGACTAACTCAAGACACGTGGTAAACGCTGAAAGAAGTGCAAAAAACCGGGAGGTGGGGCTTCTTTGGATCATACAACCTGATGTATGATCTCAGATTGGCCGACTTCCACCTCTGCGGGTGCCAAATGGAATTATCCCACCCAAATAACTTCATTTATTTCGGGATGATTCTAAATGTTAGGGGATTTTCTGAGCTGAATAAGTATGTTACTTTGCAATTTCTCTTGGTTTCGGTTATATACTTGGGCGAACAGAATAAGGAGTCATTCTTCATAAAATGACTACTAATCAGTCATTTGAAGACAGTTCTCATGTTCCATCCCTAACCCTATCACTTGTTTTTCTGCAAGCTAAAAATCCCTTCACAGCCTTCAGCTATTTCTTAATCGACATGGCTTCAAGCCACCCTTGTCACCATGTTCTGAACAAGTAACTGTTTGTACTTTTTAAAATGTGGCTCCCCGGACTGGGTACAGACCCATGTTAGAGAAAATGGAGCAATGACCTCCCTTATTTGGCACATTGCACCTTGCTCTATTTCTGGCCTAAACTTCCGCATAACTGGGAGATCCAGATTTCTGTAAATGAGCTGAAGAATTCATTCCTTTTTCACAGTTGCTCTGAAAGAGCTTGAAGTCAGCAACCACCTCTCAAAAAATAGAAGGGAGGGGCTTTTTTGGATGAACCACTCTCAACTGCTTCTCCTCTCTTTTTTCTGCAATTAATTTTAGGTTTTTTTTTTTAATTTCCAAACAGTACTTTGTATCTTTTAAATAATATCTGGTTAGTTTAGGTCTCTTCCTTCTGTCTCCTGGACTCTTGGAATTATGATCCTGTCTGGCAACTCATTTTGTAAAGATCAACAAATATTTGTTGAACACCTACTGTGCCAAGCACCAACCTAGAAGATTCCAAAGCAAGTAACTCCTGTAATCTGTCTAGTGGAGAATTCAGACAGTCCAGATAAAGAGAATGTGGTAAGTGCAGTTAACATTGCCTGGAAAGTCAAGAGAGATTAGCTCTTTTACTTTAGCATTTTGCAACATTTTGATCAATGTATTTAATTCATCTTTATTGTAAGTCTTGATATGTTGAATAGGACATGGTTAAGAATAGAGTTTTCCCCTCATGGTTGATGCTGATCCATGATTAATCATTCATCTTCAAATGTTCTTAAACCACTAATGATCCTACCTAATGGTCATCAATATCTGGAAATATTTCGCTATCCTTTCCCAAGAACTTCGCAAAACTTCATTGAATGAATTTCTATAGTGAAAATAAACTGTAACTAGAGCATTTCTTCTTGTCAAGTGAACTTACCAAAAAAGAAAATGAAATTAGCTTAACAAGCTCATAATTGACTCAGTGATCACCACTTCCTATACTCAAAACGGTTTATTTAATAAAGAGACAGGAAATCTGGGTTTAGTCTAGCTATTTCTAGAAACCAGAAAGTTATGCAGTTCTTCATTTTCCCAGTCGGTAAATAAAATGGCTAAATCAGATGATTTTTCTAGAGCCCCTAGGAGTTCTAAAGGAACTAGAAGTCAATGTTATTAATCTATAGCCTTTCCTAAAAAATTACAGTGAACTACTTCACGCATAGAAAAAGGTATAAAGAAGAATAAAATCTCCTTTTCCCCACCACTCTTCCTTTGTAGGTAAATATTTCTTATTTACCTATTTCCTTTGTATTTTACCTATTACAGAAAAGTTTCCCATAGTCCATTCTCCTATGGCATCTCCCTCCTTCAACTCCAAAGAGAACTATTCTGACTTTGAATATTCTATTCTGAATTCTGAATTCTGAGAACTATTCTGAATTCTGAACTATTTACCCCTGCCATCAACCTCTTTAGAGGTATATATTCCTTAAAAATATTTCATGCTTTTAAAATGTTTATAAATGGCATCAAACTGCATGTATTCTAGAGCAACTTACATTTTTGCTGATCATTGTGAAGTTCCACAATGTTAAATCATGCGTAGCTAATTTTCAATATTGTTTAGTAATGTTGTATAGTAATATATTGATTTGTGTACTTCGTTGTTATATACTAATTGTGATTTTTCTAGGACTGCCATCACAAAATGCCACGGACTGGGTGACTTAAACAATAGAAATTTGTTTTCTCACAGTTCTGGGTGCTAGAAGAAAAGATCAAGGTGTTGGCAAATTTGGTTACTTTAGATACTTCTCCTTGGCTTGCACGTGGCTGCCTTCTTGTTTTGTCCTCCCCCCTTGGTCTGTAAGTTGTCTGCATCCTAATGTCTTCTTATAAGGACACCAGCCAATAGGACCCACCCATATGACTTCATTCTACCTTAATCACCCCTGTAAAAGACCTGTCTCCAAATAGGGTCACATTATGAGGTGCTCGGGGTTAAGACTTCAACATAGTAATCTGGAGGTAGGGGGACGCAATTCAGCGCATAACAGTAATGACTGCACCACATTTTTTTATTCATCTCCTCCTTCAATAGATACTTAGGTTTTTCCAATAGTTTGCTGTTACAATGCTGCCATCAACATTCTTGTACTTGTGCACTCTAGGGAGTGGAACTCTCGGGTCACAAACACATTGTCGGTGCTATCAGATCATAAAACAGTGGTCTCCAAAGTGGTTGTAGCAGTATACGCTCCTGATGGGTGTGCGTAAGATTTATTACTCACATTATCAACAATAGCTAGATTATGAAAAGAGCCCAAGTGTCAATCGGCTGATGAACAGATAAAGAAGATGAGATACACACACACACACACACACACACACACACACACACAGATGGAATATTATTCAGCCACCAAAAAAAAAAAAAAGAAAAGAAAAGAAAAGAAATCTTGCCATTTACAATGAGGTGGATGAAGCTAGAGCATATTATGCCAAGGGAAATCAGTCAGAGAAAGACAAATACCACATGATCTCACTCATATGTGGAATTTAAGAAAGAAAACATATGGGAAGGAGGGAAAGAGAAAAAGGAGAGAGGGAAACAAGCCATAAGAGACTCTTTTTTTAAAATTATTTTTTTATTTTTTTATAAACATATATTATTAGCCCCAGGGGTACAAGTCTGTGAATCTCCAGGTTTACACACTTCACAGCACTCACCATAGCACATACCCTCCCCAGTGTCCATAACCCCACCCCCCTTCTCCCAACCCTCCCTTCCAGGCAACCCTCAGTTTGTTTTGTGAGATTAAGAGTCTCTTCTTTTTTTTTTTTTTTAAAGATTTTATTTATTTATTTGACAGAGAACACAAGTAGGCAGAGAGGCAGGCAGAGAGAGAGAGAGAGAAAGAGAGAGAAGCAGGCTCTGCATTGAGCAGAGAGCCCGATGTGGGGCTCAATCCCAGGACCCTGGGATCATGACCTGGGCTGAAGGCAGAGGCCTTAACCCGCTGAGCCACCCAGGCGCCCCAGATTAAGAGTCTCTCATGGTTTGTCTCCCTCCCATCCCATCTTGTTTCATTTATTCTTTTCCTACCCGCCAAACCCCCAACGTTGCATCTCCACTTCCTCATATCAGGGAGATCATATGATAGTTGTCTTTCTCCGATTGACTTATTTCGCTAAGAAGCCATAAGAGACTCTTAACGATAGAGAACAAACTGAGGGTTGTTGGAGGGAGGTGGGTTGGGGGAGGACTAGATGGTGAGGGGTTAAAGAGGGCATTTGTTGTGATGAGCACTGGGTGTCGTATGTAATGATGGACCACTGAATTCTACTCCTGAAGCCAATATTACAATGTATGTTAACTAACAAAATTTAAATTAAAAAAATAAGCTAGAAGTGCAGCAATTTAAAAAAAGGATTCTGTTGATCCACATCTTTGCCAACCCTTGGTATTGTCAGATTATTTTAAAAAAAAAAAACAATGTGATAGATGTGAGAATTTCTCATGGTGGTTTGATTTATATGAAAATATGAAAAAAATGCATTTTTGCATATCTATTGACCATGGTTACTCACCTGTGAATTGCCTGTCCATATCTTTTGCCCATTTTTCTATTGGTCTGTCTTTTCCTTACTGATTTGTAGGAGTTCTCTATGCAATCTGGATAGTAATCCTTCTTGATTCTATGTACCACAAATAAATCTTCAAACCTATAACATGTTTTCAACTTTTTTTTTTTTTAAAGATTTTTATTTATTTATTTGACAGAGAGATTACAAGTAGGCAGAGAGGCAGGCAGAGAGAGAGAGGAGGAAGCAGGCTCCCTGCTGAGCAGAGAGCCCTATGTGGGACTTGATCCCAGGACCCTGAGATCATGACCTGAGCTGAAGGCAGCAGCCTAACCCACTGAGCCACTCAGGCGCCCCTGTTTTCAACTTTTTTAATGTCTTTTCATGAACAGGAGTTTTTTTGTTTTGTTTTTGAAGATTTTATTTATTTATTTGACAGAGAGAGAGAAAGCACAAGCAGGGGGAGCAGCAGAGGGAGAGGGAAAAGCAGGCTCCTGCTGAGGGGGGATCCCAATGTGGGGCTTGATCCCAGGACCCTGGGATCATGACCTGAGCCAGAGGCAGACGTTTAATCAACTGAGCCACCCAGGCACCCTTGAACAGGAGTTTTTTAAATGAAGTCAGATTTATTATTATTTTATGTTTCATTTCCTTTTTTTTTTTTTTAATTTAAGAGATTCTTCCCTGTTTTGAGGTCATAAAAATACTATTGTATACTCTCTCCTAAAAGTTCTAAAGATTCACTTTTAACATTTAGGCCTTGAACTCATTCACAGTTGATTTTTGTGCATGTTATAACGTGGAGATCCAATTTTATTTTTTTCAATTTGAAAAATAAATGTGTGACTCTATTACTGAATCTGTAAACTGATTGTGAGCCTATTGCTAATCCAAGAGCCTTTCTTGGATTCCTCTTTCCTTCCTATTTAACACAATCATTGAAGGCTTTGTAAAAGAGGAATCATTTGAGCAGGATCTTAAAAAATGAATAGGATTTCAAGAGGCAGAAACGGGAGAAGTCGTTTGAAGAAACATGGCACAAATAATGAGGAGAGGAAACGGATGGATGATGAATTTAGAAGAGAGCCAGTCTCAAAACTGAAGAGAATCTACTTTGATCGAAGGGTTGGTTACTGAGTAAAAGATTGGCCACGGGGGGCGCATGGGTGGCTCAGTGGGTTAAAGCCTCTGCTTTCGGCTCAGGTCATGATCCCAGGGTCCTGGAATCGAGCCCCACATCGGGCTCTCTGCTCAGCAGGGAGCCTGCTTCCTCCTCTCTCTCTGTCTGCCTCTCTGCCTACTTGTGATCTCTGTCTGTCAAATAAATAAATCTTTAAAAAAAAAAAAAAAGATTCGCCACGGGATTGAATCCCACTGTCCAGTATAATATCCACCAGCCACACAGGGCTTGAAATATGACTAGTCCAAATTAAAATGTGCTCTAAGTGTAAAATACTCATCAGATTTCAAAGACTAACTTAGTAGGACTTCTTTCCAGTTACTGCAGCTGGAGGAACCATGAGCCTCAGAGTCTCCAGAGACACTCTGTACGAGGTGGTGCAGAAGTCCTGCATGGGAACCAGGGCAAGTGCCCAAGTTTTTGGAGATGGTGGATCTGTAGATCAGCCTGAGGAACGGTGACCTTTACAAAGACAAATGCTTTCCAGGCACCATCAGGCTTAAGTCCACTCCCCGACCCAAGTTCTCCATATGGGTTTTGAGGAACCAGTAGCCCTGTGATGAGTCCAAGGCTGTGGATATTCCCCACATGGACACTGAGGCACTGAAGAAACTCAACAAGAATAAAAAATTAGTCAAGAAGCTGGCCAAGAAGCATGATGCCTTTTTGGCCAGCTTTTTGTTTTTTGACTCTCTGATTTTGCAGATCCCATGAACCCTGGGTCCAGACCTGAAGAAGCCTGGCAAGTTCCCTTCTTTGCTAACCAACAGTGAGAACATGGTGGCCAAAGTGGATGAAGTGAAATCAGTCATCAAATTCCAGATGAAGAATGTGCTGTGTCCGGCAGTGACCGTTGGCCACGGGAAGATGACAGATGATGAGCTCATGTACAACATTCACTTAGCTGTCAATTTCCTGGCATCATTGCTCAAGAATTAGCAGAACACCCAGGCTTTATACATCAAGAGCACCATGGATGAACCCCAGTACCTGTACTTAGGCATAGTTTAATAAGTCCTAGCGTGCTACCATTAAAAAAAAGAAAAAAGACTTAGGAAAAAATACTGTAAATTATCCCATTAATAATAATAATAAGGGGTGCCTGGATGGCTCAGGCATTAAGCATCTGCCTCCAGCTCAGGTCATGATCCCAGGGTGCTGGGATGGAGCCCTGCTTTGGGCTCCCTGCTCAGTGGGAAGCCAGCTTCTCCCTCTCCCACTCCCCCTGCTTGTGTTCCCTCTCTCTCTGTCAAATAAGTAAAATCTTTTAAAACAAATAATGTTTTATACTGATTACATATCAAAATGATTATATTTTGGATATATTGGGTTGAATCAAATATATAATTAAAATTAATTTCATCTGTTTCTTTTTACTTTTTTTAATGTGGCTACCAGAAAATTTTAAATAACAATTGTGGTTTGCATTACATTTATATTGAGACTGCTGTGGGATGCCAGCGAAGTAAGCTAGGGCCAGATTGTGGAGGATTTTGAATGCTGCTCTAAAAAGTTCCATGTGTTACTCAGTAAAGTAATGGGGAGAATCAAAGAGTTTTGAGCCAAGGAAAGGCCATCTAATATTTCTAACTTTATGACTAAGCATTCTGTCTGCACACAGTCAATTTTAGAAACCATTCTACCATTAGCTCTGGGCAGATGATTAATCGTGGCAATGTGATTCTTAACAGAGAATATTTGATGTGGTAGTCCTTGTCACTTTTATTGTAGCACGAATGAAATCTAATGTGTGCTCCTTTGAGGGGGAAATTGGAACGTAAATGAGCCAAACTTTTAATAATTCCCCTTTACTTAAGGGATAAAGTGATTCTTTTTGTCTGAAATTAACTCAATATAGTCAGCTTTCAAAATTCTCTACATCTCCCCCTAATCCAGTCAAATATGTTAAAGGGTTACTATAGTTAATAACGCTGTAGTGCATATTTGAAAGTTGCTGAAAGAGATCTTGAAAGTTCTCATCATAAGAAAAAAAAAACCTCGTTACTGTGTGTGGTGACACGTTCACTAGACTTACTGTGGTGATCATTTTATAGTGAGTACAACTACAGAATTGTTATGTTGTGCACCTGAAACTAATTCGATAAGAAAATAATTGTTAAAAATATGTTGGGTTGAAGTGTAGATAGTGTTAGAATGCTAGAAAGAGCAGAATCTGTAGTCTGTTCTTGTTACATCTTTGCCACCGTCTTTATGTGACTTCATGATTGCTCGTTTCTTGTCAGACACCATTCCAAACAATTTATATAAAGTATCTTGGGAATTCTCACAGTTATTCTATTGTCTGGAGACACAGAGAAGTAGCTTGCTCAAGAACACATAGTGTAAGTTTTGTTGGTTGGTTGGTTGGTTGGTTTGGGGGGGGGGGGGTTGTGGGTGGTTTTTTTTTTTTTTTTTTTTTTTGGAAGTAAGGTTTCAGACAGGGGCACCTAAATTCAGAACCCAGGCTTTATGTAGAAATATAGTGATCCTTTCAGTTTTTCAATGGACATACATGTATGAATTTTTTGAAATACATGAATTACTTTGAAATACTTCCTAACTTAACAATATTTTGCAATTTTCCCAAGTTGTATTCTTCTATAGCATGATTATTAATAGTTACATAATATTCCGTGCATGAAAGCTGTACCACACTTTGTATAGCCATTATGTCATTTGCAATATTTTCCAATTAATATGCCACGATGATCTTTCCTGTAATCAAGTCTTTGTATACAACCCTGATGATTTCTTTAGGAGAGATGCCTACAAGTGAAATTTCTGGGCCAGAACAATCACCTCTAAAGCGCTGGAGTTAAGCAGATGCAAAGAACGGAAAGCAACATCAGTTAACAGAAACTCTTTTCTGTCCCACCGCCAGCCCCGTAGCAGAAGGCAGCGCTCAGATTGCCGATGGCCATGGAAGAGGAGAGCCTCCTTGCTAGGATCCATGAAATCTCTCTGCTTTCCTGTCTCTCTGGCTTGCAGGGCTTCGGCCCCCAGGGGCTCGGCTGGGGACTCCCTCCTGGGTTTGCGTCACTTAAAAATTACTTGGACGCCTTTAAGGGATTTACAGGACAACCACACTATCCCTCCGCAGGGTTCTTTCTCCCACTCCAAACGCCGCAGTTCAACCCAGCGGCTTCTGAGCAGTGTATTTAATATTCTCTCCCAGACTCTCTTATTTACGTTTCTCTCGTCAGGTCGGTTTTAGAACTGATATCCACCCTATTATCAATAGTAAAATAGATCTGATGCCACTACAGCCCTTCGAAAGTGATACACCTCTCGTTCTCTTAATCCTGGGGAGGGGTTACAAATCAAAGAAGCCTACGTCATAATGGCTATTGAGCGCAGAAATACCTCGCAATTCTGAAGTAGCTGCTAATGCTGGTGAAAAGTGCCTGATTGAGGTCTTCTGTTTCTCTTTCTTGTAGGAATCCGGAGCTTTCTTGGGCTTAAAACAGTTTCACAAAACGCAGGTTGAGAAATCGATTACACAAGGTTCTTTATTCTTATGTAAGGCATTGTAGTTGGAGCTTTTTCTCGTGAGAGCCCGGATAGCTCAGTCGGTAGAGCATCAGACTTTTAATCTGAGGGTCCAGGGTTCAAGTCCCTGTTCGGGCGCTTGTCTCAAACTTTAGCTTTTTTTTTTCCCTTCGATTTTTAACAAGCTGAGAAACACAAATTCCGTCTCAATGAGAAACTATTGTACAAAAACCTCCATATTCGCTAAAAAATTAAGTAATTTTGCAGAGTCAGTTTTTTCTTCCCTGAGAACACATTTATCTTGCATATTCTAAAAGCAATGGTAAAATAAATTCATTTTGAAGTAGAAGTACGTCTTACCTCAAGAATTTCGTATGGTAATATTTGGTAATGTAAATGAGAGGCAAAAGCCACAAACGCCCGAACAGGGACTTGAACCCTGGACCCTCAGATTAAAAGTCTGATGCTCTACCGACTGAGCTATCCGGGCGCTCTTCAAGAGAATTGTTCTTCTGTTTACTTGATATAATTCTAATAAGTTATTTCTCTGGCAAAATATCTTTAAAATAATTCTTTCAAGTGAGGGAAAACATTCACTTTCCTATCTTTTTCTCGATTTACTTAAGACACGTGTTCTTTTTCGAGTTCTCTCATATTTCATGTTTGCTCAATTGCCGATATCTACAAAACTGAAACGAAAGAGTAGCAACTTACAAGACAAGGCAACCAACTTTAAATTTTCAGACATAGAGTTGCAACCTTTTTATTACAATTCTTCTGTCTTCCATCTATCACATTGCTGATAGAACCTCTTAATTTTAGTGACCCTACAGAACCAGATTGATGTATCTTTCCCCTTAATGAAAAATACATTTCCATTCACTAGATGATGTCGCTGTTAGATTAGTATTCCTCAGCACAAAAGAAGGAAAGAGGCAGTTGATTCATGAATAGAGGAGCTGATAGAAGAGAATAAAAGTAACAGTGGGAAGGGGGGTTCCAAATTTAGATTGAGAGAAAAAGATCTCAGACTCTTCATTTAGGTTTTCATCGGAGTTTCGCCTTCTGACAAGTTGCAGACGCCTTCTGACAAGACGCGCCCTCCTAAAACGGTATTAAGTATGTACCAGCGGGAGCAACATGGAGTATTGAGAACAAATACCTCCAGATCAGCCTAGTCTTTCCCAAAATCAGTTTCATCAACCCTGACGCATAGGGTGTGGAACACAAGATTATGAAATTTTGAAAACCGATAAAGGAATTCATTCTTTATTTCTGGGAACTTGAGATTTCTGAACACAATGAACAACAAAACAGCTCAGCCTCAGCTGGAGGGATTTCTTTCCTACAATTGTCTGATTCTTTCAGAACGAAGACCAACAAATTATGTGACCCTGAGCAGGCCTGGGTTTCCGCATCTATAAAATGAGGGAATTGATTGGTCGACCTGTAAGATACCTTCTAAATCGGAAGTTTTCCCACGCTATTACTTTTCCCACTGTGAATAAGACTAGAACGAACAGACTCAAAATGCAACACGAAGAAATGATTTAACTCAACAAACGTCTATTGATCTATTGATGTATGGTACCTACTATTTCTACAGCAGTAAACTAGGCACAGTGGGAAGGAAAACAGTAATCGCGGAAGGAAAGTGGGGAGTGTAAATTGGGTCTGAAGGATGGTGAACAGGCTCGTAGGGCTGGAACGGAAGGAGGTAGCAAGAGGAGGTGCCAGATTGGAGACATCTGACTCTGTCAGGTTTATCTCAGGCCAAGGAGGAAAAATTATATCATATAGGCAATGCGAAGTTTGAAAGTTGAATCGAAGGTCTGGCTTGTTAACATTGCAGTGTCCCACCCGAGGTAGCAGGAACTAAATCGGCTTTACCCCACGTTGCATTACACACACCGGAAGGAGTGCAATCTTGTACCTAATTTAGCGCTAACCCCGGAGTGTTTCTTCAAGCTTCTCACTTTCCATAGGCTGTCTAACTTAATTCTCCCGCTAGAGGGCAGTCCAAACTCATAGATTCTATATTGGGAACCCCGCCCCACATTTCTTAAGCATCATTCCCCCACTAATCTATCCCTTTTAAATTTTTTTGTTTCAATTTAGTATAACATATGGTATAATATTAGCCTCCGATGTTCCCCCACTAATTTGTAAAGGGATACTTTTTGCCCACCCTCTCCCACCCCACCCTGCCCTGGCCCCCGTTCCCCCATTCACCAAATTCATCTGTCTTTGAAAATCACCATTGACTCTGTGTCAGAGCTGGGAAAAGTTGTGGAGCAGGAAAGGTAATGCCCTTCTCCCACCTCCTTCCCCTCGTAGTGACTCCATCTCTTACTTGGACCTAGTCTTCTCAACAGTCAGCAACCGTTAGCTTAAGCAGTCACACCTTGGAGTGGAAACTTTTCACAGGGACGTGAGGGCACCGACATGCATGGTGAGGTCTTGTCTTCCTCATCCTGAGGGTCCCACAGCATGCATGGCAGAGAAAGCACATGGTAGTTGTGAATTGGATTCAATTGTACGGAGAGCCAGATAGCACATCTCTATTAGTGAAATTCAGTTTAGGCCTTGCAGGAAAGGTTTAATTTGGGGAGGCTTTCCTGGGGCTTCCCAAATCAATGCCAAGTGTAGCTGCCTACTCGAGGACCCAGTCTTCCATCATCACTGTATAGCTGAGACCATTTGGAGTTGAGACCATTATAAGGCACTGGGGAGATGCCTGGTACAGAGAAGTTGTTTGGAGACATCTCCTCTGGTGATTTGGCCCTAATAACTTCAGACTGAGAGCAACCTGGGTTTCTGGTGGGTGCTCCCACCCCTCACCTCTCTGAGAATACGGGGAAGCTAACAGCCCCACAGTCTTGGACAGCAGCAAGAGCTCAGACACTGGGATAAATATTTCCTGAACCAGGCAGCCCTCAAATATCCTGGGTCATTGGAAAGGTGTAAGAGAGAAGTAGGACTGTTGTCAAAGCCAGTGAGATTCGGTGAGATGGAATAAGTTAATCAACCACTAAATATTTCCAGGGCTCACCTACCCCATCTCCAACATCTATTCTCCTTTCAAAAATATTTGGATCTTTTTGTGGAAAGTCTACTGAAGGGTTTTTAAAGGAAAATGGCACAAACATTGCCTTTTGCGATTTCCTTTTTTGCAATTAAATTCCTTTTGTAATTGCCTTTTGCAATTAAAGTTGTTTCTCAGATAAACCCTACCTAGTCCAGGGGCACTTGGGTGGCTCAGTCAGGGAAACCCCGCATCAGTTTCCTGTAGGGAATCTGCTGCTCCCCATCTGCTGCTCCCCCTCTGCTGCTCTCCCTGCTTGTGTTCTCCCTCTGTCAAATAAATTAACAAAAACAAAAGACCCTAACCCAGAGCAGAGCCCCAAGAGAACACAACACAGATTTACTCACCTTCTCCTCTCATTCATTTCAACTACCTGTTCCCTAATAACCGGGTCCCCATTCATTCACTCATCACCAATATTTACTGAACACCAGCTTTGGATCAGGCAATGAATTAATTTTAGAAATTCAAGGGTAAACCCAACAGAGGTTGCCTTGTCCTTAAGGAGCTTATAGCCTAATCATTCTTCTGTCCCCTCTCCAATTCAGGAAAAAGTCAGACAAGTAATTCCGACTATCTGTGATTAGTGTGACAATCCAGGCATCTCTCAGGTGTATTTCGACATTTTTGGGAGGTGCTCTAGGAAAGCTTCCTGGAAAGCTAATTGTAGGTTGTATTAGTCTGCTGTAGCTGCTATAACAAATAACCACAATTTAGTAGATTAAAAGTTTATTATCGTACAGTTCTGTAGACCAGAAGCCTAACATGGGTCCTACTGAGCTGAAATCAAAGTGTCAACAGGGTCGTGTCATCCTTTCTGAAGGTTCTGGGGGAGGATCTGTTTCCTTGCTTTTCCAGTTTCTAGAAGCTCTTCATGTTTCCTGGCTCAGGACTTCAACCCTCTGACTTAAGAGCCAGTAGTGTTGTATCTTACCATTCTTCCAGCACCACAGCACCCTCTGATTTCAGCTAGGGAACATGCTCCGCTTTTGTGGACCCGTGTGATTAGCTTGGGCTCCCGTGGGTAATCCAGGCTAATCTCCCAATCTCACAATCTTTAACTAAATCCCATCTGCACAATCCTTTTGCCATGTAAGATAACATATTTACACCTTCCAGGGATTGGGGAGCAGACATTTCCTCCTTTGAGGGGGTATTATTCTGCCTACCATGTAGAAAGACAGCCACATAAAGGGCAGGGCAACAGAGATAAGGTTGGGGGGTGGGGTGGGTAGGAGGCCCTTTTCAACCAGTAGGAAGAGCCTGTAGAATGACTCCTAGGCAGGAATCACATGTATTCCAGGAACAACGCAGAGTTTGCATTGGAATGAGGGAGGGAATTATTCATTCAACGTACATTTCTTAAAGCCCCGTACATGGTAGGTGCTGTTTTGAGGATACAAGGATAAACAGGACAAAGTCTCTGTCCTCTGAAAAGCAAGAGCCAGATTATGAGAAGCCTTGTTGACTTTCTTAAGGAGTTTGGGCTTCATCCAAGAGCTCTATGGACTCACCCATTCATGCACTGGACAAATTTTATTGAGCATGTGCTATGTGCCAGGCATGTTCCTGGCTCTGGGAATACAGAAGTCTAAAACTAAAGGGGAAAAAAAAAAAAAAAAAAAAAAACCAGACCCAAAGAATCCCTGCCCTTGTGGAGCTTCCATGCTAGCTGATGTCAATTAAGCAAGGGAAGCAGATGGCTGCTTTAGAAAGATCGTTCTGGCTGGGGTATTGGGGAAGAGACTGGAGCAGAGCTCCCTCCTGGGACCCCTCCTCTTTTATCAGGGACCGTCTTCCCCTTTATCCTCCCACTGTACCTGTTCTGCAACACCACACCTGCAACCCTGGTTCAACATCCTACACCTGGGCTTTCCGGCGCTGCAGAAGAAAAATGAGGAAAATGTTAATATCCTCTCCACTACATATCAGAATATCTGATTCCAGCCACATCCTTGACCCTGCTGACAATTCCATTTCTCTCTCTGAGAAGCCACCATTCTCGTTTCTTTTGGTGTCTATTTTAATTTTATCCACTTACTTTAAGTCCTCAAGCCCAGCTTGACTTCTTCTCTTTCAGGAGATTGCTTACAGACTGTCAGCTAGCAACCAGTTAGCCCCTAACCTCTAGGCTTACCAGTCTACCCAAGTATCTGCTCCGCTCCTTGCCCTTTCTCAACGATGTACCAGGCAATCCCACCCCCTTCCCTCTGGTGTGTCCAGATCCCATATCCTCTGGGACAGTTTTCATTAATCATCTCTCTCCTTGGTCTTCCCCTTCAACAATTGCATTGCACTTCCTTCCCATCTGAAAAATGAAAGCCATAACAAAAACCTTCACCCTCTTCAACCCCTATCCACTGACATAGTTCTTCCCATGAATTGCCAGGCTTCTAGAAAGAAGCTCCAGTGGATTCCTGCCAATCCAAAGGGCACTTCCCAGGCCTGCCCTCCTGGTTGTCCCTGCCACACTCGTGTTCCGGTCACTTTCCTGACACTGCCTCCCACCCTCCCTCCTGATACTCTTTGGTCTCGGTTTTTCCCTACCAACTTGGTTGTTTCTTCTCAACTTCTTTGGCAAGGCTCTTCCTCTGCACGCCCACTTGGGAGATCTCATGCATGCCTACAGTTTCACTGACTATCCATAATCTGAGGAGTCCAAAATTGCCCTCACTTGTCCACACCTCTGCTTTGACTTTAGTTTTTAGACATCCTCACCCCAACATGCCCAAAATGAAATTCATGTTTGCTCCCCCAACACCTGGGCCCTGTCTTACCATAGTCCCCCACCTGGTACATGGCATGACCTGCCACTAATTCCTAAGGCATCAAGCGGACAGTGATTCTAGATCCTTCCCCCCACTCCCTACACTCAATATATTATCAATTATTGATTTGACTTTTTTTTTTAAGATTTTACTTATTTATTTGACAGAGAGAGAGAGAGATCACAAGTAGGTAGAGAGTCAGGCAGAGAGAGAGGGAGAAGAAGGCTCCCCGCTGAGCAGAGAGCCTGATGTGATTCGGGGCTTGATCCAAGGACCCTGAGCCTGAGATCATGACCTGAGCTAAAGGCAGAGGCTTAACACACTGAGCCATCCAGGTGCCCCTTGATTTGACTTTTTTTTTTTTTTTTTTTTTTTTTTTTTTTTAAAGATTTTATTTATTTGCCAGAGATAGAGAGAGAGAGTACACACAAGCACGCAAAGAGGCAGGCAGAGGCAGCGACGAGAGAAGCAGGCTCCCCGCCGAGCAAGGAGCCTGATGTGGGACTCGATCCCAGGACCCTGGAATCATGACCTGAGCCGAAGGCAGCGGCTTAACCAACTGAGCCACCCAGGCGTCCCTTGATTTGACTTTCTAATCATTACTTGTATCTGTCTGTCCTTTCCTTTTTCTCCTCACTGCCACAGCCCTGGCCGCGTCTTGAGATTCTCTGGTCTTGCACTCTGAATGAAGTCATGGCCTCTGTGAGCTCTCGGCCCATACTCCTAATGTGGCAGGAAACAAAGGGCACACACCAGTTTGAAGAGATAATTTACAAAGGGTTGACAGGGTGAAGGAAAGCCACAGGAATAGTGCGCCGCACACTGGGGCCAGCAGGAAAGCGAATTTCCACTCCCAGGTCTGAGAAGCCAATTGAGATAGTCTGCATTGAAAAAGCCCGGGGAAGGAGAGGGAACCACCCAGAGGGAGCTGGGAACTTGGGTTGAAGGTGGCGGCCAGCCCACAGGGACTCCAAAGAGAGTATTTGCTGAGAAGCAAATACCCAGACCTATTTAACCTCCTTCCTTCCAATCCTCTGCCAGGGCTCCCAGGGGTTACCCTCTACTAGGAAGCCCACGGTGAACACTGAGTCTGCAGAGACAAAGGGAAGGCACAGAGCGCATCTCCCAAATCCTCCTATGTAATATGCCAGAAGGTTTTCTGATCATTCCCAGCTCCACTTGTCTACACCCTGGGCTCTCTGTCACCCACAGGACCAAATCTAAACTTGGCATGCGCTGGTTTCTAAGGAAATTTATTCTCCCTACCAAAGGGCGTTATAGAGCCTTTGATAGGATGTTCAACCAGAGAGCCAGGCTTATTTCTTGTTAGCTCCCCACTTGAGAAATGTTCACTCTGGCAACAGACATACTGATGGCCCCTAGGCCACTCTGTTCTCTTGGGCCTCTGAGCTGAGCCTGATGACGGCCACACAGTAAGGGTCGCAAATATCTGTACTGTGAACAAGTGAATGAGGCGTGTTTTTATCTGCTGTGGCTCTTGAGGATAACACCTCCATTATGATGTGTGCGCAGAGCATTCTGTCTACAGTCATCGGAATGGTTCACGGACATTCTCTCATTGGCTCTTCACAAGAGCCCTGAGTGGTAAGTGAAACTGATCATTATTACTGATGCTTGGAGCACGACTACCCAAGGCCACATGGCAGAGAGTAGAGAGAAGAAACACAAGCTTGGGTCTCCCCCGTCATGGGCTTCTCCTCCTATGGTCTCACTCAACTCGTAGCCTGCAATTAGGGGTCCCTCACATTCACTCAGATTTTGTCTTATATAAGAACAAAACAAAATCCCAAGAAATCCTTCTGCATCGGGAACTCGCTTTTTACATTGCTTTCTCCCGGTAGGACTTCTTCTGCTTAGTCAAATTCCCTACTTAATAAATATCCTCTTACTGAGCTTTGGAGTCTCAAGTTCTCTAACTTTACGAATCTAGGAATTGTGTTGGCTTTTTGCAGTTTTGTATTAATGAGGAAATTTTAGAGGTCCCATATCTTATTAAAAAGGCTTTTCCAGCTTTTTTTTTTTTTTTTAAACTCTAGTAAACCCTAAACAGGACTGAAATAGTAGCATTTTAACAAATATTTCCTTGAGACCAGGAAAGGGGTAGGTTGGCAGACGTTTCCATGGGAACGTCTGGGGAGTTCCAGGCTTCTGAGTGAGGCTGGGAGCCTGGAGACCCCATACCTGAAGGGGAAGGCAGGGGAGGGAGGCTGGGAACCAGGTGTTGATCCTTGCAGACCGGCCAGAGAGGAAGGAGAGCCCTGGGAGAGAACAAATTCAAGTTTTGAGGAAATTGTACTTTGAGATCGGAGATCTTAGTTACCATGCAAAGTAAATGCAAATGAGGAGCTGGCCAATTTTTGGTTCTTTTTTTTTTTTTTTTTTGGGTGGAGTCTTTAGGAAAATTCTTCTAGAGACCACTGCTCAAAAAAAGCACTTCGAGTCAACATTTAAACATAACCTACTACCACAGCTGGGCTGGAGGACCCTCTAGCACCCCTCCCCCTCAGGACTGCTATCCTCTGGGGTTCAGGTCGCACGAGGCACTCGGGCGTACAGAAACACCACCAGGGCTGAGTGCTCAGCGCGGAGACAGCTTCCCCAATACCCCCACCTCCGCCCTCAAGGTAGGGGCTTTTGCAGGTGTCGCCATCCTAATAATGCAGTGGGGGAAAGTCCTCGAACTGCCCATGGTTCCTTTTCAGCAGAGCGAGCTGGCATTCATCTGACACTGAGCAAAGGGGTCCCCGCGGGGAAAAGTAACGACCCAGCTGCAGAGACCTCACCCGAGTGGGACGCTGCAGAGCCGGCTGCGGGCTCCCGAGCACAATCGGACGCCCGCGCGCCGCTCGCCCCCGCGCCCCCGCGCCCCCGCGCCCCCGCGCCCCCGCGCCCCCTCGGGGAAGGAGGGAGGGAGGCAGCGAGCGGCGGCGGAGAGAGGGAGGGAGGCGGGAGGCGGGCGGGAGAGGTGGAGGGCGGTCAGGGTTCCGGGGACCGCCCCGCCCTCGCGCTCGCCGCCGACTCGGCGCTGCGGGCTGGAGCGGGCGGCCGGGCGGCTGCCTGTCCAGGCCGGGGCTGGCCGCGCATCGCGTCGCCGTGCAGTGCGCCGGGTCTCCGGGAGATGGCTTCTCCGCTCCCGCCCGCTGCTCCAGCTATTGTCTCACCCGGGGTGGCCTGACTCTGCGGGCTCGCGCACGCTCGTGGCCCGGAGGGCTTCCCCCGCGCCCCGCCTCCGGAGCCGGTCCCGCGCCCTTTCCTGCCTTCCCCGCCGCCCCGGGGTGGGGGCCCCAGGGCCGGCGCGCGCGGCGCGCAGCGCGGAGAGGGGAGCGGCCCGGGAGCGGGCGGTGCGCGGCCAGCGCGCCCGGGTGTTGGGGACGCCCGGAGCTGCGGAGCCGGCAGCCCCTGTCGCCGAGCACACGCCACGTCGGGTCCTCGCGGGGAAGCCCGCAGCGAGCGCAGGTAGGACGCGCGGCGAGAGAGCGGAGGTCAGGGGGCTCTGGCTCCAACATGGCATCAGCCAAGGGGCAACAATGGAAGGAGCCCTGGGCTCCCGGGGGCCGGCCGAGCCGCGGACGCGGTGGCTGCGAGAGCTCCGGCCCTCGGCGCCCTGCAGGTGGCCGACTCCCGCCGCCACCCGGTCCCTGCAGTTTCGGGGCGTCTCGGGCCCCGGGGCACCGCCTTCCCACTCCTTTCCCTCTCAGCACACTTCCTGGCTCCCAGCTGCAAGGCGATCTGAGCCAGCCAGTGGTTGAGGGGGGGGGGGGGTTGGTTTGTTTAAGATAAGAAATAAAAAGCAAGACCTGCCCCGGAGTGGGGGTAGCGGGGGTTGGCGCTTTCCCTTGCAGTGGGTGAAAGGTCAGCATCTAGCTTGGGGAATATATACATTTTTTAGCCAGACGGAGGGCGTACTTGGCTTCTGCCTTATAAGGGTACTGCAGCACCGGGAGAAGCTGGAGGGGGAAGAGAGGGACCCTCAGGCCCGAGTTTCCGGGCCCTCCGGGGAGGCGCTGCTCTCCTGGCTGGTACTTGTCTCTCGTTTTCGGCTCCCGACAGTGGCGGCTTTGATGTTGGGGAGCAGTCGCAGCAGCAGGAAGCTCAGGGGATGCTGCCAAGCTGGGGTGGGGTGAGGTGGGGAGCCAAGGGGTTTGGCTAGCTCCTGGGTTGTGAGAAGAGATTACCAAATGTATGAGGTTAGTGTACACACCCTGGTTGGCTGAGAGACACGCGCGCGCGCGTGCGTGTGTGTGTGTGTGTGTGTGAGAGAGAGAGAGCGAGCGAGCGAGAGAGAGAGAGAGAGAGAGAGAAGAATCTTCCATTGCTCCTGCTCCTTCAGGCCAACCTTCTCTCCCCCTCCGTCCCCACCCCCTTTCGAGGTCTTTGTGGCTTCCCTGTCCCAGTCCCACCAGCCACGCCTGGGATGGAATCTCTATTGTCTCCTGGTGCCCTGATGGCTTCCCCCCCTCTCCAATTCTGTTGGGGAATTTTGTACCCTGGGTTGGCTGGTCCCAGCATGGCACCAGATTCCTGAGCGCACAGCTACCCGGGCTTCCAGAAGTGGGCCAACACTGCCCCTCCTCTCTCTCAACTACCTGGCTGTCTGGGATGTGGCCAAGCAGATGTAAGCAATTTGCACTGAATTCCAACCCTGTATCAGTTGCTGAATGAAAACTTACACCACCACCTCGCTAGGCCTTGGAAAGATATTGGGAAAGAAGCGTTCCAGGGGGTGGCAAACCCGATCCCCAAGTATTCCTCCTTCCCCAAGTCCAACTGTGCATCCTACAGCTGAGAGGTCATGGGGCTTCAGAACTTCATCTCCTCCAGAGCCTGGCAGTCCCATCTGGGGTTGTGTCCATGGAAAAATTAAGCAGAGGCCCATTTCCTAGCACTGCCTGGCATCTAGTGCCTGAGGAGACCGGTGGCTGTGAGCCGGAGCCCTGGGCTGAAGCTGTGGCTGCTTCTCCTTTGGCCTTTGGGTGAGCTCAGTGTTTGATTTCCATGACTCTGAGTTTACTGCTGAGTGTGCATGGGTGTGTGTGTTTCTGAATTGGATCAAGCTCGCAGCCCTCGCGGGGGAGGGAGCTTGTGCATTTTCTCTAGCTGGAAGCATCGGGGAAGGAGGCCCCATGGATCTGGGGCCTCAGGATTTTCTCTGAGTGCCTCCTTTGGGATTGCCCAGTGACCTGGAATGCTTTTGGTCTTTGCCATGACACAGTGGCCCTCTAGCAGACACCCCACAGCCCTGTGGGCCTTTGGTCCCCTCTCTGGTTTCCTCACCGCACTTGGCCTAGGTGCTTTGCAGGTGCCTCATGGGATTGATCCTTCAGCTTGGACAGCCCTGCCACAGCCAGCACCGAGGAAAATGAGAGAACTGTGTTCCCTTTGAGGGGTTCGTGGCTGGCTGTAAATTTCAGGCTCCTCGTGCTCCTAGGATGTGAACTTGGACTTGATAAAACAGAGTAGTAGAGAATATAGTGGGTGGAATTGGGGTCAGGAGGCTTGGGTTAGAGTCCTGGTGTGAGTGTGAGCATGGACAACTTATGAACCCAAGACTTAGTTTGTATAATCTGTAAAATGGGGGAAACATACTGTTGGCTCACGAGATTGCTTTAAAGATGAAATACACTGCTTACCACGAACTGAACAAAATCAAGTGTGCAAAAGCACTCTGGAAACTACAGAGTACTAGACCAGTGTGGGTTATACACCCTGAGTTTAGCCTTGGTTACAACAAGGGAGGGATAGCTAGTGGATTTTGCGAAAGGAGTGGGAGAAAGGGATGGAATAGAGAATGTGCTGGAATCTAGGATGAGGGAAGAGTGATGGGCAGATGACAAGGTAGCTATTTCTTGGGTTACTTCTCTTTTTTTGGGGGGGTACTTCTCTTTAAAAAGTGTTGGCAGGATGGGAGCTAGGAGAGAGGGAAAGGCTGCATACTAATATCTGTAGGGAAGTAGGGAAACAAAGACCCACCAAAGGTGGGCTACTGTCCATAGACAGGGTAGTGCTGAGCTGGCAAATAATATAATAGCTAACATTTACTGATGTTAGTCAGCTGGTAAATGACAGAGGACGGGTTGGAAGCAGGCTGTTTCATTCCAGACCCTGTGCTCATAACCTCGATGCCACTGTGAGGGTGATACCAGGTCTCGGGAGGACAGAAAGGGCAATGAAATTCATTCAGACCAGATTCCCTTACTTGAACGCCCTTGACAGGTCACCAGACTGGGACAGTACCTTAGATAATAAACTTCCCAGGGGCAGGGGTCTAGCAGGGCACCTCCTTAATTCCCAGGTGTTGGGGGGTCAAAGGACACGTATGTGAATTCCTTGAGATCCTGCCTTATCTTTTTCTGCTTTCTCATTCATATCCCTACCTCAATGTAAGGAGAAGACTAGGGGTAATCAAATCGAGTAATTTTGCTACCTTCTGGGCAACATTAGTAAGAGGTTTGGGACTTGGGGTACTCCGGAAATTCAAGGCAAACCTTTTGTTTTAGTATTTCTGTGTCTGCTTTATTTCATGCCTGTTTTACAAAATGAAACGTAGGAGGCTGTTACTCTTGCGTATCTTGTGACCGCATACAGCTTTAGAACTGGCAAGGAGGGGGCCTGGGTGGCTCAGTGGGTTAAAGCCTCTGCCTTCGGCTCAGGTCGTGATCCCAGGATCCCTGGATCGAGCCCCTCTCGGCTCAGCAGGGAGGCTTCTTCCCCCGCCCACCTCTCTGCCTACCTCTCTGCCTACTTCTCTCTCTCTCTGTCAAATAAATAAAATCTTAAAAAAAAAAAAAAAAAAGAACTGGCAAGGACTTTGGAGTTCATTTCTCTGAAATGAAGTGACTCTTCCAAGGTCACACAGTTACTAGCAGTGTTAGAACTTTACCCTTGCCCCATTGGATCACAATATGACTGACGACAGGACCTACCTTTCAGCACTTCACAATTGTGTGCAGACCTTGTCAGTGATTTCATTGTTGGGGAATTCTCCCAGAGCACTAATGATGGAATTCACTCACCCCAAATTCATGTGTTGGTTAAAGACATTAAGGACATAGAAGACACTGTTCGTGCTGTGGAGCAGAGGTCCTCAAGGTCAGGAGAAGGAAGAGGAAAGAAGTTCTCAGTATTCCTGAGGCAGAACACAGAACCTGGGGCCGAAGGATCTAGCCATTCACTCCTTCCTCTTTTGAAATACTTCCCATAGGAAGTCTCACCCTGCAGAGGCTCTGTAGTATATCCAAGAGGAACCAGAGATCATTTGCCTCTTCAGAAAGTGTTTTCCTTTCACCAATGCTTTATCATTCCTGCCTCTGTTCCTTCCTGAAAACTCTCTTCATTCCCTTTTTCCTGCAGTTTTCTCTCTCTCCCGCCAGCCAACCCTAGATTGGTGAGATCAATCTCCTGGTGGCAATGCTTTCTTTTCTTCTTGGCAGTTCTTCCTACAACGCTTCGTGTGTCCTTAGTCTCTGCTCCTGAGGGTCCTGTCCTGGAGACTCGATTCTACCTTGTCTCCTCTCCCTGTATCCTCTGCAAATGGAGGTGGGTGTCAGGAATGAGAGCTGCTCTACTCAACATGGCTTTGTTGTCCATGCCCGGCTAAGCCCAGGCCCACCAGGAGTAAGCTTGCGTAGAGGCTTCCTCTCTAGCTAAGTTCTTCTGTCTATCTTAGTGTAGTTGGTACCCTTGACAGCCAACCAGGAGACATAGGGTGAGGGGGAAAGAGGAAAGAACCAAGAAGATTCTATTTTGAGGAAATGCTACAGTGTGCCTTGCTAGGGAGAAGAAATAGATAATAGATACGAGCCTTTCTTGTCTTGTGTCTTAGACGAATCCAGAACACAGGAGAGTGTCCTGATGGGGCTTTTCCACTGCTGAAACATCTCTTGAGAGTCGGTCTTTTCCAGAAGCAGAGCGTCTGCCACGTTCCTGATTCGCCCTGTGGTTAGGTCTTCCTGAGGATAAGTAAAGGAAGTTAAACTGATAAGGAGCACCATTAAAGTGTATTTAATTCTGACCCAAAAAGGAGAGATCGTTTGCAAATTGGGTCTTAGGGGAAGCTGAGAGAAAACATCTCTATTATTTCCTCCCAAAATATAATGGCCAGGATTTCATGTTTCCACTCTAGACTTCAAGAAGGCAGAGTTGTTTTTGTTTTGTTTTAATTAAGGGAAAAGATAGATATAATTCCCTGACAAGTGACTTTGAAACATAGAGTGGTTCCAGAGGGTTGGCAAATTCTCTCAAGTGCAATTTTCACAACACTGTTGCAGATGGTTCTGGAACACAAGGGGAGAAGGAGCCACCGGAGCAAAAGTTCAAGTACCAAGAAGGGTAAGAGTGTGTGATGAAGAATAGCCAGGAGCACTGAGTGTCTGTCCTCTGGTAGCTTTTTTTCTTTCTTTTCCTCTTCTTTTTCTTCTTTTTTTCCAGCTTTTGCTTTTTTTTTTTTTTTTCTTAAGTTTTAATTTTAATTCCAGTTAGTTAACATTTAGTTTCAGGTGTTGTCCCCTTATAACTTTTCTTTTCTTTCTTTCTTTTTTTTTTTTTTTTTAAGGATTTTATTTATTTATTTGACAGACAGAGATCACAAGTAGGCAGAGAGGCAAGCAGGGGGTTGGGGACCAGGCTCTCTGCTGAGCTGGGAGCCTGATGCGGTGCTTGATCCCAGGACCCTGAGATCATGACCTGAGCCGAAGGCAGAGGCCTAACCCACTGAGCCATCCAGGCGCGCCCACTTTGTAATTTTTCAGACATTATCTTTACTTTCCCCATCCCCTAACTTCGGAGGAAACCATGATGGTGAAAATGGGACCTTAACAATGGGACAGCTGCAATTCAGATTAGGTTTGCTTCAAAAGAAGATCAAGAAACATGCCAAAGATAATTAGAAAAGAACCACAGTTTGAATCCAGGTCAGGATACCTCCGGCACCTGTGTTTCTTCCTCCGGGACTCCCCTGTAAGGGACCTCTGAGAGAAAAGTGCTGATGAGGCCCAAGTTCTGAATGAGATGGGGTTTCCCCAAGAGTCAGTTAACAACAGAAAGGGTTGTTCTCAAAGTCGTTTGTGGAAGAAGCTATGGCCTCAAAGGCAAAGAAGTCTCTCAGAAGAGAATGGTTAGAAAGAACTCATTCATTCATTCAACAGATGTTTTTGAGGGCTCACTAATGACTGTCAGTGCTTTCAGTGGTGAGGACAGAGAGCCTTCCAGAACTTACAGTTGAGTGGGGAATACAGACAAGTAAATAGGCTGTGGGGTGAGTGGGTGGGTGGGGGAGAATGGGATGCTTTGGAAACTCATAAGGGGGGCATTTGGGGTAGTCAGACTTCCTGGAAGAAATTCGATGTTAGCCGAGATCAGAACAATGTGTAGAAATTGGGCTGGGGGACAAAGTGAAAGGCAAAGCCGGTGAGGTGAAGGTACTTTAATCTGGCCAGACCCATTGAAGGAGTTTGTATCTTACGGTTCATTCACGATGTACCTGACACTCTCCTCAGGGCACACGAGTGAAGAGGACAGCCCCTGCCCTTCTGGATTTTGTGTTCTGAGAGAACTCAGCTCACTAAGAATAAATTTCATGAAGCTTCTTTATTTTGCTGACAGGAATTTTATACTGGTAGATCAGGAAATTCCTCATAGACAAGCTCTGCCTGAACTTAGGGAAAGTTGGAGAAAGACTCAGGATAGTACTATGGGTAACGTAGGGTAGAGACAAAAAGTGGGTTAATTAATGGTTGGTTAATTCTTCTCCAACACAAACATCTTCAGTGCCTCTGTTCCTTCATTCTTATATTCACTGATTCATCAACTGAAGGGCACTATAAATGTAGTATATAAGTAAGAGTATGGCTTTAGAGCCAATTCCGTGGGTTCAAAGCCTGGCCCTCCCACATACTAGTTGTTTGATCTTGGGAAAGTTACTTCATTTCTCTGTGCTTCTGTTTCCTCTTTGTAAGATGGGGAACATAATAGTACCAAGGGAAAAAAAAGGCTGTGGTAGAAATGAAATGAGTTCATTAGTGAACTAACTATCTAGAACAGTGCCCAATACTTAGGAAGGGCTTAATAAATGGTGGTGGTTACAATTGTTATTAGGGATACAAACTTAAATTCAGTATGGTCCATGACCTTGAGGTAACCACATTGGACTCCAAAAACTGCAGGTGAATGGATGAACTGCTTTATGGCGGGGTCATTCCTATAAGCTCACTGTGAGGCACTTGTCACACCGCCACTCCGAGAGCTGGTGAAATCTGAGGCAGCATTTCAGAGAAGCGTAGAAGCTAGGACCATGGTGCTTCATAACTGGGGGGGCCTCTAAACCCTGAGAGTCTAATAAATGCTATGGGATATCAACCTGGAAAAATAAACTACAGTTTTGCCTTCCTCATTCAGAATCTCTAATCCTAAAGCAGGAAGGTGTTAAATGTTCTCGTCTGGGTTGGTCTGATCACTGTCCAAACACAGTATTTAACAGCTCTGTCCCTGGTGTGAAACATTGGGCTGAGCATTGTGGGGAAGGCAAAGGTAAATAAGAGATAAATTTTATTCTTCGATTAATGGGCTTCTGTCTGTGAAAGTGCTTTGTAACTGTGAATCACGTCCATGGACAAAGATGATTCTAATCACTAGTAGGTATAATGCGAAACAGTAAAAATGGCTGTGTTTAGAGTTGTCCAAAAGAGAACAGAAGTCACTTTCAGGCCTAGGAGATGAGAACAGGCTCAAATATAAGAGCAGGCCCTTGTAGAGGGCAAGGCAGAGAATATTCCAGAAGGCATGAGCGTGACTGAAGATTTGTGGGAAAGCTTGCCCTGGGGAATGGTTAATAACCATCAGCATATTAAGAACAAATATCTCCAGATCAGCCTAGTCTTTCCCCAAATCAGTTTCATCACCCCAAGGGTAGCTGCCAACTGTGTCACCCACCACGCTACTATAGTACCACTGACTAGCTTCTCTGTGCCCTTTACTCCCATGACTTGCCATTCCATAACTGAAAGCCTGTATCCCCCTCTCCTCTTCACCCATTTACACAGTTGGTCATTGGTCCCCTTATTTGCAAAACAGTGGGTTGTCTTTTGTTTTTTTCCTTGTTTATTATTTGCTTGCTCTTGAGTGGCTTGGGAGGTGAAGAAGTGTTTTGGGGTTTGAGGGGGACCACAGAGCCGTATTGGGATGATCACTAAGGGCAGCTTGCGCTTTCAGTAAACAGGGATGTGCCTGGGGCCCATTCTACGGGATGGGAAAAACACGAAGAGTTTTGGCCTCAAACACGGTTCGACTGAATTCTTGATTCCACCGTCTACGGGCTGTACGACCGTGGGTAAATTTTGCAGTCCTCTTCCTGTTTTCTACTTCCCTCATCCGCTAAGTAAGGATATTAATATCCACACGGAAGGATTGTTGTCAGGATTAAAGAAGACAATACCTGGCACAGACTTGCGGAGGGGAAAAACAGGTCTCCTTCTTTCCTTCTGTTTCGTGCTACTTGTATTTGCTTAGCCTCTCCCCAGCCCTGCCCCGCCTTCTCCTTCCTCCCTTTCACCCAGACAAAGTATGACACCTCCACTCCTGTCCTGACAGCCGGCCTGTCCCTGGGGGAACTAACTTGACAGACTCTGTAATGGTGTTTACATACTTTGGAGTGGTATTTCCGCAAGGTGCTTCTGGAACGTTGGCCCTCATAGGCCTGCACACATGTGGCCACTCCCTGGGACACTAACCCAGCTGCAAGCAATGTCAGCTAATCCCTCCTGAGAATGGCCTCTGGCAGTTGCTACCCTGGTGGATCCCGAGTGAGGGTCCCAGGGACCTCCCTGGGCTGAAGGTGGGGCTGATGGGACCCTCCTGTGTGGGTGTGCTAGGTGTGCTAGCCTGTGCCGGGCGGGCAGCTGGTCTACCCCTCTGCCCATGTAGACTAGAGCTCTGTCTCATAGATGACACCTCTGTCACCGTTGGGGCCTTCCTGCGCGGAGTGGGGCATAAGAGATAGGATCAAAGCATCAGAGCATATCCAGAGCGACACCAAAAGGACTTGCCATGAGTCCTTGCCTTACGCCCCCATGCCCTAGGTCACTCCCTGCTTAGAAAAAAAACAAGTTGTCTTGAGCCCTCTGCACAGATGAAAGTTGTTTTAATGCCATCTAGGGCAAATGTGCTGTTCTTGTGCCCCAGACACCAGGGCCACCGTTTCAGTCTGTTGTGTCGCACACCACCTCAGCGTGTTAAGGAGAACGAGGAGCAGAAGTAAGGAAAAATTGGAGGACTTGACCAGGGAAGGCGTCTGAGGCTCTTGAGTCAGAGTAGGGAGAACAGAGACAGAAAGCAGGGAGGAAGAGGGAGCCTTCGCAGCTGCACCTGGGACTTTGGAGGCCCTGAGAGGCAGCTGGTTGGGGAAACAGGGCATGGGGAGTCTTTACTAGGTTCTCAGGGCAGATGGGTCCGGGGTGAGGGCACTGGATCTACCATCAGGACAGACTGATACGGGGAGTCCCGGCTGGGATCTGGTACCACAGGACACTGCCTGCTGCCTCCTCCCCAGGTTCCCATCTGTGCTTCCCTTTCCCTGTGGTCTGGGGATTCCAAACACTGAGAAGCCATCTTGGGGAAGGTCTCAATCTGAGTTCCCTCCTAGGGCCCTGCATTCCGAGTGGGGTTTCTCCTTTGACCTGGCGAAAATGGAATCCTTGGTCTCTCTCTAGGTTCAGTGTCCTTGGCTGACCCTGAGCAGGATATCCTGCCTGTTACCAGGAAAAGTGGAGTGGAACCTCGCAGCTACTGAGGAAGGCCAGTGGCCACCTCGGTCAGTCTCAGCTGACAGTAGCCAAGGTCTGGGACTGGAGGGGGCAGTTGCCTGCTGGGCCTCACTGAGGGGCACAGGTGTTCTGGACTGGGGTTAAGAGCTGCCTAGGCCTCAGGCGCTGAGACCAGGGAAGCTCTTAACAGGCACTGCCAGCACCAGAGACCCACCCTGCCTACCTTTTAATTAATGGATCATTCCTCCCAAGCCACTAGAAATTTCCCTCACCACTTCCAGAAAGGGTTGGGTTGGGCACTCCTCTCCTCCTCAGACTCTGCTTTTCAAATGCAAATGTCTAGTGTCCCTGGGCGGGACTAACACCTTGGCCTCTAACACCCCTGGGTGAATTAGTATCAGATGTTTGGTGGTGTTTTCTGTGTGTGTGTGTGTGTGTGTGTGTGTGTGTGTGTGTTTTCTGGGCTGTAATATGGGGGTGCTTGAGAGGGGCACCCCTTACCTTTCCTACCCTGGTCTGACCCCAGGGCCTCTCCAGTGTGCCCTGATGGTAGGAAGTAACCCACCAACGCTGAGGCCTGCCAGAAGTGACGTGGCCTTTGGGCGAAGGCCCTCCTGGGTTCATCTGCCTGGCATCCTCTTCCCTGGCATTCTGGCTCCCTGGTGCCCTGCGGGCCTGCCTCCAGTGTATTGGAATGTGGACAGGGAAGGTCTAGAGCTGCTCTCTGGAGCTGAAAGTTCTTGTTTTCTCTTTTTCTTCCGGGTTCAACCTTCTGTCTGCTTTTCTCAGACTTCTTTGCCTGTGACAGTAAGATTGTGAGTTCATGGTGTCTAACCCAGTGGCCTCTCCTCTCCTTCCTTCTCCTCTCAGGGAGCTGATGAGGGAGTGAGCAAGGTGTGGGGGAAGGTATGGGGGCTGCGCGTGGGCAGCTGTGAAAGGGTAGGGTGTGGGGGTTGCGGGAGGTGTGCGGGGCATGGAGTATGCATGGAGAGTGAGGGATGCATGTGGGCGTCTGGGGGAAGGTAGGGGTGTGGAGGGGGGAGGGAGGGGGTGGAAGAGGTAGTCTCGGGTATGTGGAGGGTGCCCAGGGAAGGGAGTGAGTGGTGTGGGGTATGTGGGGGAAGGTGTGGGTGATTACCGAGGCTTTAGGTCCCCAACAATGACTGTTGTCTCTCAGAGATATTCTTGATCTGAGGAGTGGAGTTAGCACTCACCGAAGACACTTTATTATCAGATCACAAGTCTAGATTGCTGGTTTAGGGACTTTGGCAGCAGAGGGATTGTGGGCAGGGCTCATGGAGGGGGCAGAGCCCTCCTCCTGGGAGAAGGCAGGGAGCTTATCCTGGGCATGGTGTGGGGGGGCCTGGCCTTCGGCTCCCCATGTTCCGTGGAAGACTAGCTCGGCTCTTTTCTGCTTGACTTGCTTCTGCCCTCCCGGCAGCCAAGCAGGTGGCTCTCAGCTGGCGGCAGCCCACCGCCCACCGCCCACACAGCCTGTCCCTGCCCACTGGCCCTCATGCAGGCCTGCAGGCAGTCGCCCCAGCTTTCCCACAGTCAGCACCACCACCTGGAGGCTGCGGGCCCCACTTTCTGCACTCCTGCGTGTTGGATTGTTCTGGGTCCTTGTCACCCTGGTCCTGGGGCTCTGGCACGTCTGGGGCAAGTGTGTACTTGCTGGGGGATAGCCCAGGGCTGGGCTCAGGATGATCTCTGAGTCCCAGCACCACATAGCTTCCCCACATCGAGACTGTGGACCCTTCCCCACTCTGCCGTAGCTCCTGCATGAGGCCCAGGGCAAAGTCCCTGACCCTTAACTGGGCCTTGGTCTGCTTATCTCTAGTAGACAGGAGGACCCAGTCGTGGAGAAGAAAGAGAGCCTCTCAGGTGTCTAAGAAGTTGCTGCCAGAAAACAACCAAAGCATTGTTAGCATTGAATTCATTTCAGATGCTCCCTTAAAAGTCCAAGCTCTGATCCCCAGCAAAGAGGTCCTTCAGGACAAGGTCCCATTGGCCTTATTCGGTGCAGTCTCATTAGTCCATTGCCCCTGCAATTACCCCAGGATACACCCCCTCTCCTTGCCACGGGCTTGGGCCATAATTTGAGGCGCTACTCGGTCCCTGTAGATGCTGGTGGGCTGGGCCCGCCCAGCCCGTGAGCACTTGAGGGCCTGAGCTAGGGAGCAGTGAGGTGGTTCCCCACTGTCTCTCATCTCTTCCTCTGGTGACCCCTCCAGGCAGAGCAGAAACTTCTTGGTGTGTTCCGTTCTCCCTTTGGTGCCGTGGCTGCATGGGAACATCTGTGACCCGCTTTCTAGATCCTGTTTAATGGGCTGGCCGCCTCCAGGGAGTTTCCCCAGCCCTCACAGGAATCCCGGAGAACTGGATTCCAGAGGACACAAATTGGAGAAGTTGGCCTGAAGATTGTGCTGGAGGTGACAGGGGACAGTGTAGGCCTTGCAGGAGACCTCTGGTGCTGTGGAGCAGAGCTGAGGAGGGGAGGCAAAGGCCTTGAGGGGTAGTGTGTGCCCATCCCCCACGCCACCCGCTTTCTTACACCCTCCTCCCAGGGGGCTTCCTTTGTACTTCCTGGGGTCTCCCCTATCCTCGGAGAGGTTACGGTTTCTTAGATGTTGGTTTTTAGAAATGTTGGGGTGGTTTTTCTGACATGGGATGGGCTGGTGTGAATCTTGTCCCTAAAGAGCTTTCCTTAGGTATTCCCTCAGCTGGATACCAGGATTGGCCAGGGAAGGTCCTGCTGGAGAGCTCCTTCCCCCGACCCCCATCCTGTCCCACTGCCTTTCTCTCCATGGCCAAGGAAGCTGGAAGAGTAATTCTTGACCATTCTGCTCCTTGCAGGGCACCCAGCGGATCAGAACTAGAAGGGCTGGTTCTATGGGCTGTGGTGGCCCAGCGCAGGTGGGGGCAGGGAGGGGGGAGCAGGAAGTGCAGACCAGACGGAGAAGAGATGTGGCCGCTCTGGCTCCCGGGATGGTTCCTGGATTAGAGAGCCACACACTGCCAAGACCTTTCTTCCCTCTTTGCCAGGGGTTCCGTTCAGCTGACTGCCAGCTCCCCTTGTCTGATCTCCATCGCCAGCTCGAGGAAGGAAAGTTTTGAAAGGAGCCACAAGCCGCCTGAACTCTTCCATCCCTGACTTTCTTTACTCGAGTCCTGAATCTCTGCAGGGTTTGTGGTAGGATCTGTAATTTTTCAGGGCTCCTGTGTGTGTGTGTGTGTGTGTGTGTGTGTGTGTGCACGCGCGTCCACTGAAAGAATTGCATACCTGATTTCTGAGCTGAGGACTTTCGGGCTCTGAATGGGAACGCAGCTGTATCTAGCCATGTCGCACAGGCTCCTAGTGTCTGTCTCTGTGTTTCTAAGACCCAGAGAGCCCTCTGCTAACTCTGGAATGAACTTTGGCTGCAGATGAGTGGAATGTCCAGAGTAGGCCCAGGGAACCCAGGGATGGAGAGTAAAGTTCCAACAGTGAAGACTGAACCATGTAGGAATGCTTTAATTTGGCCAAGGGGATGCTAGAGAGGGGCTGGGTGAGGGAGAAGAAAGCATAGACAGTTGTTTTCTGTCTTCCCACACTCAGAACTAAGCGATAGCCACAGAGGAGGAACATAGATACGTCGGTTCATGATTCAGTGATGGGCCTGAGATTAGAGAAGCTTCTAGAGCTGTGCAGAAGCCAGGATCAGGTGGTTGTCTGATTGAGACAGGGAGCTGACCTTTCAGATACACCTTCCTGCTGGATTCATGATGCAGGGATGCTAACCTTCCCGGGTCCAGCTGAACCTCTGGCGGTGGGGGTGCGGGGGGTGGGTTGGTAGGGCAGCAGGTGTATGGAGCAAGGAGTGGGGGATGGGTCCCTGGCTGCAAAGCCGGTGGGATTTTGTTATGGGTACGTGCGGGTGTTGGAGGGTGGAGAGGGGCAGGGATCCTCTGAACACAAAACTCTGGAAGCCAAAGAGTTTAAGTCCGAATGGCTTCTTACTCCTTGACCCATTTCATTCTGAGAGGCAGTGCTGAAGGTCCCTTCCTCGGTAGTCCTAGAACTGAGTCCTCTTCCCTTACTAAAAACTATTAAAAGTTGGGATGCCGGAAGCTGGGGGCTCGAGACCCTTCATATTATTTTTTACCATCTTGTTTCACGGCTCTCCATGTTCCCTGCCCAATGAAGATGGGCCAAGACATGCGGAGCTTCCCTGCCTTGTGCCCCAAAGGGGTGGGAGGATTGAATTCTTTATGGGTAGGCCGGTCACCTTTGCTGGACGGTAAGCTCCCTGGAACTGTGCTGCGGTCACCTGACTGCTTCAAGGACGAGCATGGCGCCTGCCACATAGCTGGCCCTCGGTGGCCATCGGGATTCAGTTCTGTGGGTCTGGGTGGGAGGAGATGACCCAGACCCATCCGGCTGAGCAGATCAGAGTTGTTCCCAAAAGGTGCCCTCCCGCCAGGCAGCCGGAAACCCTCTCTGCCCACCGCCGGGATCACTGCTGGCCCCTGGGGCCCTACCTTCTCTGGCACAGGGGCTGAGCAGAGCCCACTGGCTGGCTGGAGTGTCCCCTCCTTTCTCTCTACCCTTTGACTCCAGACCATTGTGTGGCTCTGCCCTGACCCCGTTCCCTCCCCTGCCACCCCCCAGCCATCCTTTGGCAGCCCTGTGGACTCTTTGGTGCCTGGTGCCGTTCAGACCCCAGCACCGAGCTGCTCGCCCTTAAGCATGCGCTCTTCCTTCACCAGCTGACTGCCCGGGGCTGGGTGGGCTCCCTTTCCCCCACTTGCCTCTTGCCTTCCTGGCACTTCCAAAACTGCGGTCTGTAGGGTCAGACCTGGTGGCATATCTGAATTCCTGGGGAAGCTTGGCAATGGTCAGAGTCCAAGGACTCACCCTACTAAGTCAGACCCTCCAGAAGAGGGGCCGGGAATCTGTATGTTGGAAAAACTTCCCAGATGACAATCGGAAGCATTGGGATGTGGGGCGGTCAGATGTGGGCTCTGTATCAGATACTATTATTGTGTCAACAGTGTGCTAATAGCATCGTGTTTATGTAGGAAATGACCCAGTTCTTTGGTGATTCAGGCTGAAGGATTTAGAGGTGAAGTGCTTGCATCTTCCTTGCAAGTGGTTAAGCAGAGAAAGAGCGCGCGGCCGATGTGGGGAGGTGTAGACAGTACGTGCTTGTGGCTGAACTGGTCTCCCGGACAATTTGCACCTGCTCTTGGAAAGATGGACCTGAGAAGACACCGTAGTACTCAGCTCTCTCTTCCTGGATGGGCTGCAGAGATCCTGGTCCTTACCACCCCACCTCTTTCCTGGGACCTACATGCATTTTTTCCCAGAATCTGTGGGAGCCCTTGAGGACTAAGGGGAACAGAGCAATTTCTAATGTGTTAACCCAGCAGAGGCTGGCAGAGAGGGAGCTGAATTGGGGAGGGGGAGGGGGAGGCTGGAAGCACGAGACTCTGTTTCCTAAAATACTTTGTGTATTCCCACCCATCCCAGAAACTGAACTTTGGGGCTTGAGTTCTTCGAGGAAGCCAGCTCTCTCTACCTCCAGGTCGTTGGGCAGGTTGCTCCTGACTTCTGTCTTTTCCCCTGTGCCTGGCTGCTGCTCTGTACCTTCCCTCCACCTTCAGGGGTGGCTCTCCTGGTCCTGCGGGGGCTGCTGCTCGTCCGCCTCCTCACCTCGGATCCCTCACGCGCTGACCGTCCGGCGGAGTCCTGGCCGGGCACCAGGGGATGGTGGTTAGGGGCAGCTCGGCTTTCCTCATCTGAATTCCAGTTCTGGAAGAACTTCAAGAGCCAGGCCTGGGGAGCACCCATGGACCTTTTCTTCTCTTTCCTCCCAGGGCTGAGCCTGCCCCTTAGCTCCGGGATGTGGCTTGGGTGTCCTCTGAGAAATTTGACTCAAGGAAACCAGAGCGGGAAACCAGGCCCAGAGTGGGAAGGCACTTTGTGGGGTGGTCCTGTCTGTCCGCCCACCTGCCTTTACAGATGCCAAACCCAGCTCGGTGAGGTGATACCCAGTCCCGTGTTTGTAGGACCCCAAGGAAGGCCACCAGCTACTCCCTGATCACTGGTCTATTGTCTTTTGCCTACAAACTCTTTTTTTTTTTTTTAAATATTTTATTTATTTGACAGAGACACAGCGAGAGGGGGAACACAAGCAGGGAGAGCGGGAGAGGGAGAAGCAGGTTTCCTGTCGAGCAGGAATCCTGATGTGGGGCTTGATCCTAGGACTCTGGGATCATGACCTGAGCCGAAGGCAGAAGCCTACCGGACTGAGCCACCCAAGTGCCCCCCCCCGCCCTAGAAACTCTTGCCACTGGAAAGCGCTGACCTTACGTCCCAGTTCAAGTATGTTTCTCAGTGGAAATGAGGTGAATTTGGAACTTAAGGAACTTAATGGTGGTGTGGTGGGTGACAAGTCCATACCTATTTAATTCTGAATGTACTATTTTAAGACTATATTTGAGGTAGGTAAAGGGTGCTCTTGGGAGCATGAAGAAGTGGCCCAATGGCTCAGTTGATTAAGCAACTGCATTTGGCTCAGGTCATGATTATGGAGTCCCAGCGTCAAGTCCGCATTGGGGGCTCTCTGCTGAGCGGAAAATCTGCTTCTCCTTCTGACCTCTCCCCTCTCATGTTCTCTCTCTCTCTCTTTCTCTCTCTCAAATAAATAAATAAACAAACAAACAAATAAAGTGGCCCTTAGTCCAATCCGGGGGTTTCAGAGAACACGATGTCTGAGCAGAGTTTGAGGGGTGAGTTAGAGTCCCACAGGCAGAAAGCGGGAGGGAGCTGGGAAGGACTTGCCCACTGGAAGGAAGGATGTTGAACAAAATCGGAAAGGTATTGTGTCTGCGCCAATGAATGGATGAATGGCAGCCGGTGAGAGTTAGATGAGGCCGGTGATAAAGGATTTGTAAAGGAAGCAAATAGAGAGCCTTTGAAGGGGTGGAAGCAGGGGTGGGACGATCAGGTTTACCCTTTAGAAAGAGCCCTCTAGCTGTTCTGCGGAGAATGCCTTAAGGAGGGGCAGCTTAGGAGGAAGAACTGTTAGGAGCCCATGATGATAGCTCAGACTGGAGAAGATAAGGGCCCTTGGGACAGAGGGAGGGACTAGCTCCAGGAATGCTAATGAGGAAAAGTTGCTTCTTGATGGAGTCTTTGGTGACTGGCTGTGGGGGGCCAGGTGAAGGATGAATCTTGAGTGGCTGTCGGGTACCCTTTGCCAAGGTGGGGGACCAGGAGGGAGGAGAGGTTGTGGGAAGGGAAAGGACAAGGTGGTAGTTCAGTTTTGGACATATGGGTGGGCATATCAACTTGAAGGGCGAGATGCCCCTTTGGATATGCTCCAACACACGAATGGAACGAATAGGAGATGCGAGGCAAGCTTGCCCGAGCAGAGGGTGTTAACAGTGGCTGAGTCCTGAGTCAACACCAACATTTCAGGGGTGGCCAAAGGAAGAGCAGGCCCAAGAAGGATGAGGAGAACCAGAAAAAAGTGTCATGGAAGCCAAGGGAAGGGTCAGGGGAATGAAATGCAGCAGTCATGTCCGGACATACAGAGATGCCTGTGGAGGGGCACCTGGGTGGCTCAGTCGGTTTTTAAGCAGCTGCCTTTGGCTCTGGTCATGATCCTGGGGTGCTGGGATCGAGTCCTGCATCGGGCTCCCTGCTTAGCCAGGAGTCTGCTTCTCCCTGTGCTCCCTTTTTTTCTCCCCGCTGCTTGTGCTCGCTCTCTCAAATAAATAAATAAAATCTTCAAAAAAAAAAAAAAAGAAAGTCAGTCAGTCAGTCAGTTCTGTGGGACTGGATGGCCTGGACATCATTGCTGCTGCTGGTTTTTGTAGAAGGATGGGGACCGAAGCCAGATCACAGTAAACTGAAGGGTAAACAGGAATTGGGAAAGTTCATGTGTCTTGTGCTCTCGAGGAGCTTGGCTGGGAAGGAAGAACAGAGAAGGTATTGGCTAGAGGACGAAAAGGCAAGAGAAGGTGCTTAGGGTGTAGGGTTTTTTGTTTTTGTTTTTTATTCTTCCTTTTTAAGGCTAGAAACAGCCTGGACATGTGCTAAGAGAGAGACCCCAGTAAGGAGAAGAGGCGAAGGTACAGCAGAGGGGAGGGACTTCCGGGGGCTTCCTCCTGGAGGGGAGGCAGTGGATGGGGCAAGAGCCCAAGGAGGCTGTGCCTCAGCAGGAGGCGGGAAACCACTTCCCCTGAGACCCAAAGGAAGAAAGGGAGACTGTGTGCAAGTGTGGATAAACTTGTGCGTGAGAGAGGCAGGAAGTTAGATTATTTCCAATGGCTTCAGTTTTCCTCTTTATTATAATGGTGCCTGGTGAAGGCAAATTTTTATTTTATTTTATTTTATTTAATGAGAGAGAGAGAGAGAGAGAGGAGGCACTCATGGGAATAGGGGTTGTGGTGGGCAGAGAGAGAGAAATCTCAGTGCAGAGCCTGCCATGGGACTCAGTCTCACCACCCTGAGATAATGATCTGAACCCAAATCAGGAGTTGACAACTAACTAAGCCACCCAGACGTCTTTGTGTGTGTGTGTGTGTGTGTGTGTGTGTGTGTGTGTGTGTATTGCAGAGAAAATGGATGGAATTTAGGGTTAAAAGCATGGATGGGGAAAAAAAATGAAAGAGAAATGCCTTCTATTTGAAGTTGAATGGGGGGGTCTATAATCTTGTTTCTAAAATCATTTGATTTATCATTATTATTATTATTATTACAGTCATGAGTTTTGTATCATGGGTCTGGTCCTGCAGGTAAAAAAATCCTGAGGTGGTGCCCAGTAAAACTCAAGAAGAAGCTGTTCCTGTGAACTTCAGAGCCATCTCAGGGATGGACTTACCAACCCCAGACAGAGCCTCCAGGAAGGAAAGATTCGGGATCAGATAGGACTCAGGGGAGGGCAGCTCTCCTCCCTCTGCCTTGTGTTCAGCATGTTCAGGACAGAGCGATTATTCCTTCAGGCACCCATGACTAGAAGAAGGAATTTCTATTACCCAAGGCTGCCCAGACCCAGAAGTTTTCTGTCAGGGGTCCCACATGTGAGTGGAGAAGAGGTGGAGATAAGAGGACTCTCCCTGAGGTCACAGGCTCTGTGGCACTGGGTTGGGACAGAAGACTCACCAGAGGTCCAGCCTCTTTGGAGGTGGATGACAGCCCAGCCCTGAGAGCACAGGGAGGGTATGTGTCATGTCCCCATTGGCCTTGAGCTCCAGGGTAGCAGCATTGAGCCTGAGGTCCCAGAATCAATCTACTGATTAGCCTCAGGCAGCAACTGAAGCCCAGAGAGGGTCTCAGGCTGAGCCGCCCAGGGGGACAGAGACACCCCCTAGGGTTCCTGAGCATTAGCCTCATCCCAGGACTACAGGTGTTCAGGACACGTCCCAGCTGTGCTGGTGACAGGACCCCAATCACACTCGATGTCCCTGGTGTTTACTGCTGATGGGGATTCTGCCTCCTGGACATTGTGACACCAAGGACAGCGGGGTGAGCACAAGTTGACTTGACTTCCAGAGGGACAGAGAAGCCCAGAAATGGTGGAGAGTCCAGGAAACTGTACAACCAGAGAGGAGACGGCTGAGTGTGTGCGCGCATGCGTGACACCAAAAATGAGGTCAAGTGTAGACATCCCTAAGTCTTAACACTGTCTGAAATAAAAGTCTTGGTCCAGCCTGGAGCGTTTATCTGGTGTCTCCTATCTAAATACCAGGACCTTTTCCTGGGACAAGATTGGCAACTCCCAGCAGCTGTGTTCTGGGTATCTCCGTCTGCTCATCTAATTCCTTTGGATTTCAAATAGTAAGACTCCCTCTTACTCTCTGGAGGTAAAAAGTGATCAATAAAAAGTTGTTGAAGGGTAGGCAGACTCAGTAGGCGGAGAGTCACTTCGTATGTCCCCAGGCTGGGCTTGGGCTGCTCAGTCTTCAGGGAACTACTTAATGAAATTCACCAAGTCAGCCACGGCCCTCCAGGCCAAGGTTCTGTGCCCGGGCCTGACCCAGACACCAGGATCCTGGGCAGGTACCTCAGGTCAAGGGATACCTTTGTCCTAACTCATCTGGGACCTGATGAAATTTGCCACCCAAGTATCTACCTGAACCTTTTTCCTTTTGATGTTTTCAACTTTCAAGTCACAAGGAACAACATGCTTTGTGTTGATTACCTGCTGGGCAAAAGCCATACAACAGAATGAATCATTTGTGATAATTGTGTGAAATTGTGAACTTGGCTGCTGGCGCCAAGAGCCAGAAATGGCTACTTCACACCCTCCTTGCCTAATCTGAACCACATACACACAGAAGTCTGTGGTTCTCAGCTTCGGCCATAGACAGAATCTCCTGGGGTTTTAAAAAATACCACTGCTCTACCGCAGACCAGTGAAATTAGAATCTCATAAGCACACCCAGCCATCAGTACTTTTTAAAAAGTGCCCCCAGTGTTTTTGATGGGTAACCAGGGTTGAGAACCACTGGGCTAGGCGAGCCTTATCCTGACAGCCATTCGTTCAGTGCCTGTCTTCCTGTCATGGGCTCTAAAGAAAAGGATACCAGCACTAGAGTGCATGAAGGGGGCTGCTTGTAGCCGGGACCAGCTGGCCTGGGAGCCTTGCCTTCCTGCCCGGCTTCCTGAGGGCCGAGGGGAATCCATATGGCACACCTGTTATTCCTCAGGTACCCCTGTCTCACCTTTGGCCAGGCTTTGTTTTTTATGGCTCATGTTGGTCTGTTTGGGGAAGATCTTAGTGTAGGCTGAGTGGTCACGAGGTCTGTTTCATTGGACTGTTTCACTTTATAGCTTTTTTTTATTTTTAAAGATTTTATTTATTTAACAAAGAGAGAGAGATCACAAGTAGACAGAGAGGCAGGCAGAGAGAGGGGAGGAAGCAGGCTCCCCACTGAGCAGAGAGCCCGATGCGGTGCTTGATCCCAGGACCCTGGGATCACGACCTGAGCCGAAGGCAGAGGCTTTAACCCACTGAGCCACCCAGGCACCCCAGCTTTATATCTTTATTGAGGTATAATGGACATATAATAAACTGTACCTATTTAAAGCATACAGTCCCATAATTTGTGACATCTATAAATAGCCATGAAACCCTTGCCACAATCTAATGAACATATTTGTCACCCCCAAAAGTCTCCTTTAAGCTTGTCATCCATCTCTCTTTTCCCCCTTCCCAGATAACCACTGATCTGCCTTCTGTCACTGTAGGTTTTCTTGCCCAGGATTTTATATAAATGGAACCCTACGTATTGTTACTTTTTTGTCTGGCTTCTTTTACTCAGTTATAGTTATTTTGAGATGCATCTGTAATTCATTACTTTTTGTGGCTGAGTTAGTGCCATTTTGTGGACATAAGTGCATTTTTTAATCCATTCCCCTGTTGGTGGACAGACCTGGGTTTCTGGTTTGGGGCTGTGGCAGATAAGGCGGCATGAATATGTATATATGAGTCTGTGCAGATGCGTGCTTTTGTTTTTCTTGGGTAAGTGACTGGGAGTGGTATAGTCGAGTCATGTGCTAGGTAGATGTTGGCCTTTTCGAGAGGCTGCCTGTTTCCCGAAGTGGTTGTCCTATTTTGCGTTGCCCACCAGCAGAATATGAGAATGGTCCTCTTTTTTTTTTTTTTAAACTTTTTTAGATATTTTATTTATTCATTTGAGAGAGAGAGATAGCACAAGTAGAGGGAGAGGCAGAGGGAGAGGGAGAAGCAGACTCTCTGCTGAGCAGGGAGCCCGATGCAGGACTCGATCCCAGGACCCTGGTATGGCCTGAGCGGAAGGCAGACGCTTAACCGTCTGAGCTACCCAGGCGTCCCTTGAATGGTCCTCTTTAAATGGATCGAAGAGCCCCTATTGCCATCTCCTTTTGGCTGATGCAGGGTGCCTCCTTCTTTCCTCGGGGTGCACAGGAGAGGGAGGAGGATGGGAGCGGGGGACCGGACATCGATAGATGAATGGAAAGATGCGTGGATGGATTCGGTCATAGAGCTGTCTTGGTATCTCTCTTTGTCTCCATCCTTCTGTTTCTTTCTGTGTGTCGTAGGCACTTAAGAAGCAGGCACCCAAATCCCATCATTCATTCGAGTCTTTTCGTGGTTGGATGACTGATGTTTTTTACCCCATGCCTGCAGGTGCCCAGACACCATGCCAGAATCCTGTACACCTGACACTGGGAAGAAGTAGAAGACTTCCTTGACTCCTCCATCGCCCATCCTCACCATGTCTTCGACTCAGGGCAATGGGGAGCACTGGAAGTCCTTGGAGTCGGTGGGCATCAGCCGCAAAGAGCTGGCCATGGCCGAAGCCCTGCAGATGGAGTACGACGCGCTGTCCCGGCTCCGGCACGACAAGGAGGAGAGCAGAGCCAAGCAGAACACGGACCCCTCGCTCATCAGCTGGGACGAGCCCGTCCTAGACTTCTACAGCAAGCCGGCAGGAAGGCAGAAGGACCTCAGGCTCTTACGCGGTCTTTCTGGCTCTGATCCTACCCTCAATTACAACTCACTCTCCCCGCAGGAAGGGTTATCCAACCACTCTACCTCCCAGGGCTCCCAGCCTGGCCCGGATCCCTGGCCCAAAGGCTCTCTGGCTCGAGACTATCTCTACATCTTTGATGGTTCAGATGAGGGGCTCTCTTTGTCCCCTGGGGACCTAGGACCAGCGGACATAGATGGCTCTTCCAAGAAACTGTCCCCACCTCCTCTGCCTCCCCGCGTCTCTATCTGGGACACCCCTCCGCTGCCTCCCAGAAAGGGGTCTCCCTCCTCCTCCAAGATCTCCCAGCCCAATGACGTCAACACGTTCTCTCCCGTGGAGCAACCTGCAGGAAAACTGCTAGGGCGCCGCATCCTAGAGGAAGAGGGACTGGGGGGTGGGGGTCCGGGGCGCCTCCTGGGGCCTGTGGACTATGACGGTATCAACGACGCGATCACACGGCTCAACCTAAAATCCACCTACGATGCGGAGATGTTACGCGACACCACGAGGGGCTGGAAGGAGGGCCGGGGGCCCCTGGACTTCGGCGGCAAGGACACTCCTGGGAAGCCGGTGGCCCGGAGCAAGACCATGCCCCCTCAGGTGCCGCCGCGCACCTATGCCTCCCGCTATGCCAATGGGAAAAATACGACCTCGGGCAAGAACCGCCGGATTTCCGCCGCTCCGGTGAGGACCTCCTTACATTCCTTCTGCCTTTCCAAGCGCCATTCGGGAACAAAAGGGTAGTCCTCTCTTCTTTGTGGTTCCAAATCCGGATCCGCTCCCCACTCACCCCTCTGCTCCCTGGGCCCTGGCTGCGGAGAGGAAGAGGGGCACCAGTGGAGCCATGGCTCCTTCTCAGGGCTGAGTTTTGTACCCAGACAGTCCTTGCGGGGGGCAGGTGTCTCAGTTCTTAGCGTGTGCTCGCTTCATGAGGTGAGGACGGAGCCGGGCTGAGGGGACTCATGGTGGCTCGTGGCCTAGTGGCCTTGTGGACTGGAGCAGGTTGTTTCTGCTGCTTTCTGACCTGCTTTGCCCAAAGCGCTGTGTGATGAGGAGGCTCAGTCGTGGCATTAACCAGTGTTTAGTGCTCGCTGGTTACCAGACCCCGGTCCAGACTCCTCAGCAGCCCTCCTGACAGTCCAAGGCACACAGCTCTGGTCCGTCTTGTTCTGGAGCTTGCTGGTTCCTGCTTTCTGTCTCCCTCTGTTTCCTGTCTTTCTGTCTCTCCATTTCTCCCCTCCTCTGTCTCTGCCTTTTTCTTTCTCTCTGCTCTCTGTCCCTCTGCTTCTTTTTTTTTTTTTTTTTAAAGATTTTATTTATTTATTAGACACACAGAAAGAGATCACAGTAGGCAGAGAGGCAGACAGAGAGAGCTGGGGAAGCAGGCCCCCTGCTGAGCAGAGAGCCCGATTCAGGGCTCGATCCCAGGACCCTAAGATCATGACCTGAGCCAAAGGCAGAGGCTCAACCCACCAAGCCACCCAGGCACCCCCCAGCCTTCTGCTTCTATTTCTGTCTCTCCCTCTGTGTCTCTGCCTATCTCTCTCTCCTCTCTCTCTTACGCGGGGAACTGTCCAGAATAAAACTTACCGTCTTGGCCAATCTGACATGTACAGTTCGGTGACATTAGCAACAATCACGTTGCGCTGCCGTCTCCAAGGCCACGTGCTTTCACAGTGAAAACATTTAGAAAACATATTTGTACACAGTACAAAATAGCAAAGTGTCCACCCAGAAGGATGGGGGAGGTCCCAGGATAGCTTTGATCTTTTTTTTTCTGGTTTAGAAGATGTCCGCAGCATCTCCATGGTGGGGGACCTGAGGCCCCTTGGAGTTTCACTCTTGGGTCTGGAAGCCCCGACCCCAGAGGGAGTCAAGAGGTACCCTCACGGCCGGTGCCTTCCGTAGGAACAGCATTCCACTTCATTCCATCCCTGTTTCCTCCTTATCCATTGTCTAAGGGACACGGGGACTTTCCTGCCCTGTGTCCCAGCAATTGGGATCCTTCACAAATCTGGGAAGGCCACGTGGTCCTTCCTTCCTGTGCTTCTGCTAAGAGAGTCCCCCAGAGCAGAGTCAGCTTCTGGGAGAAGTCACGACTGTGGAGCTCAGGGCTTTTTAAAGGCCCTGCTCGGAGAGGTGGGGCTGCTCCCGCTATTTATAGGGACGGGGAGATTCCTGTTCCCAGCTCCCAGTTCCTCACCCGGAGCCAGGCCTGCTCGGAGTCAGGCCACCCGGGTAGGTGGTCACGTCTGTTGCTCCCTATCTCTCTTGCCTCCTTCCACCACCTCACCCTTCCCCCTAACCCCTGTGTGTCACCAGGGTTCTGAGAGAGAGCGTGGTCCAGAGTGTCCTGGGCAGAGCAAAAAGCTCCTGCCGGTTCTTAGGGGGGAAATGCGGCCTTGGTCGTCCCCCGCTCAGCTCGGGGCAGGGGCTCATCCCACCATGCGGGGGGACCTCTCGGGCCCCCGGCCCATTCCGCCACCCCGCCTCCACCGGGCTTCCAGCCGGAGGGACCCTCCTTATCCCAGGCCTGCGGAGCCAGCTCTGGAAGTGGTTGGCTCCGAATGCCAGCCTGGTACCCCCGCTGCCAGCCTCCGCCCGGCAGACTCCCCCAGCCAGCATCGGGCGATGGCACCAGGGCCTGCCAGCAGGGCAAACGTAAGTGGCTTTTGTTTTCTTATGGAGCCAGGGAGTGGTACTGAAGGGCATGAAAATGGCCTTCAGTAGCTACTCTGTTCTCTCTCCCCCTCGCCTTCCCCTCCTCTCTGTCTCTCTGTCTCTGTCTCTGTCAGTCTCTCACCCTCACTTCTGTGGGTTAATTGCTGACAGTGGTACTATTGTGAGAGGGACACAGGCTGGAACTTGGCAGAGCAAGGGCCTCACATGCCAGCCGCCCCCGCTGCGGCCCTCCCCTCTGCACCCCTCCACACTCACCCTGGGAGCAAGGCTAATGAGAGGGGTCACTCCGAGGAAACAATTTGGATATTCAAATGAGGAGCTCAGTTGCTGCCATCTGCCCCTAGGGGCGGGGAGGACATGAGAACACGAGAATAGCCTCGGGAGGGCGAGAGGTGAGACATATTGCTCTGTGCACAGGCCTGAGCTCCCCGGAAGCAGCTGCTGGCAGAGGCCGCCTCGCCCGGATGCAGGCTGGGGCTCCTCTGAGCTGCGGCTTCATTCCCATGGGGCAGCCTGTCGGGCAGAGACCTGCCAGGCCCCAGCTCCCCCCACCACTTCCTCCTGCCTGGGGCCCAACTGCAGGCCTTGCTGGAGGGCTGCTTCTCGGTGACTGTAGGCAGCTCTGTGTGGGGAGACAGATCGCCCTCTCATCTGAGAGAATCCGCACCACCACGCACAGGTTCTCGGCGAGGAAGTGGGGCCCAGGCAGTCTCCCTGACATTCCAGCCCATCAGACCGGAAAGGCTCTTGGGAGCCAGGAGGAGCTAAGCCTTGTCCAGGTTCTCTCCTGCCCAGAAAGTCGCTCTGATACTTTCTTCCTCAAATAGCATTGACCGAGAACATGCACGTGTGTCTGAGTCACTGCCTCCGTCTGGGGCTCTCGGTCCCTCTCTGCTTTGGGTCCCTGGGGCCTGCTGTGGATGCCAAGGCCTTTGCCCCAGGCCCAGCCTCCCTGGGCACTGTTTGGGCAGCCCACTGGCCCAGGCCTTCCACACTGGGATGGGGATGCCTGCAGAGCTCTCCGCCACGCCCCTGGGAACACCCCCCAGGGAGCCAGCCCCGGGACCAGCAATGCTATGTGCTGCCTCACCTGGGTTGAGCTTATGGGTTGCTGTCCCCTGCCCGCCCCGCCCCATCCTGGAAGACGACGAGGTTTGGCCACGTTCTCATCCATCCCACCCAGACTTCGAACCTCAGCCAAGGCTTCAAGTTCTCTTTTTCCACTTGGCTCCCAGGCTCCTAGGACCGCAGGTCAAGATATTTCTGGATTTCCCACATTTTTCCTGCACCCCTGAATATTCAATGCGTAAAAAGCCTTTACACCCAGACTTTCAGGGTTTAGATCTGGGAGCGACCTGTGGGAACGGGGTGCCGTGAGGGAAAACGAGCTGAGTCAGCGGCTCTTTTCTTAAAGGCGGACTCGCGGCGCCATGCTGTCGCCAATGGCCATGAATTGTTCGAGGTCTCAGAGGAAAGAGATGAGGAAGTTGCTGCATTTTGCCACATGCTGGATGTGTAAGAGTTAAAGAATGGGGTGTCGGGGAGGGCTCTGGGGGCTGGGGAGGAGGGCCAGCCTACTCAGAACTTTCTCTAGGAAGGAGGAAGAGCCATACGGAGTCCATCTCCATTCACGGCTGTGGGGTGCTTCCCACAACAGGTGTTTGTGGGCTTTTTGAAATCTTAGAAGTTTCACATTTTGGGCAAAGTTCATGAACCCTCGATTGAACAGACAAGTGATCCCAGTGGCTTCAGGCTCGGTTGCCCCCAGGAGCAAATGCGCCTTGGATGGAGCAAAGCGAATATTACACGGAGCTAAAAGAGAAAGGAAATGGAGCCGGGAGAATTTCCCATTCGATTTAGCCCAGAAAGCTTTGTCCCGGTGGAGCTGTCCCTACCATGCCATGGGGCTTGGGAACCATTTTGTAACTGTAGCAAATGTGTCAAGTACATGGTTTCCCAGAGCGGCTTCCCTACTGCTCCCATCCTGGACTGCAGACCTGGAGGGCCGGGCTGCGCAGGGAGAGAAGGGCCCTTGTCCTCAGGGTGGGAGGGTCCCAGCAGGCGTCTTCTCGACTGCTCTCTTTCGAAGGCACAGCGAGGGTCCTTCTCCCTCTCTTCCTGCACAGCCTTCGCTCTGGCTCCGACATCCAAGACTACTCCCTCACCGGATATGTCTGGAGCGCTGTGACCCCGAGCCCAGAGCACCTCGGGGATGAGGTGAACCTGAAGGTGACCGTGTTGTGTGATAGCCTACAGGAGCCGCTCACTTTTACCTGCAACTGTAAGTGGGAAGAGCCGAGGAGCATCCCATGAGGTGGGGCAGGGATGCCCGAGATCTGGACTCTAGGATCCTTTGACCTCCAGTCCCACCCAGCCTGTGGCCCTGATGAGGGGCAATGAGGACACTCCTCTAGGGGACTGGCTCTAGGGCCAGCTTTGGGGGCCCATGGTCATTCTCCCCAAGCCGAAACTGTGTGTCTGCCTGCTTTATCTGGATAGCCGTGGCGCTGGAGAATGCTTAGCCAGGAATAGGCAGTCAGCGTGGGGACACCGAGCTCCACCTGTCCTGGCTCCCGCAGCCCCCCCATCACTGCTCCCCTGCCCCACCCCCCTTGCAGGTTCTTCCACTGTAGACTTGCTCATCCACCAGACGCTGTGCTACACCCACGATGAACTGAGGGATGTGGACGTGGGGAACTTTGTGCTGAAGCCCTGTGGGCTGGAGGAGTTCCTGCAGAAGTGAGTGAAAACTGGGGAGAGCGGGTAGGAAGGGGCACCTGCCTACTGGGTGGTAGGGTTGTCAGGGGGCTTCCTTGGGGCAGTGCTGCGCTCGAGGCCTGGGGCCGGCAGCCCCTCCCTGATCCCACAGCTGCTTTCTGGGCACACGCACAGCCACGTCGCACTTTCCCCAGGCACTCTGTCTTCCAGCAGGGCTGGCCGGCTTCTGAGCCAAGTCTGCTGTGGAAAGAGCTTGGAGCTGGGACCAGGCAAAGACCAAGTCATATCTGCTTGCAGACGTCTGCGTGAAGAGAGATGCGGGTGTGGGGCTGAGGGGGACAGTCGCCTCGACTGTCAGAGATCTGCTTCTCTTAGATTGTGTCTTTATGGCCAGGGGCAGATGGAGGACTGGGCAGAAGTACCCTTGGGAAGCTTAGGGGAGAAATTACAATTGCTCCCTCTTCCCTGTTTCCCTGCCAGTAAGCCTTTCCCGGAGCAGCATGTGCGTTCCTCAAAGGCTTGCCTGCGGCTTCTCTCCATCCATGCCCTGGGCAGCAAGGCCGCCTCCTGGAAAGTCTGATGTGCATCAGCTACAGCTATGCCCTTTCCACTGCCCTGGGGCTCTGGGTGCTGGGGCGAGGAGGAGGGGGTATACCCCTTAGGGGGTGGGGCTGTGGGCAGGCTCTAGAATCAGCCAGAAGAAAGCAGATAAGCAAAAAAGAGATGTGCTCTCCTCCCCAAACCTCTGACTTGCCTACTGCCCACTTCCCCTGGCCACTAAGAGAAAGCAGGCCCTGGCGGTGGGGAGAGGAGGAGGCTGGATCTCAGTTCATGGGTGCTTCGCCAATGGCCTGATTGGTTCTTGACTGGTTTCTTCCACCTGGGGAGAGGAAGGGTAGGGCCCTGCAGGGCGCAGCCCCAGGAGCCCTGTTAGGTGTGTTCAGTCTGTATTCACTTTTCCTAGAAGAATAAGAAGGGGTCCTAGACTCAGGGTCACCTGGCAGAGAGCACCCCAGGCACTGTTGGGAGGGGCATCATGGGTCACACAGATATGGTCGGTTTGGGTGGTGGCTTGCCACCTACTAGATGTAAAACCCTGGTCCTCAGTTTCTTCCCTCAGGTGTAGTTAGGATTGAACGTGAGAATGACTCGGTGAGCAGGGAGGGGCCAGCCCAAAGGGAGGGGAGCGTGGGGATCCACATCAGCTGGATACTCTCATAGTCCTTGAGCCTGCAGAGCCAAAGATGGTGGACCAGCTGTCAGGTTCTGACTTCCTGCCAAGACCTAGCTGGAGTGCTCATGGTCAGGTGCAGCCGGTCAGTAGTCCCAGGGTCATGCCCCTCCCACTCTGAGCTGAATGCACACAGACCAAGGCCTTCCACAGAGAAGGTCAGTTAAGTCCCCAGGGGACCCCAGTGTCTACGACTCTTGGTCCCAAAGCCCCCCTCTTCCTCCGAGGCTCTTCTCTTCCCTCCCACCCAGCAGGAAAGCCTGGACCCCTGAGCACCAGACAGCTGCCTTGGGTGGGCGTGGACAGACCCTCAGGGGATTCCAGAAAGCTGCTGGCTTGCAAGGAAGCCCTGTGGTTTCCTACCCTGGCCCAGGAGGGCGCATGGCTGAGGGGGCGTGGTGGGTCCAGGATGCAGGCTGCTCTCAGATAAGAACCTTGAGACGGCCCCAGGGGAGGGCTGGGTTTCCTGCTGCCTCCCCCACCCCCACCACACTCTTCCTTCCTCGTGGGGCGCTCCCACCAGACCCCCCTGCCCAGCCTCTCCACCCCCAGAGTTTAGCTCTGGCTCAGCCTTGTTAGGCTGAGGCCTAGATCTGAGGCTTGGCCCCTTGGGATGTGGAGAACTCCTTCAATCCCAGCTGGACCCAGACTGGTCTGAGGCCACCACCTCCTGGGCTTCTGCACAGGCTCCTCCCCTTTGCTCCTCTCCTCTCCCCTCCATTTCTGGCCTAGATTCCCAGCTCTGCTGAGGAAGGAAGTCCCTTTCCGGCTTCTGTTACCCAGCTGCTGGGACCCGGCCCAGGCCCGAAGTGCTGGTCTGCAGGACAGACTCCCTCTGCCCCTTCTCCTGAGTTTCCTTTCTGACGCGCATGTGAATTGGGAGGGAGGAAAAGGCTGGGTCACGGAGGGACCCCCAAGGCCTCCACTGAGACTCAGGTCGACATGGTCTCACGTGTTGTCGCTCGAGCAGTGAATGGCCTGCAGTGGGTGTTGGTCAGGAAGTCTGTAGAGATGTGGGTCATTATTCACAGTCGTGGAGGAATGGGAGAGGCAGAATTCTTTGGGCTTGGGAGTGACACACCTAGAATCTTGGCGGGTCTTTCTGGTTGGCCTCAGCATCCCAGTCGCTGGCGGTAGGAAACGGGGAGGGAGGCTGAGGACTGCAGGGTGGGGAGACTGTCGCTCAGTGAGCTCCGCGCCCCAGCCGGAGCGCAGGTAACTTCCAAAGTGTCCTGTCTACCAAAGCCAAGACAATGGGGTTTAATCACCGCCCCCCACCCCGAGAAGTCTCTGTACCCCCATTCCAGAAGGCCAACCCCTGGAGCGATCAGGGATGATGATACAGGTAATAAATGCCTAGGAAGGTCAGCATTAGTACAGACCAAGGTTATGTGTATCAGGTGGCTTTTCTTTAGACAGACCTCCATTTCTTTCCCTGAGCTCTACAATGACATTTTCCAGGAGCCCAGGTAGTACCCCCTCACTGCCCGCTTCCTCCTATTTCTCTCTCCCCGAGGTTAAAGTATATATCTCCCTTCGCACTAAGTTCCCACGGTGCTAATGGTCTTGCCCCCTGTTCCACCAGCAAGCATGCCCTGGGCAGCCACGAGTACATTCAGTATTGCCGCAAGTTCGACATCGACATTCGGCTACAGCTGATGGAACAGAAAGCCGTACGCAGTGACCTGGCCCGGACGGTTCGTGTGGGGCAGGGGATCGGGGAGGGGATGGGGAGATGGAATGGGTCTAAGGTGATACGGAACACATTCTGTGGGAGTAGGGTAGGAGCTCTGGGTCGGGATAAAGGTACCACTCCTCTCTGAGTAGGATAATTCTTACACAGGTGAATGATGACCAGAGCCCCTCCACCTTGAACTACCTCGTCCATCTGCAAGAGAGGCCAGTAAAACAGACCATCAGCAGGTGAGTGTGTGTGTCCTCTTGGATGTGGGCCAAATAGAAGCTGTGAAGGGATCCCAGCGGATACCTTGTTTGCCTTTCTGCCAGGCCAGGGGTCCTTAAGGTGTCTGGGGTGAGACCCAAGATTATTCTAGAAGATCCCCACTCTAGGGGATGCTACATCTCTTCCCTCTAGCACTTTGCCATCATTCTCCAGGTGAGGGGTGGTGAACCTGCAGAAAGAGTGGGAGCCCCTTTAAACTAGAGCCTGAATCCTGAGCTGTGGGGAAGGAGGGACATACGGGTATCCCAGTACCCTGGGTCTGTCCTGACCTCTCCTACGACTTTTCCCTGTCCCCAACTCCCCAGGCAGGCCCTGGATCTTCTGTTTGACACATACCATAATGAAGTGGACGCTTTCCTGCTGGCTGATGTGAGTATCCATCGTGGGGCCTGCCCAGCTGCCCAGAGGTCCTCCCCGGGTTTCCCAAAGTCATTCTTGGATCAGCCAGCCCTAAAGGGATCTGGAGAAGACACTGACAGTCTGTTGGCAGAGCACTTCTCCATTCCCCTAGCCCTTGGGCTACCCCTTGGGCAAATTAAGACTGCTGTTGGGCAGTTGACAAGAGGGGTTCTGTTCCCCTGTGGAAGTAGGTTAGGAACCACACTCTGATCCCTGTCTTTGGAGCAGGACATCTCCAAAGCTAAGGGACACCTGTGTCCCCCCAGTTTGTGTACTTGAATGTGCCCCAGAGTGTGCATCCTATGAGCTCTGGTTTGAGATGCTCCGATATCCTGGAGTCACAGGTAGGAAACCGTCAGAAGGAGGAAGGTCCCAGAGGTAGGGAAGCACTGGGACTCTCCTCACTTGGATTCTCATGGAGTTTGAAGCCTTAAAACCATGAGAATAAACATTTGCCTCAAATGTCATGAAGCTAAAAAAAAAAGAACAGTGATATTCAAAACTAATCCCTATATCGCGGAGCTAGTTCATCGTGCTCATGGATTCTTCCCTTTGGGGGAGCTGAGCATTATGTCTCGCTCAGTCCTCTACCCACCCCCAGAATGGTACCCCACACCCGCTGTCCAGCAGCCTCTGCTCCACGCCCATTCACTGGGATGAGGGGGAAGGTGTCCGAGCACCTTTTGGGTACTAGCCTGGCTCTGTGTTCATTGCTGCTGTGGGTAGAGAAGCATAAGGATTGTCTTGGCTTTCAGGGAGCCTGGGTTCCTGCTAGAATGATGGGAAAGTAACACAGGGCTATTAGTAGACAGAACAGGGTGGGTATGAGTTCATCACAGGCTCCGGGAGAGTGATAGGAAGACTAGCCCGGGCGGGGCAGGGGGTTCTGAGAAGGAGGCTGTATTTTTGCTTGTCAGTGATTTGAACTTCCATAAGTGATCAGGGCAGGACAGGTGAAGTGATTCCAGGGGAGCAAACTGCAGGAGCCCCAGCACAGAGAACGTAGGGGTGTGGCCTGCCTGTGGTCCTGAGAGGAGATCCTCCTGGTAGGTCTGGATGACAGTACTGAGTTGTAAGGTGGCCTAAGGCAACGGACCTGAATATAGTCTCTGGCTTCCTTACTATTCCCTACGGGTTGGTTTTATTAAAACTGCATGTCGTGGGGGATGTGTGTGTTTGTGCAGTAGCTGCCAGAGGGAGTCTGGGAATCAGAGGAGGTTCAGGGAAAAGACCTGGGAGCCTGGGCCTGGCTCATCTAATTCCAGAGGAGCGGTGGTTCGCTAACGCCAGATGTTTGAAGATCAAGCACGGGAGTCCACTCTGCCTCCTGAGGGTCATGAACCCGAGCTCCTCCCAACCCCTTCCCTCAACAGTGTGGGTGCTGGAGGCTGAGAGGGCTCACCTGCCAGCCTCGCTGTGCCGCCTCCCACAGGGGGACTTCCCACTGAAGGCCGACAGGGTGGTCCAGTCCGTCAAAGCCATCTGCAATGCCCTGGCCGCCGTGGAGACCCCTGAGATCACCAGCGCCCTCAACCAGCTGCCTCCCTGCCCCTCCCGTATGCAGCCCAAAATTCAGAAGGTAACGAATTCAGAGCGCTCGTGTAGGGCACAAGGAGAACAGCAGTCGCAAGTAACTGGGTGACGAGGTGTCTGTTTCCTTGAAAGGTCCTCTCTCCACCTGCATCTTGCAGGTTTGGAGTTTAACTGCAAGAGTTTAACTGCAAGAGTGTCCCCTCCTCCTGAGGATGGGGGCAGGTGAGGGTCTGCCTTGGGCCTGTTTGCCAGGAGCCCTGGCTGGGGCTGGCAAAGGCTTTATGGTGCTTTGCATACCCCACAGGGTGCAAAACCAAACCCTCCTTTGAGCCAGGGCTCTGTGACTCCACAGTGCAGGGGGAGGCGGCCACGTGCAGCACACACAGGGCCAGCAAGATAGCCACCATGACCTGGGCTGGAGTGGCCCGAGGGTGGGAGGGTCTCATTTGGGTGGACACGACTTGAACCTTGGTCTAGCTCACTCTGTCCATCACATATGGCTCTGGTGCAAACCATGACGCTGTCTTCCCTGGGGAGTCTCTCCTCCTCACATTTCAGACCAGTCTGGTCCAGATGAGCACAGCTGCGGAAAGCCCTTTTTCCAGCTGTGTCGGAAATGGCCACGGCCCTGAAGCTCCCCTTCCTCTCCTTTTCGCCCAATAGGATCCCACTGTTTTGGCTGTGAGGGAAAACCGAGGTAAGGGAACAACTCTCTTGTCTTTATTCAGCAGGGACAATGGAAAATAGGTCTCTGCCCAGATTCGTTTTTCTCCCTGGCCCCTTGATTTATGGGTCCAGGTCTGCTGTGTGTGTGTGTGTGTGTGTGTGTGTGTGTGTGTGTGTGTGTGTTTCCAGCTGGAGAGCACATTTCTTTCCATAAAATGTTCTCTCATTATTTTTGCTAGTTATTCCTGTGGTGTCCCTGGGTGATGGTGATGAGGTGGTGTACATCGGAGGCTGGGGGTAGTGAGGCAAAATTAGCCCTGGGCTCCAGATGAGAAAACTTACTGGGGTAAGGGGGGTCATTATTCTCCAGGAGGCTCATGATGCCTGTGTTTCCAACCCAGAATGGTCCTAGGGAGAAGGTGATAAAGGATTTTGCATAAGGAGTGAATCTTTCAAGCAGAACTTTGCTTTCTGGGGTTCTTGGTCAGTGATTCCCAATCTTTTGGATTCCATGAATTAATAATCTGCCCCACAACGCATGATTTTATTTTATTTTACTTTAGAGAATATTTACTTATTTGAGAGAGAGAGCACAAGCAGGGGGAGCAACTGGCAGAGGGACAAGGAGAAGCAGACTCCTGGCTGAGTAGGGAGCCTGCCATGGGTCTCGATCCCACGACCCAGGCGCTGAAGGCAGATGCTTAGCTGACTGAGCCACCCAGGCGCCCTGAACAAAGCATTATTTTAGGGACCAACATAGAAATAGTCTGCTTTTCTTTTGCCAAGCAATGGCTTTTAAAGTTACTGACAGTGATCATTCCCACTATTTCCCAAAAGAAAGGACATTTAACACAAAATAAGTAGCCCTATGTAAAGATAAGGAGAATGTTTATAATTGAGTATCACTTTGTGAGAAGCTCATCGATCCTGCTTTTTTCCCCTCATTTCATCATGGCTGGGTGAGCCTCGTCCTGGCTGTTGGAAACCGCCTGGCATTTGGGGACTCCTGCCCTGGGGTACACCTGTGCTGTTGGAAACCGCCTGGCATTTGGGGACTCCTGCCCTGGGGTACACCTGTGCCATGGCAACAGAATGGGGCTCATTGAGGCCTTGTGACCTTTCCTTCTGACCCCTTCCCTTCACAGAGAAGGTTGTGGAAGCTCTGACGGCCGCCATCTTGGACCTGGTGGAGCTGTACTGCAGCACATTCGACGCAGACTTCCAGACGGCCGTGCACGGGAGCCGCAAGCACGATCTGGTCCAGGAGGCCTGCCATTTCACCGGGCCCCTAGCCTTCACTGTCTATGCCACCCACCGCATCCCCATCACCTGGGCTACCAGGTGAGCCCAGGGCTGAATGTCCTCTAGGCAGAGGGAGCAGGAGTTTGACTTTCCGATGGCTTCTCCCTGTCTGCACGCAACCCCACCGTCCAGAGCCGATGGTCTGTGGCATTGTGGTGCCCCTTGATCTGAGGAGCCAAGTGCCTGAGGGGGATTGTGGACCAGGACATCCCAAGGAGAGGCAGGAGGTCTGCCGGCATCAGATCCTGCCAGGCCTTCTCAGTGCTGGCTGCATCGGCATCCCTGCCCCCCACCCATCCCAGGCCAGCTGATGGAGACACCGCGACAGATGGCAGCTTCCCAGACCCAGTGCATGCCCCAAGGCCAATGACTGCACTCCCCTGCAGAGGCACAATGGGAGGGGGCGGGGAGGTGGGCGATGACCCTTTGTTGGGAGTTCCCTAGGCCTGCAGGGGTGGGTGGAGGGGGACCTTCGTTTGGTAATCCCCGGCTCCTCTGCCTAGTAGTCCCTGGCATCCAGGGCCTGGGGAAAAAGGCATTTAGCTCCACCTCCCTCCTTTCCGGACCCCCCCCTTCGCCCTTCCCCCTCACTCTTTGTTCCTCACTTAATGTATTCCTCTGGGCGATTGGCGGAGAACAAAGGAGGCAGCCTGGGAAACCAGGGCCTTCTCTGACCTCTTCTGTCAGGCACCTGTCACGAGCCGCAGGGACCCCCATGTGTTGGCATTCACATCGGCATATGTCGATTTCATCTCCCCCACCCCTTGTCGCTTGCGCATGCGCACACAGACACCCACCTACTGTAAGGAGGTGGCTGTAGGCTGGTCCCCAATAAAGAAGGGAGGAAAACCCTGGGCCCAGTGTGGGGCCTGAAAGTGGGTGGGGGGATCCAGATCCAGCTGCTTTTCCTAAAGCTTTCACAGATCCCCTTAGGCTCCCGTGCTCGAGCCCCCAGGGGACCAGGGAGGTCTGTCTTTGCAGGAGAAATGGAGCTGGGTCTAGGCTGGGTGACTATGATGGGGTTCGGGATCTGAGCACCCTTACCCTCTTTCTGTTGCAGCTATGAAGATTTCTACCTCTCCTGCTCCCTCAGCCATGGCGGGAAAGAACTCTGCAGCCCCCTGTACACACGAAGGGCTCACTTTTCCAAGTACCTTTTCCACCTCATCATCTGGGACCAGCAGTAAGCCCTCCCCCCGTGCCCCAGTGCCACCCCTGCAGACCCCGCAGAGGTGCCCACACCTGCAATAAACCAGGCTCCACCACTAATCTACCCACGCAAGCCCTCAGCCTCTTGAGTCTCCCTTCCCTAACCCTTAGATGGGGACAAGTTCTGTTTCTAATGCACAGAGGCTCTGTCTGTAAACAGTAAAGGATCATATAAAAGTTAGTGGTTAGCTTTCATAATAGTTCATCGTCTTGATCTTGTCGCCCTTAAAAGGTTTAACTAGTCTGGGGATTCTCATCCTCTCCCTTCTTCCCAAAGTATCCATCGAGTAAGGAGAGGGGACTGCACTTTCTTCCTTCTAGATGGGAAAGGGCACGTTGTCTAGAGGAAAGAAAAGTGGGCTGGGAGCCACAGGAATAAGCCTCTATTTCCAGCTCTATCTTCAGTCCTGTGTTCTCTTTGGCCTCTCTGTGCCCCAAACTGTAAAATGGGGCCATTTGTTCAATTCAGAGGCCGTTGTGGCATCGCAGTGAGATAGAATACAAACATACTAAGTATGAAACATACTAAGTATTAATCAGCATTTATGGACCAGCGTTTGCCGTTGGGAAGATAGGCGTCTGCCAGGCAGAGCAGGAGGGAAATGGAGGCACGCACACGTAGAGGGGAGGGGGAGGCACTGTAGGTGGGTGCCCGCCCCGTGCCCTCTCTGTGCTGGGCCCTGCCCTCCCTGCAACCTGCCAGAAAGCCCCTTGTTTGCTGCCCCCAGCACCACTGCCCTCGACCAGCTGTCTGAGTCCTTATTTGCAGAGCAGAACTGGAACTCCAGTGTTTGGAGTGCAGATTAGAGGCCGAGCGGGGTCCTCGGGGAGGCCAAGGTTGCCAAACTAGGCCGAGGCGGAGTCTGCACAAACACTGCGAGAGGTGGGGTATTTAACAGATGGACAGCTGGAGAGGTAGGCCCTTTCTCCTGTCTTCACACTTGTGTAAGTTACAGAGCAATAAAGCTGTACCAATAGCTTTCATCAGATAACTGCTGGGGCAGGAGAGACTCCTTGGAGGCAGGGGATGGCTGCCTCCAATGGCTTTGGAGTTTCACTTTCACCTTTCTGAGTTTCACCTTCACCTTCGGCTCCTGTGGCCTCGCTAACTGCCACTACCAATGCGGTCATGCTTTCCAGTGCTCCGGCCCCGGACAGACCCTATCATGTTGGCCCTGAGTCCCTCTTCCCATAGACTGTCCATGGCACCGAGACACCCTGGCCTGCCCTTCCTCAGCCTGCCTGCTCTGTGGGTCTCCTTCCACTCCCTGTCTTAGATGCAGCCCCAAATCTCAAAGGGCTGGTCCCTGCCTAGAGCCCCGTGGAGATTTCCTCTCCATGGTCCCCCATCCCTGTGCCCCACAGAGACTCTTGGCACCTTCATGGTCAGGATCAAGGCATCTGGGAGAAGACACTACAGTATAGGGTTCAAAGCACAGGCTTGGGCATGCTTACGGTTTCTAACTGTAGGTGGAACCTTGGGGAGTAATAGGCCCTGACATGTAGGGCTGTTTCAGGACTTTTGGGACATTGCAAGTGAAGTGTGTGGCTCAGTACCCAGCACGTGATAAATGCTTTCTTCTCCATCCTTGTTGCCATCTTTTTAGCTGGGGGAGCCTTCTCCTTTCCAGTTTCCCTGTTCCAAGTGACTGACGCGGTGACGGGTACAGGGAGATATTTGTGCATGCAAATCCTATTTGCGTAGCCCAGTTCCAGGTCAGAAGCCTCAGCGTCACATAGCAAAAAGCACACAGTGGGTACACACATCACACAAGTGAAGAAGCTGTGTTCCACTCTTCACAGAGGAGGAACCCGGTGCAGAGGTGTGCGTAGTTCTGAGGTTGCGAATAGCAAAACCAGGCCTGGAACTGGCACATCCCAGGAGTCCTTCCTGGAGGAGGTGACCCTTGTGATGTGATGTTGAGGAATGGCTGCAGAGGGAAGGAGAGCAGTTTCACAGGCAAGGAGAAGGTTCAGTCTGTAGTCAATGTGCTAGTTATCCTGACAGACCCAGGATGATGGTCAGTGGCAGAGGTTTTGGAATGCTGGAAGGACTCGAGAACTGAGGAGAAGGGGATTCTGGCTGGTTCTAGGAGTTGTGGCTTCCTATTCTCTCCACCTCCAGATGCCCAGCGGGAAGCCTCTTCTGGGCTGACAGAGAGGGGTCAGCACCAGCCCCCTTTCCACTCTGCTGTGGGGTCAGCTGACTGTCCTGTTGCCGCGGTGCCGGGATCAGCTAATTCTCAAAATAGGCCCAGCAGCTAGGCTCTGCCATCCCCTAGCCAAGCCCCGGCTTGGCATGTCTGCTGGCTGGTGGAGGGGCCCTAATTATAGCCATGGGCCCCCAGGGTACAGGCGGCTGGGACAGCAGGGCTCTGCCAGTCTCTGGCGGGTGAGAGGGAGTGCCTCACTTAGGTGGAGATGTTCCTGCGGGAGTGAGGGGCGGCCCGGGAGGGAGGCTGCTTGATCAGAACTCCTGCGAACCTTGGGGGTGGCCTCCCTGCCTCTGTGCTCTCTGGCATAGAAACTGCCCTGGGCTGGCCAGGAGGGTGTGACAGTGTGGACTTTGGCCCAGGGACAACTTCCCCCAAAGGTAATGTGGGTCCTCCCTCGGGCTTTCCAGGGCTCCCCTCCTCTCTCTTCCTCACTCCACCCCAGCTCCTGATGCTGAACTTGGAGGGAGTGGCTGGCAGTGGTCCTGGCAGAGGAGGCCCGGGAGAACACATCTGGACTTGGGTAGTGGCAAGGCTTACGTGTCTCAATTCTGCCAGTTTGCAGCTTCCCCCCAGGGACTTTGGGAAGCCCCTTCTCTTTGTCCCTTTGGCTTTGAAAATGTTTGGGGGCCAGAACAAACTGTGTTGTGCCCTGGGGGGTTGGGCAAAGTAGGGGACAGGAGAGGACAGGCAGGTCGGAGGACTATTGGGGGAGGGTGGCCCGAGGGCAAAGAACACCGTGCTGCTTCTCCCTCCTCTGTTGCTTCTTCCTCCTGGTGTTTTTAGCCTGGGGATGGGGGAAGGGATAAGGATTGTCAAGAGGAGCAGCTTCTTAGGGACCCTCTGCAGAAATCCTGAAATGGGGTGTGTGGCTTAACTATGGGACCTGAGGTCACCTGAACTCTGAGATGGCTCTGGCTGCCCAGGTTCTGTCTGGTCACCGCGGGGTGGCCTCCAAATCAGGATGTTAGGCGCGCTCTACGGAAAGGCTGCACAAACAGCACAGTGTACTTCTGGAAGTGTCCAGCGGAGGTTGTGACCTGTCCTGGTTCCAGGCTTCCCTGGGGAGCACATCTGATATCCCGAGAGGCAGGTCAAGTTCTCAGGCTCCGCTCAGCTTCCCGGGCCACCTGTCCCTTGCCTCCACAAGGGTGGCACCTCCTGATTTGGTTTCCTGTCCTCCCCAGGATCTGCTTCCCGATACAGGTGAACCGGCTGCCTCGGGAGACCCTGCTGTGCGCCACACTCTACGCTCTGCCCATCCCCCTGCCTGGGAGCTCCTCGGAGGCCAATAAGCAGCGGCGTTTACCAGAAGCCCTTGGCTGGGTCACTACCCCACTGTTCAACTTCAGGCAGTACGTGGCTCCCACGCCAGCGGCTTCTTGGCCTCGGAAGGGAAGGAGGGGGATAGAGGGGCCTGGGTGCAGCACTGGCCAGTGCCCCTTGGGAGGGTTGGCCTTGTGGGGCTCATCACCCACAGAGTCCAGAGGGCCCTAGCGGGGGGACCAAGGCACAGAAGTGGAGATCAGAACAACTGATGTGACCAAGAGCTTCTGGGCAGAAGGAGGGCAAGGAGAGGGGCCGGGTGTGTGAAAACAGAGTGCTCGGGTAACGCGTCATCTGGCCCTGTCATTGGAAGGGCCTTAGAGGTCATCTAGTCCACCTCTCTGCCTCGTGGGGCATCCCCACCACCAGGTCATCCAGAAGCTTCCTGGAGGGGGTGTGCTTTTATAGGACCTAGAAGAAGGAAGAGCCTGTGGTCTAACAGAATGACAGAGTTGGATGGTGGCTTCAAAGGCCGATTTTTGGATGGGGGAGCAGGAGGAAAACCATCTCCTTAGCCATTGTGTTTGTTGGCTCATTCCTCTCCCCTCCATTCTCCTTAGAGTCCTGACCTGTGGTCGGAAGCTTCTGGGTTTATGGCCAGCAACACAGGAAAGCCCCAGCGCCCGTTGGAGCGCACCTAATTTCCACCAGCCGGATAGCGTCATCCTGCAGGTGAGACCGCGGCCCCAGGACCGTCCCTCCTGCCCGCTGCACAGGGCTATCCAAGAGGCAGCTCTGAGTTTTCCGCCTGGAGGTTTGGGCTAGGAGGTAAGAGAAAGCGCTGGCATGTTGGGAACAGTGCACTGATGTGATAGAAGCAACCAGAGTGATTTGGTTAGACCTGGAGTGGGAGGGTGAGTCTGTGGAATGTGTGCCATCTCCTGGAGGTTACCTTCCATCTCAAGGAGGCCGAAGGCAGGGCCTGAGCACCTGCGCCCCTGTCTGGGGGCCCAGCAACTCGGAGTCCTTTGTATTGAGCCCGCACGTGACTGAGTCGGATAAAGCCTGAGCTGTCCCCTTTTGGGGCCTGAGGGGAAGCCCTCAGTCCCCCACGCCGTTTCCCCCCCCCCCCTCCCGGTGCAGCCACTCAGTACTCTCTCCGAGTGGACTCCCTGCCTGGGGAGAGGAGGAGGAGTTGGTCAAGCCCAAGCTCTAGTGACTGGTTTCTGGCTCCCCTTTCGTATAGATCATGGCATGCTCTGGTATGGAATCTGGAATATGAAAGTGGCTAGAGCATGAAATAGAATAACACAGAACAAAGGCTCCAGAGGCAGGCGTTTTTGTCTCCCTTAATTAACCAGACTTAAAGCCCAGAACCTGGAACATTGCTTAGCAACTTCCCACTAAACATTTGTTGATTGCGGGAACGTAGGACCCACTCCACTCTGATACCCAATTTAGGAGGATGAACATGGGGTGGCCTAGAGCTAGGGGAGCCGGGGGCACAGGATTGAGAATCGGTAGGGCCCTCCCCTGGCATGTGGTCCCACTTCCCATCAGGCAGCAGCGCCTTCCAGGGCCGCACTGAAGGCTCCCTGGCCTCAGCTTGGAGGCTCTCAGGGGTTCAGCCTGCAGACACTTCTGTTCTGAGTTCTGGCCTGGGGCCGCGCCCCCATCCCCACCTGGCTACATCTCTGCCCAGTCTCTTTCTCACTTCCCTGTTCCTCTCTCCCTCTGTTACCTTCTCATTTTTTGCTGGAAGTGACATCTGGAAGAGGCTTTCCCCGAAGTCCCAAGTCCCAAGTCCACACCAAGTGCAGCTGGGTTATTTTACAAGCAACCTGCAGGGGAGGGAGGGAGGGAGGAATAAAGGGAGGAAAGAAAGGAGGGAGAACACCTGAGACAGAGGCCCTGGAGAGCCAGGAAGGTGGCGGCTCACCTTCTCACTCACCTGTCTGTCTTCTCTCCCCTCTTCTCTGACACCATCCCCCAGATCGACTTCCCCACCTCAGCCTTTGACATCAAGTTCACCAGCCCCCCTGGAGACAAGTTCAGTCCCCGCTATGTGTTTGGCAGTCTCCGGGAAGAAGACCAACGTGTGCTTAAGAACATCATGCGGAAGGAGTCCTTGTACTGGTGAGGCCCGGGGCCTTCCCCGCGTGTGGCTCTGGCCCCGTTCTGTCTGACCTCTCCCCTGCCAGCTCCAGGTCCTGCCCGCCTGCTTTGGGAGTAGAGGTGGGATGGGGTGGGCAACTGGCGCTGAAGCAGGACGCAGTGGAGAGAGGGCTCTGCTGCTGCGGGCATCCTGACGCTAGGAAAGAGGAGAGGCCGGGGCTAGGAGACTGGGTCTCGGAATGCCCATCCGCACAATGGAGACCTGGTCCAGATTCAGCTTGCCAGAGGACCAGAGCTTTGCCCCATCCGTCTCCCAAGATATGTTGTCTCCTCCTTGCTATCCATGGGGCTGGCTCCTGTCCTCACCACCCTGCCCCCACCTCCTGCCCCTTCCACACCCACAGCCTCTTGCCTTTCTCTGGCCCCGTCACTTTCCAAAAAGGATCAGGTGTCGGGGCAGGCTGGCAGCTCTCAAGGGGAAGCGAGTCCAAGCTGATGTCATCCTTGGGGCTGCTTCTCTCACCAGGATTGGAGGAGGAGGGGTGAGGAGCGGGGAGCAGGGAGCTCAAGGAGCTGGTGGGATGGGGGCGATGGGGCCTCCTGCCCCGCCTGCTCTCCCTGTATACCTCTCTGGCTCCTGCACTGCGTGGCCCTATGCTGTAAGCGCGTGCCCATGCGTGTGCATGCGTGTGTATGGGGAACGGGGGTAGGAGAGATGGGGCTCATCTCTCCCTCATATCCCACCCAAGGAGTCAAAGTAGCTGAGTGACGACCGATCCCCCCGCCCCCACTCCTCTGCTGACCCCTTGCTTCATTAGCCCCTCAGCTCCCTTCTCCCATTAGACACCTGATCTCAGGCAAGGCTTAATTAGCTGTGGCTTCTATAGACCCTCCAGCTGGCCCCGGGAAGCCCCAGAGGCTTCTCAGCCCTCCAGACCCGGACATGGTGGGGAGCACTGCCCTCTGGTGGCTCCCCTTGGGAGTGGAGCTCTAAGGGCATCCGGCAGAAGGGGCGGCCGATTGCGGGGTGCCCGTGACCTGTGCATTCGGCCTCAGTCGGAGAGGCCCTGAGATGTCAGGACCAAAGATGAGGCTTGGGCCCTGGTGCCCCATAACCTCGCTTCACACGCTGCAGTCACCTGGGGATCTTTCGAAAATACCAATGCCTGGTTTCCACAGACGTTCTGACTCCGCAGGTGTCGGGCGTGGCCCAGGCACGGGGACTTTATAAACCTCCCCAGGTGATTGCAATGTGCAGCAAAGCCTGGGAACCACTGAGCTGGAGAACGTGTGGCATTCTCGTGGAGAGTCAGTACCCTTCCCCGTGGCTGACCGTGCTGTCTCTGGCCTCCCCACACCCGCAGGCTCACGGACGCTGACAAGAAGCGCCTGTGGGAGAAGCGATACTATTGCCATTTGGAGGTGAGCTCCCTGCCCCTGGTGCTCGCCAGCGCCCCCAGCTGGGAGTGGGCTTGCCTGCCCGACATCTATGCTCTCCTGAAGCAGTGGACCCACATGAACCACCAGGATGCTCTGGGGCTCCTGCATGCCACGTGAGTTGTTAACACCCGCCTTTCCTTGACCGCGAGTCCTTCCCGGGGCCAGGGCTTGGCACCGCCCACCGCTAGCCTGAGCCAGTCCTGGGGAAGTGGTAAAGTGGGCTAGGAAATTCAGGATGTCTTCACTCCTTTTTTGCTTTTTCTTTGTCTCCTTTCCCTGCGGTGTGACATTGGGAACATTTTCTTTTTCTTTTTCTTTTTTTTTTTTTTTAAAGATTTTATTTATTTATTTGACAGACAGAGATTACAAGTAGGCAGAGAGGCAGGCAGAGAGAGAGGAGGAAGCAGGCTCCCTGCTGAGCAGAGAGCCCAATGTGGGGCTCGATCCCAGGACACTGGGATCATGACCTGAGCCGAAGGCAGAGGCTTTAACCCACTGAGCCACCCAGGCGCCCCGGGAACATTTTCTAAGCATACTGCAGAACCAAAAATTTTACAGTGAGCATCCATGGACCCACTACCTAGATCCTAACCATTTTCACTATTTGCTGTATTTACTTTCTTGTGTGTATATCCCTCCATCCAACCATCAGTCCGTCTTACATTTTTTTTAGTACATTTCAGTGTAAGTTGCAGACATCCCACCTCCCTCTAAATACTTTGGTGTATGTATATCATTAACTAGAACTTGACATGTGTTGGTTTGTTCTTTAGAGGCAAAATTTCCAAAATCAGAAAGGCCTAAGTCTTACCTGGATGTCCGCTGAGTCTTGACACGTGCACAGCCCTGGGTGACCCAAACTTGACCACTTCATTCGACTTTCACAGTCCTCTCTTCCCTCTTTCCCTCAGAAGTGTTCTCTGGGGACATGCTCCTCCTGGTTTCAGACCCTCAGGCTGCCTTTTCCAGGTGGTACCCAATATTCCTGGCTTCTTTTTTGCTGCTTTTAGTTATTAAACTGTACCCAACCCATGTGTCTTGCCTTCAGGACTTTTTGAGACCATGTTTTTGCTCATCTCTGCTCAGTAGCCTCTGCCATAGGGTACTGGCTTATGTAAAACTCCATGGTTTTCTGTCCTTAATCTGGCTGGCTTTGCACTAAAGGATGGTACCATCGTGCTTTAATCCATGTAAGGGTTCTTCAGTGACGGGAATTTCTAGCACAGTGGGAGTTGAGGAAAAGATTTTCAGGAACAGGGTTGAAGACTCCATCCAGTTTCCTTTAAATCCTACAAGGAATGAAAGTGGGCACCGTCCTGTTCCTCTGTGGCCCCATGCCTGCTCTGACCAGGGGACAGGGCCATTCTCAAGGCTTACTCTCCAGACAAGGCGCTCAGGATTCTTCTAGTGGCTTCGGCAGATTCTGAGGGATGTCGCCTTTTCTCCACCCGTGTGTCTGAAACCCAGCTGTGCGGGCGCTGGCTCGCTCCTGGGCCACAGAGCCTGCAGCCGGGCCGTCAAGGGTCAGGGCTCTGTTTTACAGTTTCCCGGACCAGGAGGTACGTCGGATGGCCGTCCAGTGGATCGGCTCCCTGTCGGACGCCGAGCTCCTCGACTACTTGCCTCAGCTCGTGCAGGTGGGCGGACCGGCCTTCCCTCAGGTTCTGATGGCCCCTCTCCTGGCCCCAAGCCCGTGTGCATTCTCCTTGGGGAACCCAGGGGCCCTGGCAGGATAGTGGCAGGTATAGATGGCGGGCAGGCCATACAGCCTCCTGATCCCTTTCCCCTAAACAGGCCCTGAAGTACGAGTGTTACCTGGACAGCCCCTTGGTGCGCTTCCTCCTGAAACGAGCCGTCTCAGACTTGAGAGTGACGCACTACTTCTTCTGGTGAGCCGCGTGTGGAGAGGCGGGAGGCACACGAGCGTCCTGGGGTGGGTTTCCCAGGGAGCTGGAGCGGTGTCTGACCCCTCCCCACCATTGCGCACATCCTCGCGGGTGATCCCAAGCGTCGGGACCCCCTCCCACCTCCCACCCTTTCCCTTGCAGGCTCCTGAAGGACGGCCTCAAAGATTCTCAGTTCAGCATCCGCTACCAGTACCTGCTGGCAGCCTTGCTGTGCTGCTGTGGCAAGGGGCTGAGAGAGGAGTTTAACCGCCAGTGCTGGCTCGTCAGTACCCTGGCCAAGCTGGCGCAGCAGGTTCGAGAAGCTGCCCCTTCTGCACGCCAGGTGAGGAGGGCGAGGCCGTCTACCCATTTTGGGCCTGGGATTTTTTTTTTTTTTTTTTAAGATTTTATTTATTCATTTGACAGAGAGAGACAGCGAGAGCAGGAACACAAGCAGGGGGAGCGGGAGAGGGAGAAGCAGGCTTCCTGCCAAGCGGGGAGCCCAATGCAGGCCACCACCCCAGGACCTTGGGATCATGACCCGAGCCGAAGGCAGGGGTCCTGGGATAGAGCCGAAGCCTTAACGACTGAGCCACCCAGGCGCCCAGTCCCGGGACTGTTGTAACCAGCTGTTAATACCTTCCACGTTCTCACCGGCAGGATGGCACTTGGCCATCTCTGATTTAAGGACTGGAAGGAGGGGACTCTGTCTCTAACCTATGGGCCACAGAGTGACAGTCTGCAAGCTGGATACAGCCCATGGATGTGTTTTGGTTGGCCTGCACAGTGTTACAATTTTTATTTAACTGTTCCCTTTAAAGGCTAAGTGTATTTGTATGAGTTGTTTCGCTGCAGAAGAGCAGCCAGCCAGAGAGGGCAAGCGTGGGCTGAAATTCACTCCTACTTTGTTCACTGTGCTGGGAGCTGTAGTTCGGGCTGCTGTTACCCAGAGTGGGGACCTTTTCTGTTCTTGCTGCCAGCCTGTATTAGGCCCACAGTGTTCCTGGTTATTAACATTTAAACATTGAAAGAATTTCAGGGTGCTTGGGGGGCTCAGTCAGTGAGGTGTCTGCCTTCGGCTCAGATTATGGTCCTGGGATCGAGTCCCGTTTTGGGCTCCCTGCTCTGAGAGCCTGCTTCTCCCTCTGCCTCTCTCCCACACACCCTCACTGCTCATACCCTCTGTCTCAAATAAATAAATACAATCTTAAAAAAAAAATTGGGAGAGTGCCTGGGTGGCTCAGACCTTTACGTGTCTGCCCTCAGCCCAGGTCATGATCCCAGGGCCCTGGGATTGAGTCCCGCATCAGGTTCCCTGCTCAGTGAGGAGCCTGCTTCTTCCTCTCCCTCTGCCTGTACTCACTCTCATTCTGTCAAAAAAAATTTTGGGAGAATTTGAAGTTTAGGCTGTTGGCTTTCCTTGGCAATGGCCTGAGCAGCACTGCCCCCCTGAGATGCTCCTGCTCTCCCAGTTTACTGGGGTATCCCCTGCCTCACCTCTGTAAGCTGTCCAGGCTTGCTGCCCAATGCACTGTCCCGGGCACGACACCCCAGACCGGGGTACTTTTCCTTCCTCTTGGTCTCCTGGGGGTTGCCCACACTTCTCCGGAGATGGTGGTTTTCATCCCAGCCACTCCTGGGCGCCCAGCTCTGGGGGAGGCCTAGTTCTCAGTAGAGCTTAGAGGCACCCTCCTCACCCCTACTCTTCGTCTCCCCTCCCTCTCAGGGGATCCTCCGCACGGGCCTGGAGGAGGTGAGGCAGTTCTTTGCCCTGATTGGCTCCTGTCGCCTGCCACTCAGCCCCAGTCTGCTGGTTAAGGGCATCGTGCCCAGGGTGAGTGATTGGTGCGTTTGGGGTTCTCGGAGCAGGGAAGGCTCGGTGGAGGCGAGGTACTCTCACCCTGATTATTGAGAGGAGGAAGAGAGACCTATTCAGGTCTCTTTGCAGACCTAGTGTGTACTGACTTTTGCATGACCAGCTGCACAAGGTAGAGGAATTTGGTCGGGGGCTGGCTAAGTGTCGTCCCTGATAAGGCAGGACCCAGGCTGGTGATAATGACCGCAGTTGTCCTCTGTCCCTGCCGAGCACCGCCTCTGTGCTGCGGTCTTCTGAGTCCTTTATGCCGGTGATCGCATTTTAGTGCTCACAACTCTTACAAACTTGGTCCTGTTGGAAGTCCCATTTTCCAGAGGAGTAGACTGAGGTGTAGATGGGATCACGTCCTACTAGGTTGTATGCGGAATGCACCTCGGTGCTGGGGCCGAGGCTGTAACACACTGGCGTGAGGGAAGGAAGCCGTGCGGGGTCCCGAGGAATCTGGCAGAAACTGCGAGCAGGAGGACCAGCGGCAGCAGCAGCTTGACCCACGGTGCGGAGGCGCTTTTCCTTCCTGACCCTCATCACTACCCTACCCTCTCTCCCGTGGCAGGACTGTTCCTACTTCAACTCCAACGCGGTCCCCCTGAAGCTGTCCTTCCAAAATGTGGACCCACTGGGCGAGAACATCCGTGTCATCTTCAAGGTGAGGACACTTTGCAAGCCTGGTGGGTTGATGAAGGTGGTAGAGGGGAGGAGGGAAGGGGAGGAGGGGTTGAAGCATGGTAGGAGCAGCCCCAGGGCAGGTCTCTTGCTATTAGCCCCTGCTCCCGTTTTCATGTGTGAAGGATTATCAGGGGCCCATGACAAGAGCCTGATTCTGCATGGCCCCAGCGGGCTAGGAAGAGCAAAGCAGCTGGCAGCGTATACAGAGGGGTATACAGAGGGCTTTCTAAAAGGCGTGGCTATCCCAATGATGGGTGGATACAGTGGCGATCTGCTCGTGCCTGAGGGTATTCAAGCAGAGGCTTCATGGCTGCCCAGCAGCAATGTTGAAGAGGAAATTAAGAGAACAGGTGCAGGTTGGACGAGGTGATCCCTACGGTCTGTCCGTCCTAACAGTTGTACCCAGACAGTCGTGATCCTGAGAAGTAAACCGTAGTCTAAGACCATGTCATCTAGCGGGGGACGGGAGACACATGTATGCTACCATGTAATGTGTGTACTGGCTGTGTGTCGGTTCCGGATCCAAGGTGTAAACACTCATGTTTGAAAAAGTCTTGACTATCGGGAATCTCAGTTCAGTTCAGGTGGCGATGTGGGGGTTGAAGAAAGATCCGGGACGCCACAGGGGCGGACGTGATGGCTGCTCCACCTCTGGTCATTTGACCCGGTGTGAGCCGAGAGGGGAGGTGGGAAAACTGGGCAGTAGTCCCCTGTCGTTGCATCTCTCGGGGCATCTGGGAGCCAGGGGAGGCGATGAACTTGAGCTCTGGTCACTTTCTTCATCCAGTGCGGGGACGACCTTCGTCAGGACATGCTGACCCTGCAGATGATTCGCATCATGAGCAAGATCTGGGTCCAGGAGGGGCTGGACATGCGCATGGTCATCTTCCGCTGCTTCTCCACGGGCCGGGGCAGAGGTCAGCTGGGAGTGGGGGTGCTGCGCGCGGGCAGCTGGCGTGGAGGGCTCCCCTTGCCTTATTACTGCCCTCCTCCCCTTCCCCATCTGTGCTTCTCCAGAAAAACAAAACTGGCAAGGTTGTTGCCGTAGAAGCTGTGGGAGGGCATTAATAAAAGGGAAGATAGAGCAGAGAGAGGGGACCTGGAATAAAGTAGAATAGACTTGGTGACGTAACCACCAGACGTGCCGAGTAGACTTCGGGTCCTGATTCAAACCAACCAGGGGCACCTGGGTGGCTCAGTGGTTAACGCCTCTGCCTTCGGCTCAGGTCATGATCCCAGGGTCCTGGGATTGAGCCCCACGTTGGGCTCTCTGCTCTGCAGGGAGCCTGCTTCCTCCTCTCTCTCTGCCTGCCTCTCTGCCTCCTTGTGATCTCTGTCTGTCAAATACATAAATAAAATCTTTAAAAAACAAACAAACAAACAAACAAAAAAACCCCAACCAGCTGTGAAAAGGTATTATTTTGAGACCAGAGGGGGAAATGTAAGTATAGACTGGGTTAAAGAATGATCGATAATTTTGGGGATGTGCTAATGGCCTTGGTGGTTATGTCCTTGTTAGTTGTACTTGAAATATTTATGAGTAAAATGACGTGTCTGGGATTTCTAAGGGGGCGCCTGGCGGGCTTAGTCGGTAGAGCTTGTGACCCAGGGTTGTGAGTTCAAGCCCCACACTGGGCTCAAAGTTTACTTAAAAAAAAAAAAAAGAAAAAACGTACTCCAGTAAGAAAGGAAAAAACAGGGTTGGCTGAGTGAAATGGGTAAAAGAAGATCCGTAAAAACAATTTTTGAAACGGGGTGATATACCAACGTCATAAAAGAGATTAAAAACAAAAACAAGTAAATGAGAAAATTCAGGAGAAAGGAACACGAAGATGAAGCCTGGAGTAGACCAATACAGACGTCGTAAAAGAGATTAAAAACAAAACAAGTCAATGAAAGGGGTGATGGTTAGCTGTGAATTCACGATCCCATTCTCTTTATTCATATATGTGTGTGTGTGTGTGTACATATGTATAAAATGTTCATACAGGGCTGCTGGGTGGCTCAGTTGAGCGTCTGCCGTTGGCTCCGGTCGTGATCCCAGGGTCCTGGGATCCAACCCCGAGTCAGGCTCCCTGCTCAGCAGGAAGCCTGCTCCTCCTTCTCCCTCTCCCTGCCTCTCCTGCTGCTTGTGCTCATTTCTCTCTGTCAAATAAATCAATAAAATCTTTTAAAAAATGTTCATACATATATAGGAATAATTATTCATAAACATTGTTCATATATATATATATATATATATATATATAGACACACGCATGCACATATATGTGTCTGAAAATACCAACAGTAAAAGTTAGAAACAAAAGAGGAACAGCAGCAATGAACTAGGGAGACCAAAGGGCCCCGCAGTGTCCCAGCGTGGAATATGAGGCTTGGGAATGGTATTCCTCCTCCTGCTGTCCTTTGCCCCTGATTATCAGACTTTGTCCGAATATCCTCGGGCTTCATTTATAGGGAAGCATCCCGCAAGGCTCCCGTAGTTGCCCCCCACCCAGTCCCCTTGCCTCTGCTTGGGAGCGCCCCACCAATGCCCCCTCTCACAGGGATGGTGGAGATGATCCCCAATGCCGAGACGCTGCGGAAAATCCAGGTGGAGCACGGCGTGACCGGCTCCTTCAAGGACCGGCCCCTGGCAGACTGGCTGCAGAAGCACAACCCCGGGGAGGACGAGTACGAGAAGGTAGGATTGGGGGTTAGGGGGCGGGGTGTGGCTGACTCGGGCACATGGCTATGAGAACACAAGGCCTGGACGGGCACAGAGGAGGCAGCTCAGCTGTGTCGGGAGGAAAGAAACCTGCTTGGCTGACAGGTGCCTCTGCATAGCTAGGGTTTGGGTCAAATGACCATGGTAAGTGGACTGAGAAAATCTGCTGGTGTCCAGCTGGGAAACCTCCGTGGGGTTCCCCTGGCAGATGGAGTTTTGGGAGCAGGAGGGGTGGGGGCAGCATTTGAGAAACTGCCTGGATCTCTCCTAATCATGGTTTCTGTTCAGTTTCTCCTGGGCCCTCGGAGGGTATCAGTGGCACTTTTCACCATGTGAATTAAGATTCACTCGGGTGTACGGAGCTGGTTTGGGGCAAGGCTATAAGTAATTAGGAGCCAGGATGAAGGCTGGATAGGAGACAGAGGTCATAGAAAGGGAGGCTGGCCTGTTCCTTAGGTGGAACGTTCCTAGGTGGAAGGGCCTTGGTGGCCTTCTATGGTCCATGGCTGGTCCACAGTTTCATGGTGAGGGAACCAGTCATAATCCCCAGCTTATAAGAGGTAGACTGTAAGTCAGGATGCCCATTTATATCATCGAACTTCCAAGGGACCTCAACACTAATATATATTGATGAGTGCATTTTATCCCAGAGGGGAAACCGATATGGACGGCCGAATCATAATCAGAATGTTTGTTCAGTGAACATCTAATTAGGTGATCGTAGATGGCTTAAACGTTTGCGATCACCAGGATTTAATTCCTGGCCTGCTGTGCTCTCTTTGTATTCTCCTGCGGCTCCTCAGCTCTTAACACTTTAAGTACCACCCGTTTGTTGATGTCTTCCAAAGCCATTCCCTCCTCTCTCCCTCGAGCTTTGTGCTCTAAGCCACCTGGTTGGGGAGGTCACTCCTTGAACTTCACCCATACCTCAAACTCAGTAGAGACAAACCTGAGCTTTCTGTCTCCCCTTTTCTTGAAGCCCGCTTTTTGTGTGTTTCCTGCCAGTAAATGGTGTGAGCCTCTGTGTCGTCCCCCAAGACAGAGCCATGAGTCTCCTTGACAGTTCCTTCTGGCTCGCTTCTGCTCTACCAAGCCCTGTTGATTCTTCTCTCCCAGCATCTCTCACATCTGTCCACTTCTTTCCATTCCTTTCAGCTATCTGCTGTCCCTGAACCACTGGAATGCTTCTCCTTCTGTTGCCATCCTCTGCTTGAAGTCAGAGGTGGCTTTTTCAATAAAGTATAAAACCGCTCCTGTCACTCCTTTGCTCTAGGTTCCTCGAAGGCTCCCTGTGTCCTAAAAGATAGGTCCAGCATCCACAGCATGGCACAACATAGCGTTGTAATCCTGCCCGGCCCACGCCTGCAGTCCCGTCCACAGCACCTCCCCTCTTAACGATAACTTACTCCCCAGCCTAGGAGAGTCCTATTTCCCTGATACCTTTAAGGTGGTAGTGTTCCTTCTGCCCGGAAAGCCAGGTGTTCCCCTCCCCATCCCTCAAAACCCACCCTCTCTACATTGCCAATCTCGAGGCTCTCTACCCTTGGACAGGAGGCATATGGATTCTTTCCAACTGGCCCTCTACCCCACTACAGTGTTTTCTTTAGGTCTGACATGGCCACCACACAGAGGCACTGTGCTTGCTGCTGGACTTATGTCATAATAAGCATGGCAGAAGGATGCATGACAAGAACGCATAGAGACATTGGTCTGTGTCTTTGTGTTTAATGTCAGCCTTCCAAAGGCAGCCTGTCAGCTCGTCTCGGCTTTCTGCTAGGGTAGCGCTGGTGGTTTCTTCAGCTGACTTCCAGTAGGAAAGAACTAGAACCGTCTGTCTCCTGGCCACTTCCTGAGCAGAGAGAGTTGCCCACATCCCTCAAGTAAAAACCCCTTAAATCAGGAGAGCTCCCTTGGTCTGGCGAGACTTGCGGCAGCGGACACTCCGCCTAACTTAGGTGATGAGACCGAAGTCATTTACGCACAGTCAGGGAGCTCCTGTGAGTCAAGACAGCATGCGTTCCCTGTAGGGCCACCTGGCTGGGTCAGTCGGTAGCGCATGTATGCAACTCTTGATCCTCGGGGTTGTGGGTTCGAGCGCCACATTGGGTGTAGAGATTACTTCAGAATAAAATCTTAGAAAAAAAAGAAAAGAAAAAGGTTACATTCCAGCTGGAAAGAATGTCTGTGGCAGGAAGATAAGTTGGTGGAGATGAAGGTCACGACCGGGAAGTGACAGGTTGTACTCCTGACTGAGTGGCTTGTTTTCATTCATCTATTTCCCTGTCCTGGAAATCGTCCTTTCCTTCCAGAAGGTGCATTCTGTGATCTCTTTGCAGACTTTCTGTTCTTAGAGTCCTGTGGACTCGCCAGCTGATTTAATTAGACAAGGGACTGGGCGGGGGATTCCGTGCGGCTAGTTTTGACACAGGCCTTGCGGATGCCCAAGAAGCTGCCGGGAGCTAAGACCCCTGGACCCCGGGGAGAGAAAAGACTGAGCGCTGGCTGAATGAGGGTGGCAAGTGGGGCTGTCGGGGGGCTCAGAGGGGGAGGAGTCTGCGGGAGCTGGGAGGGCCTGGGACTCCCCGCCCTGAAGGATGGGGAGGAATATGCAGAGAGAGACAAGGAGGGCACGCATTCTCTATCTGGGAAGCTTTCTCTCATTCTCAAGTCTGTACATTTCCTTGTTGGCAATGCCATTCTCCCCCTCTGCTGATGAGTCGTGAATTCTTAGAAATTCTATAAACCTCGCAAAGAGGATTCAGAGGGTGAAAGGTAGCCATTTGCTAATTTCATTTTATGTATTTCTTAGATAAGGGGACAGATGTTGACCAGATGAAATTAGGTGGCCCTAACCCCTTAGCCCCTCCCCACCTCCTGCTTTGTACTTAAAAATATCCCTCACACAGTTTACCAACTAGAGATGTCTGATTCTCAAGTGTAAACCCGCCCCCACCCCACCCCACAGGAGTGTGAAACTGCCTCAGCTCTTCTTCGGGGGTGAAGTGACTTTAATTAGATTAGCACTTAGCCGCTACCAAGAACCCTGGGAATGGGAGATGTCTATGGGGCGGGGAGAAGCCTGGAGAATTCTGAGCTGAGTCAGGAAGGGACCTGGAAGTTGGCTGCCTCGGGGCCGTGCTTGAGTTGAGACGGTCACAAGCGTTTGGGACATCCATCTTCCTGTCCATTAGGGTCGCGTCAGTCGGGGCTGCTCAAGTCGGGGCTCCCAGGCGAGTTCACTGTCTTTGCAGCCGGTTTCCCTAGAAGAAGGAGAAGAATGGCAGATAGAGTGGTGGAGAGAGACACACCAGCCTTCTGCCTCCTCACAGCCCATAAGACAGGAGAGAGGGGTCTGTGCGTGGGGGGGGGGCGGTGCACACCCATCCCCGATGAAGGCTGACCTGGCTGGTGGGAGGTGCTGCAGGGCTCGTGGTCCCTGGAGTCCCTCCGAGCCCACCTTCTGTCCTCTCCTCTCATCCACCTGCCGCCCCCCCGCACCCGCCCCAAGGCCGTGGAGAACTTCATCTACTCGTGCGCCGGCTGCTGCGTGGCCACGTACGTCTTGGGCATCTGCGACCGGCACAATGACAATATCATGCTGAAGACCACCGGCCACATGTTCCACATAGACTTCGGCCGCTTCCTGGGCCACGCGCAGATGTTCGGCAACATCAAGCGGTAAGGGGTCTGCGGCAGCCAAGCCAGGCTGCGTGTGGAGGCCGGGGAGGTCCGTGGAAGTGGTTCTGAGCGGAACACGGGCCTGTCACAGAAGGGGGCTGCCCTCGAGCCCCTGGGCTGCACGGCTTCGGAGGAGAGAAGCCTGAGAAAGAGGTCAAGTCCCTGGAGGGCCTTCCAGAAGACGGTGGGGACCAGCTCTTCTTCCTCCCCGCTGAGGCCCAAGCAAGGGAAAATGAGCCCTGAGCACAGCCAAAGGGAATACGGTTAGCTCTCCAGGAAAGAAATTACTGATAATGCACAGACAAGGAATCCGTGAAGGACGTCTTTGCGGGTCTTTTGAGATTAAGGTAGAAAAAGCAAAAGGGAAGAGTTAGGGAGAGTACCATCTCTCCAGGTTCCCACAGGTGATGAGGGGAACCATTCCCTGATGCAGCCCACAAGGTGGGGGCTTCCTCCTCCAGGCTGACCTTCTACCTGTATGTTCCCCTTGGCCCAGGGACCGTGCCCCCTTTGTCTTCACCTCGGATATGGCGTATGTCATCAACGGGGGTGACAAGCCTTCCAGCCGCTTCCATGATTTTGTTGACCTTTGCTGCCAAGCCTACAACCTCATTCGCAAGCACACCCACCTCTTCCTCAACCTCCTGGGCCTGGTGAGGAGCTCCGTCCCTTTCTGAACCCCTCCTTCTTACCATCTGACACCACCTTTAAGACTCCCCTGTCTTGCTTCAAAGGATTACTAGAAATCTACTTCTCTGAGGTCTAGATAAAGGCAGGGCCCAGACTACTGGGAACAGTGGTGTCTGCGATGCCTGACGTCCTGCCCCAGCCCCCCCTATTCCTGTGGCCTTCCAGCCACAGCCCACAGCATCCCTCTGCCACCCCCTAGAGGGTTAGAGAGCCTAGTTGTAAAAAAATCTTGCCTTATGGGGGGAAGGAGCAAGCGTTTCTGGTTTTACAGATGCCCGCTTTCCATCTTTGCTTTCCTTCTAGATGTTGTCTTGTGGGATCCCCGAGCTCTCGGACCTGGAGGACCTCAAGTACGTGTATGATGCTCTGAGACCTCAGGACACAGAAGCCAATGCTACCACTTACTTCACCAGGTAATACCCCATGTTCCAGGCCGGCCTCCCCTCCCCCCAGACTCACTCATTTCCAGGCTGCCTGATGGGCAGGAGTAGGGCTAGGGAAATGGGAAAGGCATAGCTCAGGTGGCCACCAACTAGAGTTGACTACGTGTGTTTGTTGTCCTAACTTTGCCTCTGACTTTCTAGGGAAATCCCTTGACTTCTCTGACTCTGTTTCCGGTCCAAATACGGTGCTCCCCTTGGCGTACAGAGCTCTTGTTAACTCTTCTTATTCTCTCCAGTCTCAGTCAGAGACTTTGTTTATGGGACGAACATGGATTTTTCTTAGTCCTCAGCTCTCTGGGTCAGAACCCTTGCACTTACCCAAACACGGAACTCCATGGTTCCATTTTCCCACACTTGGCAATGTTTTTAGGCACACGGTATGAAAGCAAGGAAGTGTCTCTATACTCAACGTCTACAGTTCCGTCTGTGTAGGCGATGCCTCCGTTTATCGTGCACTCTTTTTGACACTTGGCGAACTAGATTTTCTGTGTTGGTCTCACATAGAACCTCTCCCTTTGATCTGAAATCTCTAGAGCGAACAGTGCTTGCTAACTTTCCACGTTGCTGGAGGTCTGCTGTATGTAGACGTTTTCATGCTGACCCTGTGGTAGAATCCCTAACTCCTATGTTGGTTTAACTGTCTTCGGCTCAGTTGGGCAGCGAGGGGAGATAAAACCCCAGGATTCACACGAATAATAGTGCATATCCATCCAGAAATAGGATTCTGTCTGAGCTGGGTGTCAGGCGCCGGTGTTAGCGGGTACTTACTGAGATCGCCGTGTCCAGGCAGCGGGGACCTGGGTCCATGCTTACACCCTTTTCTTCCCATCCTCCTGCGCCAACAGGTTGATTGAATGCAGCCTGGGTAGTGTAGCCACAAAGCTCAATTTTTTCATCCATAACCTGGCTCAGATGAAGTTCACGGGCTCAGATGACCGGCTGACCCTTTCCTTCGCCCCCCGAACACACACGCTCAAGAGCTCTGGCCGCATCAGTGATGTTTTTCTCTGCCGCCATGAGAAGATTTTCCACCCCAACAAGGGCTACGTAAGTGCTTTTTCCGGTCTGACCCTGTCTTGCTCCCCACCTCCTCCAGCGTATTGGGGTTCTGTCTCTTCACATCCGGGCAGTGACCGCTGCAGTTGGGAGCGGTTGCAGACCAAGCTTTTCCCCTGTCCCAGTGGGCTGCTGGACTCAGGGAGCTGAGTTGCATGGTAGTTGCCTCTGGGTCAAGGGTCCTACGAAACTATGCGGGCCATCTTTGCTTTCGGATTCCTGCAAGTGTACTGTCTATCATCTTCTGCTTTGGAGATGTGTTTTCCCTTTTCCTTCAGGAATGTGGGCTCCCCTAACACACACACACACACACACACACACACACACACATACACACTCCCGTTCCCTCTTCTGTTCCCTTACCCACTCCCTTCATTGGGTGCACAGTATTTGGCACATATTCTCTAAGACTTGGACCTTTGCAGGTTTATGTGGTAAAGGTGATGCGAGAGAACGCCCACGAGGCCACTTACATCCAACGGACGTTTGAGGAGTTCCAGGAATTACACAATAAGCTACGGCTGCTCTTCCCTTCTTCCCAGCTTCCCAGGTAGCTGCCCCTTTCCTCTCCGCAGAGGGGATCCTAGGGAGGGAGAAGGGTCCTAGATGGCCGGACCCAAGATGGGCTTGGTTTTCTTGGCCTGGTAATGAGCGTGGTAACACTGCGCCCCCTGCTGGCTGAGGTCTCCTGACCCGCTCAGTCCAGCCTTGAAACACCAGCTTGGGTCCACCTGCCTGGAGAGAAAACAGGGGCTAAAGGCAGAGAACTAACTATGGATCTTGAGATGTTTCAAAGTTTCTTGTCTTTTAGAGAGTAAAAGATAAGTAGATAAAATTTGGCACATATATGTGACGGAATATTACTAAGTCTTAAAAAAAAGGAACTTTTGACACCTGCTACAACAGGGGTGAACCTCGAGGACATTATGCTCCGTGAAATACGCCAGTTACAAAGAGACAAATACGTGTAATATTCCCCTTATATGAGTTTCTAGAGTAGGCAGAGCCCTAGAGACCAAAAGCAGAATGGTGGTCACCAGGGCTTGGAGGGAGGCAGGGGAGGGAGGACTAGGGAGCTGTTTAATGGGTGCAGAGTTTTAGTTGTACGAGCTGAAGGAGTTCTGGAGATGGATGGGTGACAGTCGCACAGCCATGTGTGTTTCTAATGCCACTGAACGTAAGGGTTGCAATGGTAAATTTTATGTCTGTGTATGCCCACACACATTTTTTTAAAAGGAATTTTCAGATGAATTTTTTACCCTGATGGGGAAAACTGCAGGCTCCTCCAGAGCCCCAAGGCACCCCTGCGGGAGCCCTAGGACTCTGGCCCCCAGCTTGGTTTTCTCGTCTGGGGTTCCTGGAACTGCCCCGGGGAGCCGAGGGAGGAATGGGGCCGGCTGCTGAGAAATGTGGGTCAGCTCGCTGACAGTGCAAATGAAATGTGACAAAAGCCTGCCGCCTCTTCGTCTTCTTTTCCTTTCTTGCCTCTCCTGCGTTCCCACGGCCCACCTGCCTCGCCAGCTTCCCTAGTCGCTTCGTGATTGGCCGCTCGCGGGGAGAGGCGGTGGCCGAGCGGCGGAGGGAGGAGTTAAACCGCTACATCAGGCACTTGACCCATGAAGCCCCCGAGGTGGCCGAGGTGGGTGGGCTCTCCTCTGTTCTGGGCTGTTGGAGGTGCTGGGGCGGGGTGGGATGGGGTGGGGTGGGGTGCCCCCTGGCGGTCAAGGACGGGACTTGGCTCTTAGGATGTGTCTCACTCTGCGGAGGAGAAGGGGTCTAAGAGAGGAAAGGCAGGAGAAAGGGGGGAAGGAAAGAAGCGGAACGGAGGGTCTTGGCTCCCGCCTTTTGGGCCGTTCCCTTAAACGCAGTGAAAGCAGGCCGCTGGGCACACGGAGAGACATTTATGAGACAGACAGGTATCAGAAGCGATCCTAGCCTGCTAGGAGTGATCAGAATCTTGGGCAGGAAGGGCTTTTTTTTTTTTTCTTTTCTTTTTCTTTTTTCTTTCTCTTCTTGAAGAAAGGGAGTTTTTTGAGCACGTTGAGTGTGTGTATTTGCCCCCCAATGTTTTTTTAAGCAAATGGTATTACAGTTTGTTATTATAATGGGCGTAAAAACAAAGTCATCAGGAGTTCCAACCCCTGACAGACCATCTCATCCTCTTTCCATCTTTCCTTCCTGTCTGTCTGTATGCACATGTTTCATACTGGTCATGGCTTCAGGATCACTCTATAAAGTATTTTCCACTTAGCATTTATAGTAAGCATAACTTTAAATACCTGTACCAAATGAATACTTTGACTGGCAATACCCAAATCTCCTTAACCATTTGCTTCTTTTTTTTTTTTTTTTAAGATTTTATTTGTTTATTTGACAGAGAGAGATCACAAATAGGCAGAGAGGCAGAGAGGGAAGCAGACTTCCTGCTGAGCAGAGAGCCCGATGCGGGACTCGAGCCCAGGACCCTGAGATCATGACCTGAGCCGAAGGCAGAGGCTTAACCCATGGAGCCACCCAGGCGCCCCAACCATTTGCTTCTTGAGTGGTAGTTAGAGTATGTCCATTTTTCCCCCCACTGTTAATGCTAGGTAGGTATTTTCACACATTTAGTTTTTGTTTTCTCTAACACAGTTAGGAAACAGTCCCAAGAATGGTCATAGTCTCTGCTGGCTCAGATATTTCTCTGCTTAAAAGTTGTATGTGTGTCCATGGGGAAGGGCACAGCAGAGAAGAACAGACTGCTTTCCACCCAATGTAACCTAGGTTTTTTTGTTTGTTTTTTTTTTTTTTTCCCTTTTTAAAAAACTTTTTATTAGGAGGGCTTTCAAACAGAAAAGCAGAGAAGCAGTACAATGTGTGCCTAAATGGCCATCATCAAAACAGTTAACATTTTGCCATATTTGCTTATTTTTGCATGAAGTGTTTTAAATTCAGTCAGAGACATCATGACATTCTATCCATAAGTAGTCACTATGCAACTCTGAAAAATAAAGATGTATTCATATAGAACTACAGTAGATACAGCATATCACCCTGTATGTAGTCCGTATTCAGAGTTTCCCTGCCATCCCTAAAATTGTTTTTGCAGTTGGTTGGTTTGAGCCATGATCCAAACAAGAAGGGCATACTACCTTTGGTTGTTCCATTTCATAGGCCTCTTGTAATCTGGAACTGTCCCCTCCCCCTTTTTTTTTAATGGGGCCATTGTCTTATTGAAGAATGACTCTGTCTCCGATTTCATTTCAGTGTGATTTGGTGTACACCTTCTTTCACCCCCTGCCCCGAGATGAGAAGGCTGCGGGCACCAGCCCAGCTCCCAAGTCCTCAGGTACGCTGCCTTCTCCTGCCAACCTCTCTGAGCTATTCCCAGGGGTAGTTTCTCCTGCCCCCACCCCTTCCCAGTTCTCTTCCCTTGACTCGTCTCTTTGCTTACTGGCTAGAAGATCTGGTTTCCCACTGAGGCTGTGGGGCCCATAGCTCCTCACGCAGGTGTCCCGGGGTCATGATATTCAGCTGATTACACGCACACATTGCATAAACCATCTCAACCCAGTTCTAAGTCATGTTCACAGATATCACTTGGCAGTTCCCCCATGGGTATCAGGAACCCACTGGGAAGATATGGGGGTGGTGGGTGGAGAGAAGAAAACAGAAACATCTGCCTGGCACCAGATGGGGACAAAACTGGCCTCATGACCTTCCTTGCATTTCTTTGTCCCTATAGACAGCTCATGGGCCCGGCCTGTCGGGAAGGTGGGCGGGGAGGTGAAGCTGTCCATCTCCTACAAAAACAATAAACTCTTCATTATGGTGATGCATATTCGGGGCTTGGTAAGTAGATGCATAGTCTTCATTTGGTTCTCAATCTTTCTTGTGGTACTTTTCCAGCTTTGGTACATAGCCTAATTACGCTGAGCCTTTTTTCTTTTTTTTTTTTTTTTTAAAGAATTTTATTTATGGGGTGCCTGGGTGGCTCAGTGGGTTAAGCCTCTGCCTACGGCTCAGGTCATGATCTCAGGAACTTGGGATCGAGCCCCACATCGGGCTCTCTGCACAGCAGGGAGCCTGCTCCTCTCTCTCTCTCTCTCTGCCTGCCTCTCTGCCTACTTGTGATCTCTGTCTGTTGAATAAATAAATAAAAATCCTAAAAAGAAAAGAAAAGATTTTATTTATTGGGGCACCTGGGTGGCTCGGTGGGTTAAAGCCTCTGCCTTCCGCTCAGGTCATGATCTCAGAGTCCTGGGATCAAGCCCGGCATCAGGCTCTCTGCTCAGCAGGGAGCCTGCTTCCTCCTCTCTCTCTCTGCCTGCCTCTCTGCCTATTGCGATCTCTGTCTGTCAAATAAATAAATAAAATATTAAAAAAAAAAGAAGAATGTTATTTATTTGAGAGAGTGAGAACACAAGCAGTTGAGGGTGTGGGAGAGGGGGAAAGGAGAAACAGCCCGACATGGGGCTCGATTCCCGGACCCCAGGATCATGATCTGAGCCAATGGCAGACATTTAACCGACAGAGCCACCCAGGTGCCCCTACTCTGAGCCTTACTGAAATGAAGATAATGTTGGTATAGTTAGGGGGGCTTAAATGGAAGAGTGCATACAGATTGTGGTAAATGCTCCGGCAAGCAGTGCAACAGAGGACAGATATTGGGCTGGAGCAAAGTCGTGGCACTTTTATAAAGAGGGGTCAAGGAAGCCCTCCTTGGTGAGGAGGTATTCAAGCACAGAAGGAAGGAGGTGAGGATTGTTTCGGGTGGAGGAAGCAGTTAAGTCCGAAAGCCCTGAGTCAGGAGCCTGCCTGGGGTGTGTCGGGAAGTGCTCCGGGCTGTTGTGGCTGGAGACTGTGGAGCAGAGCGGGGAAGAGCGGCTGATGGGGTTGGAGAGAGCCCTGCGGACCAGAGCCCGGGTCCCACTGAGCCCTGTGGACCAGAGCCCGGGTCCCCCGGGTCCCACAGTCGGGACCGTGGCTCTTACCCTGAGTAAGACAGGAACCCTGGGAAGGTTTTTGAGCAGAGGCAGGACAAGATCTAGTTTAAGTTTTAAGAGGATCAGGCCGGCTGAAGCCCTAATTGGCTGGCCTCCAGCAAGCAGCTTCATCTCTGGCTCCTCCTCCACCTCTTGGAGTTTACCCGGATCCAATGACAAAGTAGATAAAGACATTGGGCCAGGCAGGAAGATATATAGGGACGTGATGGCTCAGCCAAAACAGACCAAGGGACAGCATGCCTGGAGCATTTGAGTGAAAAGTATAGACTGGGTATTACAGGCGATCAGGTTGATGTTTTGGTAGGATGCCTCCTGTGGCCATGGGAGAGATTTCTCTCAGAGTGGAGTGAGCTGGGTAGCCCATTCCTGTGCCTCACAAGAAGCCAGGCTTTGGGGAGAAGAGTCTGGATCTGGGGGTGATCACAGGAATGGCGATAAAGACACAGACCTAGGAATCGTCTTCTCTCTTTTTTTTTTTTTTTTTAATTTTTAAATTTTTCATTCCCTTTGTAGCAACTGCTGCAGGACGGGAATGACCCGGACCCCTATGTGAAGATTTACCTCCTCCCTGACCCTCAGAAAACCACGAAGAAGAAAACCAAAGTGGCCCGGAAAACCTGCAACCCCACCTACAATGAGATGGTGGGTGGGGAACGAGCCGGGCTAGGGCGGGGCTTAGCCGACTGCACCTGTTTGTGGAAATCAAGTCCATTTCATTTCATTTGTTTGTGGCTCCACCCGTCCATTTCAGTGTCCTCTGTGGCTGCTGTTCACAGTTACAGCCGCATGATTGCATCCTGGTGACAGAGACCAGATCGTAGGGCCTCAAAAGCCTAAAATGTTTCCTATCAGGCCCTTTCCGTAAACAAGTTTGCTGGCCCTGAGGATCGGGATTCCACAGCCGGAGCGTGGCCTCGGCCCTGTCCCACGGGGTGGCGGGGAGGAGTCCCTGGCCGATAAGCAGTGACCCCGATAAGCAGTGGCCCCTTACCTGCCTGACCTCCGTAAAGTTTTTTAAAGCTCTGCTCAGGTTCCGAATATCTTCTCTGTCCCCTTCGATTGTGGTCGGACAGCTCCGTGGTCTCAGCCTCAGCCGGATCAAACCTCCCACAGCCCTAAGCGTCTCCCTCTTCTGTTCCCTCTCTTCTCCATCTGGGCGCTTGCAGCTGGTGTACGATGGGATCCCCAAGGGAGACCTGCAGCAGCGGGAGCTACAGCTGAGTGTGCTGAGCGAGCAAGGATTCTGGGAGAACGTTCTCCTCGGGGAGGTGCACATCCGTCTGCGAGAGCTGGACCTGGCCCAGGAGAAGACTGGCTGGTTTGCACTGGGGTCTCGAAGTCACGAGACCTTGTGAGCCCAGCAGAGCCCTCCCTCCTCCCCTCTCCCCTCCCAGGACCCTAGGCTGCTGGGGGAGCTAAGGGAGAGGACTCTTCCCCCGGCTTCAGGTGTCCTTTCCTTGCCAAGGGGCAGCGCCCTTGGCGGGCCTCCTCTCTGTCCAGGCGGATCGGGCCTCCGTGACAGAAAGGAGGGAGAGTAAGATGCTCTCTGCTGTCCCCTCCTCTGCCGAGTGAACTTGGGTTGGTCGTGATGAGCAGCCCCTTGGAGGCTGTGAGGTGGAGCAAAGTTTTTAAGTTTACCTTGTGTCAAGGGAGCAATGCCTGGTTTGGGGTGAGTGGGGGTGGGGTGGTGTATGAAGTAGCATTTGGGGGGAGGGGGGATGGATTATCTTTATTTTATTTTTAAAAAATGAAATAGTAATGTTGTCCTGACTGGACAGGAAGCCTCGTGAGAAGGGACTTCACATATGCCTCGGAAGGCAAGAGTGGCAGACTATTTGGACTTTTTGTATGATTAAGGTTCTTATTGGACTTTTTCTTAGGTTCCTGTTTCGTTCACTTGTCTGTTCTTCGTTTTTGCTTTTCTGTCTGTTAGGACTTACTTGGGGAGGGGCCCAGTGGGTCCTCGGTTAGAGCCCTCCCTCTCAGAGGGCAGGTCGGGGAGGGGCAGGGAGGGCGGGTGTGCTGGACTGAGGCCTGCGAGGGGCCTTTCTGATTTTGCCTCCAAAGGAGAGCGCTGTGATACCTACGTGTGGAAGGAAGGGCCTTCCGAATGGGCCTTTGCAGAGGGCCTGTATTCAGGGACCTGAGCTCTCTCGGGGAGTTTTTCCTCTCATCTTCCCCTACTTTGCTGGGATTTACCCTGGATACTGTCTTCTATCCCCTCCATTCTCACAGTCCCCCCGGGGACCGTCCTGTCCCTGTGCATATGCTGGGTAGAGGGGGGCTCCTCCGTAAGCCTCTCTCCCTTCTTTTTTCTCCAGCGGGATAGAGTGCTGCCTCTGCTCTCAGATTTGCTTCCACCCAAGGGCGTCCTGGCCCTGGGCAGGGGCCTCTCGGGGCAGATGCGGGCCAGGGCGGAGCCGGTGGAGGGGGTGGAATCCATCACCGGCCACACCTCTGTTTTTTGAGTGCTGCTTTCCCCAAACTCCATTTCTGTCATATATATTTTCTTTTGTTTTTGAATAAGAATTTCCCTCATTCTGTGGGGCCATAAACCTATTTAGTCTGGAGCCCAAGGGATGCCTAAATAGAGGAGAGGAGCCTGGGGTGGGGAATGATGTTCTTTGGTTGCGAGGAGCCTGGAGTGAGGGTGCGGTTGATCCCCTGGAGCTGGTCTGGGAGGGAGAGACAAGGCTGTTAGACTCCTCATCCTCTCCCAGATGGATCCGAGTCACTCCTGCTCTTTACTGCAGACATTGTACTCCTTGGAAAAAGAGGGAGAGACTTCGAATTTGATAGGAACTTTTTAAACCAGACTTGGCTGCATGTAGCCCCACGATGGGGGCATGGAGGTAATCGGGCGTACCCTCACCCGTCCGTCCCCAGCTTCCTTGTAGGCTCCAAGGATCAGAAATTCCCCCGTTGCTGACTCATTCCATAGCTGGAGAAAGAAGCTCCATTCACAGAAGCCACAGGGTAGCAAGGAAATCTAAACTTTTCTTTTTAGGTTCAAACTGTCAAGGATCAGGTTGCCACTGTCGGGAAGGGGGTGGGGGAAGTCGGGACAGGAGTGGAACTTCTCCAGATGAACGGACCATAGTTGCGTTACTGGCTCTTTGCCCGAAGCTCATTTTATTTTGCCCTTCTGTGCCCCTGACTTACAGAGATCTGTGTACTGTACCCACTTCCCAGATGTCCTTGTATCTGCTACTTTCTCTGGAATTGTATTTTCTAATAAATGACATTTGAGAAAAACAAAACTAGCGTTTTTGAGATCGGTCCATGTTTTTGATGAAAACAGCCGGTATACAAGATGAGATACGAATGGCTGGTGGTCTTATAAATGGTGCCGCTCAGATGCACTGGTCCCCTGCATGGGGCATTTCACATTCGTCAGCCAGACCTACCCTCAAAGCAGCCCCGTCAGGTGAATGGTATCCCCATTTCACTGATGAAGAAACAGAGGCTCGGAGAGAGTCAGGGATTTGCCCAAGGACACAGCCATTCAGCCTTGGGTCTGGAATTTGAACATAGGAATGACCCCAAACCTGGGGCAATCTTATAGGTAATCTTTATTACGGTCCCTTACATTGGCGTAGTATTTGTTAGTTTTCAGAGTGTTCTGTATTATAAGTGATGTCATTTTTCATTACAGCTGCTGTGGAAAGTCAGTATGGTTCATTCATGCATTCTGTCAACAAACATTTACTGTGTTTACCAGTGCTACCTGGTGGCAGGCCCCTATTCACAAAGAATACAGCTCCCGGAGTTGTGCACTGGGCCCTGGACAACATACCAGGTTGAGGGTCCCAAAGATAAATCAGGACAATCTCTGCGTTTAAGAAGTCTACTGCCAGAGTGCCTGGGTGGCTCAGTGGGTTAAGCCTCTGCCTTCGGCTCAGGTCATGATCTCAGGGTCCTGGGATCGAGCCCTGCATCTGGTTCTCTGCTCAGTGGGAAGCCTGCTTCCCTCTCTCTGCCTGCCTCTCTTCCTTCTTGTGATCTCTCTCTCTGTCAAATAAATAAATAAAATCTTTAAGAAAAGAAGTCGACTGCCTAGTGATATTTAGCCAACCATGTTTTATAAAAGAGGAAACTGAACCTCTGAGATGGGTTATGACTATGAAGTCACAAGAGCAGAACCGTGGCCCGGAACGGAACTCGTCAAGTGGAAGGAGGCCATGTGACCCTTGTTAAGCATTTCACCCAGTTGTCAAAACTCTCCAGTGGGGTATCCTGTTTCACCCTGGGAAGTTCTGTGGGGGCTTCCAAGGGATTTCCAGGAGTAAACAGTAGTTAAGAAGTTACCTATCTTGCCGGGTTTCCAAGTGGTTTTGAGATGTCACTGCGGTTCTGGACAAGTCCCAAGGGGCCTTTTTAAAAGTTAGAACTTGAATCTGGCAAGTCTTAGTTGAGGAAATTTCTTGGCCAAATGGGGCAGAAATCTGACCGCCCCCCCCAGGGGGTGGGGATGGGAGGTGGGAGTAGAGGCAGAAGGGTTGCTCAGGGAAAAGAAACAAAAGAAGCCCGGGAGGCTGGGTCTTCTGAGTGCAAAGAGAGGTGCCAAGAATGAAATAACCTGACTGGCTGGGATTTGGGAGTAAAGATTATATTGGACTTGAAAGGTCAAAAATGAGGCAGCATTCTTTTTTTTTCTTTCTTTCTTTTTTTTTAAAAATATTTATTTATTTATTGGAGAGAGAGAGAAAGGGAGAGAGCATGAGAAGGGTAAGGGTCAGAGGGAGAAGCAGACTCCCTGCTGAGCAGGGAGCCTAACGCGGGACTCGATCCCTGGACGTGAGGCAGCATTCTTAAGTCGGGAGGTGATTCTGGTGGCTGGACTGTGTCTGAGGGGTCTGTTCAGCCCACCACACTGAGGGCCTTCTCTGGCTTAGGCCGGGTGACCAGGCAGTGTCGCCGTGAAAATGACAAAGATGAGGATCCTGTCCTCAAGGAACTCACTGTCCAGCTAGGGAGGCAGACCCGGGAACAAAGAATTACAGCATGGTGTCTCAGGACGAGGTGGGGGGAAGGGGAGGACCCCGGGCAGGCTGAAGGGGCTTCACAAGGAGACACTTGAGCTGAGCTTTGAAGTCAGTCAGAAGTCCAGATTTTCTTAGTGTGATGGGACTACCCTAGGAAGGTTCTGAGGAACAGACTGAAGTGCTCCAATTTACGTTTCAAAAGGTCATTCTAATTGCCGTCAAAAGACCACACTTTAAAAATGGCGCCCTGGGGTGCCTGGGTGGCTCAGTGGGTTAAGTGGTTAAGCGGTTAAGCCTCTAACTCTTGGTCTCAGCTCAGGTTAGGGTTGTGGAATCGAGCCTCAGACGTTGCACTCAGTTGGGAGTCACTTCTCCCTCTCTCTTCCCCTCTCCTCCTCACTCCCACCCCTGCGCACGTACTCTCAAAAAAATTTAAAAAAATTTTTTTTAAGATTTTATTTATTTATTTGACAGAGAGAGATCACAAGTGGGCAGAGAGGCAGGCAGAGAGAGAGAGGAGGAAGCAGGCTCCCTGCTGAGCAGAGATCCTGATGTGACCTTGAGACGACCTGAGCCAAAGGCAGAGGCTTTAACCCACTGAGCCACCCAGGTGCCCCCACAAAATAAAATCTTTTATTTAAAAAAAAAAAAAAAAAAAAAGGTCATTCTGGCTGTTTGAAGCAAGAATGGAAGCAGCAGAGAAGTCTCTTCCAGAAGTCTAGGAGGGAAATACCATGGTGGGGGTGAGGGTGGATGGTGAGCAGTAGAGAATTCTGGAGAGAATTAGTGGATTCCAAGGTGGAACCGATGGATTCGATGTGGAGTTGAGGGCAAGAGGAACTGAGGGTGACTCCTAAGTTTAGGGCCTTAGCAATAGGTGAGGAGGATGGTGGCAGCCACTGAGGAGCCTGGAGAAGAGGCTTGGCGGAGATGAATGGAGAGTTTTGTTTCGGGAACCTGGCTGGCGCAGTCCATAGAGTCTGTGACTCTCAATCTCGGGGTTGTGAGTTTAAGCCCCATGGAGCCTACCTAATAAGTAAATAAAATTATTTTTTAAAAGAGTTTTGTTTTGATCATGGCCAGTTTGAAATGTGTCGACATCCATGTGGAGAAGCCGGAGAATGGAATCCGAAGCTCCTGGGAGAGGTCAGCCTGGAGTTCAGACATGGACGTCATGTGCAGGAGGTCAAGATCACCTAGATTAGGCTGGAAAAAAAGACACAGTGGGACTGAGCTCAGATATAGGTTAACGTTCAGAGGAGGAAGAGGAGCAGGGAAAGCAAGAGAGCACCATTATGGGAGCTTAAAGAAGTCCTGTCCGTATCCTAGGGCTGCTGTAGCAAAACACCATAGACAGGGGGCCGGCGGTGGGGGGCGGCAGGGGCGGATGCATGAACAACATAATTTGCTCCTAGGTCTAGAGGCTAGAAGGCCACGATCAAGGAGTTGACAGAGTTGGTGCCTTTTGAGGGGTGAGAGGGAGAATCTGTTCCATGCTTCTTCTCCCTTCTGGTAGTTTGCTGGAAATGGTTCACATTTCTTGACTTGCCAGGTGCATTACCCCAATCTCTGCCTTCATGTTACATGGTGTCCTCCTTGTGTGTTCATGTGTCATCATTCATGTGTGTCTGTGTCCATACTTACTTTGTATAAGGACATGATCATCCTGGGTTGGACCCATCCTAATGACTTCATCTTAACTTTGGAAGACCCTGTTTCCAAATAAGGTCACGTTCGCAAGTACTGAGGGATTAGGACTAAAACATCTTTTAGGAGGACACAGTTTGACCCACCACAGTCAAAGGATTGGACTTGGTAAACTCTTGGGGATCTTGATAAGGGCTGTTTGTTGTTGTTGTTGTCGTTTTCTTCAATAGGCCCATGCCCATGGTGGTGTTTGAACTCATGACCCTGAGATCAAGAGTCTGATGCCCTATCCACTGCGCCAGCCAGGTGCCCGGATAAGGTTGTTTTGAATGACTAGTGGGGACAAAGTTCACACTGAAGGCCACTGAAGAGAGAAGAGGTGCTGAGAAAGTAGAGACCATAACCATAGGTGACTGTTGGAGAAACTTTGCAGTAGTGGTACAGAAAGTTGAAGGGGCATGAACCTGGGAGAGTATTTAAATTTTCTTAAATTTTAATTATTTAAAGAATTATTTATTTTATTTTATTTTTAAAATATTTTATTTAGGGGTGCCTGGGTGGCTCAGTGGGTTAAAGCCTCTGCCTTTGGCTCAGGTCATGATCCCAGGGTCCTGAGATTGAGCCTCCCATCGGGCTTTCTGCTTAGCAGGGAGCCTGCTTCCCTCCTCTTCTTCTGCCTGCCTCTCTGCCTGCTTGTCATCTCTGTCTGTCAAATAAATAAATAAAATCTTTAAAAAATATATTTTATTTATTTATTTGAGAGGGAAAGAGAGAGAGCATGAGAGGAGAGAGGTCAGTGGGAGAAGCAGACTCCTTGCAGAGCACGGAGCCTGATGCAGGACTCGGTCCTGGGACTCCATGATCATGACCTGAGCCAAAGGCAGTCGCTTAAACAACTGAGCCACCCAGGGGCCCAAGAATTATTTATTTAAGAGAGAGAGAGAGAGAGCATGGGGTGAGGGGCAAAGGGAGAGGGAGAGAGAGAGAGTCTCAAGCAGACTCCCCACTAAGCATGGAACCCGATACCAGGCTTGATCTAAAGACCCTGAGATCACCACCTGAGCCAAAATCAAGAGTCGGACACTTAACTGACTGTGCCATCCAGGTACCCCAAGATTTTTTAATTTTTAAGACAGGTGATACTAACTCTGCATGTGAGTGCTCTAGAAGCCTGAGAGAGAAAATTATACAGGAAAGGGGCTAAGGGAGGCCAGAAGTCCTTTGGTAGACATGAAGGGGTAGGATCCAGGAGGCTGCTCTTCTTGTCATGGGACTGAAGGCAGAGTAGTGGGTCCAAAGGTAGGTAGATTGGTGGGCTTAGTGGTGGAAAGACGAGGTTGTTTATGTTCAATTGTATCTGGTTTTCCAATGAAGCGAGAGGTGTGATCTGAAGCTGAGAATGTGTGTTCATGGGAATGCTGGCAGTTGGAAGAATGAGCGTTGTGAAGCTGTCTTGGAGTGTAGGAGAAACAAAGCTACGTCAACCGCTGCAGGAGTGGCTGGCACTGATGAGATTTGTCATCACAAACACAAAGCAAGTCAGTGGACCCGGTTGAGTGCCTCCACAATGATTAACTCTAAGTGTGTAGACTCAGAATAAGTGGGTAGTTGGGTTTAACCAGGGTTGGGGTTTTGCCAGAGAAAAGCAAGAGTGTGAACGGTCTTTGCAAGGGGACCGCAGAATGCACGCTGAGGGAGGAGGGAAGTGGAGGAGGGTTTCTGGAGGTTGGCAAGTTGCCAAGAAGGATCCCAGCGCAGTGGGTTGCAAAGATGGGAGGTGGGAGCCACCCAAAGTGTGGAATACCTAGAAATAAGATTTTGGAGGTGGTACTGACTCAAAAAAATGATGTCAAAAGCGATATACCCTTTATATCAGGCATGCAAAATCTTTAAAAATCAACATAATTAACTGAGGTTTAAATCTTCTCTTTTGCCAAAGTCCCAGTCAGCTTGCCAGTCCAAGGACTTCTTGTTTTCACCCTCAGGCATGCAGTCATGGCAACACCTTGTTATCTCCGTGTCCAGAACTACCCTCTGTTTGCTTTCTACTTGATAGCAGGCTCGAGGAGGCTGGTTTACACTTTTCCTTTTGGGACTGATAATGCAAAGTCACGTATTCCTATAGTTTTTGATACTTTATGATTGTGGGGTTTTTTCTCCCTTTAGAACAACTTCCAAGGTGAGGACATATAGTCATATGTATTCAATGACTAGATGGGGAAGGGGAGGCTCATTCAAGAAAGATTTAAGAAATGTTTTTCAGGGGCATGTGGTGTTAATGACAAAGTTGAGAGTGGAAAGCAAAAGGCTTTAGCCATGAGGAAGATGATAGTTGTTATAAATTATGAATACTCTCCCATTCATTCAACAAACTATTGGTCACCTGTTGTGTGCAAGTCAACATGTTAGGTCAGGGGTTCCTAAACTTTTTGGTCTCAGGATCGCTTTTACACTCTTTTTTTTTTTTTTTTTAAAGATTTTATTTATTTATTTGACAGAGAGAAATCACAAGTAGGCAGAGAGGCAGGCAGAGAGAGAGAGAGAGAGGAGGAAGCAGGCTCCCTGCTGAGCAGAGAGCCCGATGCGGGACTCGATCCCAGGACCCTGAGATCATGACCTGAGCCGAAGGCAGCAGCTTAACCACTGAGCCACCCCGCTTTTACACTCTTAAAAATTATTGACGACCCCAAGGAACTTTTGTTTCTGAGTATTGTATTTATTAAGAGTGTTACTGTTTAAGAACTCAAAGCTGAGGAATTTTAAGTACTTATTAAAAATAATAAAGCGGGGCACCTGGGTGGCTCAGTGGGTTAAGCCTCTGTTTTCCGCTAAGGTCATGGTCTCAGGGTCCTGGGATTGAGCCCTGCAGTGGGGTGTGTGTGTGTGTGGGGGGGGTGTCTGCTCAGCAGGGAGCCTGCTTCCCCCTCTCCCTCTCCCTGCCTCTCTGCGTACTTGTGATCTCTCTGTCAAATAAATAAATAAAATCTTAAAAAAATAATAAACCCACTACATGTTAACATACTTTTAATGAAAAATTATTTTTCAAAACAAAAACTTATAGCAAAAGAGTGACTTTTAATGTCTTTAATGTCTGGCTTTTAAAAGAAAACAACTCCAATCTCCTATCTGTTTTTGCATTCCACCTGTTGTTGCCAGATCACTTATCATGTGTCCTCTAGAAGATACGTGCCCACTGCACACTCGTGAGAAAGTAAGACCTAAAAAGGAAAATAACAGCTCTGTATTATTCTGAACATGTTTTTGGCCTTTTAGGGCCCTCTGAAAGGGCCTTCAAATGGGATCTCTGGGGGGGCTCAGATAATATTTTGGGACCCACTGGGCTAGGTGTTGGGATACAGCCCTCAAGGAGCTGAGACCAGCAGGTAAGGACATAACAGGTATATATAGCGTAGCGTGTTAAGTCCTCACATAGTATATAATAACAGAATTCTAACTGGGAAGGTCCACAAAGGCTTCAAGAAGGAGCTGACATTTGAGATACACCTTGAAGCATGAGTACTTGCATAACAAGGAAGAAGAGGGCTTTTTCAGCTGAGAAACAGCGGGGGTAAAGGCAGGAAACAAGTCCAGTGTTCTAGAGGATGTGTGCATGAAGGGAAGTTAGAACGAGAAGGCTGGTAAGGTATAGTGGGCAGACAGGGTGTATCGAGCCTTTACTGTGTAGCAATAGGAAATAACTGTTAGCCCATAAATAATAGAGACTAGCTGATGTTTATGCTCCTACCCTATCCAGGTGTTAGAATTAGTGCTCTCTCCAGCATGTTGAAAGAGGAATTATTAGCCTCACTTGACAACCAAGAAACAGGCTTTATGTATTTAATTGGCATGCTTGGATTTCTTTTCTGTTATTAAGCAGACTCCTTTTAATATGTTTTTCTGAAGTTCTTAGGATTGAAAATTAGATATTTCCAGAGATATGAATAAGATAATAAGGGGTAAACCATAGAGACTGAGAACTTTTCAGATTCCTAGAAGGAAGTAGCTGTTCTTTGAACAGACCCACTGAAGCAGGAAGAGCCACTGGCTTCCTTCTGGCTCCCAAAAGATCTTTCTTCTGTCCCTAAGTAGTCAAAACTGCCATACTTCCTCTGCGATAGATATTTGACTTCAGAGGTGTCGATGAAAAACTTTTAGTAGAAATAAAGAAATGAGTTAAGACCAGCTCACAACAGAGAATCAAATATAGCGATTAAAATAATCAGACAAAATTTTTTCAGAGGATAATGGTCGGTGCGTCCCTCTTCGCCCGTTGTATTCTGCGGTTTTGGGGGGCTCAGGATACAAATAGGGCTTGAATGTGTTGCCTGCTGGGAAGCATTTGAGAGTCAACTATTCTGGGGCCTATGTTTCTTTCCTCCTCTGCAACTTCTGTTTGCCTCTCTGAAAGAGGACAGTCTGATAGGGACACTGCCTGAGAAACAGCTTTCACATCTTCGTGGGGGATGTTTGTGGGTTAGATACTGAGTTCTACGTCCTAGGCAAAGCTAAATAGTGATTCAGAAACCCCAAACCCGAAGGGGCAGGAATGCATACGAATGACTCGTTTTTCACTTTAGGTTTTGCACTCTTATTATTATTCACTCCGAATTATTAGTGTCTTAACACGAGACATGTACTTACACAGTATTGCCAATTTCTATTATACTAAGATCTCCCGCGGATGATCTCCTTAGCACTCAACATTACAGGAACCCCGATATATGCAAGTCAAAGGCAACTGTATACCCTAGGGTGTGTATTAGGCCCTTGAAAGGGCTTCTGGGAATTTTCTTGTCATCTCGGAACGTCCCCTTTCGCCCAGAAGGCAGAGCCGGGCGGGGGGACGCCGAGGCGGAGCGGTCTCCTAGGAGACCACCGGGGAACGAGTGCGCACGCGTAAAGCCTCGGCCCGGCTGATGCAACCTCCGGCGCGTGGTCTGGGTCCGCCGAGAGTAAGGAAGCCGACAGGGAGCCGCGCGGGACCAATCAGCGGCCGCTCGCAGGAGTCCGGAAAGGCCCGCCCGCCGGGGCTCTGCGAGTGACGTTGGGCGACGCGGGGCTCGTGGCGTAGCCAGCCGCTCTCCTTCCCTTCGTCCTCTTTCCGGTAGGTGTCCTGCTCCGCGCTGGCCCCGCGGCCATTTTGGTCTTCGCTGCCACCCGCGCCCACCTGCCCAGCTCTTCCGGGGTTGCGCTGCCCAGGGGCTTTTAAACGGCCCGTCCCCTCTGGCTAGTCGCCGCAGTCGCCGCGGGAGGGCTCTGTCTACGGTGGAGGAGCCTCGAGCGAACTAGGACACCTTCGTCCCGCCAGAATGAATGTCGCCTCCTCTGCGTCCTGCGCCTGCTGTTCCGGCCTGTGGTCCAACGCCCGCGGCGGAAGCCGCTTCCCCTTGTGGCTCTTCTCCTGGCCCGGGGATCGGCCTGGGACCCCGACTCCGCCGCGTGCCAAGGCCAAGACTGCGTAGACGTCTCCGGATAACGCCCGACCTGCAGCCCTCAGAGACTGCCCAGAACAAGGACATGGAGCCGGCAGCAGACGGATCGCGGCCGCGGCCGGGCTCCCGGTTCTGGCTGCTCTCCTTCTTTCCCCGGCGCTCGCAACCCAGCCCTTCCAAGTTGCCCACACCTTCTGCCCCGGAACACTCCGGGGACTCCAGACTGGCTGCTGCCCCCGAGCCCCAGGCTCGGACCGGCTACTGGATGAAGCTGCTTTCCCAGCTCTTCGCGCCACTCCCCGGCTTGCTTCAGAAGCTGCTGATCTGGAGCCAGCTTTTCGGCGGGTTGATTCCGACCAGATGGCTAGATTTTGCTGGAGGCTACAGCGCGCTCCGAGCCCTGAAGGCTCGGGAGGACCCGGACGGCCCCCCGGCGCAGAAATCTTTAAGGTCGCTGCGGCTCGACCCCTCGGACGACTCTGCCGCCAGTCCCCTCGACTGGCTGGAGGAGGGCATCCACTGGCAGTGCTCGTCCTCAGATCTAGAATTGGGACTCAAAGCCCAGGCCGGAGTTCTGCACCCCGGCGTGCACGCTTTTCTGTTAGAGCCGCAGCTGTGGGGGGCAGTGGAGCTGTTTCCGAGCGGCTTCCAAGGCCATCTGTGCTCTAACCGGGAACTTGGCTCTCCGCCCGCCGGCCCTCTAAACCGGCGTTTAAGCAGTTTCAGCGTCGTCTCCTATTTGTTGAAGCCCGCCTATCTGGGCTGCCTGCCCCGGGTGGGGCTCGTCTATCAGAACGGCGTGGGAAGTGGCGAGCCTGTTGATTTCCAGACCTTCAGCGCAGAGGGCAGCTGTCGCACTGAAGACCGTGATCCTCCCTACCCGCCAAAGGCGGAGATCGCTTGCCCCTCCCGGCAGGGACGTCCGCCTCTTTCTAAAGAGGGCCTGCCAGAAATCCACCATCTTCGCACGAAACGGCTGGAGTTCCTTCAGCAGGCCACCAAGGGGCAAGCGTTACCCACCCCAGACCAAGATCATGGCTACCACAGCCTGGAGGAGGAACAGAACTTGCTCCGGATGGATCTGAAATCCGGCGAAGATAGTCCCACGCTGTGTGTTCCCTCTGTTGGATCCCTTCCCGAAACCGCCCAGGAACCCACCGAAGGAAGAATCGCATCGTTGACTACAGAGGTTCCAGTCTCTTTGGAAAAGCCGGACCCCTTGGAAGGAAGGCTGTCTGGTGAGATACCAGTGGAGAAAGAGCCTGGAGAGGACCAAAGAAGTGTTGGGGACTCCTCAGACCTAGAAAATGACCTTCCCATTTCCACCAGGCCAGCTTGTAGTAACAGACTGATAGATTACATTTTGGGGGGAACATCCAGTGACCTAGAAGTGAGTTCTGACTCCGGAGGTGAGGATTGGGATGAGGAAGCTGAGGATGATGGTTTCGATAGTGACCGCTCACGCTCAGAATCAGACCTTGAACAGGACTCTGAAGGGCTTCACCTTTGGAACTCTTTCCAAAGTGTAGATCCTTATAATCCCCAGAACTTTAGGGCAACAATTCAGACTGCAGCCAGAATTGTTCCCGGAGACCCTCCTGACTCAGAGGAGGATTCGTCTGACAAGTCTGATGTGGAGAATTCTCCCCAGACTGGAAGCCTTCCCGAGTCTCCTGACCATAATTCTGGGGAGGAAGAGGACTGGGAATCTAGTGCAGATGAAGCAGAGAGTCTCAGGCTGTGGAACTCTTTCTGTCATTCCGATGACCCCTACAGCCTTCTAAATTTTAAGGCTCCTTTTCAAACATCAGGGAAAACTTGGAAAGGCTGTCGTGACTCAGAGAGGCCGTCTGAGCCTACTGTGGCCATTTCTGGTCGTCACACGGTATTATCTTGTGAGGTGCAGCTGTTAGGCAGCCGAGAGAGGGAAGGTCCAGACTTGGTACCGGGTGGGGTTCATTCTGGAGAAAGACACAAGCGTATCAAGAAAAAAAAGGTTGGTTTCTTTTCTTCTTTTTTTAATGTGCCTGATGACTTGTACTGTTTTGTTATGGTTAAATACGCTAACATGGCTCTCCAGGAGACAGAGTAGTGCATGTTTTTGAGGAAGGACTCTAACCTTGTGTACTTGGATTAAGAAGCGACACCGCCACCCCATCCCCACCTGACAGGCCCCCACTGCCTTCTTCCCTTCTATGGAACGTCGTCATTCCTCTCCAAATCGAAGTTGCTGGGTTATTGATGCTAGCAGAAAAGTGCCCTTTCCGTCTGGGTTTGTAGCTCTGGGTTTTATTCACAGGATTAACGGTGTCTTCATTCCTGTTAAGAGCCCAGTGGGATGATAGTACCAAGTAGCAAGTTTGCCATGAAAGAAGATGCTAATTTCAATATAAAAACTTTTGACATGAACATGATTTTGCTTGACGGTAAAAGAAAAATACAGAAAATAGTACTTCCGTTTCCTGAGAATGCAGTACTAGTTATCATTGGCCACTTACAGGTTAATAATCATCTGTAATGATGGTGGTTACCTATTTGGTTTATCTTGAGGACCTGCTTCCTGTACCTAAGCTAGTCTTAAAACTTCATGGAACATTTTACTCTTTCAACACCTTGTCAAGTTCATCTTATTTGGGGAGGTCATTAGAATTGCTTTATTTTTTCCCTCTACTATTTATTCAGCGAAAGTTGTTTTTTTAATTAAAAAAATATTTATTTGACAGAGGGAGAAGCAGGCTTCCCACTGAGCAGGGCTCCATTCCAGGACCCCAGGATCATGACCTGAGCCAAACAAGACAGCCACCCAGGTGCCCTTCAGTGAAAGTTATTAATTGGAGAGAAATTTCCCCCAAAACACAGGGTATCTTTTACTGTAGAGGGATTTTTTAAAGTTTCGTGTACACTTATTTGGAAAGAGAAAGGAGGGTAAATTATTCTTGACCTCAGATTCTGCCGCATCAGAAAGTTTCAGGTGGATAGTGCTGTAATCTATTAGCTCCAGATGGCCGGCTTAATGCTGTGAGAGTTCTTCCTGGGTAGAAAATATCTCTACAGGTGATAACCTGTGGAATTGGTCATGTTAATAATTTAGTTCACCCTTCTGTAAGTACTGTCATGAAAGATCTTTTTATTTGTAAGGGGACCCTGACAAAATGACCTGTTTGGTGAATAGTTTTAAAAAAACCTATTAGTGAATAGGTTGAAACCTATTAGTAAACCTGTAGGTAAACCTGTTAGTGAATAGGTTAACTTGTGGCCTGATGTAACATGGAGTGATGGAATGAGCGTGTGGTGTCTGGAGGCCTGTGTTCCCTCCTGCTGAGTGGGTAGGGCCAAGAAATTTGGGAAAACAGCCAGACCTGCAAAGTAACTTGACTTCTCATGGCCTCGATTCACTCGTTTATCTGTTGGGAATAATAATTATAAATGTGTGAATTATTGCATGATTTAAATGAGATGAGTGTGCAAAACTCCTAATTCATCACCTTGCCTTTAATTGGTAGCTGTTCAGGGACCTCAGGCCAGTCTCATGTTTCATTTTAGCTTGCTTATTGAGCAAAAATGGGATGAGTCAAGTAGATATGAGACTACTGATTGTGAACAAGAAGCAACATTTATAAAAGGTTATGTCTAAAATATGGTAGAATTATTTGGCAGCCTTTGACAACAAGTGCCTGTCTTGAGGTATGTGGGACTCATGGGTAGTGCTTGATTCTTAGAATGAGAATTAAACCGCCTGTATCAGTGACATAGTGCAGATTGTGGAGCCACACTCCGGGTTTGAATCCTGATCACGACACCAGAGGGAAGTGGTGTGGTTGGAAACAAGTTAGTTAACCTTACTTTCTTTACCTATCTGACGGAGGTGGCAGTAGTACAGACCGTTTAGGGTTGGTGTGAGGATTAAATGAGATAAAAATTGTGAAGTCCTCTGAAATGAGCCTGGCCTATGGTAAACATAGATAAATGCTGCTGTTGTTACTTACTTTAGTGACACAATGAGTGAGTAACTCTAGAATGCAATATCTAGTAAGATGTTACATACCTGCTAATTGTCCTCGAGGGCATTCCATGGCCTGATGTAAAGGGAATGAAAGGAGTAGGCCACGGTGGGATTAGCTGATGTAACTGTTGAACATATTTTAAAGCAAGTATTTACTTCTGGAGTTTGCTGTGTTCGCAAGAAATTTATTTATTTGTTTATTTGAGAGAAAGGCAGACTCCCCGCTGAGCAGGGAGCCTGATGTGGGACTCAATCCCAGGACCCTGAGATCATACCTGAGCCGAAGGCAGACGCTTAAGTAGCTGAGCCACCCAGATGCCCCTTGAAAAAAATTTCTATGGTAGAAATTAAGTAGGGATTAAAAGGGACTTTCATTCATTACATGAAATCCTATATTTAGTATTTACAGTATAGTAAATAAAATACAGTATTTACAATTGCATGTGTATACAGTAGTAGCAGATTGAGGAGGAATACAAAGAGATTTTCATCTCAACTAGAATGTCTCTTCTTTTAATATAACCTTAAAGATAGGTTAATTGGCTGTATTTTGTTTATTAGGTAACTTTTTCTATAGTCTGATTACAAAACTAATGAAAGAGTAACACTGTGTTTATGGTGCAGAAATTGGAAAGTACTGAAAAGTGAAATTGTATTTAAAAGGAAAAAGGAAGACTGGAAATTGGTGAAGATCTTGTTGAAACTTTTGTGCTGTTCTCAAAGCATTGACTAACGTTGACTAATAACTATTGTGAATATGTCTGAAAAAAATTTGGGTAACATTTGTCATTTTGGAAGAAGAGTGTCACAGAACGGTATTTTCCTAAGGATTATAAAAAAAAAAAGTCCAGCACTCATAACATCAGGAAATTCTCAGTTCCTCATCTGGATTCATTTTATTAACACCAAAAGCCAAGAGGAAGGAGGTGGGATGACAGAATGGCAAGAGGGAGTCGGGAATATGTGTGTGTATGTGTGAAGGAAATCAAGATGGAGTTTGTTCACTTTTTTTTTTTTTTTTGACTGAGATGCCGTCCAGTCAGAACTTCTTTTTTTCTTGTTACAGTTGAAACCACATGTTTCTGTAAGATACTTGGATATTTGATATTCTGAAAGAATTAGCATGAAGGGTTAATAACTTCAGTGATGATTTTAAGAGTGTAGAGCATGATTAAAATTAGTCTTTGTCTTTATAGGTAACCTTCCTTGAAGAAGTTACTGAGTATTATATAAGTGGTGATGAGGACCGCAAAGGACCATGGGAAGAATTTGCTCGGGATGCATTCAGGTTCCAGAAACGAATTCGAGAAACAGAAAATGCTATTGGATATTGCTTGACGTTTGAGCACAGAGAAAGAATGTTTAATAGACTCCAGGAAAGATGCTTCAAAGAACTTAATGCTTTCAAGCAATGTTAAGATGATTTGGTGGCCTCTAACTCATGCATACACTACCTCTTACTTGAGAGGTTTCTTTTAAAAACAAAAAATTGGCAGCTGTCCTTTTTTGTAGAGGATATGCAACTTGGATATAGTGACCTAGTTTAATGTGTTGTGTTTTTTTTGTTTGTTTGTTTTTGTAACCGATCTCACTCAGAGATGGGCCAGGTTTGAAGGCAAGCCCTGGTAATGATGAGATGGTGTGATTCCTAATCCTCCCTTTTTTGATTCAGTTGGATGTATTTTTCAATGTCATGTGCTTGCTGAGGTGTAAAAGACCTCTTAAGGTGAAATTTTACATTTTCAAAACCTTTTTCCTTGGGAAACAATATTTATAGGGTTCAAAGCCCATTTTCCATTCTAATTTTAATTCTGTGTACCTGTCTGAAAACTTTGGGCTCTTCCCACCCAACATTCTAAAGTTAATGGGTGTTTATGTTTTCTCTCTATATTTTTTTATTTCAGTGATGTGATCCTTCTAGCTTTAACGCTAAGAAAATAATCTTGTATATGCTATGGACTTAAATTATCTTGTGTTAACTTAGTCCCTTCTAAAAATGACTTTGGGTGAACATGTGTAGTGGGTTTTTATTTCTAGGTTAAATTCTACTTGAGATCTTTCTGAGGACCGCCACAAAACTTAGGTGTGCAGTACTTTCTGCTACCTTGGGAAAGCTGCATCTTTTTCTGCCAAATTTTAATGTCTCAACACGTTTAGCTTTTGTGCAGACTGTTTCTTGGAGAGGGCTCTGTGTATGTTATTGTCATTCCAGTTCAATGGCTCTTTGTATATTTCAACAGGCAGAATTTGTAAAAAAAACTCCAGAGAGTAATATTTGCATCATAGACATTTACTTTTTAAATTTAAAGGCTGAGAATTTTCCTAGGAAGAAACTAGGAGATTTCTCAGAGCGATTTGGTTTTGTTGTATATGCTGTCAACAGAAAACCAGTGTTATTAATCTCATGCTTCAGCACTGTCACTTTTAAAACCTGTCAGGGTGACACTATAAACTTGGAAAAGGGCACTTCTGAATTTTCCAGTTTGCAATGTAAAATACAGACTTCATCAATCTCCAAGTTTATTGTGTTCTACCAGTCGAGAAGCAATGACAAGGCCTAGACTTCCCGGAAAGGATGGTACTATAGACTTACGGTACTTAGAGACTTAACAAGAAAAAGTCCCATTTTTAGCCCAGAGTTTTCTTTTGAATTGAAGTTTTTGCAGTGGCTGGTTGTCCTTGGTGTCTTCAGTTAGCTCGACTTGGTGTGCTTCTGCTAGGCTGAGGTGTCAGTGCTGATCAGCTCCTTCCTGGTCTCTTTCCACCCCACGTGCTTCTTGTTGCAGGTAACGGAAAGCCTGAGTAGAACAGGTGACCTATGTTTGAACTTGTTTCATCGTGGGAACAAATTTTTTGTTAGAAGTGCTTGCAGAATTACTACCTCAGTTTACAGTCTACCTGGTCATTATTTTATTCCTATCTGGTTTGCTCTAAGAACCGCCTCCAATAATAATACCTATATTCGTACCTAAACACGCCAGGAGTACAACAGCTTGAAAACTGGTCAGATTGTGGCAGAGCCGGTGTACGGCGTGTGTGGTGCACCTCCAACTTTCGGGAATCCTAGGGAATGCTTTGGCAGAGTTCTGTTGTAAACTAGGAAAACAGGCTGGTTTTAAGCACCAACTGTGCCCGTTGGAAAGAAGGGATCATTTGCCTTGAAGAAAGCTTTCTGAAAATGGTACGGGCATTCTTTTGAAACCAGACTGAAGTACACTGTTCTAGTTCATGGCTGAGTCTGAAATCTAGCACCTCTGCGTATTTGAAAATAATGGGATAGCTTGGCACGTACTGGATTTTGGAAACTTGTTCCCTTGGAATCCACCCTCACTACCAAATGAGTAAAAGCTTGGTGAAGAATTCTCCCATTTACTACCCTCCTTTAAAGGAAGTGATCAGACAGTGACCGAAAGGACAGAAGGGGCTGTTTTTAAGTTGGACTGAAGGAGAATAAATTCTTGTCATTTCATCCCAATCCTAGTTGTTAGAACAAAGTTAAACTTGGAAGTTGTAATTGAACATTGTATACATTTAAAGTCTTAAAACAATGGTGCTTTAAGTATCAGTGTAGTATGTGAAAGGCTTTGTACAGACAGGTAAAATTTCCTTTTCTGAGTGTTGCAATGTGATAACAGCACCTCTCCATCTTCAACTTGAAATCAAACTCTCAGATTTTATTTTTGTATAATTTAAGGAAGGTGAATTTAGGGGACTAGAAGACTAAATTGGCTTCTACAGATCCAGTGATGTAAATGTAACCAGTTTGTTGGGATTTTATAGCTAAAATTATATTTGTGTATATAACTTTAACTAATCTGTAAATTGTAATAAATATATTTGCAATTATTAAATGTTACCTGATATTTTGGTTCAAGTTTATATTGCGTGTTTCCTAATATTTTACATTAGTTTTGGGCTTACTGAGCAGAATGTTCAGGGTTAAATCAGGTTTTCTTGTAGAAGCCCTCTAAACATAGAGGTGCCCAACAAATTGCTGTGGTTTAAAAAGGTTATGTGACATGTAAATTGCATCCTGGCTTGTTGAAGGGGAGGAGTTTTAAGGGGATAAATAGGATTGCAAACCACATTTTTTTAAAAGGTTTTATTTATTTATTTGAGATAGACAGCACAGCCCAGAGGAGAATCAGAGAGAGAGAGGGAGAAGCTGACTCCAGCCTGAGCAAGGAGCCCAACCTGGGGTGCGATCCCAGGACCCTGAGATCATGATCTGAACCGAAGGCAGACGCTTAACTGACCAAGCCACCCAGACACCCCTGAAAACAACATTTTTAAAAAAAAGATTTTATTTATTTGACAGAGACAGTGACAGAGGGAACACAAGTTGGGGGAGAGAGGGAGAAGCAGGCTTCCCACTGAGCAGGGAGCCCCATGTAGGGCTGGACTCAAGGATCCGGGGATCATGACCTGAGCTGAAGGCAGCTGCTGAAAACCACATTTTAATAGAAAGGAGATTGGGTTCTTAGAGTATGAAATACCCTTAGAGACTGGGGATTTGATTCCAGAATTGGCCCCAGCCGTCCACTTCTGCAGAGAAAAGAGTAGAATAGAGTATTCACAGAGCAGTAAAATAAATTCACATGCTGGGCTTAGCATAGTATTCCCCCCAACATTTTAAAAAAGATTTTACTTATTTGAGACAGCTTGTGAGTGGGGATGGAGGCGGAGCGAGAGAAGCAGACTGCCTGCTGGGCAGGGATATTGACACACCATCCCAGGACTCTGGGATCATGACTGAGCCACCCAGATGCCTCTAGCATTTCTCTTAAGGAGCAGGTAAACAAACTTTTTTCTAGTTGGTGCATTATTATTAATGATAACCATGGTATTGTAAATTGTGGGCAGGGATACTGACACACCATCCCAGGACTCTGGGATCATGACTGAGCCACCCAGATGCCTCTAGCATTTCTCTTAAGGAGCGGGTAAACAAACTTTTCTCTAGTTGGTGCATTATTATTAATGATAACCATGGTATTGTAAATTGTGGGCAGGGATACTGACACACCATCCCAGGACCCTGGGATCATGACTGAGCCACCCAGATGCCTCTAGCATTTCTCTTAAGGAGCAGGTAAACAAACTTTTCTCTAGTTGGTGCATTATTATTAATGATAACATGGTATTGTAAATTGTGGTGTACTGCCATTTACGATGTTGCATAAATGTGACGGTAGCATCAGAAAATTCAAACTTTGGGGACGCCTGAGTGGTTCAGTTGGTTAAGCCGCTGCCTTTGGTCAAGTCATGATCCCAAGGCCCTGGGATTGAGTCCCACATCGGGCTCCTTGCTCAGCAACGAGCCTGCTTCTCTCGCTGCCTCTGCCTGCCTCTCTGCCTGCTTGTGTGTACTCTCTCTATCTCTGGCAAATAAATTAAAAAAAAAAAAAAAAAAGGAAATTCAAACTTTGTACCCTGAAAAAAGACAAACATTTTGGTTATAACAATCCTATTAATGGATTAAGGCATAATAGCATTCTTCATTTAGGTACTTGGATCTTTTTAGCTAATGAAGAAAAATTTGTTAAAGATTTATTTCTGAACTGGAAGGAAAGAAACATAATTGCAAGTAACAACCATTTAGTACAAATTGAATTGACAGCCCCAGGTTATACTTTTGTTACCATCTTGGGGTTAATGTAAGCAAATTTGGCTATCTCTCTCCAGGAAGATTTATGAATATAGCCATATTCACATCAAGCCAGATTTATTGCTGTGACTCTGATATATAGAAATTGTGCCTTTTTTTTTCTACTTAAAGAGAAAGTTTAAAGCAAATACTAATTGCTGACCTCAAATTTTGACAGCTACAGATTTAGGAATTTGCTGGTCTCATTTGGAGACTTCCTTTGGATCCCCTCTACCTTTTAAAAATAAAAGAAAATATTCAATTTTTTTCTCACAAAAAATGTTATTTATAAAAGTAATATAGAAATCTATAAAAGCATTCTTACATTGTTAAAGAAGTGTGCTGCCCAGGGTACCTTTTTTTTTTTTTTTTTTTCTTTTAGGACTTTTATTTATTTGACAGAAAGATCACAAGTAGGCTGAGCAGCAGGCAGAGGGGAGGGGAAGCAGGTTCCCTTCAGGGCTCGATCCCAGGACCCTGAGATCATGACCTGAGCCGAAGGCAGAGGCTTAACCCATTGAGTCCCCCAGGTGCCCCCACAGGGTACCTTTTTGAGGTGAGAGACTTATTTTTATATGTCTAGAGAGGTTTTGATATTTTTCATTTTAAGGATTTTAACACAAAGGTTAGTTGTTTGGAATCCTTCTGTATTGGTAATTAGGATCTTTTCCTTATGGACTCAGTTGAATGCTTTGTGATGTATACAAAACATCAGTCTTTTTCTGTCTGAATTTGCTCTGGGGAGGCTAAGTTTGTGTGGGTCACTTGTGACTTTAAAATACAAAGTAGCAGGTTACCAAAATCTATAGCAATAGGGGGAACAAGTGGATAAACAGATCCTTTCTAATCCTGTTCACTTTGAGGGTTCATCAAGCAAGACTTACATTGTTTTCAATCAATATATTTTAATTACAAGTTTGCTATCAGGGAATTTAAAGAAGAAACTATTGTACACATGTGGTGGAGAATAGGGGGGCAGAAGTGGAGGTATCTGTCACTGCAATAAATTGAGTTGCATCACTGTTTTACCATGAGCAGACTCAATCTCACCAGGAAAGATAGGGGAAACTAGGTTTATGGAAAGCGCGGTGTCTGAACCGTGGGAAAGATCCCTCTGGGTCTGATGAGGACAAGGTTTAGAAAGCCGAGCTACAAGGGGCAAACTTGGGAGTGATTTATCAGGTCTTGGGTGTTTTTTGCTTTAAAAAAAAATTTTTTTTTTAAATTTTTAAGATTTTATTTATTTATTTGTCAGAGAGAGAGAGAGCCCAAGCAGGGGGAGCAGCAGGCAGAGGGAGAAGCAGGATCCCCGGTGAGCAGGGAACCTGATGTGGGACTCTATTCCAGGACACGGGAATCAGGATCTGAGCCCAAGACAGTCACCCAGTCGGTTGACTGAGCCACTCAGGCATTCCCAGGTTTTGTTCTTTTATTATTTTATTTTATTTTATTATTACTATTTTTTTTAGTTCCTCTCACCCCCAGGGGCTCCTCAACCTGGGGCAGTTTTGTTATTTCAATCTTTTACTCTTTCCTTTGTCTTAGTACTTTCCTTTTCTCCGTCTCCTCCTGCCTTTGCTGAATATATATATATATATATATATATATATATATATATATATACATATATATATACATACTGTTCTTTTGTAGATCCTTCTCTAGAAGATGATAGGGACCTCCACAGCAAAAGAACAGAACAGCACAATTTCCCAAGGTGTGCATTCATTAGAGCTACTATCCTCCAAGAGGAAGAAAGAACCTCACAGAGTTCTTAACTCTCTCCAGAGCTTGCTGTATACTTTCCCACCAGAACCTTAGGTTGCCATGTATGTGGTTTGGGACAGGATTCATTTTCAGAAATATCCCAAAGGTGTTCAGGGTCAAGGAAAAAGGTGATGGTAAAGCTGCAGGTAGTGTGCTGCTTTGAGTTAAACCTGCTTTGCTTTCTTTCTTTCTTTTTTTTTTTAAGATTTTATTTATTTATTTGACAGAGAGATCACAAGCAGGCAGGCAGAGAGAGAGGGGGAAGCAGGCTCCCTGCTAAGCAGAGAGCCCGATGTGGGGCTCGACCCCAGGACCCTGAGACCATGACTTAAGTTGAAGGCAGAGGCTTAAACCACTGAGCCACCCAGGTGCCCCTGGTTTCTTTTTAAGATCTTTTTTTTTTTTTTTAAAGATTTTATTTATTATTTATTTGACAGACAGAGGTCACAAGTAGGCAGAGCAGCAGGCAGAGAGACAGGAAGAAGCAGGCTTCCCGCTGAGCAGAGAGCCCGATGCGGGGCACCCCTAAGATCTTATTTTTAAGTAATCTCTACACTCAATGTGGGGCTCAAAGTCATAACCCCGAGATGAAGAGTCAGTCGCATGCCCCACCGACTGGCATCCCCCAAGCCTGCTTTTCTTGATGGAGTTCATACATTGGCTCTGCAGGCAAAAACCAGAGAGGAGGCCCCCAGAAGTTTGGAAAACTCATGGATATTTATTCTGGAAGGTGGTCTTTATCTTTATTATTTATTTATTTAAAGATTTTGGGGCACCTGGGTGGCTCAGTGGTTTAAAGCCTCTGCCTTCGGCTCAGGTCATGGTTCCAGAGTCCTGGGATCGAGCCCTGCATTGGGCTCTCTGCTCAGCGGGAAGCCTGCTTCCTCCTGTCTCTCTGCCTGCTGCTCTGCCTACTTGTGATCTCTGTCTGTCAAATAAATAAATAAAATCTTAAAAAAAAAAGATTTTTATTTATCCATTTGAGAGAGCAGAGAGAGAGACAGAGAGAGAGAGGAAGAGAGAAAGAGAGCATGGCAGCGGGAGGGAGGGACGGAGGGAGAGGGAGAAGCAGACTCCCTGATGAACAGGGCACAAGATGGGGAGCGCAATCCTAGGACCTGGAGATCATGACCTGAGCTGAAGACAGATGCTTAACTAACTGAGCCACCTGGGTGTTCCGATTTTTTTTTTTTAAATACAGGTTTTTGTTTTTGTTTTTTTTAAAGATTTTATTTATTTATTTGACAGAGAGAGATCACAGGTAGGTAGAGAGACTGGCAGAGAGAGAGAGAGCGGGAAGCAGGCTCCCTGCTGAGCAGAGAGCCCGATGTGGGACTCGATCCCAGGACCCTGAGATCATGACCTGAGCCGAAGGCAGCGGCTTAACCTACTGAGCCACCCAGGCGCCCCCCGATTTTTTTTTTTAAGATTTTATTTATTTATCAGAGAGAGAGAGGGGGAGAGAGCGAGCACAGGCAGACAGAATGGCAGGCAGTGGCAGAGGGAGAAGCAGGCTCCCTGCTGAGCAAGGAACCCGACGTGGGACTCGATCCCAGGACGCTGGGACCATGACCTGAGCCAAAGGCAGCTGCCCAACCAACTGAGCCATCCAGGCGTCCCACCGATTTTTTTTTTTAAGTAGGCTCCACGCCCAGTGTGGAGCATGGGACTTAAAAAGTCAGGACCTGGAGCTCAAGAGTTGAATGCTTAACTAACTGAGGCACTCAGGCATCCCAGGAATGGTTGCCTTTAAAAACATTTCATTATGAGGGGGCACCTGGATGGCCCAGCTGGTTAAGTGTCTGCCTTTGGCTCAGGTCATGATCCCAGGCTCCCTGCTCACTGGGAGTCTGCCTCTCTCTCTGCCCACCCCCACTAATGCTCTCTCTCTTGCTCACTCTCAAATAAGTAAATAAAATCTTCTTAAAAAAAATTTCATCATGAGAAGATGAGCTCGTCTTTGGATCTCAAAAGCACCTCCAAGAGACCTCTCACTGACCTATCCACAACCCTTTCTTTCCCTCTCACTTTACCCTTTTAAATTATGTTCATTTTGACCTCATCTTGGCAACATCTGCACCTGTTCTTGTGTGTGCCTCCGTCATTAATCAGTAAATGCTGTGAGGGCAGGGATCTTGTGTGTTGTGTGTCTTGTTTACAGGCCTAGAGCCTAGAACTGTAGATATACAACAAAGATTTGAATGGGTTAATCACATTTTTTTAAGTTTTTTTTTTTTTTTAGGGGGCACCTGGGTGGCTGGGGTTCAGGTTGTGGTCTCAGGGTCCTGGGATTGAGCCCCCGCATCGGGGAGCCTGCCTCCCTGCCACCCTCTGCCTTCTTTCTGCCCACTTGTTCTCTCTCTCTCTCTCTTTCTGTCAAATAAATAAATAAATCTTAAAAAAAAAAGTTTATTTTTTTTAGTAATCTCTACACCCAAAGTGGGGTTCAAACTCCACAGCCCCAAGATCAGGAGTCACATGCTCTTCCTACTGAACCAGCCAGGTGCTAAGAATTAATGACTGTCCTAAAGTCACCTTTCATACAGCCTTTACTGAGATTACATCAACCCAGCCATGTCTGATTAGATACAAATGTGCCACGATCGTAGCTGATACCGAATCACGGAACCGAAAGGTCTTTACAGAGAACTTGCAGTAAGCTCTACATTTGCAGAATGTAATTACAAATTTCAACCCGGCTAGGGATACCACATCAATTAATTCGAGTCTCATTAATCAGGTGCAGGTTAACTTACGAATTTCATATGTGAGCAAATCAGCTGAGACGTTTCTTTTCCAGAATTAGTATTCTGTATTAATACCAAAGTATTAATACAGCACTGGCAGCTTCGGTTCTATTCATTGGTAGCCAAAGATCAGCGGCGGGTTTCTCGAGATGCTCCGTTGCGTCCACTAGATGGCGCTACCATCTCGGCGTGGCGGACGGATCCCCGTGATTAGTAAAGTGACGGCTCTTGCTCCCTTGGAGGTCATTCCCTGGGTGTGTAAACAAGCTGGAGAAATGCCCTGCCCACGCCAGGCCTGCCCGTGGTGACTCCACCTTTATGTGGTAACCGTCCTTTCTGTGAATACTGTTCCTTAAGGGAGAACCACGATTTGTAGCTGGACACAAACAAGTACATTGCTCCTACTCTCCATGGAGGGAGGATAATTAGGACATTGGGGGTGAAATGGTAGAGGCAGAGCTACGGATGTTTGTTGGGTTTTCTGGGTCGGGGGTTTGACAGTGAGGGCTTCATCTCCCTCAGTTATCTGCTCAGCATTCCGCTGTCTCTTGCATTCCTGTGAACCTGGGCAGTCATACTCAGGGCGCGGAGAGAGAAGGTGCCACATTGCCTAAGGTATGGCGAGTCACTCTGTCTGATCACGGAGTCCTCGTACATGGGACTGGCTTGGAAGGAGAGAAAGATCCTAAAGAACTGCTGGGCTGGGGTCTCCTGCTGTTCTCTGTGTCCATCTTGGAGCTGGTAAGCCGAGGTCCCGTGCCTATCCCAGACTGTTCTTTGGTAAGCTGGTACTGGCCCCAGGGGCTGCCCCCAGGGCCCTTCCGGTGTGCGAATGGAAGGCCCTTGTGTGTGTGCATACAGTTTTCCTCTACCTGCCGTGGCTGCCCCACCTTTCAAGTCTATTATAGTGGTGCTTTTTCTGCCTTTTGTTTCTGCTTGATTTGACTGAGTAGGAAGCATAGGAGGTGTTTTGTTTTGGGGGGGTATTGGAGGTAGGGTTTTTTGGTACCTTCAGGAATTTACAGAGGGGTTTTTTTCTTTTGTTTTGTTGATTTCCGATTGCCCCATGTTTTTAGACACCTGCCTCTGAACAGCTATGACCTTCCCCAAGACAACCTGCTGTGAGTCACAGCGTGATCAGCCTGGGGGGTGTGGCCCAGTAATGCCTGAGAGATGGTAGTTTTTTTAGAAGAATATTGGCTTACAGAAGACAGGTCCTGCTGGGAAGTCAAAGGGCTGAAGCAGGTGCATGTACTTGCAGTTAATTTCCCAGGTCATTTCAGGTGGGATGACAAGTTCCGCTGGTGTCCCTTCTTATGCCTCCCAGCTGGCGTAGACCCCTTCAGGGTCCATTGGGAATATTTACCTTCCTTGATCAGGTTTCATCCTCCCCCTAAAGGCTTCCCTGATGATGACTCCATCTGTGTTTCCTCACGGAGTTTATTACATTGTTTTCAGTGTCACAGCCCCCTGTCCCCTTTCCTCTCACTGTTCATGTCACACTGAGTTGTAACTGTTTGCATTTCCATTTCTTCCTGCAGACGGTCCCTTCTTTGCTGGAAGGGTCCTTAGCATCCTAACCAGAATGTCTTAGGTGCACAATATACTTTGCTTTAACTCCAGTGACAGTTTCCAGAGCCACCTTCTCCCAGCGGACAGTCTCCCCGCCAACATACACAATTAAGTAATGTGTTGATTCGGGTGTTTCAAAAAAGTAATTAAATGTGTGGAAAGCTCTATCTTTGGTGCATACATCATGCTTATTGATAGTACTTGAGATGTTTTTGAGAAGCTAGTACTACTAGTGGTGACTTTAAACCTATGGTTTTAAATCATTTGATGTCATGTCTTCATTACTAACCTTTCAAGTGACAGCATGAGGTTCATTGAAACTCGATCAGTCATGAAATGCACTTCCTCATTGGGTAAAATAGAGCATTTCAATTATGCAAAAAATGTTCCCTCATGCTCTCCCCGCCTCCCCCCCCCCCCCCCCCCCCCCCCCGCCCAGTAAGATCTATGTGCAACGTGGGGCTTTAACTCAAGACTCTGAAATCCACAGCTTCATGCTCTATGGACAGGACCGAGCGAGCCAGGTGCCCCTCCCTCATACTCTCCTATTCAACCAGCCCAACAGCTTTTGGCAGCCAATGATCTGCTTTTGGTCACTATTTTACCTTTTCTAGAGTTTCATAAAAATGGCAGTTTACATACAGTTATGTACCCTTTTGTGTCTGGCTTGCTTAATCTGGTGTCCTACTTTTGAAATCCCTTTCTGGTATTGGGTTTATTGGTCATCCACCCTTTAAACTGCTGGCCAGTATCTCAGTGTATGAGCTCACCACAATTCATTCATTCATTCACTAGGAGGTGGACAGTTGGTTTGTTTACAGTTTGTGGCTATCGTGACTAAAGCTGCTGTGAACATTGCCATACAAGTGTTTCTGTGGACACACATTTTCAGTCCTTTTGGATGAATGTAGGAGTGAGATGGCCGGATCATATGGTAAGTATATGTTTGACCTTATAAGGAAAGCACTTCCAGTTTCCCACAGTGGCTGTACCACTTGGCAGCGATGGACCCACGTGCTTCCTACCACTTGATATTGTAAGTCTTTTGAAGTTTAGCTATTCTGGTGGGTGAATAGTGGTAATCTTACTCTAGTATAAATTTGCATTTCCTTGATACTTAATGGTATAGAGCATCTTTTCACATGTTTATTTGTAATAGCAAATATCCACCTTGGTGGTGATCTTAGGTTTATTTTATTAGCCAAGATTTTATGTGTGTGTGTGTGTGTGTGTGTGTGTGTATTTGGGGGCTTAGATAGAAAGCCCTTACCATGTATATGTTTTGCAAATATTTTCTCCCAGTCTCCCTTTACATTTTCCTAATAATGTCATTTAAGGAGTCCAGTTTATCGATTCTTTTTTCCACAGTCCGTGCTTTTTGCGCCATTTCTCAAAACTCTTTTCCTAATGCAAGGTTACAAATATTTTTGCTAACCTTTTCTTCTAGAAATTTTATAGATTTAACTCTGATATTTAAGTCTATGATCCATTTAAAAAAATAGATTTATTTAGTTTTAGAGAGGGTGAGAGAGAGCGTAAGTATGGGGAAAGGCAGGGGGAGAGGGAGAGAATCTCAAGCAGACTCTGTGCTGAGCTTGGAGCCTGACGAGGTGCTCCATCCCATGACCCTGAGATCATGACCTGAGCTGAAACCCAGAGTTGGACGCTTAACTGACTGAGCCACCCAGGTGCCCCTACAATCCATTTTGAGTTAACTTTTGTATATGGTATGAAGTAACAGTTGAAATTCATGTTTCTGCATATAGATAGTCAACTGCTGAAAAGACTATCCTTTCTCCATTGAATAATCTTGGCATATTTAAAAAAAATTAGTTGACTATATGTTTGGGTTTATGTCCGGACCCTCTTTTTTACTGATTTGTATCTCTGTCCTTACATGAACACCACACTGTCTTGATTACTATAACTTTTTGGTAAATCTTGGAATCACTTTTTCCTTTTCTGAAATTGTCTCAGCTCTCCTTTGCATTTGTATTCAAATTTTAGAGCCAGTGTATGAATATTAATTCTACCAAAAAAAAAAAAGGCTGCTGAGTTATTGAATGGGAGTACACTGACTTTAGAGATTAATTTAAGTAGAATTGACCACTTAATAATACTGACTCTTCTGATTCATACTGCATTTATTTGGCTCTTTTGAAAGTTTTCTCAGCAGTGTTGTGTACTTTTCAAAATACTGATCTTGTACATATTTTGTCCCTAAATATTTCTCTTTTTGATAATATTATAGAGTATACTTTTTAAAAATTCAATGTCTAGTTCTTTACTACAATTAATATATGGAGATGTAATTTTTGTATATTGGTCTTGTATCCTGTGACCTTAAGGTTTTATACATTGATAATTAGATCTTAGAGTAAATAAAATCTGTATGCCTTTTATTTCTTTTTTTTCTTGTATTACTGTGCCGGCTAGGATATTTAGTACATTGTTGAATAGAAATGGTGAGAGCATAGTCTTGCCAGTAGGATTGGTGTTTCCTTTTCTTTCATTCCTAGTGTTTGTAATTTATGTCTTTTCTCCTTCTCCTTTTTATTTCTCATCAGTTTGGCTAAAGGTTTATCAATTTTATTGATCTTTATAAAGAACCAGCTTTTGGTTTCATTGATTTTTCTCTATTATTTTGCTGTGCGCTGTGTTCCAGTCCACTAACTTCTGATTTGTAGTCCATTTCCTTCTTTCTGCCATGAATTACGTGATCTATTTTATATATCTCGATTTACAGATGCAGAACCTACCCAAGGTTACACAGCTCGGAAGAATGCCCGAGAATGGGCACTTACACCCAGCCTGGCTCCGGCAGTCCCTGCTGCTCTCCTTTCCCCAACTCTTCATAGATGAGATGGAGATAGGGTTAGAGTTCGAATAAATGAGTACTCTTAATTGGGTACATGCTGGGGAAAGGGAGCAATGAAAGGGTAGGGGGCCAAAGGACATTTTGAGTAGGAAAAACAGCTTTAGGGAAAATGTAAAAAGGGAAGAATATAGAAAGCATGTTGGGGGAATGGCTAAGAGGCGAGTCAAGCAGGGTATGGGTTGTACGGGATGGAGAAATGTCGTGGAGGGTAAAGTTGTTACTCTAAATGGTAGAGTACTTTGAAGGTCATGCTAAAATTTGATCTGTTTCATTCTACATGAGACAAGCCAGCAAGGTAGTGACATGGTCAAACTTGTTCCTTTGGATTACCTCTTGGGTCATTGGGTGGATGGATTGAGCTGAGGAGAAGCTAGAATGGATCAAGTGGAACGGTCTTCTACAAGTATGGATATGAAGTAATGAGCTCAACCAGAGGTACGGTTAGACCGGAAGGGAGGAGTTATAGAGGTATTAAGAGTTGGCAGGACTCAGAGGCTGATTAGATAAAGGGAAAGGAGAAATTATAGATGTGTCATCTTTCCTATCTCTGGTAACAAAGAGGAGGGTGATGTTATTAATTGAGCTAGGGAATTCTGAAAGAGGAGTAGGTTGGTGGAGGGAGATGTAAGAACTCTGCTTTACATGCATAACTGATCATTTTTAGCATCTTCTCCATCTGCAGGAAGCAGCCAGTTGAGCCATCTAAGGGAGATTCTGTAGGGCAGTTCCAGTGGAGGAGGGAAAGAAAGGAATGGTTTGGGTAAAGAGAGATGGAATTCACAGACCAAAAGCAGGTTTGGAATGATTTCCCTGAGCAGAAAATAGCATGGAGGTTTGGAGAGGTCTTAGGAGTAGCTTGGATCAGCACTTGGTTCCCCTATCAAAACCCCTATCAACTACCCTATCCAAATTTTCTCCCAGGTCTAAGCTTGGTCAAGAATCAGCTGACCCTTCAAGGAGCTGTGAAGGCTTGAGCCAGGAGCATTATGGGAGGTGGCCAGGGTGGAAAGAAGATTAAAGGATCCCTCCTAGATCTTTCAGACTCCTGGGAGCTCCTTATGACTCTAGAGGCTGGAGGAGTGGCTCAGGAGTGATTGAGATCAAATCTCCTGGCACCCTCGTGGGATGAGGACCCAGAGCAGATCACATTTTATTTAAAATAATAAAAGATTATGGGGTGTCTGTTTGGCTCAGTCAGGTGAGCATTCAACTCTTGATCTCAGGATCAGGAGTTCAAGCCCCACGTTGGGTATAAAACTTTGTTTAAAAAATGAGAGGAAAAGAAAACATTATGACATTTCTTACTCCCCAGCATACTCATAAGTGTTAGGACTACTCAGTTTAGAAAGTTTGATTTATGTATCTGTCTCTCAGTAAACCATAAACTCCTAAAGATTCACTGGGCCCAGTGCCTAGCCAGAGCTTGGCTGACTCTCATTAATTTGTCCATTCAGTGTCTTTTATGAACACAGAGAGAGAGACCCTGTACTGTGGTTGAGTATTCTTTTATTCATCAGAGATTTACTGAGTACTTACTGTGTGCCGAGCCAAGAGCAGAGAACACAGATGTGAACAAGACTGGCAAGGTCTTTACTCTCAAGCTTACGTCTTAGATGGGGGAGTTGATATACACAAACAAAAAAATGGAACAAGATAGCATCAGGTGGTGATGCAAGCCTTGAAGATAATGGAAGAGAAAAATCTGATAGGGAGAAACTTGGGGAATGACTCTGGACATATTCATGAGGGTAACTTTGACCTCATACCTGAATGGTAGGAGGGAGTGAATCATGAGGTGATTGGGGGAAGGGAGGGTTGGGAAGAAGGGGGAGTGAACTAGGAGATGATAGTGGATGGGAGTCAAGGGCCAGATCATGTAGAGCTTACAGAAAAAGGAAATTCTAAGTGTAATTGGAATGTTTGATCTGGTAGATATGTGGTGCTATAATCATATTTTCTCTTTGTGAAGATCCTCTGGCTCTTGTATGAAAAATGAGTGGGCCAAATGAGGAAGGAAGGAGACCAGATGAACAGGGTATTGGGAGGGTCTAGGTGGGACATGATGGAGGCTTGGTCCAGGTGATGGTGGAGGTGGAAAGAGGGTATATCTGGATGGAGGTCCAGCCAATTGGACATAGAATGTGAGATAATGGAGGAGATCTTGGGTGACTCCTGGGTGAGATCATCAACCATCTTGGTTTGCCTGAGACTGAGGAGTTTCCTGGAACAGGGTTTTCAGGGTTAAAACAAAGACAAGTCCCAGGGAAACCAGGACAGGTGGTCACACTACTCCTAGGTTTGGGGGCCAAGCAATGAAGTGATTATTGATTGTGCTGTATACTGAAATAAAGAGCACTCCAGGAGAACAGATTTGGAGCCATACATCAAGAATTCTAACATCCATGTGGAGGAGCGGACAACTGGGTATATGCATCTGAAGCCCAAGGGAAAGGTTAGATTCAAATAGAAATCTGGGAGCCAGCAGCCTGTAGATGGAATTTAACACAGTGGGGGAGATCACCCAGGGAGAGTGTGTACGTAGAGTACGGAATCAGGTTGAGGGTGAAATTTGGATTCTCCCAACATTTTGAGGTTAAGCAGAAGGGAAGCAGTTATGCAAGAGATTAAGAAGGAATAGGCAGTGAAGCGGGAGGTAAACCAGGAGAATGTAGTATCGTGAAAGCCTGGAGGAAAAAAAAGAGTTTCCTGAAGGTCAGAATGGCCAAATATTGCTCAGTACAATGAATACAAAAAAGTGGACTTAATAAAGACAGTCCCTGAGAGACAGAGAGAGAGAGAGAGAGAGAGAGAGAGAGAGAGAAACCAAGAAACAGACTCTTAACTACAGAGAACAAACTGGTGGGTTACCAGAGGGGAGGGGGCAGGGGGTGGGTGAAACAGTGATGTGTCCTGATGAGCGCAGGTGATTAAAATAAAAACAGGAAAGGAAGGGAGGGAGACTGTCCGTGCTCCCAAGGAGTTCTAGTCTTGTGGGGCGACTGAAAGTCCATTGCCATACAGGGATGACCAGCACAGGATGCCGGGCAAGGACGGGGGACTCCTCTCTAGGCTGCACCTTGCAGGAGAGTGGAAAACAAGAGCCGACAGAGGCGGGTTCTGCAGGCGGAGAACCCCCCGCTTCCCCGCACAAAGGCATGGGCCACTGTAGGGGTTTCTGGGACGGCTGGGGGAACAGACAGTGGGTACCCAGGGCAGGGGTCCAGCTGCCAAACGCATCACCCAAGATGAGATCCCTAAAGCGTCTGTTGGACTTCGTGAGCTGGAAATAAGTGCTTATCTTCATAAGCACTTAACAGCCTAGTTTTACCCATGTTCAAGGAGCTGCGGGGGGCAGAAGCCAGACTGTGAGTAACTGGGAGGCACAGAATGGGGCACTGGGGGAAGTGGAAGGAAGGAGAGTAGGGGATATGGTAGCTGCGGGCGGGGGTGGGCGTGGGAGCGGGGCTTACTGAGCAGGCACGTGCATCTGCATGTGTGCGTGTGCGTGTGCACACATGCTTGAGGGGAACAGACACCAGAAGAGAGGGAACGTGTGACAGTACAGGGGAGAGGAGACATCTGACGGAGGAAGCTGTCTGAGGAGCCGGTGAGGGACAGGCGCTCACGAGATGCGAACACGGTGGAGAAGGGGGAGTTTGGACGCAGGAGGAAGGAGAGCCAGAGGGGCGGAAACACAGGGGAGGTCACACCCGTGGGCCTAGGGAGATGGAACTACGTGGTCCAGTCAAGGCTGTGTCTTCTGACTTCCCTTGTTCCCCCTTGGCTTGCCGATGGGGTCTGTTACAGTGACGCAGGCCGGAAGACTGGCCGCACACCCAGCAAGAGGCAGGCGGCAGGTGGAGAGTGAGTGACAGGGACAGCCACCTGTTTTCCCCGCTCCAGGGACCTGGGGCGATGCTCTCCGGGGCCTGAGAGCATCGAAGGGGGACAGATGAATCGGGAGGGTAGTTTTGCAGCACGCATACACTGGAGGACAAGCGGATACGCTGTGGCCCCCTGTGAGTTTGGGCTGATCAGCACAGGAAGTGAAACAAGGCTTTCGTGGCTCGATTAGGAGGCAATCTGGGAAGCCAGAGATACTGTAGGAAAGCAAGGGACAGGTGGGAACGGAAGAGAGGAAGGAGGGTGTTAGAAGGAGCCTAACTATCTCAGAATGTGGGATATTCAAGTTCATGTTTTCCACGTTGGAGTAAATCTGGGTGGTCGGACGGTTTAAGGCATGGCCTTGGGTGTGGGGAACTTACTGGAGTGGGGCCGACTGGCCCTGGAGACGAGGACAGTGAGGCATGGTGGGGTTAGGACACTGGATAGTTCATTCACACTGGCACTGAAATCACCCCGAATGAGAGGGAGACGAGGCGTGGAGAGGAAGACGCTGAACCGGGAACCAAGGTCTCGGATGAGTGTGTGGCAGAGACCAGCAGGTGGGTGGTAGCAGACAAGAGGGAAAGAAACCCGTTGGCTGAAGGCCGGAGCCAGTTCTACATGAAGAGAGAAGCATAATGGTGCCTTATGCACTGACTGAACTAAACTGAGCCAAAGTGCTGTGTTAGTTCCAGGAAATGCCCAAGTCAGCCCCAGCTGCCATTTTCTAGGCAAACCCGAGGTCAGACGTTCAAGTCAGCACAACGAGAACATTGCTTGAGCTGGGGATTCCAGAAAGGACTCTGAGAAGAAGTAACAGGCAGACTCTGGGCCCATCTCGCTGGTTCCACCTGGCCCATCTCTTGCCCCAGCAAAGGACGGACCCTCTTCAGTCCTCCCCTCCCCCTCTGGGGAGCTGCCAGGGCCAGTGCTCCGCTCCACGACGCAGTCCTGGCAGGAGAAATCAGCCAGCCATCTTGGGCTGGCGTCCTTCCCAGGAGAAGCCAGAGCAGAGCCTTCGAGATGGAGCTGAAGGGGGCACATTTCAGGCGCACTTCTCACCCGTGAGCAAGGGCTCATTAGCCAAACGATCATCTTCCCAGGCCCGTTGTCAGACCGACTTAAAAACAACCTGAGCTGTCTCCCCAGCCCTCTGCAGGGGAGTGCAAGTCGCTTCCTGCTCAGACAGAACCCACCCAAACCTCAGCCCTTCTAGAACACTCGCACCATCCGCACATTCCTCCTGGAGAGAGATGTGAACACACTCCAGGCTCACTACTCCCTCTTGTTCTCCGAACTCACTAGCCTCACGTTGCTCACTCTCCTTCGCAGATCCCTTCTCATTACCTTGACCTTTGAGAGTTGGCGTGCCTCAGTTTTCAGGCCTTGATCTCCGCCTCCTCCCTACCCGCCCTCACTTCCTTTGTGACCTCAACCAGCCTCGTGGCTTTACTACCATCCAATCCCGAAAAATGCCGAATGTGCTTCCCCTACTCCCGAGACAGACTCTCATCGTAGCTATCCAGTCACCTCCTTGGCATCCCCACTTGGGTATCTCAGAGGCATCTCCGGCTTAACATGCTTGGAACTGAACTTGAGTTTCCCCACTCTTTCTCCTGCCACACCCGCTCCTCCCGCGGCCTCCTCCCGCTCAGTCATTGGCAACTCCTTCCTCCAGTGGCTCAGGCCGAACACCTCAGAGTCATCCTGACTCCTCCCTTCCCCTCCCAGCCCGCTTACAGTCTCTTCTACCAGCCAGTCCGTCTGCTCTGCCTTCAACAGATACCGAGGATCTCACCCTTGCACGCTGCAACAGCACGAACTAAGCTACCCAACAGCACGAACTAAGCTACCCCCATGTCTTGCTTGGATTATTGCAATAGCTCTTACCTGAGGTATGAGGTTCTCCACCTCATGCAGTTATAATAGCAAAGTTCCTTACAAAGTTCCTTGAATGATGCAGCCTCCCTCACCTCCTATTCCTCATTCTCTCTGCTTCAGCTACACTGGACTCTTTGTGTCTCAAACATTCCAAGAATGTTTCTGCCTCAGGGCCTTTGCACTGAATTCCTCTGCCTAGAACACATTCTCCCCAAAGCCACATGGTTGGTTCTCTCAATTTTTCCAAGTTTTTCTTCAAATGTCATTCTTCTCAGTGAGGTCTTTCTGTGTACCCTACATATGAAACATATGGAACATCAGAGGTCAGCATCTACTAGACTCCCGTCTCCTTTACTCTCCATTGTCCTCAGGAAACTCATCATTGCCTGAGACTATATATATCCGTTAAGCATAAATTCTATGGGACTTTGTTTTAAAATTCCCGAATCCTCTGTAGCTAGAACAGTACCTGGCCCACAGAAGGTCCCAAATATCTGTGGGGTAATTGTGGCTGAATTCAGTCGGCTGTAGGGAAACCTCAGCATCCTACAGTCTTCTGGGTACCACCACTAGCACAGCAGTTTTCATCATAAAAACGTCCTCTCTCAAGCCCTTCTAGAAGCACTAATTAAGTCACTTGCTTGTCTCGGCTTTTATGTATTTACACACACCTATGGAATCCCAGCTGAGATGTCCCTTGTCTTTTCCCTTGCTTCCTAGTCCCTATAAGAAAGTTAACACGGGGGTGGGGGCACCTGGGTGGCTCAGTGGGTTAAAGCCTCTGCCTTTGGCTCAGGTCATGATCCCAGGGTCTTGGGATCAAGCCCCGCATCGGGCTCTCTGCTCAGCAGGGAGCGTGCTTCCTCCTCTCTCTCTGCCTGCCTCTCTGCCTACTTGTGATCTCTATCAAATAAATAAATAAAATCTTAAAAAAAAAAAAAAAGAAAGTCAACAGGGACAGATGACCTAGTCTGCAGGTGAACATTAACCATGACCATTAACACCAGGACGCACTAAAAATTACTCTTATTGTTATTCTTTATAGAGCAGAGGAATCTGGTGTAATCTTGTAACTATGTAAGCCTCTCAGCCAAATATGTTGATGTGGTAAAGTCAACGTCTTGAAACCTAGCTTTCTGTTGATCAGGTTTTCAGGAGTCCAGAGTTGTGATCCCAGTGTTACTGTGGAATTGTCCCAACTCTGGGTTCTTCTTGGGTTTTCCAGTGTCCTCCAGGGGGAAGATGCAGGCTTTGGACGAGTTGATCAGTAAGATCTTTTCTTGATCTAAAATTGTGGTTTTCTTGGAAGAGAAGCTTTCTTGTTCTTGCATCACTAAAATGCAGCTGGTTATCTCGTTGGTTTTCCCAAAGAAACATTGTTTACACCAAAGGAACAAAAGCACAAGACACTGTGACCTTTGTGTTGGTCCGGGGCAGAAACCCAATTCAGACTGGCTGAAGCCACGAAGGGCACCTACAGACTGAAAGCCCAGGGATGCAGATTTCAGCGAGCTGGGTCCGGGGGCTCATGGGATGGAAGGGGGTCCCGGGGTCTCTTCACCTCACACTCCACTTTCTCTTATACTGGTTTCCCTTTCAGCCTTCTGCTCGAGGATCCCAGGAGCACCAAAGTGACAGCTGCCAGCTTCAAAGCCAAGAGAAAAAGGGCTTCTACCCAAGAACTCTGGGGTCTTCTTAAAACCTACATCTCCTTGATTTGGTCGGAGTCGCGTGTCCTCTCTTGAGCCGATCACTACGGCCAGGGGAACAGAAAGTCAGACTAGCCCTATCTAGGTCACAGCCCCACCCCCCTGACCTCCAACAGACCTGGGATTGGGGTGAGGTCAGCCCATCCAACCACGCGGGCAGAGAGTAGCCGGAGGGAGGAGGTCAGAAGGAAACTCAGGGAGCTACGAACAGAAGAAAGGGGATTAGATATTGGACAAGTAAAAAGGGTAGACATGTATTCTAGGCCTCATTAAGGGCTAATTTTCTTATAGGTACTGTTTTAATTTCCCCTAGCTGCTGTAACAAATCATAATCAGGGCAGCTTAAAACAACCCAGATCTCTTCTCTCAGAGTTCTGGAGGCCAGAAGTCCAAAAATCAAGGTGTTGCCTGGCCCACACTCCCTCTGGAGGCTCTGGGGAAAAATTCTTTCTTTGCCTCTTCCAGCTTCTGGTGGCTGTGGCTGTTTTTGATTTGGGGCTGTATTGATTCAATCTCTTTCTCGGTGGTCACATTGCCCCCCCACCCCATCTGTTTCAAAGCTCCCCTAGCCTGTCCCTTATTGAGGACACTTGTCATGGAATTTAAGCACCCACCCAAGTAATCAGGATAATCTCCCCATCTCAGGATCTTTAATTTAATTACATCTATAAAGACCTTGTTTCCAAATAAGGTCACATTCATAGATTCCAGGGGTTTGACACGGACAGCTTTTGGGGGGCTGTTTCTCAACGCACCTCCCGTACTAAGCCAGAAGCATAGGGACATGTAAGTGACTAAGGCCTCAAAATGAATGAGAGAATCAGAATCATTTCTAAATATGACTGATGCATTTTATCCAGGGGCTTTGTTGCCTTTTAAAGAAGTAAAATAGGGCGCCTGGGTGGCTCAGTGGGTTAAGCCGCTGCCTTCGGCTCAGGTCATGATCTCAGGGTCCTGGGATCGAGTCCCGCATCGGGCTCTCTGCTCAGCGGGGAGTCTGCTTCCTCCTCTCTCTCTCTCTGCCTGCCTCTCTGCCTACTTGTGATCTCTCTCTGTCAGATAAATAAATAAAATCTTTAAAAAAAAAAAGAAGTAAAATAAAAACTGCTGCAGGGAAAAACAAACAACTAAATTTTTAACCAGCCCACAAAGCATGCACGGTTTTTATCTCAACATACTAACGCTCCTGCCCTCTTCAACACGTAACTGTCGAAACAATGGCTGTTTTTATTTGCTCTTTCTACGCCTTTTCTGCCTTATTTTTAGCTCCTTTGATAAAATATCTTTTGTTTGTTTTATTTATTTGAGAGAGAGAGCAGGAGCAGGGGGAGCAGCAGAGGGAGAGGGTGAAGCCAACTTTCCACTGAGCTAGGAGACCGATGCGGGGCTCGATCCCAGGACTCAGAGATCATGACCTGAGCTGAAGTCAGATGCTTAACCAGACTAAGCCACCTGGGTACCTTTAAAATGTCTTTCTTAGCAGTATTAATACGGATCATAACTGAAGAACAAGACCTCGAATGGAAAAATCACTGGTGAGAATACAGCACAATTGGAAAAGTATTTTCAAAACGGATTTCTTATTTCAAATGAGTAAAAAAGAAACGTTCAAAATCTCAACTGCCAGCCTTTTCTTGTCTAGGTAAAGGTTCCAAGGAACCCCAGGCTGGGTTAGAGATACATAATGCAAAAATCTCGTGAAGAAATCAACAGGAACCCCTACACCTCAAGGAAGACAGTGGCAGAATACATGTTTTCAAATATATGTCATTTCATCCCTGTTTCCACCCACATTCGGCCCAAGCAGCTGCCTTTACTGGTTGCTCAGGTTGGACTGGAAGTGCACAGGCTGCTGGTATTTTCCCTGGGGGCATCTTGGCAGTCATTCTGGTGGTTCAGATCCTTCCATATCACAGGGGCTGGGAGGTGGCTCCATGCTGCATTGGCAGGACGAGTCTTACAGGTGTTTCACGAGACAGGGGAATGGAGTTGGGGGGCGGTGTCTGATCCCTGGTCATTTCAGGCTCCCCAGCTCTGGAACTCAGGGGCACAGATCCTTACCTACAAGTCTCAGGCCCAGCTCTGCTTTGCTGTCCAATGAAGCTTTCTCAGCGAGAAGCCCACTGGCCCTGAGAAGGGAGGAAAAAACTGGGTGTTAGAGGCTTCTGGTGCCCTTCCGCATCTGTAGAATGGGCTCAGCTTCCACCTGGCACCCAGGAAATCAACTTGCATATGTCGGCAGAGTGAATTCCCAGAGTTGGAGGCACGATGACATAATGGCAAGAGTTCTGGCCTTCTCTGTCCCCACTTGCTCAGTGACCTTAATCAGCCTCTTCTCATCATAGCTTCTCAGTTTCCCATCTTTAACACAAGGATTGGACTAGATGTTCCCTGAGGCATCTTCCAGCTTCATTATCTAGGAGCTGTGTACACATTATGTCCAGTTTGAGCACTGGGATACCTGGGAAGGCTCACTGTTTCTTTTTTCCAGAAAACACTCCCTACACACACCCCGAGTGGCTGATGGCTCTATTCAGCAGACCCCCCCCCCCAAATGAGGCCCAAAAGTACAAGAATGTGGTTAGAGTTAAGAGTCGTTCCCAGCGAGGGGCCCGTGGGTGGCTCTTTTGGTTTAGGGACTGACTCTTGGTTTTGACTCAGGTTGTGATCTCCGGATTGGGAGCCTGTGACCGGCTCTGCACTCAGGGAGGGAGTGTGCTTGGGATTCTATCCCCCTCCCATCTCCCTCTTCTTCTGCTCCTCCTCCTCCATTTCTCTTGAAAAATAAATAAATAAAATCTTTTGAAAAATTAACAACAAAAAAAAAGAGTTGTTGCCAGCTCTGACAGCATCAGTCATTCACCAAACATGAATTAAGTGTCCCAGGACTGTGCCAGGGCTGTAAAGACGCATAAGATGAGCTCCTGCCGTGGGCAGCCCAGAGCCCAAGGAAGCAGACAGACGAGTAAATCAAGGATTGCATTTCAGTGTGATAAGTTCCACCATAGGGTTATTAATAAGGCATCATGACACATAGAGGATGGATATACAAATGTATCTGGGGTACAGTCAAGCAAGCATGGCTTCCCGGAAGAGGTGACACACGGGCAGACACGGTTTCCTAGGTGGAACAGGGATCGAATCCCGTAGAGTGCTCCCAGGAAGGAGGCTCCCTCAACAGACACTTGGCAGCTGCCATGCAACACCTTGCTTCCTTTAAAGGCAGGTGTCTCTCTCATTTGTCTAATGGTTCCCTTGGGTCTAACACACGGATCAGAACCGTCTGCCTCTAATGGGAGCCCCAGGGGCAGGTTCCGGGTAAGCTAGGGAAGCTCACTGAACCCCAGCTTTGATATGGACAGACAGCAGAACTCTGGGTCCAGCAATATCATTTTTGATATGCCAGTTTTGAATGCTTACCACCTGTATTCTGTGCACAGAACAAATTCCCTCCTTTTCTTCCCCCCCTCTTTTCCTTTCCTGGTGCAAATTAGGGGGAAGGGACATAGAAGCGGTTGGTTTCTGAGCGTGTTCTAAGGTCTCACTCCGATTCCCCTTAGTCATGGCAGGCTTCTTGGAGGAAGTGCTCGGAAACAAAAGAAAGAACTAGCTTGACTAATGAGGCTGACATCCAGGGCCCCTCGCTGCCCACACCCGTGCGTACCACCCTTCCCGGCATCTGACCTTTGTTCCTCTGCTAACCTCCCGCCAAGTAGAACCAGCTCTGACCACTCTCGCCCTTTTCCGTTCGGCGGCTGGACATGTCCCCTCGGTCCGTGATTCAAAGCTCTTTCGGCCAAACTGGTTCTCCGCGCCCCGCTCCTGGGGTTGGGGACCTGCGGGGCTGCCCCGGATCCTCCCGCTGGCTGTGAATTACCTTCAGCGGCGGCGGCGGCGGCGGCGCGGCCCCGCCTCCCCTCGGCCGGCCGGCGGTTCAAGTGCAGGTTCGCAGCTGGGAGCGAGAGGCGACACCCCTCGCTCGCGCAGAGCAACCTGCTCCTTGGGCGGCTGCGGGCGGGAGGGACAGCGCTCGGCGCGGCGCCCAGCGGTCGGCCAGGGAGCGTCGGAACCACCTCCCCCACCCCGGCGCGCCGATTGCCGGGCGTTAAGTTGAGGAGGCGTCCGAAGCGGGCTCCCGGCGGGGAGGCGGCGGCTGGAGCCGGAGCCCGGCCCGGCCCGGCCCGGCCGGGGTTAAGTCTCGCTGCTCCCCGCTGCCCAGCTGGCGCCCCGCCGCCTTCAGTGAGAGGCCGGCGCCTGGCGGGGACCCCTCTCCTGCCTCCCCTGCCTCCTCCGCGCCCCCCACCCCGCCCCGCCTGCGGGAGGGCGGACAGTGGGGGTCGCTGGGCAGGAAGCCCCCCCCCCGCCCACTCCGCGCGCGCGCCCCGGGGGGGCCCGGAGCGAGAGGGGCTTCTGGACGCCGAGATGGCCGATGAGATTGACTGGCTGGACTTGCCCGGCCGGTGGACCTACGGAGTGGACCGCGGTGGGAGAGTCTTCTTCATCAAGTACGTTGGTCTCTCTCGTTTTGCCTTTTTTTTTTTTTTTTTTTTCCGAGTTGTCCAACTTGGAAGGTGGCAGGGCTGGGGGCCGGCTGAGCGGTAGGGGGAAGCGGTGGCTGGAACAGCGGGCATGACTAATAAGTTTATCACCATGCCTGTTTGAATGCGTCTCCCGCCTTTTCCTCAATGGGTCAAAGTCCAGCCTCGGCTGGGGCCTGCCCTCCTCTGGAAAGGCAGGGTGCGGCAGGGCAGGTGCGGGCCTTTCCGGCTCCGCCCCCCCCCCCCCCCCCCAGTCACAGGGGGCCACTGGCCGCCCAGAAGAGGATGCATGGACCCAGTGCCCAGCGGGCCCATCCTTCCTTTCTGCTCCGTCCACTGAAAGGGCCAGGGGGCCCTTCTTTCTCTTGCCCCCTCCCCCGATTTTCCAGGGAGAACACTTGGCTGAGTGACATCACGTGGGGAGACCCTGCCTCTGCCGCTCGTCCTGGCCTTGCCTCACCCCAGGGCTTGGTGTTCCCAGGCCGGCAGCCCCTCTCCCTTCCTGCTTCTTTCTGGGGCTGTGGTCAAGGGGAAGGAGAAGATACCCACAGAGCATTTGGCGTTCTTTAAAGAGAGGAAGTCTTTGCTCTTCTCCGTAATATATTAGGACCGTTATATTAATTTCATAAACCAAAATGGCTCTGGCATAATCTCATTATAACAGAGTGGCCCCGCTGGTGCTATTTTGGCCCGCTCCTGCTATAGTCCTTCTTTGCCAGGATAGAAATCTCCCGATAATACAGCAAGTCTAGAAGCACAGCAGTCTCAACTGTTAGCCACACCTGATGGGTTTTTTCCCCTTCCTCAAGATAGCCACTCACAGAACATGAGAGCTGAAAGGAACCTTGGCTGCAGCCCCCTCATTTCTCAGATGGGGAAGAGAGATCTACAGAGATGCAGAGTCCTTGTCTAAGATCAAATCACTTGCTAATCAGAGCTCAGACTAAGCTCCGGACCCTCGGACTTTAGTGCCCTGCTTTCTCCCCTACCCCTGACCCGCCTTTGCAGCTTCCACACCTGCTTTAGGTCCTTCTGTAATTAGCATCACCACGATCATAATTGATGCTGTAATTAGATTATCTTAGAAATGAACTCCACGAAAGTTCTTGACCCTGGGTCAGAACTTCCCTGGTATTAAAACTGTAGCCCCTTTGGTCTGTGGTTTGAGACTTTGGAGTCCATAAAAATCCCCTGAGGAATTTATGAGAAAAGGCCGATTCCCGAGCCCCACCTCTGGAGATGGTGAGTCCCACCCGGGTGGAGTGTTTCCATGAGCTCCCCGGCCCGCGTGGTTAATTTGCCTCTTCTTGTCTTCCTTCCCAAACTCTCGCTCGCCTTCCAGCTTCTCTTTCTCCCCGTGAACGTTTGTTCACGGTGTGTGGCACACCACTTGGCATTAGAGAGAAAACCCAGTAAGAGACGAGTTTTCCCCTGAAGGTGGCAGGGAGAAAATGCAGATAAGTACTTAGGAAATAAGAAGATATCTTCTAGAGGTATTTGCATGATGGTCTAGGAACACAAGGAAGAAAGAACTAGAAGTCTCCTTTCTCCAGGGAGTGGAGGGAGGGCCTTCTGGAGGAGACCTTTGAGCTTATTCTGGAGCGGAGGACCCGGGAGAAAGGGGCCCCAAAGCAGAGGCCTGTGGGAAGGCGGGTGTCAGCGGGTGCCAAGACACAAATTGTCTAGAACACTCTGAGGGGGTCAGTGGACATGGAGCAGGGGCTACTGGGGTGCTGCAGAAGAGGGGGCAGGGTGCATGGGAAGGGGTAGCCCTGTGCATTTGGCTAAGGGCTTTGAACGTGGTCCTGCAGGTGGTGGGAATCCAGGGAGGATTTTTCAAAGAGGCTCGTTATACTTAGACCTGGAAGTGTCCCTCTGCCAGCCCGGCGGGGGCAGGTGACAGTTTGAACACAGAACACAGAGGTGGGGGGAGAAACTTGGCATATGGAGGCAGTCAGAGGCAACGGCCAAAGTCCATGAGAGAGCAGACGGGTTGAATTTCAGCAGTGAGGATAGACAGAGGGGATACAGAAGTCTGTAGGAGTAGAAGCGAGGGTGTTCATTTACTGCCTGAGTGTGGGGGAAGAGAGGGAAAAGGAAAAATCAAAAACGAATCTCAGAGATTTTAACTAGAGTTTGTCGGAGATCAAGAATATGAGGAACAGGTTGTAGGGGGGAGTACCCGTTCAGGGGGAAGTATTGAACTTGAGGTCCTCGTGGGACCAGCAGGAAGTGATGTCTGACAGGCAACCTGAGGTACAGGATGTTCAAGAGAGCGGCCTGGGCTGGAGAGGGGTCACTCACTGCATAGGGATGGAACCATCTAGAAGTATGTGACCAAGAAAACAGGGGTGCCCAGTCAACACCAGCGTTGAAAGAAGGAATAGAGGAGGAGGGACCAGGGATCTCAGGATGGACAGCACCAGGGCCAAGGCAGGGCGTTGCCCTAGAAGGCTGAGGTTGTGGGCTGGTGGGGGTGGAGTGTGGGGGGGGTGAGGTTGGGAGGAGTTGTTAGGAGGAAGGGATGGCCAATGCGGAAAGGCCAAATGAGCTGAAGACTGGAGAGCATCTGTTGGATTTAGGAACTGGGGAGCTCTTTAATGACCTTTAGGAAATGCGGTTTCAGGGAAGGGCTGAGGACAGAAACCAGATTGCAGAGGATGGGTGAGAGGGAGAGCAGGAAGTGGAGACAGCTTGAAGGGGTTAGTTTCCAAGAAGGATGCTGGGCCACTAAGAAGGGGAGCCTGAGATCGGAAGGTGGAAGGGAGGTGGCATTGAGAGGGGCTCAGACTGGAAGCCACAGAGCAGAGTGGGGCTAAAGGGGTGATTACCTGAGAGAGAGAGAAGTTGAAGATATGATCCTATGATGCTCAATAGGATGAGGCTCTAGAAAAGACAGGCCCTGATGGGGACTCTAACCCAGGCAAAGACCACTTTCTCCCTAGTGCAGAAGCAAGTATTCAGGTGTGGATATGGGTACGTTTGGGGGGCTGCTGGTTGGGCGTATCGAGGAAGCTCTTGCCTCATGGTTTCTATTTTTTCTTGAAGTAAGCCATACAGATTGTCCATTGAGAATGGGGGTGGGGGAGAGAAGAAGCAGGGGCGGGCCTTGAGGCTGGTGAGGAAGCTTCAGAACACTCTGCAAATGGCAGCTGGCGGGGCCCCTGAAGAAGATTCCAGGAGGCCCGTAGTGCCCAGCGAAGCATGGGGACTGTGGGTTTGCAGTGACATCAGTCCTCCCAGTTTTATAGTTTCCAATCAGCCCAGAGCTGGGGTGGAGACAGCCCGGGATTGCATCGTTCTGGGCCAGGTGCTGACAAGGGGAGAGCAGCAGCAGAACACAGGGAGGAAGGGGAAGGTGTGGTGGGGTTGTGTCCACCTCTGCGACCCTGGGATGGCCCATGTTATCTGGGAGGGGTGGGGGTAGTCGTGCGGTCTGAGGGAGCAACTGCGAGAGGAGAGGAGGAATTGAGGCCCACAGGTCTCGGGGTCCCTGAGACCTGTGGGCCCCACATACTTACAGTTTAGTACGGGCGGCCTTTCCCCGCCCTGGGCTTCCTCTCCCACAGCCTCCCAGGGCCGAAGCCCACATCACAGGGCATCGCCGAGGGCTCTGGGGACACCAGAGCAGGACTCTGTTTCTTCTCTCCTCCTTAGAGGCCTGAGTCAGCTGGGGAATCCCCCCTTGTACGTAGCAGGTGTCCAGACGTAGGGAAACAGTTCTGAAATCCAGTGAAAAGAAAGCCTGTGTCCACATGAAGACCCAGACACAGAGATTCGTAATTCATAGCAGCTTTATATGTAATGGTCCAAACTGAAAACCACCCGAATGTTCATGACCATGGTATAGCCTATGACGGAATATTGCTCAGTAATGAAACAGAATCAACTATGAACACATGCGGCCTCAGGAAAGGAGGCGAAAGAGGAAGGAAAGGGAAGAGAGGAAAGAAGGAGGAAGAAAAGAAAGAAAGAAGTCAGACAAAGGAATCTAGCTTACATGATTTCATTTATATAAAGGTCTAAAACTTGAGAACACACAGACTAATCTATAGTGACAGGAAGCAGATCAGTTGTTGCTTGGGGGAGGAATTGCAAGGGGGCACAAAGAAAAATTGGGGGAGTCACATCTTGATTTTGGTGATAGTTTCTCAGGACATATGTCAAAACTTTGAATTGTACACTTTAAGTATGTGCAGTATTGTATATCTTACTTAAATAGAAATTTAGTGGAACCCTTCTTAGTGGGGTTTACTATATTAATTAAAGCATTAATGAGACTTTGAAACCAGTGAGTGGAATCCTGTCCTGGGCCCAACGGCCCCACCCTAAAGCCTGGATGATACAGGTGATCTGAGGCTCCTCTCCTCCGTGACCTTGGATTGCCTGAGAAAGTCAGATGCTTCCTGCCGGGTCCCATCCGGCTCTGCAAAACTGAGTCTCACTTGGTTGGGGACGTGGTGAGAAATGCTGATGGGTTCATCTGCCTTCCAATCCAGACCCAGAGGTTCTGCAGTGGTGGGGAGCCCACTTTGCTGGGAGTAAGATATTAGAATCGGGGCTTCTTTACTTATTGATTGTATGATTTGAGGCAAGTTCCTTAACCTCTCTGAACCTCAGATTCATCATCTGTAAAATTCCCAGTAGGAGGGACTGTTGTGAAAGAAACTGGCACTGCAGATGCTCAGGGACCTAGCCTCCTCCTTTCGTATCCATTGAGAAGCTGCCTGTTAAGGACCTTCCCTGTTCTCCCCAGAGACTTCACCAGTCACCTCAAATGTCCCCTCTCTAGTGAAGTCTTCATGCTGTTTCCCTTCCTTAATTTCATCCTTATTAGTGCTCCTAGATAATGATCTCTACGCAGAGCCGTAGTAGGGATGCCATATACTTCCTGTTCCATCATTTTGCAACTATTTTTTCTGTGTCTGTTGCCCCCCCGGCGGATTATAAATTCTTCGAGGTCAGGGTCAGATGTTACTCATTTCCGAATCCTCAGTGTCCTCCCAGGCAATGCTTTGTGAATGAATGAATGAATGAATGAATGGTGGTATGGATTCACTCATCTCAGGTGTCTGGGATCGGACAGTCAGTGTTGATGTGACTCTGGAGAGCGGTGTGCTAATCAGGGAGGCCTTCTTGTATCCGACACGTTCTTATTGGTCTTCTGCAGTGACGAGGAAAAGTCAACCAGCTGGGTGCACCCTGGCACGGAATACCCCATCCAGAGTGGACACTCCTCCAGCCCAGGTAAGGAGCTCGGCTGTCCCTGCCTTTGCAGTCGAGGAGGAAGCCGTGGCTTGAAGCAGCGTCACACATCCCCTGCCCTGACTTTGCTTCTGACTTTTGCTTTTTCCCATGGATGGATTCAGCTTAGCATTTGGACCTCCATCTGGGGGAGGGTGCAGGAGGGTTGGTACTCAGCTTGGGGTCTTTCCAGGTTTCCAGCTCTACAATTAGTATTGTAGAGCACCTTGGGAGGTGCAGATTTGACTCTCTCGCATCCCTCTGCCCAATCAGAAAATCCCATCCATCTTCAGAGCTCCTGACCGAGGCAGAACCCCAGCTCGTGGTGCTGTACCGTAGGACTATATACCATGATGGTACCGTTCTCTCTGTCTGTGCTGCCCAATGGAGTCGCCATTAACCCTGTGTAGCTGCTGAGTGATTGACCTGTGATTAGTGTGGTGGAGGAACTGAGTTTTACATTTTAATGAGTTTAAACTTAATAGTCGCACCTGGCTAGTAGGAATTCCCTCACACTGGGGAGAACATGAAAGAAAAGGAGTCAGGGCCCACATTGGTGGCTTCCTATGGAGAGGACCTCGCAGGCCAGTGACAAAGTAGGGACATGTACAGGCAATATTTCTGTCTAAACTGGGGAGGGAGAGACACCCAGAAGGAGAAGGGCTGGGGTGCTTCAAGTAGACAAGCGGTCATCTTCAGAATGCCACCACTCACTGCCCGCACTGGCCTTCGAGCCTTTTGCCTGACCACACACCAGACATGTGGTTCTAGGAGTCGTGATCATTCGTGGGGGGGAGGGCTGCTGGTGCTGCTGGACACATTGGGTTAAGGTGTTGGCCTGCCCAGAGCCTCCTTTGTTTGATATTCTGGGTGGGAGTTGTTGTGTTGTTAGAGCTGGAAGGGACTTCAGGGACCCTGGAGCCCAACTCCTTTTAAAGGTAGGAAAATTGAAGAGCAGAGAGGAAGTGTCTGGCTCAAGGCCACTGAGCTAGTAAGGGAAGCTGTGTTGGGGTTAAATGCTTATGCGCTGGAGGCAGAGGGACCTGAGCTCAAATCTTGGCCCTACTTTCTATGAGTGTGGTCCTGAGCAAGGGGCTGAAATCTTCCAGGGCTTGGCTTCCTCATTCGTAAGCCAGGGATAGGATTAGGAACCTCCGAAGATTACCGCGAAGGCTACCGAGAGAATCACCGCCCGTGGAGGGGACTGCTGCTGTTACCGTCATTATTCTTATTTTTGACATGAAGCAGGGCCTCTGGACCCCAAGGCCGGGCTGCGTTCTTCTTCTGGGTTGGTGTTTTTGCTGCTGTCAGTGTTTAAAATCTAATTTCATCTATCTCACTATGACTCCAGGGAGGATCGGAAGATGAATAAGAGCCTTCAAGCCAATTATGTCATTTGGGGCTGCAGCCAACTGGTTGTCCGAGGCTGGGAAGGGGTTAAGATGCCCCTGAAGCTTGCCGGGAGGGCAGCTGCCTCCGCGGGCACTCCGCCTGGACAGGAATATAAGCTCTCTTGGTGTTGCCCGGGCAGAGAGGGCAGTGTGGAGGGAAGTTGCTGGAAAAGGCAGGGGACATAATCCACACTGGCCTCTTTCCCAGGCACATCACAGTGGCAGGATTATTTATGATTCTGACCCAATGGGGATCCCTCTATTTGGGGAGACTGCCAACCCACGCCCTTCTGAATGGGAACGTCCTCCCACAGGGACGGAGGGGGAACAAGTAGCATTTATGGAGCAGCACAGAGGAAAGAATGTCAGCTTTGGAAGCAGGAGACCAGACTCACAGCCAGGCCTAGACACTTCCTGTGTGACCTTAAGCAAGGTGATTAACCTCTCTGGGCCTCAGTTTCCTCACCGATAAAAATGTTCAAGCTGATACCTATTATATACCGTGCAAATTAAATGTGCTAACGGTGGTAAAATGTGTAGCTTAGAGGAAGGAAGCCCTAAGGGGTAGCTGGTCTTACAGTTTCTATGAACCAGGTCCTGAGAGGGGAGGTGGGCTCCTTGGCTTTCCTACCGCATTGAAGCAACAGCATCACCACCAACAGCAAAAAGGAAATACAGACCCTCTAAAGAGGGGTGAGTAAAATGACTGCTAGAAACTGGGCCCACCACGCTATAGAATAGCTTTGTTTTATTAAAGCTCATACACAAGGCACATATTTGGCTGGACCAGAAAGGTAGCCGTGACTGTCAAGAGAATCCCCACCCGTTTTGCAATATATCAGCCACAGGGCTCTGGCACGCCCAAAAGGATGGATCTCCACTAGCGCCCTGCTTGTCCCCACCTCTGACAGTGGTTTCCCTTGAGTTTCTCAGAAGACTCCCCCTCTGCTTCTGGGTGGAGGCATCCTGTTGGCCAAGGAGGCAGGATTTTTTGGCGGGGAGGATGGGTAGGACAAAAGGGTACCTAACAGAGCAGTCTTTGGAGACCAGGGGCTGCCAGCACCTGTAGGGATTGCCCAGGCCCCTCCGAGCTGGGGTCAGCTTCCTCAGCTGTTGAGTTCTTGCTCCCCCTGTAAGCCTGCAGTTCTCTGCGCTGAGCATTTCCATGGATCAGTTTTTTCAGAGCTGTTGTAAAAAAAAGTTTTTATAGATCAATCAGACAGAAAATCAGTATGGAAACATTGGCCTTAAATGACACATTAGACCAAAAAGGAACTTGATGGATATATACACAACAGTCCACCTCAGACCAGCAGGACACACGCTCTTCTGACGTACACACGGAACGCTCTCCAGACTAGATCATATGTCAAGACACAAAACAAGTCTCAGTACATTTAAAAAGATGGAAATAATATCAATGTCTTTTCTGACCATGATGGTATGAAAGTACAGATCAATTACAAGAAGAACACCAGAAAAATCACAAATGTATGGAGACTAAATAATGCGTTACTGACCAACCAGTGGGTCAACCAAGAAATCAAAGGAGAAATGAAAAAATACCTTGAGACAAATGAAAACAGAAATACAGCATTCCAGGAGCGCCTGGGTGGCTCAGTGGGTTAAGCCTCTGCCTTTGGCTTAGGTCATGATCTCAGGGGCCTAGAATCAAGTTCCACATCAGGCTGTCTGCTCTGTGGGGAGCCTGCTTCCTCCTCTCTCTCTCTCTGCCTCTCTGCCTACTTGTGATCTCTGTCTATCAAATAAATAAATAAAATCTTTAAAAAAAAAAAAAAGATGGCATTCCAAAATCCCTGGGGTGTAGCAAAAACAGCTCCAAGAGGAAAGTTTGTAGCAATATGGTCATACCTCAGGAAACAAGAAAATCTCAGATAACCAATCCAACTTTACACCTAAAGGAAATGAAAAAAGAATAATAAACGAAGCCCAAAGTTAGTAGAAGGAAGGAAATCACAAAGCTCAGAGTGGAAATCATTGAAATGGACACTGGAAAGACAATAGAAAAGATGAACAAAATTGATAAAACTTTAGCTGGACCCACCAAGAAAAAGAAAGGGCTCAAATAAGTAAAATCAGAAATGAAAGAGAAGTTACAACTGACACCCCAGAATTACAAAGGATCATAAGATACTACAATGAATGATAATATGCTAACAAATTACACAACCTAGAAGGGAGGAATAAATTCCTAGAAACGTGCCATCTTCTAACACCAAATCACAAAGAAATAGTAAATGTGAATGCAGTGATTACAGTAAGAAGATTAAATCAGTAATCAAAAACCTCCCAACAAAAACCGAGCACCAGATGGCTTCACTAGTAAATTCTACCAAACATTCAATGATTTAGTACCGATCTTCTCAAACTCTTCCAAGAAATTGAAGAGGAGGGATTGCTTCCAAATTCATTTTATAAGGCTAGCATTACCCTGATAACAAATCCAGACAAAGACATCATGAAAAAAGAAAACGACAGGCCAATATTCCTGATGAACATAGATGCAAAAATTCTCAACTGAATATTAGCAAACTGAATTCAACAATACATCAGTAGGATCATTTACCATGTTCAAATGATGTTTATTTCAGGGACTCCCAGAAATAAACCTAAGCATATACAGTTAATTAACTTATAACAAATGAGGCAAGAATATGCAATAGAGAAAAGATAGTCTCTTTAAATGGTGTTGGGAAAACTGGTCAGCTACATGCAGGAGAATGGAACTAGACCTCTATTTTGTCATACACAAAAATTAACTCAAAATGTATTAAAGATTTGAATGTAAGACCTGACCCCATAAAACTCCTAGCAGAAAATACAGGCAGTAAACTCCGTGACATTGGTCTCAGTGATGATTTTTTGGAGCTGACTCTAAAGGCAAGGGCAACGAAAGCAAAAATAAACAAATAGGACTGCATCAAACTAAAAAGTTTCTGCACAGCCAAAGAAACCATCAACAGAATGAAAAGGCAACCTACGGAATGGGAGAAAATGTTTGCAAATCATATATCTGACAAGGGGTTCATATCCAAAATATATAAAGAAATCCTATAGCTCAGCAACAAAAACAAAAAATAAAAAAACACCAAGAAAACAAACAAGAAACCCCAAACAAAAAACTATCTGATCAAAAAGCGGGCAGAAGACCTGAATAGACATCTTCGCAAAGAAGACATATAGATAGCTAATAGGCATATAAAAAAGATGCTTAGCATCACTGATCATCAGGAAAATGGAGTCAAAACCACGATGATGTATTACAGCACAGCTGTTAGAATGGCTCTTCTCAAAAAGACTAGAAATAATAAGCTTTGGTGAGGATGTGGAGAAAGGGGAACCCTCTTGTACTGTTGGTGGGAATGTACACTGCTGCAGTCACCCTGGAGAACAGCGTGGAGGTTCCTCAGAAAAGAAACAGAACTGCCTATGTTCCAGCAATTCCCCTGCTAGGTATTTATTCTAAGAAAACAAAAACACTAATTCAAAGAGATGTATGCCCTCCTGTGCTCATTGCAGCATTATTGACAACAGTCATGATATGGAAACAACCTGGGTGTCCACTGATGGGTGAGGGGGTGAAGACGTGGTAGATACACCCGACAGAACACTACTCGGCCATGGAAAAGAACAAAATCTTGTGATGGCGAGGATCGACCTTGAGAAAATTGCGCGTAGTGAAATCAGACGAATACCATATGATTTCACATTTATGTGGAATCCAAACAGCAAAACAAATGAACAAACCCAACCAAAGTCATTAGTAATGGATGAGAATCGTGGTCTAGAGGAGAGGGGAGCTGATGGGGAGCCAGATGGGTGGAGGAGGTCAAGAGGTACAAACTTCCAATTACATAATAAATACATAATGTACGACGTGGTGATTGTAGTCAATGATATTGGAGTTGACACACACTTGAAAGTTGCCAAAAGAGTAAATCCCCCAAATTCCCATCACAAGGAAAAAAATTGCCACTGTGTATGGGAATGGATGGCAACTAGCCTTGTGATCATTTCTCAATGTATCCAAATAACAAATCATTACCCTGTACACTTGCAAATAATATAATGTGTGTCAATTACATGTCGATTAGAAAATTTTTTTTTTTAAGGCTCTCCATTTTCCTGGGACTGATTTCCTAAGTCTTCAACTTCCTCTCTGGAGGTGATGGGCTAGCGTTTGCAGGCTTGAGTCCTGGTCTGATCTTAGGAGGCCTGGGGCTTATGCTTCTGTGACTCGAGGCGAGGGGGCTGTGGGACGACCCTGAGCGTCCTTGCGTTCACTGCTCTATCTCAGGCCAGCACAGGGCCTGGCCCCAAGGAGATGCTCAAGAAAAGCTTGTCGAATGAATGAGCAAACCGTGCGAGGCCGTGATCCATTTGGTGACTTTGCTGCTCACAGGGAGTGTCCCATTCACGCTCTGGCTCTTATTATTTGCTGGAATCACATGGATAGGAATAGTGGACCAAAAGGGGTGACATGGTTGGTTTGAGCACTGTTGGCTTGTCTGTGAATTTTCCTAGATTCCCCCGCCCCATCCCTCCTGCAGCAAATTGGGTTTGTGGGGCTGAGAAGAGAGAGTCATGTTGTGATTTTTCTTTCTCGCAGGATTGCCCAAGGGCTGGGAGATGGATTCAACCCAGGAAGGAGCTGTGTATTTCATTAAGTGAGTAAGATGGAGTTTCTTTCTGGTCTGGCTGTTGGGCCTACTGTTGTCGTTGTCACTGATGGCTGCTTGGGAGGGAAGGTGCTTAAAAGGTGTGCTGGGGCCCTGAAGACCTTGGGGAGGGGGGTGTTCTGTGAATGGCCAGGAGGCCTCTAGGCTTCTGAGCTACCGCGGCAGAGAAAGCTGGGTGTGTGTTTCTGTTGGTACAGAAGAGCTAGTGTCGGTCATGGGAAGTTTTCTGGCTTGGAGTGGGTGAGGGGAGTGTTGGGCTGGGCTGAAAGCAGGGAGAAGACAGCTCAGCAAAGTAAAGAGGCTGATTTAGACACATGGGGACAAAGGCTCGGAGGAAGGAGCCCCAGCCCCGGGATGCCCAAAGGGGCAGGAAGTGGAACCAGGTGAAGGGAAGGTGTGAGCCAGGGCGCACAGACAGGCAGGCCGGGAGGTGGCAAGGCCCAGCCCATCTCTCTTGCTCTCCTGGCTGGGGCCCGTGTGATCCTGGAGGTGGCAGGAGTGTGTGCAGTACTCTGTGTTTCTCTGGGGGTTGGTCACACCCCTGAGGGGGCCGGGGTAGCTGGTGCTCTCAGCAGCTGACCGCACACCTGGGGAAGGTGTCTCAGAGGTGACCTTGACAGCAGAAGGTAACTCTTTGGGCTGGGGTGGTCCACATCCACCCGACTGGACTCGTTTCCCTTGGCCTCGGCCTGGGTCTCTCCATCTCCCAGGCAGGCTGGGTTCTGGCTTCATTCCCACGGGCGAGGCTCAGCGTGCATGGGCCTGTGCCTGGTCTGGCCTCAGAGTCTATGGGACTGGGAGAGCGTGGCTGTGCAGACAGCTGGGGCGTGGGCACTGCCAGAGGAATCCCTGGCCCAGCCGGGGGAAGGAGGGCCCTCCTCATCTCTTTCCGCTCCTGCTCTCCTTCCAAATCTTCATTCATTCGTCAGGAGAGCTCATCCTTCTATCCCCTGCCTTGAGACCAGCCGGCACTTACATCAGCTTGGATCTTAACCATATTCTTTTTTTTTTAAAGATTTTATTTATTTATTTGACAGACAGAGATCACAAGTAGGCAGAGAGGCAGGCAGAGAGAGAGAGGGAAGCAGGCTCCCTGCTGAGCAGAGAGCCCGATGCGGGGCTTGATCCCAGGACCCTGAGATCATGACCCGAACCAAAGGCAGAGGCTTAACCCACTGAGCCACCAAGGCGCTCCAACCATATTCTTTTTTTGAAAAAAGATTTTATTTCTTTATTTGACAGAGGGAGATAGAACACAGAAGCAGGGGGAGCAGCAGGCAGAGGGAGAGGAAGAAACAGGCTTCCCGCTGAGCAGGGAGCCCTATGTGTGGCCCAATTCCAGGACCCTGAGATCATGACCTGAACCCAAGGCAGATACAACCGACTGAGCCACCCAGGCACCCCTGTTAACCCCATTCTTGAAAAAAACCCAGAATGGACAGACTCTCTGCTTTGGCGATTCTTCAGATAGGACATGGCTGCTATGGCCTGAGCGTTCCCTGAAATTGAACAGAAATCCTTGCTTCAGTTAAGATTTATTTCTTCTTTTCTCTTTGGTGATACCATCTGCGTATTCCTTATATACATCTGGTGCTTGAGACCATTGACTACGTGCTTTTACCCGTATTCTCTCCTCTCCTCTGGCCCTCAACACGTACCACCTGCTGTGGCCTGGCCCTGACCCTCTCTGGCCTCCTCTTCCATAACCGGCCAGCTATGGTGATTCTCATCTTTCTTTCCCTCCATTGTGCCAAATTCAGTCTTACCTCAGGACCTTTGCATGTGCTATTCCCTCTGCCTGAGAGCAGTTTCCTCTTTTTTTGTGTGTATCTGGCACCTACATATCATTTCGCTCAAGTGTTATCTTGTCAGAGTGACCTTTCCTGACTACCCCATCCCTTGCCCCACTGTGCCCCTCCTTAGGCCCTCCCCCCTTTTTTATTTAAAGTGAACTCTATGCCCAGTGTGGGGCTCAAACTTAGATCAAGAGTCTCAGGCTCCATCGAGCCAGGCTTTCTCCCCCAGACCCTCTTCATACCACCTGCCAGGTAGCCGGAAGTTTGCTGTTTCTGTATTTGCTTACTTATTGCTGGTGCCCCCCACTGCCCTGTCAGTTCCGAGAGCAGATCCTGGCTATTTCGTGTTCCACCGTGTCTTAGAACCTTGCCGGCGCATGATAGGAATCTGAGATATTTGCTGGAATGAATGAACGGGAGAGGCTGAGGGATAAACAACAGAGGCATAGCTAACACCTGCTCCGGCTGCAGGTCCAGAGCATCATGAGCTCCCTGGGTTCGGCGTGCTCAGTCCTGAACTCATCAGCTTTTCCTCGCCAACACCGATTCCATCCTTCTCAGAAGCGCCACCGGAGCTGAGCCCTCAGAGACAGGCTCACACCCCACTGCCAGTCGGTTCTCTTCCCAAATATCTCACCCCGTGGCCAGAGCCTGCATTCCTGCCCCCATGGGCTCTCACCTGGATCATTCTAGCAGCTTCCCGGACTGATCTCCCTGCCTCCAGGCCAAACTGCTGCAAGAATGCTTGTTCTCCACAATGCACATCTGTATTTGCACGAATTTGTATTGCCACATCATTCTGCATTAAAACTCTTTTGTGCTTCCCATCAATTACAGGAAAAAAATCTGAATTCCTTACTCAGGCACTTGAAAGGGCTTCATAAGCTGGCTTCTTGCCTTCTTCCTCTGGCTTCACCTCCCCTACTCCGCAGTTTGGCAGACCAGATCATTTGTGGTTCCCTCAACACACACCTCCCTTCCGTGCCCCCAGCCTTTGCAAGTGCTAATCTCTCCTCTCACAGGGCTTGTGTCCACCTGTGAACACTTGCTTTTCCTTTAAAACTCTGCCCATGACATCACTCCTTCAGGGAAGCCCACCTGTATTGTAATTGTTTACGTGTGTGTTATTTTCCCTAGATTGGTGGTTCACGGACCTGAGGGTGCACTGAAATCACCTGGAGGGCTTGTTAAAACAGATCCTTTGGCCCTACCCCTGGAGTTTCTGGTTCAGAAGGTCTGAGAATGTGCGTTTCTAACTGGTCCCTGGGGGGTGCTGCTTCCGCACCTGTCCAGGCACCCCAGTCGGAGAACAGGGGTCTAGGTCGAAAACTCATCGAGAGCAGGGGAGACATAGGGCGATCATCAAGTCTGGAAACATGGGCAATGTCATTTCATGATGTACTGCCATGAAGTGCCACCAAGCTCTTACTCTTTCACGTCTGTTCCTGCACTCGGTGGCCTCCCCGTGCATCGGGAGTGGCAATGGCCTGCCTCCCCGAGAGCTCAGCTTTACTACGTGGTCTCATCCTGTCCCCACCACAGCTTTATGAGGGAAGTACTATCATCCCCGGCTGTTTTAACAAGGAAGGAGAAAACTGAGACTTAAAACTGAGATTTTAAACTGAGTTAAAAAAAAATGTGTTCAATGTCATGAAGCTTGGGGGAAGCGAAGCTGGGATTCAGCCCCGTGTCTGCCTGATTTCGCAGGCTGGGCGCCTAGCTTCACGCCACAGCTGCCTCTGGCTGCCTTGGTGCCTCGCTCAGAATGGTGGTGGGTGGCGGAGATTGTTCAAGAAACCCTGACTGCACTGAGTGAGTGAGCGAGGGGGGGAAGGAAAGAAGGAAGGATGGGACGGACAGCCACTGGCCCACTCGTTTTCACGGTTCCCTGCATGATCCATTCCCTACAAAGGTTTGTGACGTTGGGTTGGTGGGTGAAGACCCCGGACGTGGATCCCGAGAGGTAGCAATAGAAGTCAGATACACAGGGAGATGCCTGGGTGGCTCAGTGGGTTGAGCAACTGCTTTCGGCTCAGGTCATGGTCTCAGGGTCCTGGGATAGAGCCCCGCATCAGGCTCTCTGCTCAGCGGGGAGCCTGCTTCCTCCTCTCTTTCTGCCTGCCTCTCTGCCTACTTTTGATCTCTCTCTCTCTGTTAAATAAATAAACAAATCTTAAAAAAAAAAAAAAAGTCAGATACACAGACAACTTGAGAAGCTATTTCTTTTTCCTTCTTGTGTGGAGGAGTCAAATTGCAATGAGCAAACCTTGACACTTGGCGGGATCAGACGAACATGCTCATTGTCTATCAGTGACTCTTCCCCGCTTGGTGTTTGGGAGGTGACTCTCATGGTACCCACAATATCATAGCCCTAGCCCGCTTGCGGTTTTGAGGGTGTGGCTTACAGGCAGGTGGTGCACGAGAGAAGAGAAAAAGCTTTGGGTTAAAACGTGGCGGAAACCCCTGGCGGGTTTGTGTGCGTGTACCACATGGGACCAGAAGAGGGCGCCAAAGCACACAGGATCGGCCCCAGAAAGGCCTTGAAGCCTTTGCTCGGGGGGACCCACAGTCCCACCAGGACCATCTCCAGCATCCTTTGCCACATCTCAACCACTGTGGGTCTGGTAGATCTTTCAGACACTTAGAGATCTGGCTGCTTTACACCCATTCCTGATTTTCTCTGGCCCCCGGCTCCTCCCCCGCTTCCTGCTAAGGCGGCCAGCTGCCCGGTTTGCCAATTCTGTCTCCACCAGCGCCTCTGTCTTTCTCCAAAGTTGGCAGGAGGGAGACATGGCAGCGATGCTTTCTGCAGAGCCCAGATAACCCTTGTTCCCGCTCTGGGCCCCCCTGACTGCCCCCCTCCCCACACTGGTGCCCCCACGGGTCACCGCCAGACTGGCCTCCTCGGGAGCCCCACACAGCTGCTCTCACTTCTTCCTCCGTCTTCCGAGAAGAGGCCAAAACGCGGAGTCATGGCACCTGTGCCTCCCACGCCCCCCACGGGCTGCTCAGTGCAGCTCACAGGGGCTGCGGGAGGCGAGGATGCCGAACCCCGGGGCTCTGCCTCCAGCTTCCAATGGCAGTGGTCTCAGAGACTCAAGCCGGTGGGACCCCAGGGGCGGTGGCTCCCTGAGAGGTTCCCCTCTGCTGTCTCCAATGGTCAGACAGGACAAAGGAGAGAAGTCACAGGGGAACAAATCTGATCCTTAGCGACTGGACCAGCTCTGCCTTCAGAAGGGGCCCATGACCTTGCAGAGCAGTCGAGAATGAGACAGAGGACAACAGGTCCTGAATGGTATGTGGCTCAGGGAAGGGAAACCCCATTTTGCAGATGCAGTAAACTGAGACCCAACAGCCAATAACTTGTTCTGAGTTGCTGGATGATTGGTAAGGGGAGGAACTGGGGTCGGAACTCCGCAGGTCCTCAAGGATAGCTCACCACAAGGGGCTCCCTTTTCTCTCCCCAGCTGGTTCACTCTGGCAGAGGTGGGGGGGCCCTGTGTTGACTTGGGGGGGGGCAACAAGTCCATTCGTTCCACGGCCGCCTGGACTGTGATCTTCAAGAGGCAGGGAGGCCCGAGTGTTTAGGGACTGGTAGTGACCCGGAGTTTTAGACTTTCCCCTTTGAGCCCCAGGGGCATGGATTCTAAGGGGTGCTTTCTTCAGGATCCTTCCTCCCTCCCTCCTCCTCCTCATGCCCTCTGCACCTGCGCGTGGCAGAAGTCTTGCTTCTCCACTGCTGGGCTCCCGAGAGAGAATGTAGATTTGGTGAAGGGACTTGTTCCTCTTCACTCACCCTTGCTGGGACTCTGGGACCTTCCTGCTGCAATGTTTCCCTCACTGTGCTCCCCCAAACAAAGGCACTGACCCAGCAGCCGTCCTCCCTTGGGTCTCTCACCCCCCCAGGGCTGCCCAGATCGCCCAGAGGCTTTCGCAGGGCCCGCTCAGAGGATCTGTCTGCAGCCCTTGCCCTCTGTCTGCCAGAGAGGAAACCCTCCCAGCAGGCCCTTCTGTCTGTCTCCGGCCTTTTTCAGCTGCCCGAGGATTGTGTGGGTTGGGGGCTCGGGTCCTTGTCCCCTTCCCCATCCTGCCTGTCTCCCCCTGGATGCTGTAATCTCTGGCCCCAACCCTGCTTTGCCCCACTGGCTCCTCAAGGCCCTAGACGCCCCCAGAGCCCCTCATCTTTGTTTGGCTGGAAGCCGGCTCTCCCCCTGCCTGCAGTGGGCAGGCTTGCCAAGTCCTGGAGAGCCAGGGCAGGTGGGTTGGGCTTAATCAGTCCTGCCTGGCACTAGGCCTGCATCCAGGATTTCTCTGCCCCTTCAGCTGAGTGCCTTTCTCACAGCCAAGGAACACAGCATCTCAGCGGGGCTGGGGGAGCAGTATAGGGAGGGTGACTTAGGGACCCCCCTTTCCCCCCAGACCTGCAGAGAGATGCACACTGCCCTAACCTGAGATTCTCAACTCTGGCCTGGCCTGCTCTGGGGTTGGAAGGACAGTCCTTGCAGGAGCTTTCTCTGAGGCGTGTGGGAGTGGGGTGTGGGTCAGATCCCAGGAATGACCCCCCACCCACCTCGCTAACAAGCTTCTTTCTGGACCCTGGCAATGGAAGCCTGTGCTCCTGCTTCTCCCATAGCAGGTTCTTTTTATTTTATTTTATTTTTTTTTTTTTTTTAAAGATTTTATTTATTTATTTGACAGAGAGAAATCACAAGTAGATGGAGAGGCAGGCAGAGAGAGAGAGGGGGAAGCAGGCTCCCTGCTGAGCAGAGAGCCCGATGCGGGCCTCGATCCCAGGACCCTGAGATCATGACCTGAGCCGAAGGCAGCGGCTTAACCCACTGAGCCACCCAGGCGCCCAGCAGGTTCTTTTTAAAGGAAAGGACTTCTGGGGGCACCTGGGTGGCTCAGTGGGTTAAAGCCTCTGCATTCAGCTCAGGTCATGATCTCAGGGTCCTAGGATCAAGCCCCGCATCATCGGGCTCTCTGCTCAGCGGGGAGCCTGCTCCCCCCCCCCCCCGCCTGCCTCTCTGTCTACTTGTGATTTCTGTCTGTCAAATAAATAAAATCTTAAAAAAAAATAAAGGAAAGGACTTCCGTTGGTTAAATGAGGCTTATACTCAGATCCCATTAATAGAGACCCACAGAGAAAGATAAACAGTGCGTGTAAGTGAAGAGAAGCTTCATTTTTTGAAATCAAGTTGTTGTGATAATAAATATTCAGAAAAGAGAGAATAGTCAGGTGGGTGAGTCCCCACAGATGCCTTTCGTCGGACTCCTGCTTCTTGAACTATTTCTGTCCTCAGAAGGGACCCCCAGAGCTCCTCTGGTTTCCCCTACAACTTCTGGGTCTCAGGAACAGGGACATCCAAGACCCCGCAAGCCTGCCTAGAAGTTCAGGTGAGAATACCCCATCTTCTTTCCATCTTTCTGAAGCTGGTTATGAAACTCAGCCTTCCGCTTGCACTCACCCGTTGTCACGGAGGATCTGTTACTGTTCCAGCATCCACAGAAATGTGAAGAGAAGGAAATTGAGCTGGAGAAAGAGAGAGAGAGGTTGCGAGAGAGCTCTCTTAAGGGCATGGGCTTGCCTGCAGCAGAAGTGAGGCTGCAATCCTTTTTTTCCGGAGCCTCCCTTCTGCCTCTGAACAAATGCAGGTACCCACCGGCTCTGCGGGCATCCTTGCCTAGTCACCGGACACCAGCTTGGGCTGGAGACCTGAGAGGTCCCCGCACCTTGTCATGGGCTTCTACCAGCGGCCCATGTTCTTTCTTGCAATTCCTTGTGCTGGGGAGGGGATGCGAAGGTGCCAGGGCCCCTACCAAGCCCTCCTGACTCCCAGAGATGTGCCTGTCCCTTGGGTGGAGAGCCCCAGAGACCAAAGGCGCCCCCAGGCAGGTGTGCTGAGCCCCCATGATGCCAGCCCCCCCCCCCCATGCCTTCCGGTTCCCTGCACTCTAGTGGGAGAACAACAAACTGCAGCTTAGGCAGAGGAAGGTGGCCCGATCCCCTTTGGGGGGGCAGCTCTTCCTGGTGATGGAAGGCCAGGAGGCTGTGTCCAAGTACTCTGCCATGAGCGGGAAGCATGGGTGCCTAGCAGCTTGCTGCCGGTGTGGATGGAGTTAAACCTTTCCAGGGACTATTTACTCCTGATCCTAAGTGACAGCTTGGGGAGGGAGAGTCACGTGGCCCTGAAATCCCCACGGGAGCCCATGGAGCATGCCCAGCTGCTTCTGCCTGGGAAAGATGCTGGATCCCGCAGTCACCGCAACAGCATCCTCGCCCCGCGCCAGGGACCTGCCAGCCGGAGAGATGACTGATTAGACCAGATTGGAGCCAGAGCCCCGCTCTTCAGAAGGGGGCCCTGAGGGGCGGGGGAGGAGGACCCCGGCTGGCCAGAGCTGGGGGAGGGGTGCCTCGGGGAGTGCGGAGAGTTCTAGCTTTTCAACGCGGGGCTCATGCCGCCTCCGGAGCCGGTGAGTCTGTTCTGATGCATCCTCGGGTTGAGGCGGGAGGAGGAAGGCTGAGCCCTGGTCAGACTGCCAGCCGCCTGCCCTGTGAGTCCCGGCTGCTGGCACTGCGGGGCCACTGCCTTCCCCATCCCTCATTCTTGGCAGCCTTACTTGGGGATCATGGATGCTGAGAATGCTAATTATAACCCGCTCTGTGCCCCCACCCCCTCCTCCAGAATCCCCGGTAAGGGCTGATGTTGTTGGAATTTATTACATTCGAATCGCATCTCTTGGGTGAGGCTGGCTTTGGGGCTTTGGGGCTGCCTGCCTCCTGGGGTCTAGCTGGGCCCCCCCAGCCTGGCGAGAGCAAAGAAGCCAGCCCCACCCTGCCTCTAATCTTGCCAGAAGTGAGTTGAAGGCCGGCAGGAAGGGGAGATGGACAGGGGTCCCAGGGTCAGGCTCGGGTCAGCCCCAGAGACTCAGCTCCCTCTGTGTGGCCGAGGGGTCAAGCCATGTCCATTTTGTGGGTCTGAGGTTGGGGCCCAGGGCCACTGAGCTCTTGAATTCCTAGGGGCAGCTGATCTCTGGGATCTCAGGTTTAGTGGGGGGCACCTGAGGAGCTGAGGCCTGGTCCATGGGTCCGAGGGGATGGGTTTATAATGGTGGGGTCAGGCTGTGGCTAGCGGGGCCTTATTGTGTGAGGTGCTGGGGAAAGCAGCAAGGTGGGGGAGCTGGCCGAGGGGGGTGGTGAGAGATCAGAGGGGGAGGGGGGCGGTTTGCTGGGAAGGCAGAGGGGGAAGAGAGAAGAGCCTGGAGAGATGCTCTTTGTGACTGCAGGCCAGCCAGAGAAGGGAAGAGAGGGGGCCGGAGCCCAGGAAGGCCAGAGATGGGGAGAGGCAGGACAGAGGGAGCCGGCCCTGGGGTGCAGGGGTAGGGGAGGGCTGCAGAGAGGAGGAGGTGGGGGTGGAGTCAGAGTCCGAGCCAGAGAGGGAGGAGGTCTTCTGAGCTTGCAGTCCTTCCCTATCCCTATAGACCCGTCGCCCTCAATCTGGTGGTTTCCGTGGCTTACTCCCCTGGGGTGGGGGGGGGGGGTGCTGGGTTCTCCTGAACGCCCGGGGTGGGAGCCCTGTGGGCAGGTCTCGGCCTGAGCTGCCTGTCCAGATGGTCTCAGGCCAGATCATAGGCACCCGCCCTACAAATCCCCCAAATCCTGGCTTCTAGGCCCCTCTGGGGGTGCACGGAGCTGGGGAGGACTTCTACCTCAGAGCAGCTGCATTTCAGCTGGGGCAGGAGATGAGCAGATCCTGGTGGTGGGGAGGAGGTGGGAGGGAGGTCCCAGGGAGACACAGCGCCTCCCTCCCCACAGCGGGCCCACAGCGGCCGCTGCCTCCTGGAAGGATGGGGGTAGTGGCCCGAGGCTGGGAGCCATCTCCAGGTGGGGGCGGCAGGAGGGACCGGGCAGGCCTCCAGGCCCGCTGCTGGGCTCCCTTGCAGAAAACAGGCGGCTCTCTCTGTCTCCTCACAAGGGCGCAGAGTGCTGGGCTGCAGGTATGAATTATTAAAAGTCCTCGGTTTTCCAATCAGTGGCGGGTGATGACTGGTAGCGCTGGTGTGTAATTAATCCTGGCGGGCGGCTGCAGAGGCTCGAGACAATGGGGGCTTTTTTTTTTTTTTTTTTTTTTGCCGGGTTCAGCTTTCTTTCCCGTCTTCACAGGAAGGTGACGGTGCAGGACGCATTGCACAGATAATTACTTTTAACGTGTCTGCCTAGATTATTGAGTCGGAATCTTCCTGCTCCGTGTAAATGAAGTAATTACCGAGAAAGTCAGTGAGCGCGGGGCAGCCAGCCCTGGCTCCCAGGCTGACATCACGGCATGTCCAGGCCCGGCCTGTGGCCCTCGGGCACAGAAGAGGGAGCTCGTGGGGCCTGGGGCAGTGGGCAGGGGAAGGTGAGCTGAGAAGAGGGGGCCTAGGCCAGTGTGAAGAAGCTCGGTCCTGGGCATCAGTGCTCCCCTCGCTGGCCTGGAGCGAGGTTCCCTGAAGCCACTGGCACGGAGCTTGGCGCCTGGCAGGGACCTGATCCACGTGGGTCCCCCAGGGGAGAGTCAGGAGGAGGAGGCCTACCGCTGGGCATCAGGGAGAGCTTGCTGAGTTCTGGCTGTCAGAGGCCGTGGATTGAGCTCTGGGCTGAGATGGTCTGGGAGCCCAGTGCATTATAGTGAGGTGGACTTTAGCAGACCAGTCTCCAACCACTTAAAAAAACATCTAGAGAGGAAAGAATGGTTTGGTTGGGAAACATTTAGAAATAAATGTGGGGGCGCCTTGGTGGCTCAGTTGTTAAGCATCTGCCTTTGGCTCGGGTCATGATCCCAGGGGTCCTGGGATGGAGCCCTGTGTCCTCGGGCTCCCTGCTCAGCAGGAAACCAGGTTCTCCCTCTCCTATTCCCCCTGCTTGTGCTCCCTCTCTTGCTCTCTCTCTGTAAAATAAATAAAAATCTTAAAAATAAAAAAATAAATGTGGAACAGAGACGGAGAGGCCTTGAGGCAGGCTGCATAGGGTCCTTCCTTTGGTGGTCGATCAGTGCAGGTGGGCTCCTGCTCAGCACCCACACCTCTCGATGCCCCCTAGAGACCATCTCGTCCAGCCTCCCTCCAAGCCCCGACGAGCCCTCTGTTCCTTCCCTGCTGGGAGCACTGGCCTCCAGTGATGGGGAGCTCATTACCTCGCCAGGCAGCCTGCTCCACGGTTAGAACATTCTTCTATATAGAATCAAAATCCGCCCACTTCTGAGGTCTGCCTTTTGGTTCTGATTCTTTGGAGCAGCACAAAGCAAGTCAGCTCTCTTTCCCGTGGTGATAAAGATGGTTTTCTTCATATTAAAATAGCATATAATAATGTGTGGATGTAACATATTTTATGTAACCGGTTTTGTATCGGGACATTCAGGTTGTTACCCTGACTTTCCTTTCACAATAACACATGAACATTTGTGCGCATAAGGCCTTTTCTGCATTTGGATTATTTCCTTAGGATAAATCCCAAGACATAGAATTAATGCAATAGAGTATATACATTAAAGAAATTATGGTTCTGAGTCGAAAAGTAATACATATTCATTAAAAAAATTGAAAAACATATAGAAAAGAGATGAAAATAGCCCATAATCGTCTCAGAGGTTTGGTACGTAATTTTGCCATTTTGATACATGTATTTTTTATGAATCCATGCATAGATGTGTAACTATATTATCACCATACATGTACGGACTATTAAAATTTTGGACCAAGGATATATTTTTGTCCCTTACATAAGTGGCTTCCTGGTGTTTCATGATCTATCTATTCTGTTTTTTTAATTGATCCCCTTGTTAAACTAGGTGTTTCCAGTTTTTTGTCTTTAAAAGCAATGCTGCAATGAATACACGAGTATCTGAATCTTTGCACATATCCATGATTTTTTTCCCTTAGTTCACGTTTCTAGAAATGGAACTGCTGTGTTTTATTTTATTTTTTTTAAAGCTTTTATTTTAATCCGGCGCTCTCCTTAATTCCCATCACCTGTTTCACCCATCCCCCACCACCTCCCCTCCTGTAGGCATTCCCTTCTTCTCTATAGTTCAGACTCTGTTTCTTGGTTTGTCTCTGTCTCTCTCTCTCTCTCTTATTTCCCCCTTTGCTCGTTTGTTTTGTTTCTTAAATTCCACATATGAGTGAGATCACATGGTATCTGTCTTTCTCTGACTGGCTTAGTTCATTAGCATTATACCCTCTGGTTCTATCCATGCCCTTGGACATGGCAAGACTTCATTCGTTCTTGTGGCTGAATAACGTTCCATTACATATATATACCCGACCTCTTCTTCATCCGTTCATCTGTGGGTGGACACTTGGGCTGCTTCCGTGTCTTGGCCATTGTAAGAACGCTGCTATGAACATAGGGGTGCATGTATCCTTTTGAATTAGTATTTTTGTATTCTTTAGCTAAATACCCAGTAGTGCAATTGCTGGATGGTTGGGTAATTCTATTTATAACTTTTTTTTTTTTTTAAAGATTTTATTTATTTATTTGACAGACAGAGATCACAAGTAGGCTGAGAGGCAGGCAGAGAGAGAGAGAGAGGAGGAAGCAGGCTCCCTGCTGAGCAAAGAGCCCAATGTGGGGCTCGATCCCAGGACCCTGGGATCATGACCTGAGCCGAAGGCAGAGGCTTTAACCCCCTGAGCCACCCAGGCGCCCCATTCTATTTATAACTTTTTGAGGAACCTCCATACTGTTTTCCAGAGTGGCTGCCCCAGTTTGCGTTCCCACCAACAGGGAATTGCTGTGTTTTAAAATATTTTGACATATTTTGCCAAATTCTTTGTTGGAAATTACTAATTTACGTTCCCGGCAGTTGTGTTTGAGAATGCGTTTTGTTATACGAGCGTCAGCGTGGAACATGGTAACATTTTCATTGCTTTAATCCGTCGCTGCTTCATTGTTTTAATGCATTTGTTTGATTAGGAGTGAGATTTAAGAGGTTTTTAAAGTATGAATAACCCATCTGTTGTCATTTGTTTGAGTCTTTGGTTTTTCCTAAAAGACAGTTTATGCAGTCATCAGGATGGCAGTGATGAGGGTCAGGGGGCGTCGGGGGTAGGGGGGTGGAATTCGGGTTGAACCCGGGCTCTGTCACCTACCCATGACACGACCTCAACAGTGACTTAAATCTCTCTGTCCCTCAGTTTCTCCAACTGTAAGACTAAGATAAGCAAGTTACCTATTTCATGCACTTCTTGCGAACAGAGGTGCATGTCTGTCCCATCTACAGAACAGGTAGAATCATGCCGATCAGAGCCACACACGTGTTTGCTCCTATTATCTTACTGTGGTTAGTGTGTGTGAGAAACACAGAGATCTGAAGACAGTGTTGGGATCTCCCTCCCTCCAAGCCCCCCAGGTGTCCTTGTCCTGGGCTAAATGCCCCTAGTCCTCCAACGGCCCTACTTCCTTTCTCAGGCTTTCCTGGAGCCTCTGGTGCAGTGCGGTCCTGCCAGCACAGAACGTGGTGAGACAGCCACGCCTCGTTCCCAGGACAATCCCCCAGAATGTCACACTTCTGGGGACTTCTGGCAGGTGCCCGGATGGAGGGGATTTGGCTCCTCTAATGTCTTCCGGGCACAGGACTCTGTCCTGGAGCCCCCTTCCCGCTCTGTGCGTCCTTACTGACCCTCCTCGTCACGTCCATCCAGAGTGTGCCCCGTTGCTGGAGTCCTTCTTGCGCCTCTCAAAGTAGTGCTAGTCGATCGGATAAGTGAATTCTGGGCTGTGTGTTAATAATAATGAGAGAGAGTGAGTATGCTGCCTGCCCGTGGTGGGAAGAAGGCCCATCTAGAACTTGAAGACATAGATTCAAATCCTGGTCCAAATGAGCAGCTGTGTGATTTGTAGCAAACCACTTAATCTCTCCGAGCTTTTGTTTCCTGTTCTAAAAAATGGGATTAGTATCACTAGCCACTTAACTAGCTGATCACTAGGTGAGTAATATATATATATATATATATGGAAGCGTTTTGTAAACTGTAGATAGTTATCCAAATGTCAGTTATCGTTAGATGTGTATATACGAACAATGTGTAACAGAAGGCAGAGCTTTAACTCAAACCGGAACCAAGGTAGGTTGGTAAGAAATGTGTTTAGGGCTGATGGTATGGTATATATGCTGACCTCCAATCCTCCTCCCGCATTTATTTAGCCTCTCTCAAGAGTTGGTCCTGACTGTGATTCAGGAAGTAAGGCGGGGCCCCTCCATGCTGATCTGTAAACATTCCTGGATGCTCGGGCTTTATGGCTGCATGGCCAAGGATCCCCCTCCACGGAGGAGGCGAGGTCCTTTCCTAGCTCTGACGTCACCACATCTACCCCCGTCCGTCCGGCTCATCATTACCTGGAAACCTGAGTCTATAATTGCAGGGGCCAATTTGCTTTTAATTAGCCTAATGCTTGCAATTAGCCTGTTCTGTGCACCTCTGCCTCTGGTGGCGAGGTCATTTTTCTGATTTTGCTTGGTTCCTCGGTCCTCATTAGCATTCCTGGGCCATCCAGAGACATCCAAGCCCGCTTGCCTCCACCCAAAACTGTGGCTGCCGGGCTGAAGCAATGAAGAGGTTGTCGTGGGGAAGGAAAACTGACTTTTGGCGAGGTGGGATGGGAGGGTGGGAGTGTGCCGACAGAGAGGTGAATTTATTGGCAACACAGGTGAGGTCTAGAGCCTGGCTTCCTCCTCCTAGTCCAGTGCTCCCCCCAGCTTTTAAAAAGATTTTATTTATTTATTTATTTATTTATTTGGGAGACAGAGAGTGAGGGATCATGAGAAGCAGGGAGGGGTAGAGGGAGAAGCAGGCTCCCCGCTGAGCAGGGAGCCCAATTTGGGGCTCGATCCCAGGACCCGGGGATCATGACCTGAGCTGAAGGCAGACGCTTAACCAACTGAGGCACTTAGACATCCTGCTGTTCCCCTTCTGAGCTTTATTTCCTCATCTCGAAAATGGCAGTAACAACTCCCGCCCCTCCCGCAACACCGAGGCTCGTGTGAGGTAAGGCAGGAAGTGGGCATGCGTACGACGCTGGGTCCCATGAGACGTCTTTATCACATCAGAGGTGAGAGAGGCCTGTGGAGTCCCCCAAACAGTCTAGTGTCCCTGGACCCCTGCCTGGGAATTCCTGGTCTGCTCACCTTGCCCTCCCTCTACAAACCACAGCCAATTCGAGCACATTGGCATGTAGCAGGTGCTCAATAAATATTGGTTGGTTCTCCGGGGCTTTGAGTCAAGGAAACAGTCATGAGAAGGCTTCGGATGGTATGTACGGGGGGCATTTGCCTCCTGTGCTCCTCGGCGTCCCTCCTCATTCCCCTAGATGGTGTTGCTGCAAGACCAGAGATGGTTGTGTTTGTCTTTGTCTTTGTGGTGTGTCCCACAGAGCGAGGCACATGGCAGTTGCTCGGTAACTGCTTTTCAAATGAATGAATGAATGAATGAATGAATGAGTGCCTGAGTGAGACAGGGTCATGCGGTAGATCACGGCGTTGTCAGACGAACGGGGCTTGGAATCCTGGCCCCGTCACTGTCTTCTGGCAAATATTTACCGTATGTTCATTATGTACCCGGCAGGTCCGAGGTTGCAAAAATGAATTTTTAAATTCACAGTCTGGTAAGGGAGCAGACGTGTGAGCAAGTAATTGTCCCGTGTGTGATGGAGACATATGCTACATACGTTGGTGGCCAAGAAAGAAAGTGGTAGTCTCTCCCTGGAGAGACAGGATTCCCGAGGAAGGGGCCTGAAGGTCAAGCTTATGGGTTTCTCACCAGAACCAGAGCCTCCTTCCCAGGGGTGAGGACCGAATGAAATCAAATAGTGTGAATGAAACTGACACTGAATAATCTTTTAATGGAGATTAAAAATTTAAATGTTTAAAATGTTTAAAAATGTTTCCTGGTCAGGGAGGGGCAGGAACAGGTTGGTATGGGAGGGGCTCAGGGACTTTCAGAAGATGCCTTCCTAAGCTCTGCCAGTGCAGACCTGTGCCACCTGCGGCCAGTTCCCTCACGGCTCCAAGTCTCCGGGGCTGTGTCCGCCAAGTGGGGACAGTGCATCTGTTGTACGGGTCAGTGGAGAGACTCACCAGGCCCCTAGCTGGAGCAGGGTTGGCACACAGTAAGTACTAGAAAATATCAGCTCTTATTATTACAATGTATTTCACGGACAGACCACATTTGCATGCACACACACATGTTGCACTCATGTTGACTCCCAGATATGCTCAGAAAGGACGGTGGTCGGGGGGGGGGGGGGGGGCCCAGGGTTAGGCTGAGCCCAGTCTGAGAACCACTCCAGAACTCCGTAGGGGGTGGGGGAAGTTTAGCCTGTGGCCACTGCCCCGAGCTGGGGCAACCCGCCTCAGGGAGACTAAGACGTGGTCCTCTGACAGCAGGAACTTAATTCCCTCAGGCACGTAGGCCCCTGGCCCAGGCCAGTCCTTACCAGCAACATCCCAGGGCTCTGTCGCCTGACTGGTCCCCTGACCTTCCTCAGCAAGGCAGCCTGGCGGCCATGCTGGGTTGCCATGGTAACTGGCAGCCTCCCAGCTGGGTTGCCCGGGTAACCAGTTAGCTGGTATTGGGGGAGGGGGTGGGGAACTGGGAGGTGGGGGGGGGGGATCCGCCTCAAAGAGGCAGAAAAGGACAAGGGCGGGACCAAGACGAAGACAAATCCCAGATGCCCCCAGCACAGCCCTCTGCTCTCTCCCTCATGGGACTGGGAAAGCCCGAGAAAGGCAGGTAGGAAAGGATGTGGTGTTGTTTCCCGCCATGTGTGTGTGTCTATGTGTGTGTGTGTGTGTGGTAGCGTGAATTGTCTCGGGCAGTGCAGGATGTGTGGGAGATTTGACAAGGCTTGGCGGGATCTCCCGGGCAGTGCTAAAGGCAGTAGAAGTCTAGAGGGGAGGGGAGGCCAGGGACCATCCAAACCCAGATCTCAGTCCTCGCCCCCCCACCACCACCCCCTGGGCAACCTCACCTCTTTGAGCTCTAGTTTCCTCATCGGGAGAATGGAGGTGCTAACACCGACCTCCAGGGACATTGTCTGGGATCGTGGCTGCCACTGCCAACGGCGCTTTCCTGCTTTCCTTCGTGCGGCTTTTCTATTCTGGGGATGCTTTCCAGCTGCCAAGTGCTTGTATCTGGGGCCCACCCTGGTCCCTGCGGTAGGGGATGGGGGGGTGGGAAGGTTGGAATTCTTGGGAGTTTACCATCCCAATCTGCTGGGGGCAGGAAGCAAGTTTTTACAGTAGGAACATTCACAAGGAAGTTTTCAAAGTAAGACCTAATTGAAATGTTTCCCTGCAACCAGTAGAAATACCTTTTCCGTCAGAACCCAGCAACTTACTGTGTGTGGTACACACTGGCTTCCTCCAATATCTTAGTTTAGTCTGACTGTTTTGTTTTAAAAAAAAGCCTCGGCTCTTGAACTTGATTTCATGCCCACCGATGGGTCACTGCCTTCAGCGTGAGAAACGCGGAGAGAGAGTAGAAACCAAAGCTCCCTCGGGTGTGCGTAGACCTCAGGCTTCTCTCATCTTCCACGTGTAATGTCATCTGGTTGGGTCCTTGCGACTCTAGTCTGGGAGGTAACTCAGGCTCAGAGGTCACACGATTGCCCAGGGTCCCAGATCCGAGGGCATGCCCGCGATTTGCCCAGAGCTGTAGACTGGTGAAGCTTAGACCCGGGTCTCTGTGGCTCGGGTTCACAGGGCACCCATGTGTGTGCTGAATCTGATGCTCTGAGAGGAGCTAAAGGAGTCTTCTTAGAGGGAGGAGACTGGGATCCAAAGACCCAAAAGGATTTGTTCAGCCAGCTCAAAATCGAGGACCTAGAGCTGAGACCAGAACTCGGTGCCTCTTGTCTGTTGTTGCGAGGAGGGAGAAGTTGGTGCTGAGGAGAGCTGTGGAAAGATGCGGCTGAGTCTGAAGCAACCTGTGTGTTCCCCTCAGGGTCTGTGAGGGAGTGTGTCTGGCAGGGAGGGGGTGAGTCTGGCCGCACTGAAGCTCACCCCTACCCCTGTGAGCTGCTGAGCCAGGCTGGAGAGGGCTATAAGGAAAGATTCCTGTGTCAGGGTCCTGGGGCCAGTGCCTAAAGGCCTCAGGCTTCTGGAAGATTTTCTGACAGGAAAGACGTAAGCCAGTCCCCTGAGAAGCAGAGCTTTTAATTGTCTCCTGTACCACAGCAGAAATGACAGTCGGCAGGAGGCCTGCCAAGTGCGGACTTGACCACAGAGTAGGTTCGGAGGGAGAAGAGCTTAGTACCAGGTGGGAGGTTGGGAGTAGCTGGAGAGGGGAGGGCATGAGCCACTCTGGACTACCTAGGCAGACTGCTAACCCTATAAATATTTACTGGGAGAAATTCAGAATAAGGCCCAGAATCCGTACTGCTGGGTTCTGTTCTCCGCCCTGCTGTGAGAGTTGAGCCTGCCCCTCAACCTCTCAGGACTTGGTTTTCCCATTTGTAGGGGCTCCGTCGGGGGTGCAATCCTGTCCCTTCCCTCCGCAGGCTTTGCCCTTTGGAAAGGGAAGACTGGGCAAGGCGTTCACAGCGGAGACGCATTTCCTTTCAGTTTGGGTGTATGTTCCCTTGGCGGCTCCTACGTGTCGCCCACGACACGAAAAGCTGCCCAACCTGCCAAGTGCCCGACGAGGGGGCTGAGGAGCAGCGTGGTGGGGTTTGCGGAGCAGGGGCTGTGGCTCTGGGAAGCTGTGGGATAGCGAGCGCTTCTAGCTTGGCTGTGTTCTTGTCTCTCTGGGCTTAATGTAATTTATTCAGCACCCACTGATTGGAACATTCCAGCAGTAAAAATGAGAGCAGTCAGAAGTGTCTTGTCCAGGCTCCTGATCTCAGGCTCTTGGTGTCTTTGTCATGGGACAGGCCAGGGTGATGGCTGGGTGTGTGACCAGGAATTCTGCTGGAACTCAACCGGGATGGAAGTTTCTGTCTGAGGCTGGGGAGATGGGTTCCCAGTAAGAAGAATCAGGGGCTTAGGGTCATACAAGGAGACCGTGCCTTTGCTTGAAGGTAGACTGACACTGCGAAGTTGGAGGAGTGCCTAATAGGGACCCCTTATTTCTCTACCCGTATATGCGGTGTGTACCCAACATACCCTATGCCGTATTCCTTTCAGCCTGTCCAGGGTGAGGCAACTCTGTGAAGAACCTGGATGTCTTAGACGATGGGCCGTTTACTCTAGACCACACTGAACGGTAGGGGAAGAGTCAGAATTAGGATTTGTTGATGTGTCCGTATTTCCTGCCCCAACTCTCTCCTGAGCCCCCGTGGGACCCAAGCTTGAATGTAAGCCTGTCCCATTGCGCTGAGATCATGGACATGGACGTGGGGGGAGGGGGAGTGCGGGACTCTTCATTTGGCTCCACATCATTGTGACACCCCCAACAGTCATGGCTCATTTGTGGCAGCTCAGGGGCGCCCGGGTGGCCCCCTCTCCCCAGATGCTGGGATCCTGTGTCCTGGGAGAGGCCGGGGGTAGCCGCTGCCACCTGGAGCAGTGGGAGTGTGTGCGTGTGTTACTCGCATGTGTGCGTGCGTGTGCGGCGTGGGCGTCATTGCTCTTGGTCTGACCAGGGGCCCCTTCAGACGATGCAGAAAGAAAGTTCTCAAGGTGCGGAGGCAGAGGTGGAGGGATCCTTGGAGGGAGAATCAAAGAGCCCATCCGGGGCTGGTCCTTACTGCACAACTGAGGGAGGGGCTTAGGAACCCAGCAAGCTCCTTTCCAGAAACCCAAGTCCTCATGTCCTCATTTAAACCCAACTTAATCCTGCAGCGTGGGCTGACTCAGTCCCTTCTTTTCCCCAGTCCACTACTCCTAAAGGTTTCCGCCCCACCCTGAGAGCCTTTGTCACTGGGGTCACTTCCTGTGACCAGGTGTTGGGGGTGCAAGGCAGGGCACCCAGAGGTGCAGAGGCTGGACGTGGCAGACATGCCTCCTGGCGGCAGCCCCCGCATGTGGAGAAAACAGGAAAGCGAGGGAGAAACCAAGGCCTCTGAAGAGCAGACGGACAGTGTGTCTTCTGGAGGGGCTGCCTCTGGCCAGCTGTCCTGGGGGCAGAGTGGCAGAGCCCCGTTGGCAGAGAGAGCGGCCAGAAGGCGGGAGAGACTTTGTGGAATCTGAACAGAAAGCCTTCTGGTTGGGCCCGGCCTCTCCCAGATCTGGTGTTGTCAAAACCAAGTCAGTCACACTTCTACATACTAAGTTATATTTTTAAAAGTGTCCTTTTATTGGTTGAAACAGCCAGTTGGAAATAGAAGTTCTGAAATATTTTCATTCACATATGTCTTTCTCTCTGATAAACTCGTGTCTTTTCCCAGTGACTAGCGCAATGCCTGGAAATAGCTGGTGTTTGACCGCACCTTCCCCCACCTTCCCTGGGCTTCCTGCTTGGGGATGGGGCGGCCTGCAAGGGAAATGATATGAATAAGATAGGAAGCTGCTCTCAGCCCAGATCTTTCTGTGGGCTGAGATGTCTGATTCTTCTGCTTTCTGGCTCAGAGCCGAAATCCCTGTCTCCCAGTCAGTGGCTGGGGGATTGACGAGGTAGAGTTGAAGGATGTCTTCTCTCCATTCCCTGCTTTTCTCCTTAGAGACATGGCTTTGTCCCTCATGCGGGGGTACTGAGATAATAAAGGCACTGGCCCTGCAGTAGAGGCTGGCTTAGGAAACACCAAACCTCTTTCATTCTTTTTATGATAATTGTATATTTTTAATATTTCTTTGAGAAGGAGCAAGCTATTTTCAGCCAGCTTAGCAGAGTTTATCACTCCCACCAGAACCTTATAATGGGGCGCCTGGGTGGCTCAGTGGGTTAAAGCCTCTGCCTTTGGCTCCTGTCATGATCCCAGGGTCCTGGGATCGAGCCCTGCATCAGGCTCTCTGCTCAGCAGGGAGCCTGCTTTCTCCTCTCTCTCTCTCTGCCTGCCTCTCTGCCTACCTGTGATCTCCATCTGTCAAATAAATAAGTAAAATCTTAAAAAAAAGAACCTTGTAACAGGTCAGGGGAAGGAGAGGTCAAGAGAAGCTCATTTGCATATTTCCCACAATCCTTCCTCTGGCTCAATTTCTTAGCCATCCTGGGTAGGCTGTTGTCTGGGCATTGCTGTCACTTTCTCTCCATCACACACACCAGAATCTATGGGCAAGTTCAGGCTAAATGTAGCTCATTTTAACACTGTGCTTAGGTGTCAGGGTCTTTTATTTTAAGAGCACAAGCAGGGGGAGCGGCAGGCAGAGAGAGAAGCAGACTCCCTGCTGAGCAAGGAGCCTGACTCAGGACTCGATCCCACAACCCTGGGATCATGGACTGAGCTGAGGGCAGACGCTTAACCAGCTGAGCCATCCAGGTACCCCTTAAACTGGTCTTCTACCCTTTGGTAAACTTGTTTTGATTCTGATCTCAAGAGTCAGACAAGTGTTGAGAGACAATCTGACACAGTAGGAAAAATATAGGCTCTGGGGCCATCTGGCTCAGCTAGCACTTGACTTCACACTTGCCAATTGTGTGACCCTGGTTATAAACCTTAACTTCTCTGAGCCTCAAGTTATACATCTGTAAAATGTGAGTAGTGATTGTACTTACCTCACTGGGTTGTTGAGAGGATGAAGCCAATGAACATACGTAAAAAGCTTAGAATGGCGGGGGTAGGGCGCCTGGGTGGCTCAGTCGGTTAAGTATCTGATTCTTGATTTCGGCTCAGGTAGTGACCTCAGGGTTGCAAGATCAAATCCCGCATCGGCTCTGTGCTCAGTGGGCAGCTTGCCTGAGATTCTGTCTCTCCCTCTCCCCCTCCTTTATCCCTGCACGCTCTCTTTTTCTCCCTAAAATAAATATAAATCTTTAAAAAAATGCTTATGGGGCCCCCAGGTGGCTCAGTTGGTTAGGTGTCTGCCTTCAGCTCAGGTCATGATCCCAGGGTGCTGGGACTGGGGCCCTGCTTCGGGCTCCCTGCTCAGGGAGGAGCCTGCTTCCCTTCTCCCTCTGCCTGCCACTCCCCCTACTTGTGCTCTTTCTCTCTCTGTCAAATGAATAAAAATCTTGAACAACGGCAGCATCAAAAACCCTCAGAACAGGACCTAGCACTACAAGTCACTTGGCACATGTTAGCTCTCCTTCTCTTAGACTGTCTAGAATTGAACCCGGTACTCCCGATGTGGTCTATTCAACGGGACTCTCATGCCCGCTGCTGGACCGTCCATTTCTGCTGCCTCAGACTGAGTTTGCAGATCACTGGGGTTTCAGTTGAGCTCCCGGTACTGAAATCCTCAGGTTATTTTCCCATGGACAGCCGTTTAGACCTCCTCCGTCCGACATAAAAGATGTGATGTCAGCTAGCGGGAAGGTCAGCGTCGCGGGGAGCCCGGAGCATCCCCTCACATGGGTTCCAACGCGCACGAACCCTCATTGATGCAGCCGGCTCCTTTTCATAACGCCGTCCTGCAGCGGGTGTTCTATTTGGGAAATCTCTTGACCCACACTGGCCCGAAACGAAATTCCCCTCCCCACGGGTCTTTTCTCTTTTGGTGGGTCTCTTTCATTCTTCTCTGTTCAGCCAAGGCGCTTGCTTATCAACTGAGCTGAGCATGTGTGGGCGGGTCTATCCTTCCCTCCAAATCCAGCTCCTCTGCTGCCCAGGCTTACAGGGCAGGGGACACGGTGCCTCCAGCATACCCAGAAGGCCGGGTTTCAAGGTAAAACCTCGGAGACCCTCTAAACCTTTCCTCTTGGTGGACTAGCGGCGTCTACATCACCTGAGAGGTTGTTAGAAATGTAGAATCTCGGGCCTTACTCCCAACCTGCCGAATCAGTCTGTGTTTGCAAGGTCTCCCAGGTGGCTCTCAGGTACGTTAAAATTTGAGGGGCTCCTGCGTGGTTCAGTTGGGGAAAACCAATGATTCTTTTTTTTTTTTTTTTAAAGATTTATTTATTTATTTGACAGGCAGAGATCACATGTCCGCAGAGAGGCAGGCAGAGAGAGAGAGGAGGAAGCAGGCTCCCCGCCCAGCAGAGAGCCCAGCAGAAAGCCCAGCAGAGAGCCCGACATGGGGCTCGATCCCAGGACTCTGGGATCATGACCTGAGCTGAAGGCAGAGGCTTTAACCCACTGAGCCACCCAGGCACCCCAAAAACCAATGATTCTTGATTTCGGGTTAGGTCACGATCTCAGGGTTGTGAGATGGGAGCCCTGAATCGGACTCCGTGCTCAGCACAGGGTCTGCCTGTCCCTGGTCCTCCCCTGGGTGGTGTGCTCCTGCATGCACGCGCTCTCTCTCTCTCTCTCTCTCTCTCAAATAAATAAACAAATAAATAAATAAGATCTTTAAAAAAATAAAATAAGAAGTACTGCCCTACATTGTTACTCAGCTTGGGGTAGGAATGAGGGCCAGGGAGAGAAGAATCCTATCTTGCAAGACCTCGAAATTTGTTCTACTGACCAGGCTCCTGGGGACGGACATAAAACTATTTCTAGGATATTCGATCACAGACTGGCCACATTCACTGTCTGCCTCTTGGAATACCAGCGATACAGTTTTTCTAAAACACTCATGCCCTTTAAGAAAATATAGACTATATAAATAAAATATAGTTGTGTTTCAAAAAAAAAAAAGGAAATATAGACTATGTGCGTTTTCTGCATTTTATTAATAACATGCTCTTGAACATACTTCAAAACCTTTGGATTATACATACAGTTGGAATCATTTACATGCTCTGTGTCGGGTGTTACATTTATGAGCTATTTCGTTTTGTTAATGTCAGGCCCTTATTCCAGCATATGGAATCCTAATTCTTCCAGAAGTGTGTTAGCCATCCAGCTAGGCTTTGTCACTAGAAATTTGGGTAGCTTGCCTTCTGAGTCTTTATGCAAATCATGGATGAAACCGTGGAACCCAGCAGGCTCCCAGCAGACCCCGTGGCACCCTGTCAGACTCATGCCTCTGTTCAGCCAGCATTATCGAGAGCAATGGCTTTATCCCCGCAATCGTATGAGCTGGTTTTGGTTCTGGCTCAGCTCTCTGCTGCCTTTGGCAATGTTGACAAGGTGTGACTGCCCTAGATGCCCGTTTCCTCTACTGCAATTGAGGAAATTGGGGTAGTCATCAGCCTCCCCTGGAATGCATTAAAGAAATCCATGTGCCTGAGCCTCCCCTCTCCCCCTGAGATCCCCATCCAGTCGGTCTGTGGTTGTACCCCGGCATTAGTATTTTAAAAGCTCCCTGGCGGGGTGTGTGTGTGTGTGTCGGGCGGGGGGGGGGGTGGAATGGAGAAAAAAAAGGAAAAAAAAAAGCTCTCTGGGTCATTCCAGTGTGAAGCCAGGACTGAGACCCCTGGGCCAGATCATCTCTCATTGCACGCTCTATCCCTCTTCTCTCAGAGGCTCCAGGGTGCCTGGTAGGCATCTTCTGGGGGTTCTGGTCCCACAGTCTGAGCTCTGCTGGCTGTGGTCCCTGCAGAGAGGGCCTGGCTGGCTGGTGGAGTGCCGTGGCCAGGCACTGGGCATGCCACGTGGGACTGCAAGGCAACCTTGTCTTCCCCAAATCCCTTGGAGAAGACTTGGGATGGCTGCCATCAGCCACATGCTTTCTTGCCCTTCTCCTCTGGACAAAAGGATCATCTCTGACTTCTCTGATTTCTGTGTTTCTGAGCTTGCTGCTTAAGAAAAATAGCCAAAGGCCAGTGTGAGTCTGTTTCAGTGTCTGTCGGTCAAGATGGCTCCCTGGCTCCTTCCTCTCTTTGCCCTGTGTTTCTCTTTCCCTCTGTAACTCGGGAGGTGACAGCCCCTCTGAGGCTTCTCTTGTGTCTCTTCCCCCTCACAGACCCCTGCAGGCCGAGGGCTGTCCGATGCAGGAGCTGTAGCAGCTCTCCGGGAACCTTGCCGACAGACCCATGAATGCATACCCCCCCACCCCTACATCCCACTGGGTGTGTGTGGGGGGGTCTGAGCACCTGCTTGCCCAGCGTGGCTCTTTTCGGGGGCAAGACTGACTTTTCTCTGGGGCTCAGGATGTCACTATAAGCATCCCTTCCCTGCTCCTGGGTTAGGAGTGCATCCAAGATCCATGCTATCTTGTCCTGTCCCCTTCCTCCCAAGGGTTGTCGCCAGGGGACCCGAGTGTCTCTGCAGTGGGCTTGTTAATTGGTGCTTCCGTTGGTTGATTGATTCTAATGCGGTGAACGTGTATTTACCCCGGCAGCCGCCTCTCAGACAGCCCTTAATTGCAGGCACGAGAGAGACAATAATTATGGGATAATGTGTGGCTTTTGTGTGAGTCCTTCTCCTTGCGTGGTGTCAGCAAACATGAGGGTTTGTTTTCCAACATTCAGCTACCCTGCCGAGGGGATGCCACAGCCCTGCTCACGCTTGTCCCTGCTCACTCCATCCCTGTCATCCAGCCCCCCCCCCCCCCACCTGCCCTTTGTCCCTGGATGACAGAGAGAGAGAGATTCCTGTCTTCCAGAATGGCGGCTCCTACTTCTCATGCCATCGTGGCCCCATTTTTAGGATTTGTGAGGTTGACTTGGTGCCTTTTTGGAAAGGAGTAGGCTTTTTTTTTTTTCTTTTTTTTTTTTTGAAAAGGGTGTGAGTGAATGCTAAACCAAATGCCTTATTGCATGGGCCCTTCTCATCTTTGTTAATCTTTCTACAGTTGTAGTCTATGTGTAGTCGGTGTCCTGGGTCATGCATTTCTTTTCCTTTTTTACAAAACTGCTTCCAGGCATGCCAACGGGCCATAAATGTGTCATTTTAAATGGAGTTCTAAATAATCCTGTCATGTTACTTCATTACTGTATTGCTCTTCTCTTATTACTGGGAATTTGGGTTATTTCCAATTTGTTGCTATTATGAATAGCTCTACTATAAACATCTCTCTGTTGCGGAGTTTCTCCCCAGTTATTTCCCAGGGGGGTAAAGTGAGTTATGAGTTCTATTGATCTGAGTTCTATTGATCTGGCGCCATGCTGGGAAGAGCTGAGGGGAGGTGGAAGCTGGAGGCTACTGGGGTGGGGGGGCATTCAGTGGGTTCCCTCCCCTCCCCGTCCCAATGCGCAGCTCCTTCTCACCTCTTCCCCTTCTGTAACTAGTGTGCCCCTTGCTCCAGCTTCCCTAGTAACAACCCAGGGTAGTGAAAGAGACACCAAGTCCTCTGGCTATCCACTGACCACCTCGAAATATAGTGGCTGGAACAGTAATGCATTGTTACCTCTCAGGATTCTCCAGGTTCTTTGGGTTCAGCTGGGGTTTTGCTGGGGGTGTCTCTTGCCCCTGTAGTCATCTGCAGGCTGGACTGGGCCAGGCAGGCAAGGTGGCTCCTCACATAGCTGTCTCTGGTGCCAGGGGAATTCAGTAGAAAGAGAGGGCACTTCTGGCTGAGACCGTCAGGCCAGCCCCCATGGCAGGTATGCATGCATGTGTGTGCGTGTGTGTGTGTGAATCTGGGGCTGTTAATGTGAGCACGGGCATGTAGCCTTTCCATGTGGCCTGGACTTCCCTCGGGGGCGTGGCAGTTGTTTCCTAGAGAGTGTCTGGAGAGAGTTGTTTTTTTTTTTTTTTTTAAGATTTTATTTATTTATCCGACAGAGAGAGATCACAACCATGCAGAGAGGCAGGCAGAGATGGGGGGAAGCAGGCAGAGAGGCAGGCAGAGAGAGAGGGGGAAGCAGGCTCCCTGCCGAGCAGAGTACCCAATGTGAGACTTGATCCCAGGACCCTGGGATCATGACCTGAGCCGAAGGCAGAGGCTTTAACCCACTGAGCCGCCCAGGCACCCCTGAGTCCAGAGAGAGTATTCCAAGTGATCCAAGTGGAAGCTTGAGGATTTTGGGGGGAACTTTTTTTTTTTTAAAGATTTTATTTATTTATTTGACAGACAGAGATCACAAGCAGGCAGAGAGGCAGGCAGAGAGAGAGAGGAGGAAGCAGGCTCCCTGCTGAGCAGAGAGCCCGATGCGGGACTCGATCCCAGGACCCTGAGATCATGACCTGAGCCGAAGGCAGCGGCTTAACCCACTGAGCCACCCAGGCGCCCCGGGAACTTTTTTTTTTAAGTAGTCTCTGCCTCCCAATGTGGGGCTCGAACTCATAACCCCGAAGGCAAGAGAGTCTCATGCTCCACCCACTGAGCCAGCCAGGTGTCCCTTAAGGCTTCTTATGCCCAAGTCTCAGAGTCACACAGTGTCTCTTCTGTTATATTCTCTTAGTCCAACCAAGTCACAGGCCTGCCCTGATGCCCTGGGGTGAACAGATCCACCTTTCAGGACAGGAGCAAAGAATTTGCGGTGACCTTTGTTCCTCCGCCTGGAAACTGGAAACGGGAAACACACATCGGTTAGTATCCCATGAATCCCCTCAGGAGAGGCCATAAGAACCCCCACTCCTTCATGCCCATTCCAAATCCGGCCTTTCACAAGGCTCCAAAGTCATGTGACCTCTTCTTGGACCCTTCTCATGTCCCCGGGGCATCATCTCTCTCTTCCAGGAAGCCTGCCTCCATCCCTTTTCTAAGCTCTAGAGGCTCTGGGTCTTCAGCTACCCTGTCTTAACAAGCTCTTATCACACATCCCGGCATTCAGGAACTCAGGGGCTTTTGGGCTTGCTTGGCTTGCTAGGTTGTAAACTCCTGCTTGAAGGCAGGCACTCTGTCCTGTTCTTGTCAACCTCCATGCCCTACCCTAAGGACCTAGTGAAGTTCCTACATGAAAAGGCCTCCCATAAATTCTATTTCCTTCCCCCTTTTTATACGCTGGACACTCCACTGACTGTTGAATGAATGACTAAATTATCTTACTGGAAGGCCTGGCAGGGAAGAGAAGGAAAGTTTACTGAACAGCTAGTGTGGGCATTTACGAGCACTGGCTAGGAGCTTTATACATAGAAATGATCTTATTTTACAGCAGGTTGGGAAGTACATAGAAATATCCCTGTTTTACAGATGATGACGCCGCCGTTCCGAGCTCTTAAATGGTGTGTCCGAGGGGACACTTTTGGGTCACGTAGTTAGGAAGTTGTAGAGCTGTGGTTCAATTCTAGATCTCTGGGAACTTAGGGCAAGTCTTCGCTCCTGGACCCTTGACCTCTTTGGACCTGTTTTGTTGTCTGTAAAATGGGGAGGGTAATAATTATCTGTTATTGGATGAAAGGACATTAGACCTGCAAAATATCCTGTGCTTAGTCCAGAGTAGCCATCCCCTCCGTATGGTCCTATCATGACAAGACTTCCTGTTCTCCAGGGTTTGGCAAACACTGTCCATTTGGGCTAGTTTTATGGCTCGTGGTGGTTGCCGGAGCTGCCCTGCTAACGCCTTTGGGTGTGTGCATTGTTCACACGTCATACGTCATTATTTGGGCACCTGCTTCCCAATCATTCCTTCCCTCCCTCTGCAGCAGGCGAAGACTCATTTCCCCTGGATTCCCCTCCAGGGAGCAACCTCCCACCTTCTTTCTAATCCCAGTGCAGACAGCCAGGTCCCAGCGACCCAGGCAGCTTCCCTGACAGCAGCCGGGCCCAGGGATCCCACCCTCCCACAATAATTGCTTTTGTTTGCTCTCTGAAAATTAATTCCGACAAGAGCTCATTAATTCTCTTCCTTTTTCTCATCCTTCTGCTCATGTGCTCCCTTCACCTCTCTGTTCTGATTCCATTTTTGGGGTCTCTCCCAGTCTCAGCCCATGCGAGGACCCTGTGCAGGGTGAGTGTACTGTAGGGGCGTTCTATAGGGTGAGTTACAGTATGGACGAGGAGACCGCAGCCCTGGGAAGGGGATTTCATGGTAGTGCTGGAGACCGTGATAATTTATGTCTTCTCTTCCCTGATGCCCTTCCCTCTTACTGCTTTGGCTCTGGCCTCGTCATTCTCTGGCTTGAGATGCTGCCTGGGAAGGGAGAGCTGGCTGGTCTCGGCGTCCACTAGTCTGGTCTGGTCTTCCAAGCTCATTTCTCTCTCCCACTCCTCTGCCTGGCCACTGATATATAGCATGGAGTTGCCGGAATCACAGAGGGCAGAGGAGGTTGGATTTTTTTTTTCCCTTAACTCTTCTCACACTCTTCCCTCCAAAGATCCAAACTGAAAAGTCTGGGAGTCCAGAAAGTTTCTTAGAATTCTTTCCTCCCAGTGCTAGTCGTTCGGTGGAGCAGCGTGCCCAGGGGAGGTGAAATGGAATCCATCCCAGCAAACTGCCTGCCAGGACCCACGGAGGAGACCTCTCAGACCCCAGTCTCTTTATCCCTCCGGTCCCTCGCTAGCAGTGGTCCGTTGATAGCTTTTGTGCTTCTGTTCCAGTCTGATTCTATTCCTGGATGCCTGGAGTTTCACAAATACTCAAGTGCGGGGAAAAGCATTTCCCACATCCATGAGGCTTTGCAAATGTATGTCCTTTGCAAATGTATGCTTATGAGCCCGTGGTGGGGTGAAGTAGGAGGAGGAGAGGGGAACCACAGGCAAGCTGGTCCATTGATGATGCTGCATAACACCTTCCAACACACACACACACACACACACACACACACACACGGCCCTTCCATGGAGTCTGGCCTGATCACCGTGGCCAGAAATGACCTCTCTTTCCACTGAATTCCTCTGGCACCAATGACTCGTAGCATGTACAGGAAATCTATGCTTTTACTCTTAGAATGGTAGTAGAAGATCATCTTGGATAAATAAATTGGAGCTGGATTATAAAAGGCCTTATATTTCCATCGGAGAAGTTTAGCCTCTATCCCGTAAGCATAGAGATACACTGAAGGTGTATGAGCCAGAGCATGGCAGAATTGTCTTCCGGAGAGAGCAGGGGGACAAATTCAGAGGCACACTTTCATCTCCGGGACAAGGGGAGTGGGGGGTGACATGATTCAGAGAGTCGGCTGGGGTGTGTTTAATTTATACTCTAAAGACTTCATGTTGGAGGGGGGAGATTGGTTAGGAATGGGGATTTCTGATGACACACTCAGAACTACATCTGGGGCTCAGGAGGCAAGTCTGGGACTCCAAGACTTAGGGTCAGCCCTCAGGGATAGAGTTGAGATGGTGGCTGGAGGCAGGAAGGTTAAGGTGACACCAGACAGGGGGGATTAGGTTACAAGACCCCTTGGAAAGCCCTTATGGACACTAGAGAGGTTTACATCAGGTCCCCCCCCATGTGGAGGGGCTTTTGCCCTTGAAACACCGTAAAAGTACCTCTCAAAGGTGACCCAACAAGAATTACTTCCTGGCCATCAAAGTAGTTGAGGCAAGGTGACGGAGGACTATGGGAGAACAGCGGCCATGGTTCTGGGAGTGGGGGAATTGAAAGGAGGTACAGAGACGTCCATGTCACATACGGCCCATCATCCCCGCTGCTTGACTCAGAACAGCTGGTCTTTTCGGCTCCCCTCACCCCTGCCCTAGGGTGGGGGCGCTCAGCCCTTACTGCCCAGACAGAAGAGGGGGAGGAGGGAATGACATGGTTCCTTGTCTGTCAGCTTTCCCCCAAGGTCACTTTTGTCTTTGCTTGTCGAACCAGGCACCATCTTCCTGGCACGGCTGTCCCCGGAGCCGCCATCGCCGGCAGCTCTGGCAGACGGCAGAGAAGGGGTAGCTATCTACTGAAGCTTCAAAAGATGCATTTGAGAGATGGGCTCCTCCTTCAGACTGCTCTCTAATCCTGGAAAATAGCCTAACCCCTACCTCCCTTGCCAAGAGGGCCTTCTCTAGAGCCTTTCTCCGGTGGGGGAGGAAGGGAAGGACTTGGTTCAAGGGGCCCAGCCTGGGTGTCTATACATCGAAGGGAGTTGTCTGCAAGCTGGGGCGAGGCCAAGCTAAACACCCCCCACCCCATCAGCTGCCCCAGCCATCCTGTTTTCCTGGCCTGGCTGAGAATGGGGCTTGAGGGTTGGCTGTTGGTTAACCCTTGAGTGGCCAAAGGGAAGGAAGGAGTCCCGGGGGAAGTGTCTCCATCTGGTGGTCTTATCAGGACCCAGTCCAGAACCCACCTCCAGTGGTGATCTTATTAGGAGTGCAAATGTGTTTCAGGGATACTTAGAGAAGTTGTTGGGGTGGTCTCTGAGTCACTCCTCTCGTCAGTACAGAGATGGAAGATTTCCCTGAGCAGGATGAACGGAGTTTTGCTCCCACCCCACTTCGTTGCCTGCCCCACTTGGCCCGTCCCTCTGAGATGGGGGTTGTGTTAGCCATACTGTTCATCTTGTTCCTCTGCCCAGGAGCAGGATTGCTTGAGGGAACCTTTCCAGGCCTCTGGGCTGCCGTATGTCTAGTCCATACCGCCTGCTTCACCCCAGCCCAGGCCTGCTTCCAAGGAAGGTTCTGGAGACAGGAATCTTTCCTTCCCCCACTCCTGCTAGTCAGCATCCTATCGCTTTTGGCCTTCTGTGTCTCAGACCTGGAGAGAAATGGCTCAAGCCTGGACCTCATCAGAACTCACAACCTCGGAGGGACCTTCCGGTTTTAACAGGGCTGACGAAGGAGCCGTGGTCAATCAAGAGCAAGACGTGCTTAAGTTTTTAAGAGAGTTCATTGCTGGTGAAACCCTGGGCTTGCCATACAACAGTCTACTTTTAACCCCTGAGGCCTCTGAATGTGCCCACCTCGGAGGTGGGTGACTAACTCTTGGTCCCCAAGTGGCAGGAGAACAGAGCCAAGCTGTCCTAGCAGGACCCGCCCTCGTCTGACTGCTCATGTGAGGGCCAAGCTTTGGGCTGCCCAGCGGGAGAGAGTCTAAGTCTCGGAGCCTCAGAGTGGGGACTGGCCCTTCTGGAAGACGTGTGACTTCAGGTCGTGCACTGTCCCCTCTGAGCACCCACTGCTCAATGAGCCACAGTCTGGGGATGATAACATAAGCCTTTCCTCCTTTGGGTTTTGTGAAGCTGCAGGAAAACCAGTTCACCATGTATGGAAAGCGCTGCCCAGGTCAGAGATTGTGATTCTGGTTATGATGTATAGGAGAGGCAGAGACCTCTTGGAGTCCTGGGTTTTCGAGCTCACTCCTCGTGGAAGCTCCTTGAGCCCACAGCTTCCTACCTCTGGGGTGGGTGTGAAGGAGGAGCCCTGTGGCGGGAGTTGCCACTCCTCTGAGCAACCCCCCAACTTTGGGCCAAGCTCTGGATGGGTAGAGAAACCTCAGTCATCCCACAAATACGAATCATAGGGCCAGATCATGCCTCCCGGCCCAGTCCTGTCTTCCCTCTTCTTCCTCACTCCTCCTTGCCAGCATGTTCCATTCGCCTCTGGTGGGGGTGGGGCGGGGCGCCTGTGGCCCGGCCCGGGGTCTCTGTGTTCTCTGGCTTGGTCTGTCGTTGGCCTTTCCCTTCCTGGGGCTGGCTTGAGATGCCGGACAGAAACCGGCCCCCTCCTTCCTAGGTGTGGCATGAGCTCTCATTTACAGCAATGATACCTTGCATTTATGGGGCAGCCTTTCCTCTGGGAGCCCAGAGCGCTTTTCCTTCCGCATGCTTCCTTTGCCCCGGAGGTGCAGGCTGAGCCGTGACTGAGGCTCCGAGTCGGTTGGTGGCTGCACCGGGTTGCACAGCCACACAGCCAGCAAGCGGCAGAGCCAGGATTTGAGTTTCCAAGTCAGAACTGCCCTGGGGTGAGTGGGGGGTCCCTAGAGCCACAGCAAGGGTCCTGCTGCAAGGATCCTGCCGTGTTCACCACCCGTGGGATGACTCCAGCGTAGCCTCGGGCTCTGTGGTCCCTGAAAGTCAGGGAGTGTGAGGATGTGGGAGGCCGTCCTCTTGTGGCCGCCCAGCGTGGGCATGAATATGGAACAGGCACCTTAGATGACTACTCAGTGAACCCTCTGTCCCCCCAAAAGGGCAGCTCTGGGCAGGCTCCTCTGGCTCCCTTGATTGGGCCCTGGGTCTGAGATCTGAGGTGGAGCCTTGCTCCTGGCGCTCTGCCCTCGGGAGGGAGGTAGGTCAGTCCCCTTGTCTCTCTTCCAGGAGCAGGCTGCTAGGAGGTAGGAAAGGGACCTTCTGGCCATGTGGTGTGTCTGTGGCTGGCTCCCGCACCCCCCTCCTGGGCTGGGAAGGACTGGGAACTCCCCCTGAGAACATGGTTGGGGGTTGGGATTGGCCCCTGGGGACCACCGGAGGCGTGGGGCTCGGGATGCAGGGGTGGGCGTTGGGTGACCCGTTCCTGGGGGCCTCCAGAACCCTCCCCTTGCCCTCAATCCCTACAGCTGCCTTCTCCCCATCCCCCGCCCCTTTTTCTCTTCTCTTCTCTTTCACTCAATTATTTCCTCGGCAGATTTGAACTCTGGAATTTGCCAGGTGTGGTGCTCCTCCCCTCGTATTTCTTCCTTCTCAAGGTCTTCTCTAGGTGCCTGGTACGGCTTCTCCCTCTTCTTCCTGAAGTCTCCCTCCCTTTCTCCCTCCATCTTCCCTCCTGTCCCATGAACCCCTGGAGCAGCAGCACCAGGAAGTAGAAGGGCAGGGCCAGCGCGGAGGTGCTACGTGTTTGCCCAAGGTGGGGCTGACTGTAGCTGGGCCCCTCTGCAGGGCTGGGATTGAACATGGGCTTGGGCTCCTGGCTCTTCTGGGGCCTGTCCTTCCTGTACCTTCTTCCTTCTTCCCTCTGCCCCTTCCCCACTCTGGCACCTAAAGCAAGCAGAAAGGCAGGAAGGCATTGGCCCGAGCCAGCATAGACGCTGCTTTGTGGACATGCTAATTTTTTTCGAGACCCCAGGTTAGTGAGAGGCCAAATTCAGTACAGGGCTGGAAGAACCCTTAGTTTCCGGCTCTGAGCCAAGGGGTCTGGGGAGAAGGGGGACTGTTGAATTTTGCATCCGAAGATGGAGTGTGGCTCCTTCACTAGCTTGTGGCGGAGCCCTAAGAGGGTTGCTTTCTCTTCCGCAGTAATGGCCCTACCTCTGTCCAAGGACCTGGCTGTAATGTGTTCACTGCTACAGCGGGAAAGGGAGGAGGAGTGAGGGGCCCCTCCCATCATGTTCTCAAGGCGGGAGCCCCAGAGGCCAGAGCCAGGGTCCTGGCCAGCTCACAGGATTTTATTGCACTGTGCTTATGTTACCACGGTGGTAATTACAAAGGGTTGGATTTTTATTAAAAGCAAATAACCAGGGGCACCTGGGTGACTCAGTTGGTTAAGCATCCAACTCAATTTCAGCTCAGGTCATGATTTCAGGGTTGTGAGATCAAGCCCTGCATCGGGCTCCACGCACAGAGTGGAGCCTGCTTAAGATTCTCTCTCTCCCTCTGCCCCTCCCTCCTTGCCTCCCACTCCCAGCTTGTGGAAATGCGCTGTCTTGCTCTCTAAAAAAAAAAAACCAAAACCAAGAACAACCAAAAAACCCCTTTGTGTCATAGAAAATTGCAAACATATAAGAAGAGAGAATAGTGTGATAACCTCTACGTACCCAAACTTCAGTAATTCTGAAGTTGGCTCACGGCCCGTCTCGTATTAGACATACTTCTACTTCTTCCTACCTTCTGATTATTTTGAAGTAAATCCTAAGTGGCTTCTCATTTCAACTATGGAGACAGGGACTCTTAAAAATAAGTCTAATTCTCACATCTAAAGAAATTTAAGAACTTTTTAATGTAGTAAAATATACACTTAGTATTCATATTTCTCTGATTATTATATATTTTTTTTCCAGTTTTCTCTTTACCTTGGATCCAAATAAGTCCACATGTTGTGATTGGTTATTATAGATTTTTAAGCATTCTTAACCTATATTCTTTTTTATTCTCTTCCCTCTTGCAGTGTTTTCTTAAAAAAAAAAAAAGATTTTATTTATTTATTGGATAGAGGTCACAAGTAGGCAGAGAGGCAGACAGAGAGATGGGGGGAAGTAGGCTCCCTGCCGAGCAGAGAGCCTGATGCAGGGCCTGATGTGGGGGCTCGATCCCAGGACCCTGGGATCGTGACCTGAGCCGAAGGCAGAGGCTTAACCCACTGAGCCACCCAGGCACCCCCCCTCTTGCAGTGTTTTGCTGAAGAAACTGGGAGGTTTATCTTGTAGAATGTTTCCCATTCAGACTCTGGCTGATTGCATTGTCACCATGCCTTGTAATGTGTTCCACTGTCCCTATATATCTTGTATGCGTAACATTTAGGGCTAAATCAAATGCAGTTTCCTTTAACTGACTTCTTGGGGGGAGTGTGCAAAAACCCCTTGGTTGTGGGCGTACAACTCTCCAGAGACACACAGTGTCTGGGTGTCTCTCCTTTTATGATGCTACCAGCCTTCATGATCATTGCCTAGATCCATTCATTCATTACAGGCTAACTTCCTATTAATGACTCTCTCTAATTAGATGTTGCTCTGTCCTCCCAAAATATGTGAACCCTTACTCTGGGAAGAGGCCTCCTTCTCTGAGAGGTGTTGCTGCAGAAGCTGAGACCACATGGCAACATGGTGGCTCGCTTTCCCCCATTCTGGCCTCTTTGAGGATCACCAAGACCAGCATCCCATAAATACCAGGTTGGAAGTCCTGGAAAGAGTCCTTTGCTCTATTCAGTCAAATTTCAGTTGAATTTCAGGTCTTTGTGCTGACGGAGAGAGAACAAGACAGCTCCAATTAGCTCTGAATGACATGTCAGCCATATTTAATCAGATTAATGGTCAGGCACAAATCTTCCCTGATTATCCCCTCTACCCACCTCTGGCTCATACTACTACCAGGGATTTAATAATAACTCTTTGTAGTTGTGTACTATTTTATAGTATGTGTGTGTGTGTGTTTTTTTTTAAAGATTTTAGTTATTTGAAAGAGAGAGAGAGAGAAAGAACACATGCATATGAGTGGGGGCTGGGGAGGTGCAGAGGGAGAAGCAGACTCATAGGTTTTGATCCTAGGACCCTGGGATCATGAGCTGAGCCGAAGGCAATTAACCAACTGGGCCATCCAGGGGCCCCTAGTTTATAGTTTGTAAAGCATACACACACACACACACACACACACACACACACACGAGAGGGTAAGAGGGAAACTTTGGGGTCAGCTTCCTGGAGTGTGGATCTGTAGCTGCTTGGCCTTGGGCACATTAGCTAACTTTTCTCTCTCCATGTCTCCACCTACTTTACAGGGTTCTTAGGTGTATTAAGTAAACTCGTGCAAACAAAGAGCTTTGCACAGGGCTGACACACAGTAGGTACTCAGGAATTGTTAGCTGTTTTTATCTGGAAGCACCTGTTCACAGCGGTCCTGTCTGGAACTGTGAGGCTCTGCAGATGCTCCCCAGGACAGAGCAGCAGCCGAGGAAACTCAACCGCGTATCACAGATGTGGGAGCGTGCGCAGTTTGCTTCAGGATCTATTGAGGAGGCTTTCTTGTGCACCCCCGCCCGTCATCTCCAGGTAGCCAGGGCTCCAGCCTGAATTTTAACAATGATGAGGTTGGATCCGGAGAAGTCAGGGAACTTGCAGTCAGAAACAGAGTCAGAAGACGGTGCCTAAATTGGGCAAGGAGAGCCAGCCGGCCACCCTGCTGTCTGATACCTGCTCTGTCCTTTCCCCAGCAATGGGAGCCGGCACGAGGGAGGGGGAGGACACGGGGCTTGGCTTACACTTGCTTTTGTATTTTTCCCTTTTGGAGGCCTGGGCTGTGTCTTGCCCTTGAGGAGGGCCCCTGAGGCCTCAGGTCTAGAGAGCCAGGTGGACGGGCCTGCTCTCCGGGAGCTGGAGGTCCCCTGGGGCCTGGCACAGCTGCTCGCCCATCTGCCCATGCAGCTCAGAGATGGAAATCTGCAGTTAGACTACTAGAGCCAACAACCTGCCTGGGCAGAGGAGGAAGCCCACTTACCAGGTGCCAGTCAACCACGGGGGCTCCTGGCGCTAAATTGACCTCCGTGGGCCAGAGACTCCAGGCCAGGAAGGGCTCCAGAGGTGGGGCTCCCAGAGGGGAGGAGGGAGGAAGGGAGTCAGGGAAGGAAATGGGAAGGGAGACTGGGAGGCACCAAGCAGCTCATTTGCTCTCCATTAGCTCCTTATCACTGGCTTGTTCCTGTAACTCTCCACGTGCTGGGCAACATAGACAGCAAGGCACCATTTGTGGGCCTTGGAGAAATGCAGAAAGGAATACTGGGGAGGCTAAATGGGGAGCAAGGCCTCAATCCCAGGTGGGAAGGCGCGGGAGGAGGGCTGGGCCAACGGTAAGCACTGGCACTAATTTCTCAGGCATCAAAAAAACAAGACGGGGATCCTAATGAACAAGATGAAATGCTGTATTTTTGTGTTACTGGCCTCCTGCCTGTTATATCCTTGAACTACTTCTTTTGCTGGGCGCTCAGCCTGTGACTCAAGCATGTGAGCCCAGAGTGGCAGAGTTTCCATCCCAGACAGAGGAAAAGAGGAGGAGAGAAAGGGGGGGGGGGGGCGGACGCCCAAGGGGCTGCTTTTCCCATAATTTCACTCGACAGAGGTGGATTTATGGAGCTTGAATGGCTCCGGCCTAAGCACAGGGTCCTGGGGTTTGGGCAGTGAGTGGAGTTCAAGGGTGCAAGGTCATGACTCATTTAGATCATACAGCCAGAATGGGGCCGATGGGGGCAGGGGACACCGAGTGAGGTCAGGAATGAGGTCACCGAACGAGTCGCAGGGCCAAACTCTGGGCCAGCATACAGAGGCCACTCGTGAATTGTGAATGAATGAATGAATGGACGAATGAACGAATGACCCAGTCAAGGGAAAGGAAAAGTGGTTTGATTACATTTCTTCTTAGACCCTTTAAATTCTCTAGCTCAGTCCTTAGGGGTTGGACTTAGGGCTCGGACAGCAGAAGCTGTTTGTGAGAGATGTGTTGTACGTTGAAGCAAAGCTTGATTGTCTATCCCACAGAGCACTGCTTTGTGAATTAACCAGGATTTTGGCTTCTTGTCCTTTCCTTTCATCTGCACGTCTCTCTCTGTGTGCACTCGCTGGGGTGGGGTGCGTGGGGACACGGAGCCGGGCAGCCACACACGCAGGCCTCAGAGCGTGAGCCGAGGCCTGTCTGTGATCTCCGCTCCCTGTGCCCTCCTGTCGGTCCCTCGTTGTGTTCTGAGTCTGGGTCTCAGCCACCTCGGCCTCCTCCCCTGTGCTGTGCACGTTTGCTGAACTAGGGACTGAGTTGGCGGAGGCGGGAGGGAGACACTTTGTCCATCCTGACTTCTCGAGTCCTGTCTCTTCTCCCTGGCCCCTGAATGGGTCAGACTGCCTTGAATGGACAGAGGAGCTGAGTGTCCACGCCTGTCCCTGGTCTCCATGAACTCAGGGCCCCAGTGTGAGCCTGGGCTCTGTTTCAGCTGGCAGAAGGGGCATGGAATTGGAGCCTGCCCTCAGCTGCGGAGAAAGTCGGCTACAGCAGGACTGGACACGTCGCGTGTTCAGCAGTCTGCCTCACAAGGCAGCTTAGGAGAAAATTAAGTGGATTCAAGCCAGGGGAAGTTCAGCTCCGTGCACTGGGCTGGTGAGGGAGGGGGCTGGGCAGGGCGAGGAAGGGGGGCACTGCCCCTTTTTCTGCTCAGTCCTGTCTACAAGTTAATCGCAGCTCAGCTGTGTTTGGCACTGGAAATGGCCCTCTCCCCATGCCTATCATTTGACCCCTTGTTCCCCTCAGCCGCTGAGATTTTTGTAGGACTAAGTGACCTTTGGGGACAGCCAGGAAGCAGAATTTTGCCCTATGGCCTCCGCCTGGGTTTGCTCACAGGCTCCTCCAAGAAATCACCAAGAAGGACCTTTCTCAGCATTCCAGGTCCCAAGCAGTTTTAGTCCATCTCTAGCAGTATTTTGTCCTCTAGCTAGGAAGGCAAACGTGTCCAGATCTTCTGGAGGAAGCAAGGCCTGGCGAGTATGCCTACAGTAGCACACATGCCAAGGGCTCACTGGGGTGGGCATCGGGGCCCTCAGCCCCCCAGCCAACCCTGAGACCCGAGCTCTCAATATTTCTGAGCATGAGAATTTCACGCGGGGCCCATGGCTTAGTTGCTGTGTGATCGCTTTCATAAGGCGATTGATATGTCTCTATTTTAGTTCTGAAAGTCCTGTATTTGAGACCCTCCCCTCAGTGCTGGGCAAACTGGAACAGTCACCCACCCTCTGCTAGGGGATCCTCTCTCCGCCAGCCCTCTAAACCCGTTCCTACTTCTCTGTGTGAGTTAAATCATGGGGAACATCTCTTCCCACCGTTCGGCTTTTGTGCGCTGACCCCGGAGGTGGGGCTGACCGTTGAGCAGAGATAGGACCTCCCCAACATGCACAAGGCATGACTTCCTTATCTCTCAGCAGCCCCGAGACAATGCAAATAGTTGTCCCCCCTCCCCCGCTGGCAGTTGGGGGTTTCTGCTGAAACCCAGCCAGCCCTGCGGGTCAGACCCTGCCTTTCCACATCTCCTGTCTTCGAGGTAAGTCTGAGCAACATCTAGTCTCTGGTCTCCTTTACCTTCCCACATGCCCTGTGCCAGAGGACAAGGACATGTGCAGGTGACACAATGCCCTTTTTTTAATAAATGAAGAAGCTGAAGTCGAGTATGGGAAGTTTAGTAAGCTATTGGGCCAAGGTCACACAGAAGCACCAAGGCCAGAGCCAGCCTCCAGGTCGGCACCTTCCAGACAAAGCTTCCGGCTTCTGTGACTTTGGGGAGAGTCTCCCCCGCTCCAAACTGCTTCTTCGGTTGTCTTGCCCCTCCCAGTTCAGACTTTTGTCGGAGACATCTGGCCTCAGAGGTGATCATTCTCTTTCTTTGGCCCTTGGCCCCTGTCCAGGCAGTGGTGACGCTTTTCTGTCTAAGTGTCAGACCCCCTGCTGACGGGGCACGAAAATTCGCCCAAGCTGGAGCAGCCCAGCCCCGTCCTTCCCATCCCGTCTCATAAAGGGGTTATTCAGGGAGGCCCCTCTCTTTATTCTATTTATACATCTTTTTAGCATGTTTTTGTGCTAGTGACAAACAGCGGTCTACCCTCCTTAACCCTGCCCTGTTGTGCTTTGGTTGAGAGTTTCCTTCCGTCCTCGGCCCATCACAGTCCATGGCCCTGGGGCCTACCAGGCCCATCTGGCCATCAGGTCAGAGAGGGGAGCTGCTCTTTGGGGGATAGGCCGGCGGGTAGTGGCAGAACTCTGGTGTGCAGGACATGGGACAGGACGCGTGAGGTCCCGCTCCTCTCTTGACAGCGGGGATGACTCATGCGGACTCACGCAGAACCCCGGGGCCCAGGGCAGAAGTGGGACTGCCGTCATCACTCAGCACCCGCGGGAACACTCACTCGGTACGCGGGTAATGAGAAGGGAGTGGTTGCTGGGGATGGCGGGAGCCCGTGGCCGCCACAGTGGAGAGCACGTCCCCGCAGTCCAGGGCCCAGGCTCCTTCCCAGTGCCGCCGCTGCCGGGTATTTAACCTCACGTTGGTTCCTCCGTGAAAGGGAGAGGATGACAGCCATCTCCGAGGGTGGCTGTGAAGACGAAGCGAGTTGCATTTAGGATTGTGCCTGACACAGGACGGCTGTTGCTAACTAGCTCATCCCCACTGCTCCTCACCTCTGCAGGGAGTCGCTCATTCATTCGACAGACAGATCGAGTCCCTGAGATGTGCCAGGAACACAAGGATAAACTTGCTCCAAGTTTCTAGTTCTACCAGCACTTCCTAACGCCCTCTGTTTTTTCTCCAGCCTTCTTCCTTCCTTAAGGTCCAGGGGCAGTGACAGAGGTGGAGAAATGGTGGTCACGTAGGTCCCATCGGGCTCTTAAGGATCCTCGTCTGTGTGGTGGGGACAGCGGCCACTCTCCTTGGGAGTCGGGGACCTGAATTCTATTGATGACCCGACTGGTAGCCAGCAGGAGGCCCTTAGACAGGTTGCCTTATCTTTCTGGGCCTCTGCATCACCATCTTTCAAACGGAATAATAACCCTTTCCATGCTACTTTGTTGGGGTACCACGCAGAAATGAGAAAATAGAAGCACAAGCTTTAGTCTTTTTTTTTTTTTTTTGAGTTTTTTATTTTATTTATTTAAGTAATCTCTACACCCCATGTGGGACTTGAACTCACAACCCTGAGACCAAGGGTCGCATGCTCTTCTGGCTGAGTCAGCCAGGCTCCCCAAGTGAAAATCCTTTGTAAATGTCAGGGGCGGGGACGGAACAAAAAGGAGACAGTCCCTGAGACAGCTCCCAAACTACGGGCAGAAGTGGGCCCCCCTCAGGAAAGGGCTTGAGCGCAAACCCCTTGTAGGCAGTGCTTGGCACAAAGTAGACAGACACACATGAATGCCTGGCCTATTGTTGTAGCCCCGTAGTAAATATTTGTCAAATGACTGAATGCGGCAAATGGATCCAACCAGCGTAAATGCAGGGGAGGTATTACGTTCTGGGAAAATGCAAAGCAAAGGCAAGATCCAGATGGGGCATGATCTATCAGGGAGGGCTTCCTGGAAGAGAGGGTTCAGATTTAGGATGGGAAGAAGGGGTAGAACTTGCCTCGGTAAGGCGACATTCCATGGCACAGGCCGGGCATTTGCAGACTCCCCAGGGCCAGCTAGCTTGGTTTGTTCTTGGTGGGGCGGGGGGAGGTCACAGAAGAAAGGAATGAAAGGAGTAGAGGATGTGGGAAAAGAGCCCTTGGAGCCCAGGCAGAGGAGTTTGCATGGGCAGAGGCCACACTGGGCTTTGAGAGAAAAATGCATGGTGGGGGAATGTGGAGGAGCGTGGGAGAAGTGTGGTGGTGGTTGGTGGTGAGCAGACCCCAGGAGGCCCGGTCACTGCCATCTCCCCTTGAAGGGCGGGGTCCAGTGGCTGATGGCTCTGGATGATGGGGGCCGTGCTTGTGGCTACAGGGGCCTGGGACCACCTCAGGCAGCCACTAATGACACTCTGAAGGCGGCAGGAGCTGGCAGGCAGCACTCTGGTGCTCTGCTGTATAAGCCCCCTGGCTTCCCCCGGCACGGCGGGAAACTGGCTCACTAGCGTTCTGGGGACCTGCTCTTGCAACAGAGAGGGAAGGAAATAGAGAACTTTCAAAAGGCTGCCTAGGCCGTGAGGACTAAAGTCACACAGTTTAGGGCCTTGACGCTGATAAATCATTATTTCCTCCTTTTAAAAAAGAAGTCTAGGCACACACAGGTGCTCATGGGTTAGTGCATTTCAATTGGGCAGCGTGGGATTGGGTGGGGGGTGGATCCCACGGACCCGAGGTCCCGCCTGAACTCTGCCACCTGCTCTGGGAACTTGAGCAAGTTTCTCAGCCTTTCTGGGCATCACTTTTCTCGTCTCCCAAGGCTTTTGTCAGAGAGTTAATTTGAGGGTTAAGGAAAGCCCTGTGTTGGAAGCACTGGCGATAGCTTCTATGATGTGTTCGGGATGCGGTCGTGGTTTCTGCTTTTGCTCTCTCCCTCCCAATATTCCTTCGTCCTCCGCTATGGGAGGGGAGGTGGAGCGCACCCCGAAGGGCCCCAGGGGCAGCTCCTGGCACCTGCTTTCCCCGGCTCAGCAGCAGGCTGGGTCCTGAGCGCCTGCACTGTCCTGAGCTCAGAGGGTACCAGGCTGTGGCCGGGCTTCCTCTCCTCTGTATCCTGCCTCCTAACAGTGCCCAGCACAGAGCATTTTACTGGATGCTTGTTGAGTGAATGATGGTTTTGATGTGGTCCTTTTTTTTTTGAGAGAGAGAAAAAGCATGAGTGGGGAGATTGCAGATGCAAAGGGAGAGAGTCCTAAGTCCCCATGCCAGGTGAGGAGCCCAACATGCGGTTCGCTCCAGCGACCCGGAGATCAGGACCTGAGCCAAACCAAGGGTTGGACGCTCAGCTGACTGAGCCATCCGGACTCCCCTGACAGCTCCTTTAGAATTCAGTCTGGCAGGGGAGGTAGGCTTGTGCACAAAGGATTAAGAAAAAGCAGCTCTGATGCACAGCGAGCTTTGCATCAGATGAAGGAAGCTTCTGGGAGGAAGGGGGCAGTTTTGGGCCAAAGCTTGAGGTCAGCATGAGGGGGTGAAAGGGATGCAGCTCCGGCAGAAGGAACAGCCCGCCCAGACCCTGAGATGCACGGGGCAGCACTGAAAAGGGAAACAGCAGCATGGAGAGGGATGGAAGCACAGAGAGCACCCCGGAGTCTCAGGGCGATGCCGGAAGGGAGGCTAGCCTGCGAAGGGCCTTGACGGCTCGACGAGGGAGCATGGATTTCACCGTTCAAGGGTACAGGCAGGGAGGGGGCACAATTGCTTTCCTCTCTTCTCCTGCCTCCGTCCTTACAGCCCTGTGCAGATGTTACCTGAGGCTCAGAGAGGCTTGTGGCCTGCCTGAGGGTGCACAGCGGATTTGCTGTGGGGTCACAAAGGGAGCTCAGGGCCCTTGGCTCCCACTAAGTGGCGTTTTATGTGACGGACTGTCTTGTTGGTGTTGCTCGACTCCTGCTGTCCTTGAGGACACTCGCAAGGGTGACCTCTGGCTCACACCGTCTCCGAGTCTAGCTTTCAACAGCAGCCTTTTCCATTCAGAGAGCCCAGTGTGATTGAACTTGGACCCCCCCTCCGCCCCCACCCATATCTTTGGCACAAAGGAGAAGCCACAAGATCCCTTGGAATAGCTTCCTGCTACATTTCCAGGTGCCTGGCTGCCCGGCATGGGGCAGGATTGGCTCATGGACTTGTTTTTCAAAAGAGATGGGGCAGCATTTGCGGACTGTATGGCATTATTCTGGATGTTTTGGAGAAGGCCAAGAACCACCGCCTCTCTCCTGATGCTCCCTTCACCTCTTCCAGAGATCTAGTTCCAAGGGTTTACTGCCAGGGCCAGCATGCCTTGCATGTAGTAGGTCTCCACAAGCACGCGTCTGGAGTATGACGGATGTATGAGCAATGGACCACATGGGAAGAGGTAGGGAACCCGGCACTTTCTAGAAAAGGAGATGCAGTGGGGGCCTCACAGGGGTTCAGTCTGCACAGAAAGTCCCCTTATCTCCTCACTCCAGTGAAATTCCGAAGAGAAGCCGACCTGTTAAGTTACGGTTTCCAGTGGTTTCTCTGCATCATGTAGGGACCAAGGCTGCTGCTCAGAAGCCCCTTCTCCTAGAAGCCACTCCTCCCTCCCGCTTCCCAGCCCCTTTGGGAGACAGAGCTTGTGTTTGTGCTGAATCCCAGTGGAGAAACATGGCTCCTTCCTCAGCCTCCCACTGACACGAGCTCCTATGTGTTTGGGGATCCCCAAAACACCTCTAGTGTTGGGGGTCCAGTAGGGAGTTCTCCCCAGGTCATGTCCCCCATTCTCCTAAATCCATCTCATCATCAGGACAGGAAGGAGCCTCCATTTAACAGGTGTGAACAGCAAGGCAGGAGGGGGCAGAAGAGAGGAAGGAAACCGGCAGGTGGTTCTCACTTTTTAGAGGTGGGCAAAGAGGGAAAGAAGTAGTGATGGACAGTCGTGTCTGGAGTCGGGGGAAACCATCTGGCCTCTTTGGCAGCTGAGAGGCTTCCCTTTGGGGCCCTTGGGTGACTCAGTGGGTTAAAGCCTCTGCCTTTGGCTCAGGTCATGATCTCAGGATCCTGGAATCAAACCCTGCATTGGGCTCTCTGCTCAGCAGGGAGCTGGCTTCCTCCTCTCTCTCTCTCTCTCTTTCTCTGCCTACTTATGATCTCTCTATATCAAATATATAAAAATCTTAAAATAAATTTTTGGGAAAAAAAAGAAAGGCTGCCCTTTACAGGTGCTCCTTACCTTGGGTCCTGGGCAGGATCGGGGGCAGTGCGTTTCCAGCATCCCAGTTAGACCAGCAGAGGCCCACGTGCCGTGGTCCAGTTACACCAGCTTGATGTGCCCATGATCTCCTGGTACTTGCTACCCTCCTCCCTCACCCCTGCCCGCCTTCCTGCTCCTTCCTCTGCTCCCCGGCCTTTCTCCCTCCCCTTCCATTTCTTCTCCTCTGCCTCTCCCTCTCTATCTATCCCACTTGCCCACCCTCGCTCCCGCCCAGGAATCACCGTATGCCAGATACCAGGAACGCAAAGATGAATAAGACATGGTCACGGCCCCTAAAGAACTCTCTGGGGGAGACAGACGTCTCAGCCACTCAGCGGTGTGGAGGTTGGGCTCGGAAATACCTGTGGGGGAGTTGAGGGAAGGCCCCGGGGAGGGAGGGGCCACTGCTCTCAGGGTGCGGGAGGGAGGATATACGGGGGAGTGGAAGTTTCCTTGGCTCTGGAAGGAGCCCTGCCTCCCCGGGACCTGCCCTCACTTGAATTCACCAAGTCTATGACCAGGAGCAAGCCCCCCCAGCCTCTCTGGGCCTCAGTTTCTCCATGTTTGCTGGTTGTGTTTCATCAGCAGGGTTTGAGGTTCTCCATAGAGCGAAAAGATCCAAACTGAAGTCCCGGATGTCGCCTGGGATGAGGGGGTGTTCGCCAGCTCTCCTTGAAGACAGTAGACAGGGACGCTGGGATTTCAAAGGGAATGATCTGGAGAGCTGATGGGGTAGAGGAACCTGCTCTTTCTCATGCTCAGGCTCTGGGTTGTCCAGAGCCAGGTGAAGGCCAGGGGGCAGCCCTGCAGGAAAGGGGCTCAGTCCCCAATCACAGCCTGTTTTTTCTTCTTTCTCTTCCTTCTCCCCGTCGGAAGGAGCAGCTGGGTTTGATGAAACCCAGAGGTGGTTCCGGAGGTAAATGGAGTGCCTAGTGCAGGGGAGGCAGGGGAGGGGAGCACATTTGCATCCATCCCAGCAAAACAGCAGCCCACTGGGACAACCAGGGCCACTAGGCCCTTTGAGACAGAGGGGACCTAACTTCCCGGCTCCCCAGCTCCGGAAACCTTCCCAGTCTTCATGGGGTACGCACTCACATGATGAGCACTGGCAAGGCTGGGCTTCTGGGGGCTGGAACAGGACACTGGTGCCCCTCCTGATGTCCCAGGGCGGTGTGGAGAACGTAAAATGAGATGTGATCAGAAAGACCCTGGGGCTTCTAGTATAAAAGGTGCGGGAGAGCCTACTATCTCCAGGCAAGTTCACCACTGTTGAGATTACTCAAGTACGTAGCCCATCATATGGTTATGAGCCTTGTGGACCCCATAATACTTTCAACTCTCATGGTAGAACTCTCTGGACTCTATGGTGGGAGTGGGAAGTGCTATAGCCCCGATTCAAGCCCCTGGAAAATTAAACAGCTTGCTTTTGAGGCGAAAGCCACCCCTCTCGTAGCAGCAGCATCTTCTCAGAACCTTCCTAGGCCTGGCTTTTCTCTCCTTGGCAAGAAGGTGGCCTCAAAGTGAGGCAGACAGGGTAGTATAATGGTTAGAAATCCAGATTTGGGAGGGGCAGTTCAAATCCTGGCTCTAGGCTTCCTAGCTGTGTGGCAACCTAACCTCTCTGTGCTTCTGTTCCACGTCTTGTAAACGGGAATCATTCTACTCTACATAGGGCTGTTTGTGGATGAAATGGTGGGAAGCACTTAGCCCCATGCTCTTAGTACCCTCGTGCCGCCTTTGCCTCTCTCCCTAAATCAAGGTGTGCAAACACCTGTGAAGTCTCTTGAGACTCAGGAATTTGCCTCTAAGCGAGTATTGTCCTAGGACAGACACTTCTTAGCTCCTCCCAGAGCAGTGGCTTTTGGGTTTTTTTTTTTTCCACACTACAGAAAGATGTTTACTGTGTAAACAAGGAAACACATACGTGCATACACGCACAATCCCCTTTATATGTGTGTATAAGTATATGAAATTACACTTTTCTATACAGCACTTGTGCCAAGTGCTTTTCCAAGTGTTTTACATATGTTAACTAACATAATGCACACAGTAGCCTTATGAGGTGGGCACTGCTACTGTACCCATTTTAAAGATGAAGAATCTGAAGCGTGGAAAGATGTAGTGCCTGAGTCAAGAGTCTAACACTGTGTGTGTGTGTGTGTGTGTGTGTGTGTGTGTGTGTATGTGTGTGGCTTTTGATATTTTTACAGAGTGCCGTGTGTTCTGGTATTTTCTATTCTGTTCCACTAAAATTTTAAAATGCCAGTCTTGATTACTAAGTTGTAATTCAAAAGTTACGATGTGGGGGCACCTGGGGGGCTCAGTTGGTTGAGCGTCTGACTCTTGGTTTTCAGCTCAGGCTGTGATCCCAGGGGTCGTGAGATCGAGCCCTGGCAGTGTCTGGGCTCTGTACTAAGTGCGGAGTCTGCTTGAGATTCTCTCGCTCCCTCTGTCCATGCCCCACCTTATGTGTGTACTTGCTCACTCTCTCTCACTCTCAAAAAAAAAGAAAAAGAAAAAGATAAAGAAAAAAAAATTCCAGGGCGAAAGTCACGATCTTTTGGAATTACTCCAAAAGCAAGGAGGTTAATGAGGAGGACACTCCTGACTGACTTGGGGTGGCCTCTTTCTAGAAACAGATGTGGCTCTAGCTGGGACGGTGAGGCAGCTCCTCGTGGTTCCCAGATGGGGATTCTGAAGACGGTGTGCTCAGACCCCGGGAGATGGCTGTTGCTGGGGTCAGGTGTTCGCTCCTGGGGCCCTGGCTGTGGAGATTTTGCTCCCACTCAAATCGGGGAAAAGCATTCTGAGCTGGAGCCCCTGCATGGAGCCCAGGGTGTGAGGCTCATGGCTGAGCTCCTGAAACACCTGGGAACCTCTTAAGAAGCCATTTGGTATTCTATCGACATCCGCTATGTTTCGCCTTTACGTGTGACTTTTGAGATATTTTTTATATGTACTGAGTGATTTTACCCTCACAAGGGCTGAATTAGGTAAACTGATGTTCCGTTCCATCCCATGAGTAAAGGAAGAAAGACACGGATAAGCAGGGATTCGGCCAAGAGCGGACTAGAGCACAGGTCCTCTGGCCTCCACAGTTCTGGTCATTCCAGCTGCAGATCACACCGGCCCTGTCGACCTCGGAGATGCTTAAGGAGGTGAGCGCAGAGAGGCTCTTCACCTACTGGCTCCATTATTTGGTTCCTCCTTCTTCAGCTCCGGTTCCAGGGGTGGGGGGTGGTTGGTAGAGTCATTCCTACCCCCCTCTCGCCCCCCTCCGCCCCCGGTCCTGTCCTATCCAGGTGCAGCAGCCAGAGGGGTGAGGAATGCACTCTGGTTTATGCCTGTCCTGCCCCCTGGTCTTTTTATTGGAGCAAATCTGACATCTGTATTGACTTCCCCAGGGGAGATGGATTTAAATTCCAGCCAACCAGATACAGGTTAACCCAAACACAGGAGGCTGGAAAAGGTGGAAACCAGGGGGAAATTTGTGACCTTTTGGAAGGGACCCCCGTCTCTGCAGAATGGGTCCGCTAAGGTGTTGCCCCTGGGAAGCAGGAGGAGGGGAAAGGTCAGTTCAGGAGGCCCTGGCCGCTCGGAGGTATACTGAGGGAGGCTTACTTGCACATGTTCGGTACTGGCACTGGGGACAAGGGACCTCTGGGGAGGTCGGGTACCCCTGGGCCGGCCCATCGAGATCATTTCTCCTGGGTCCCTATTCTGAGCAACCCACAGCTGTCCTTCGGGCAGTTGTCTCCCCAAGCCTTACCGGGGTGTCTTGTGGGCCAGGGAGGCTCTAACACCCACTCTCACATCCTGCGGCAGGAAAGCCAGGCTCTCGTCCGGCCAGGGCCTCTCCTCCGCACATCAGCGCTGGCGGTGCTTTTAATAGTCTCAAAAATTAAGAAAATGTGTTTCAGAGCCATAGCTGCTCCCAAGGGATCCTGCCTTCTTCCCGCTGGGAGTGAGCCTTCAGATCATTTTTATCTATTGATCAGTGAGAATATATGAACCGAGCAGGAGCCCCTGTGTGCATAGCGGGACTCTGCATTTGGGCCCCAGTACTCTTCCAGCTTCAGTTTGCCATGAGGGACGAAGGAGGCCCTACATAGAGAGCAGGTCCAATAGTGTCCATGGTGATAGATGGGTGTCTATTCTCTTCCTGTTCCTGGGGTGTTTAACGGAGCTTTCTGGAAGAGGTGGCCTTTGAGTTCAGCCTTACGACTGTGTCCACCTGCCTTTCCAAGGAGGTTTACATTCCACGGGCGTCTAGGATGAAATGGGGGACTGGGTTTTGTAGGGGAGTTCCTTGGCTTGTCTGATGATCAGTTTGGCTGAGCATAACCTTAAAGGTTGGCTCGCTGTGCTGGCTGGAGAGGGGTAGGACCTCCTGGTGAGAGAGAGGCGGTGGCCCCGCTGCACATGGAGGTGCCTAAAGCCTTTGGGGAAATATCGAGAAGCTGTGGCCTGATTAGAAAATTGACCTACAGGGGCGCCTGGGTGGCTCAGTGGGTTAAGCCTCTGCCTTTGGCTCAGGTCATGATCTCATGGTCCTCGGATTGAGCCCCGCATCGGGCTCTCTGCTCAGTGGGGAGCCTGCTTCTCCCTCTCTCTCTGCCTGCCTCTCTGCCTACTTGTGATCTCTGTCTGTGTCAAATAAGTAAATAAAATCTTTAAAAAGAAAAGAAAAGAAAAGAAAATTGACCTACAGGGCAGTGGAATGTGCCATGTAAAAGATGAAAGGGCATTCGCTCTAGGGGCCGTTGGGTGCCAAGGAGTTAGGCCTTTCTGCGGCCAGGAGGGGAGGGGACAGCCCCTGGGAGTTTCTGAGCAGGAACACAGTGTGATGGAGACGGGCATGAAGCCTTACTCTGCAGAGGGCTGAATTTCTAAAGCACAAGGCAGAGTCCTAAAGTTTCTCTTACTGCTTGTTCCAAGTGCTTCTTGGTGGCTAACCTGAATCTTTCCTGCTGTAATCAAAGCCCAAGTTGTCTCATCGGAGTTGGAAAACAGCTGAACAGGGCCCAGCAACTGGAAAGAAAAGCTATTTTCCCATTTCGTTCAGAGAGAAACCACCTATCTTGGTGGAATAGGAGTATGCACCTGGGTTTTGGGCCAAGCTGGCCAAGCCCTGGGCGCGGGAGCCACTGAGCCCTGCATTGATACAGGGGTGTGGGTTGGGGGGAATTAGAGCCCCCAGGGGACTAGAAGCCCTGGATCTGTCCTGAGGTGCTGTCCCCCCTCCCCCATGCCCCCTGGCTGACTGGCACACACACCGTCCCTTTGAAAAGCTTGTGGGCAACAGTACTACGTGTTCAGCCTCCTCGTCTCCGTTGTGAGGGTAAACAAGATGGGGCTGATAAAGGTCTCTGGGCTGGGTGACAAGGGCCTCGGAGAAGAGAGACAAGATATGATTCCGGGAGGGCACAGGAGAAGAGACTGGGCGGTCCCACTGTTTCTGGCTCCAGCTTGCCCGTCTGACCCCTGAGAGGGGGATCTGCCAGGATCAAGGCAGGCAGCAGGTGTCTGTTCCCCTCCAGTCCCCTGCTTTGACTGTACCCCAGCTTGGGGGAGCGGGCACGAGTTCGAGTCTATCTTGCCCTCCCAGGATCTTCCTCTGCTGTTGCCCTCGTCCTGTTTCCTGCACCTGCCATCCGCAGCAGTCTCAGAGGGAATCCCGGAGATTCCAGTCTCTAAAGAAGAAAGCTCTTCTTGCACACAGAAGCTCTCTCCCCCCCGGGCTCCCAGGGCAAGTGGAACATTCCATTTAAAGGGTGAAACAGGAACAGGTGAGCAGACAGTGCAGAAAAGAGAGAGGACTCAGAGACACGGGGTTGGGGGGAGGAGTGCAGAGCCACCCACGCTGCCCACCTCCACCCCTGCCACCTTCCTACCAACCTGCTCAAGGGCTCCTTGCTTCCTGTGCCCTGACCCCAAAATGCCAGCACAGCAGCACATAGCTCTGCGACACCTTAAAGAGCCAGGTAGGCAGACAACCTCTCAGAACTCCCTGTCCCCTCCCATCTGGGGACCTTCACTTTCCCAACTACCTGGGGCTACTGTGTCCCACGATTCTGGGGGCATCGTTGGCACCGTGCTCTATGTGAATGGTCCCCTCCACCCCCGGGGGTATGCTGAGTCGGTGCCAGCAGATAAGTAGGAGGGCAGAATCAGACACTTTTCTGTGTTCCAGGCAAACAATAGGGACCTTTCCAGGAAGCTCGGGGGAGGGAGTTGACTGTAAGAGGATCCCTGGGTGGATGCTCTGTGGGGTGGCTCCAACAGGTTTCTGTATTTGCTGCTGATTGCTTAATTAGACACCTACATAGTGCTCTCTGCTAATGACCACGTCGCCCAGGGAGATGGTAGATAAAAGGGTGGGTAGCCTGAGAGTGCCGGGTGCCGGCCTCAAGGACAGCTACCTGAGAATGGGGGCAGGAGAGGCAGTGCATCATGGGGTTTCCTTGGGCCAGTCCAGACTAAAGACTAATCAAGAAGAGTGAGTGTCTTCTCTGCCGGGACGGAGAAAAGAAGCAGCGGGCTTGGAGCCCGTTTCTGTCTCCAGCATGCACATCCTGTGTGAGCTTTCAACGCTTGGCTGTGGTTTTGGCCTCTTGAGAAACGGGGAGGGTCATCTCCTGTGTCTAGGCAGTCACCGAGGCCAGATGAGCCCAGGCTTGTGTGCATCTCCGGAGGTAGGCGCTGGGAGGTGGAGAGCGACCAGGTGTGTTTCCAGGCCCCTGCAGGGTAGGTTGGAAAGAGGACCAGGTAGGGTGCAGAAGGGCATCACTGAGCCCTGGGAACTCCAGCCAGACAATCAGGAGCCCCTCGGGGGTTTGAAGCAGAGCTTCGATAATGGGCTGACAGCCTGGTTGCGAACATTTTGGAGCTGCTCAGAGGGTGTGGGAGACGCAAAGCACGCAGGTGATTCTCTGCCGAGGTCTTGGAGGAGTGGCTGGATGCAAGTATTTGTGGTTCCTCGGTGCCTGGCCCCAGCACTCCGCAGCCCATCCTCCCAGAGCTGGGGCTTTTGGGCTGGGGGTCCTAGATTGTACTGGGTGAGCCAGACAAATATTTGCCAAAAGCAGGCTGCGTGGGGAAGATGCCAGGACCCAGGTCAATGTTGTGTTTGTGCCGCCCAAACAATGCCATGCTTCATGGGCTCCCGAATGTCACAGCCCTGTTGGGAGGCGTGGAACCGGGCCCGGTGAGGCCTGGCTGATGGGAAGCACAGGGCTGTGCACTGTGGGGGAGCCGAGGGGATGGCACTCTGCTCCTGGGGGACCTGGGGGGGTGCGGGCATCCCGACTTTGGGCTGACTTTGGCTTCATTCCTGCCATCCCAGGAAGGTCTTAATGCCTCTTGAGGATGGAACTGGAAGGGGCTGCAGGACTGTTGTATGAGGCGATCTCCCCTGTGCTTTTGATGGAAATACTCATTTCTGCCCATTTCAGAGGCAGTGTGGGGTTGGCAAAGATGACCAAATGTCATGGGAACGTGGAGCCTTAGGGGAAAGACTGTGACTTTTGAAGCTGGGCAGGCCTAGATTTGAAGTCTGCCTTTAGAACCTACTAGCTGTGTGACTTTGGGTAAGCTAGCTGACCGCTCTACTGCTCCTTCCCAGGAGCGCAAAATGGGACATTAGGGCCCTCATTGTCATGGGCGATTGTGATGTTTCCCCCAGAAGGAAATAAAACCAGTCCTTTTGCTGCATAACCTCAATGCTTTTATGTTGAAATGCAGGAAAAGGAACTATATTCAGTTTCACTCAATAAACATTTTTTGAGCAAAGGTATTTTTCAATTTCAAAGAGTCAGTGATTTTGTGTCTTTAAGAACCCTTTGGACATCTTGGAAGGAAGAAGTATTTGAAAACTCTATTATATTTGGCCGTTATCATTAGTTTTCGGTTACCCCCTCAGAAAGTCTTTATCTGTTTAGTTCCAGACCTGGAAACAATGCGCGGAGGCAGAAAGTGTGCTTGACCACATTCTGCAGCAGTGGAAAAGGCGGCCCTCAGAAGCAGTGAGCGTCTCATCCCTGTGCAAGTTCAAGTGGCAGGTTCGTCTTTCCTAGGTGCTGGAGAGAGCTTTTCCTGCTTTGGATGGAAGGGCAGATTGCTTAATACTGAGGTCCCCCCTAAACATGGGAGCCTCTGATTCTGAGATCACCCGAATTCCCCAGCTGAGGATCCAGGTTTTCCTCCTGTATTAGGTGAAAGCATGAGTGATTGGGATTAGGGGAAAAGCCCCTCCACCATGGGGCTTCTTGACTTCCTTCTCCAGAGCAGAGCCCCTTTTATTTGGACGAGATTGACTCTAACAGCTTTCCTGGCCCTTAACTGTTCTTCACTATGATCAAAGGCTTTGCGCCTGGGTGCCCTCTTGCCCTGCAACGTGTCTGAGAACCAGCTTCTATTCTGGGTGGATCCTTCCCCTTTGTTCCACACCATCTCTAGTAGGATGGAGGGGTGAACCGTCAAGCAACTATTTATGGCATTCCTGTTAGATGCAAGGCACTGGTGTGAGAGTGGGGAGGGAAGGCAAGGAATGAATAGTCCTAGTCCTGCAAGGGCTTCAGTCTCTCTTCTGGAAACAAGTTTGACCCAAGCTGAAAGTCAGTTGAGGGTAGAAGGCTGTAGGACAGGACAGTGGAGTGCTAGAGGGCAATAGTAGGCATGCTTGGGAGAGGAATAGAAAGCTGGTTGTGGGCTGAGGCACTGGGATAAACTGGGCTTAGTGGATTTTGGGCACCGATTACTATCAGGTGATGGACTTGGGTGGGAGAGAGAAATTTCACGTGGAGGTTACGAGCCTGTTTGCCTGGGAAGGTTCATGCTGACATTGATAGAAGTAAGAGAACTTGGATGGTGAGCCCATTAATAATTGACCGTGTTTGACCTGTGTAGGTTGCAATAGTCAAATGGTACCGAATAGTTTCTGATGAAAGGTTTCCCTCCTGCTCCGTCGTGGATCTGCTCCCAGCGCCCTCCTCAGAGGTGACCCCTGTTATCCGCTTCCCAAGATGCTCTAAGCCGATCTAAGCTAAGATCCACGGACCAAGTCCCACCCACCACCTCATTTGTTATGACCCAAGAGCCAAAAGTAGGGTTTATATTTGAAATGACTGGAAAAAAATAAGATTTTTGATTCATTAAACTCATATGAAGTTCAAGTTGTAGTATCCACAAGTGGAGTCTTGTTTACGACCACACTCAATCATTTGTGCTTATTTGTTTACGCTAATTCATTGATACTCATTTGTTTATACTAATTGATTCATGTTCATTTGTTTATGCTGACTTGTCTACGGATTGTCCACGGCCGCTTTTGTACGACAAAGGCAGAATTAAGGATTTGCAATGGAAACTCTATGGCCCATGAAATATTTACTGGCCCTGAAAATATTTACTTTCTAACCCTTTATATAAAAAGTTTGCTGACCCCAGCTGTGTAGAAAGATACAGATGGTTACAGATTATTTCTTAACCCGCATGGTAGCATATTCAGTTAATCACTCTGCCCCTTGCTATCTTCATTTACTGTATCTTGGTGGCTGTTCCACATCAGTCCTATAATATGATTATTCTATGCCTTGAGTAGGGCATGGGAATCTTAATTTGATTTTAGACGTGCTGAGTTTAAGGCAAAGACTCATTACTCCCAAGGAAAATGCTCAGTATGTGGTTGGGCTCCAGAGGCCTGAGGCTTGGAACGTGGAGGTAGAGATGGGAGAAGCACCTGCGGGGAGGTCTTCCGTGCAAATCTGTGACGTCCGCGCAAATCTGTGACATCAGCCTCTAGCTCAAAGATTTCCCTTTACAGAAGCGAAGCGTCGCGTTCTGAGCACGGTACCGTCAGCTCTGGATGTTAACAGTCAGATGAACATAAAGACCATGAGAAGCATTAAACCAGCACCTGAAGGAACAGTAAATACTACAGGCAACTTAGGGTTACCTTCCCGAGGGAGAGGGAAGCTGGTGACAGGTGGTGTGCGGCATTGAGCGGAGTGGGAGGGCAGTGGATCTTTCTTGGGGCCTCCCCCAGTCCACCCCCTTATACCTGTCACCTTGTTTATATTGTTACTCTCTTGGGTGGTGTATTTTGTCTCATTTCACAACCCAGGAAATTGAGACCCAGCGACGGTAAATGATTTTTTTCTCAATCAATGCTTCAAGTGAATATCTATTTGTATTAAAATGGGATTCCGTCTAATTTTTTTTTTTTCCCATCTGACTTTTAAGTCACCCAAGAAGCCAAATCGGGCGGGAGTCACTCCCCAGCTTTGGCAAGCCATTTCTTCTTCCGGGCCTCAGCTCCTTCATCTGCAAAATGGGGCCGTTGTCCTCATGCTTTCCCTTCTCACTCTCACGTGGCTTAATCCTCTTGTGGGTGAATCGTAAGGTAAAGGGCTGGTTTTGGTAAGAACCAGATGCGGAAAGCCAGAAGAGGAGTAGAGAGGAAGGTGAGTTGAGCAATCAGTATGTGCCGGATTGGTTATCCGGAATCTGATGTTAGGAAAGTGTTCCTTGATGTGGAGGAGTCTAGAGATCTCTGCTCCTAAACTGAGAACTTGCCCATCGCCCCTCTGTCTCGGCCCTGAGGGCCACTTGGGGCAGGGAGAGAGTGGACAGCGCCTGACAGAGCCCTTCCTGTGTCTGCCAGGCTCTGCTTGGCTCCGCTTGGGGTTTCTAGAGGAGCCGCAGCTAGAGGGCTGTCTGAGGTTACCAAGTTGCCGGCAGGGTGGGGAAGGAGTGGGGAGGGAGGGCGGGTGAGCCATCAGACCCCAGGAACCGGGGGTGTGAGTGTGTTTATATAGGACTCAGCCAACCTGCAGTTTCAGATTTCAGACCCCCGCTTTATCAGGAGACTTTCCCCTGGTTTTCAGTCCATGCTGGAGCCGGGAGAGAGCTGACACCAGAGCCGTCCTGGAAGGCTAGGGAAATTCTGGATTCTCCGGCTCTCTCCCTGACTCCTTCCTTCTCATGGGAGCTGTATCGGTCACCCTGGGCAATTTTCTCCAATCTGGAGTGTTGTTTCCTTCCTTCCCAATCAGCTGTCTGCGTCTTCCAGTTGGTTCCTGACTTCTAGCATGGAAGGTAAAATCTGGGGTCCGGGGGCCCTAGGCTAGGAGGAACCGGGCTGCCCAGGCTTCCAGTGCAGAAGGACTGCTGGGAGGGGGGCAGGATGCACATGTTGGGCAAGGAAGAGTGGTTTGCAATGAGTGAGACAGAGAGAAGGCAGGAGGGAGGCAGGAGGGAAGGGGGAGAGAGAAAGAAAGAATGTGTGTGTGGGCGTGTGTATTGGAGGGCACTTCTGTTATATTTGGAAAGCAAATTTTCTTTTCCTTTTTCTTTCATTTAATTCTTTTCTCTACCAACAAATAAGAATGTCCCATGAATGTCCATCTTCCTTGGGAGTCTCCCATCAAAACGTTAGGAAAAACCTTCTGACTTCCAGAATGTGACTGTTTCCTCACTCGGAGGGAGGGGGTCCCAGAGGATGCTTAGGGACATGGGTCTGTCCGGGAGATAGGCATCTAGAGGGCTAATGCCCCCAGAGCCCGCCTTGATTTTTGCAGGTGCTTGGAAGCTAACTGTAAGCGCCGTAGCTGTTTGTGTGGCGGGAAGGTGTCACCGGGGGGGAGGAATTAGCCTGAATCAGGCGAAAGAGCTCAAAGCTGTCAGAGACAAGTGCCAGGAGCCTTTTCTTTTCAGGGTCTCAGAATTGGGCAGGATGCAAGCCAATGCCTGAGGCAAGACGGGGGTGGGGGGGGTTGGCATTCCTCCCGGAAGTGGACATTTGGGTGGGGAGGGGATGGTGGGTGGCAGGTAAGGCTGACTGCATGGGTCTGCCTCCCCAGGATTTGCATGGTGTATCTCAGTGGCCAGGAGCAGAAAGCAGAGCCTACCTCCCACGGGGGCCTGGGGAGTGGGCAGCCTGCCCTGGCTGCTGAGACCTTTTTGTACAGTCATGTCCATGGGCAGCACACGCTTCGAGGGAGGATCCGGCAGGGATGGCGGGAGGGCCAGACCCATGAGCCTGGCGAGAGCCCGGAGGTAGCTTTTGAAAAGCAGATTTAGGGTGATGAGGTAAGCATTGGAAGTGGAGTGTGGTAGAGTGAGCTGGAGGCAGAACATGGAGTAGGTGGGAAGGAATAAAGAGAGGGGCCTGGGGAGTCCTAAGCTCTGGTACCTTCCAGAGCTGCAGGCAACCGAGGAACCTCAGCCCTCAATACAGATATGACCTCCGGCAGGTGAGAGAACGAGGGTTTGTCTACTGACTTCTGAACGAGACAGACGGAGCAGAAGTGATGTGGGCAGGACAAAGGACAGTAAAGACACATTCTCAGCAAGGAAATGGCCTAGTGCAGTTGAATCTGGGATGCAATCACCCAGCTGTTTATTAGGCAATATAATGAATGGGTTGTACAGTATGATTATTTTTGAAACTATGGGCATTTAAAAATTATTTTTATTTGCATCACCATGTACTTCCAAAGAGAATTCCAGTGTCTTTGAATATTTGACAGATGGTGTGATGTGTAATATTGGCCAACAGATAGCAATAACCCTTCCTTTTATTCAGCTGTGCAGAGCTCCCCGGCGCGGAGCATGCTTTCGCAGACACTCTCCCTTTCTGGCTCTGAGTTCAGAAGATGTTTACCAATCGCTTTCCTCTTCTGGGCATGGTGTTAGATACTGAGGTCCAGATGTGGACAAGATCTGGTTCTAGGGGCACCTGGGTGGCCCAGCTGGTTAAGCGCCCAACTTTGATCTTTGGCTCAGTTCTTGATCTCATGGGTGGTGAGAATGAGCCCTGCATCAGGCTCTGCACTCGCCTGGAGTTTGTTTGAAGATTCTCTCTCTCACTGCCCCCCGCACTTGTGCAAGAACATACACTCTCTCTCTCTCTCTTTTTTAAAGATTTTATTTATTTATTTGACAGACAGAGATCACAAGTAGGCAGAGAAGCAGGCAGAGAGAGAGAGGGGGAAGCAGGCTCCCTGCTGAGCAGAGAGCCTGATGTGGGGCTCGATCCCAGGACTCTTTGAGACCATGACCTGAGCCGAAGGCAGAAGCTTTAACCCACTGAGCCACCCAGATGCCCCCACACTCTCTCTCTTTAAAAAAAAAAAGAAGAAAAAAAAAAAAGACCTGGTTCTGTCTTCAAGGGTCTCACAGTCTAACTGCAGTCCCATAAGGAAGATGGAATATCACTCCTACCATATATGCCCCTCAACCACTCACTCACCAGAGACTGCCTTTATCTCTCGGGTAATTCTTGACTCTGTGGGGCAGATTGCCTTCTTCCTTCTTCTCCCTGGCTCATCTTGACAGGCGAGGGGACTGAATAGTCAGGGGCTCCCCAAAACTTGGGACGTTCCACATGGAGATCTATGCTCCCTGAACACTGGGTTTAGGAACATAGCAACCAACATCTGTTCAGGTCTTTGTAGCTGAGAGCGTGTTCCCATAGCATGTTTGTTGATTCCCCCATCTCTTTCCCACATTTGCCCAGCTCAGGTCTCCTGGGAAGGTGCGATCTCTAAACCTCAGGGTCTTCCTCTTAATTTCCAGGCTTCGGCTAAAAGGGGCATAAAGAGGTCATCTGGCCCAATGATGATCAGTTTTGGGTCAGTGACAAGAGTTTTCACCAGTCTGAGGTGAAATGAGAGAAATAGAAAAAACATACTGATTTTTCCCCCCCAGAAAGCAAAATTGTATTCAGTTCAAAGGTTTTTTTTCAGGGACAGAAGATGTTCTTCAATATTTATTCTGGGGTTATGGCTTTTTTATTCTTTTCATGAGCTGGTGGTGAGAGTAGATGGTAGTTGGGTTTTTAAAATGTCCTTATTTGGCAAAATAAAAAAGTTGGCAGCCTCATAGTGGTTCCTTAAATTTCGTTTTTTGAAATTTAACTCGTGCACGAAATCCAAAAATCTTGCCTCCAGGCAGGACCTTCTCCAAACAGATGAGAATCTCCCTGATAACAGCTCTTTTGGGTGGATTCCTGAAAACCCAGACTTGGGCCTTGTCACCACTGTTCTTTCCCTGTGGGTCCTTGGTTCATGATAAACTCATAATGAGTCTTGGTTTTCTCATTTTTAAAAGTTGTGGGAGGGTCTTACCTCCCAGACAAGGCCACGCTCTGGCAAAGGAATGTGCTCTTCCTCTTTATTCCAAGAGTCAGAGTCTCCCTTTTCTGAGGGGCTCCAAGATCAGGCTTTGCCAATTCTTATTCCTGTAGTTATCTTTTGGAAATGATGGAAGTCATTTTCTATCCTTGGAGGAGAGTGGGAATTTGTGGCTTGGATTTTGGGAGCAGCAAGAGGTTTATTTCACATTTGGTCTCCAGTGTTAGTCATACGGAAATACCCCTTTTGGTGGTCAAGAGTTAAGGGCATTTAAACATCTTGCTATGTATGAGTTTTTGAAATGGTGGCTCTTCCTGAACTCACAAGAGTATCCCTGGAACTTTCCTAAATCTACAGGCTCCTGGAACCATGAGCATGTCTGAGTCTTCCACCTTCTGAGGAGTCAGGCCCGGAATAGCAACAAATCTGTGGGAATCCCCAGGCAGCCCCAGCTGCCAGCCTGAGTCATGTGGTTGGATGTGCACATGCGTGCAGACCTGTAGGGGAGAATGCGTGAAAGGGAAAATCAGTTTGAAATCATCCTAGACATTGAGCTAGATGCTCATTTTGAGATTTCTTCTAGGACCCTTTTTCTGAAATCAGATGCCAAGGAGAGAATTTTCTGATTGTCCCCATTTTCATGTTCTGAAACAAGAGCCTTCCTAGCCTAGGAAAGCAGGTTTAACTCAGGCTGTTAAATTTGGGGGAGTGAGTAGCATGGCCTCACTTCAAGCTTGCCTGGGGCAGAGGGAGACACAGAACAAGCTGGTGAAAAACTCGGGAGCCTCAGGTTCTGACCTGGAAGACCAAGGCCAGGTGCATGAAATTCTCCTCTCCAAGAGATTGCTGGGTAGTGACGGGTCAGTAGGACAGTACAGCCCTCCAGAACAGTGCTGGAGAAAAACTCACAGCTGTGACTGACGACAGACACCACAGACCTATTCAAAGTAGCCACAGGGAGAGAGGCAAAGTGATAAAGGACCCAGGAAGTGTCAATTAAAGATCTCTGCCACCTGAGCAGTTTCTGTAAGGTAGAGACCTCCACAGTGTCTGCCTGACGGCTCTACCTGGGTGTGGGGCAGGCAGGTGATGGGGACACAACGGTGGTTCTCTTAGCACATCTCTGGTCACTGGTGATGGTGGCTTTCCTTAGGGAGGCCTTCATGAGGATTTTGTCTTAAACTTTGGATAAATTTGGGACACAGAATCAGAGCGTACAGTCAAACTCCTGGAGATTAGGATCTCTTCTGATGTTCAAGCCCAAAGGGCAGAAGGTGTTAACCACTCATCATGGCTTTTTCTGACTATAAAGGTCAATGGGAACATGACTGGGACCTTCAAGATGTCCCTGTCCTTATCACGGTGAATACTGTGGAAAGCAAGCTCTGGACTCCAAGGCCACCTTTGTCTTCAACTGGCTGCATGGTCTTGGGCAACTCAGTCCGTCTCTGGGCCTCCTGATTCCGCATCTGTCAAATGAGGGAAATGAACTTGATGGCCGTCATCCCACTTAACTCTGCACACCTCAGTTCTCCATCTGATGGACAGCAGGGCCTTTCCCAGAACTTCAGGGAGACTGGTTGCTTCACCAGGTGGAGTCTGCAGGTCCGCATCCAGCAGCTTCACGTCTCTCAGGAGGGTCTGTTGGCTTGAGGTGGCAGGATGAGACAGGTTTTCTTACGACAGCAGATCTGGGGTCAGAACCGAGAAGCCTACTGGGATGACTGAGCCTCAGAATGGGTCAAGTCCTTCATAACCACCAGTAAATCCCTGAAATGCACAGCTGGAGCCTAGAGATCTGAGAGGAGCAACTGCCCAGTATCGTTCACAGTTATTGGCCAGGGCTAGTTTCCAATTGTAAAAGCCCGGGGGCCACGAAACAGCATCAGGAGAAACACACCAAGCCTGTTCCACCACGTGCTGGACGGTCTTGTTTCTCCCCCCAGAGCGGCCCATCTTCATCATCTTTTTCTTCCTTCTTTCAGTCCAACTCTCTGCAAACTTTGGCCCCCTCCATCCCTTCGTGTTCCTTGAGGCTTGGACACTTGTTCCCCTAGGAAGGCCTTTCAGGCGTGGGTTGCACAGGTGGAGCTGTGGGGTGGTAATGGGGTAGAGAGCGGGTGGGAAGTGCAGTGAGGTGGGGAGTTGGGTGATGTGCTTGGAATATTGGGGCATGTCTGTACCTGAATTCCAACCATACAACGACAGCACATGGCCTCTGCCTGCTCGGTTCAGGTGGAAAGACAGCGAATTCTTACAGGCTGATGGGCTGGTCTTTGGATCCTCTCCCTTATCCCATGCCAGCTTGCATTCCAGGGACCCGGCTCAAGGCTGCAGGAACCAGGGACCCAGGAAAGATCCAGATTGGAATAAGACAATAACTCTGGTGGCTCTCCCGAAACCCCTGTCTTCAGGGTCCAGAGGAACAGTATAGACCGTAACTGGTCATCTGAACTCCTACGGCCTGTGGGTAACATGATGCGTGTACTGTATACTACATCAAACCTCAAGCAGGGTCTGGAGCAGCTCCAAAATCAAACATATTAACCTTCCTGCAGCACGGCTTATCTAAAGCATCACATAACTGGGACAAAGAAAAGCTATGAAGACTCTCATGCCAGTTCAGGTCATGCTTTGTTGCTAATTAGGTTCGAGTTAGGTTGGCGTCCGCCATGCATTGAGTTAGGAAAAAATGTTCAACTTTTAGATGTTTGTGTATTTGGGGATGCTGTTAAGGCACTGGGGTTCTGGACTGCCTTGTAGAATCCTATCTGGTGGAATTAGCATTCCCATTTCACAGAGGAGGAAGGTAGGGCTCAGAGAGGATTAGTGACTTGCCTAAGGCCATTCAGCCAATATGGGCAATTTCAGTCCAGAGCTGTCTGCGCCCAGAGCCAGGCTTCTGCCTCCAAGGTATGGCACACTTTACCTCTCTAGCAGCGAGTGAAAGAGAGTTGAGGGTGGGGGTGGGGTGCTCTGACTTTGGCGATGGCCCCAGTGAGGGAAGTGCTTTCTGCCCTCTGATAGGGATCATTTATTGGCTTGTTCTTATTCATACATTGACTTGTGGGATCCCAGTAGGCTACAAGCTCAGAAGAGAGGAAGCTAAAGTTCAATCAACTTTGTGGCTTACAAGAAGAATCCAGCTGGCTTCACAGGGGCTGAAAGAGCCAAGAACAAATGGGGTCAGATTGGGTTTAGCGAGAGAAGCATCATCTGCAGTGGAAACAACCCCCGTGCAGAACCAGAGGAATGCACAGCGCTTCCTGCCTCCCCACCCGTTGCCTGACTGTAGAAGTCTTGCCTCGAGTAAGGACTGGCCTTCCAAGAAGGACTCTCTGGAAGGATCCCAAAGCCCAGATATGGGTGAGAGTGATGTGCAGCTTGAAATAAGAATTCGATTAGGGGGTCTCACTGGTCTTCATTAGCGATGTGAAAAAAGGTCAAATGAAGTGCTAATTTAATCTGCTGAATCATATGCTTTTAACCCTTCATTGGAAAGATGGACATTGGTCCGTTATGCGGGCAATGGCCCCTCCTTCTACTTTCTGTGTGCTGTCAGAGGACAGCTGCGGTGCCTGGGCCATCGCTAGGTCAGATAAGATCTGAACTCCTAAAATCCAGGCACGCAGGTGTCCATGGTGTTCCAGTGAGGAGCCTGCCACCAGCAAACTCTGCTCTGGTAAGGGAGTGGCTGTGCCATGTCCTTCACTAGGAAGATAGCCATTAGGAAGGGTGGTCGGTTTGTTGCCATAGGAACAAGGAACATCTGCTCCAGCAAGATGAGCAACTTCTCTCCAACTAGAGAACAGAAAGGAAAAAAAAAATTCTTAAAGGGACCATTAGCTCATGGTATTGGTGCCAGGGAAGTAGTTTATCTGAAGAAGACCCAAGGGGCAGATCAGACCCCTTGGCCTGAGAGCTCTGTGAGGCTCTGGGGCAGCAAAAGACCCACATTTGCTTTGGAAAATGCAGGAGAACAAAGACAAGATTTTTTTTTTTTCCCTGCCCTGGATAAGGGCTGTCCTCTGAGAACATGTCTCAAAGCTGAGTCGGTTTGTTGGCCCAGAACTCCCCGCCTCCCTCTGTCACCTGCGGCCTTCCTTGGGGATCTTAGCTCCCCTCTGTGGTTTCCGGCTCCCTCCTAAACATCCCAGAAGCTTTTCTAAGCTGAGTAGTAGCAAACTTTCCTGTTTTCTCTGACCCTTACCCTCATCCTTGTCCACTCTGATGGCCTCATCTCCGGGTTGGCCTGGTTTTCTGCGGTCCTTGGGCAAGGATCCCAGTCCCTTTCCTTCTTCCTCCACTTACCTTCCTTTTCTCCTCCTGTTAACCAGCTGCACAGGGCTGATGAGGCGCTGGGTCTTCCAGAAGTCATCTTGCCCCTCTTTCGGGTGTCAGTTAGGACTTCTGGGTACCTGCTTCTGAAGCTACTCAAGACAGCTTAAGCCCCAAAGGGGATTTTATTGTAAGGGTCAGAGAAATGTCTGGATCCCAAGAACAAACGAGAACCAAGAAGCCGAGTGCCACAAGTACGGTGCTGGTTTGCTCTTCTGCCTGTGTTGGCTTCAGTCTTTCCTCTCACTGCAGAGAGACTGCCCAGCTTCATGGTCCGTGTACAGGGTACAAAAGATGGCCTCCAGCGGCTCTCGGGCATGCCGGTGGAGAAGGACTGATCGCTTTTCTCTCTCAGTCCCAGTTCCCAGCCCCGGAGAGAGTTTGGGTTGGGTTGAAACCAGGTGGCTACCCCTGTAAGGAAGCCTGGCATCAGCTTTAGGAACACAGCTGTTACCATGGTGACTATGTGGGTGTTGGGGTGGAGAGAGTTTCTATGAAGGGGGGGTACTTTCTAGTACATGTTAGCCCTTTGTGGGCCTCCAAGCCTAGAGGACCTTGGCTTGAAGACTTGACACACCCCTGACCTCCCTTGTTCATCTCTTGGCCTGCCTGGTCATGGGGACTGGTGGGTACCTAGTCGGTAGGCCAGCAGTACAACTGAAGGCACCCAGGGCATGGTATGACGTCAGTGTCATTCCCTGTGAGTGGGAAAGGCATAGAACCGAACCTAGAAGGCGGGTCAGTCCCCCATCTTACCCACAGGTAACACTCTATCCTTTTAGTGAAGTCCTTTATAAAAGATTTTATTGTTCCATCAGACACCAGGGCGTCAGCATCTAAAAACCTCACAGTCGGAAAGCCCATTACTATTTCTAAACCCAGTTATTCATAATGTAATTGAATCCATTGTCCTTCATTCCATCTTGGGCGTAGGAGGAGGACCGATGCCCACCATCTTGTTTAAGTTAGGATTGAATCAGTGACTATGAAATCATCCTCTCACATGAGAGAATGGGAATTTGGGCCGGGGTATAGGGGATTTGGATTTCTGGCTGGCTGCTGCCCTTTATCGAAATGAACCTCAGAGAAGGGCCGAATTGTACAGGTGCCAAGTGATAGACTCTTTTCACGGCGCTACATCCCTTTTTGTATCCACCCTCCTTCGTGCCTTTCTCTGCCAAACCTCTCCCCTCCATCTGCTGCAATGGCAGACATGGAGCAGAAGTCCTGGGGCTGGAAGGAGCAGAGGGGAGGCAGGCCCCGCTTGGCTCTGCTCTGAGACAGGCCTGTGGGAGGGTATTGGAGAACGGAGCACTTCCCTCTGATCTCGCCTGACTCCCCTGGAGCCTGGGAGGTGGGGGTGTCTCCGAATGGAGCAGAGGGAGGGCCTGCAGGGGCCCAGGAGCCCGGCTATTTCTGTAACATAGAACACATCTGCAGCCAGCCGCAGAGAAGGTCAAACTCTGGGCGCAGGGCTGGAATGCAAGGGGCCAGGCGGCAGGGAGAGCTGTGGTTTCACCCCTGCTGGCAGCTTGGAGGGCCCCTGCAACGCCCTTCCCGGGAAGGTGGGGCTGGTGGGGTGGGGCGGGACTCTGTCTCTGGTGGTGATGGTGTAGGGCATCGGAGGGGATTTGGAGCATAGCGTAAAACCCCAATACCTGTTGCACGGAGGTAGGGAGGAATGTAATTCCAGGTATGGGAGCGATGACTCGTGCTGTCTGCTGTGGGCAGTATCAGGGCAGGCAGAGCACGTGTGAAGGGAAGGCAAAGTCGTGCTAAGGGGAGGCAGGAAGGGTCAGACAAGCACAGGTGAGTGAATGTGTCGGATGCTCAGAGATGCGGACAGGTGTGGGCCCAGCGTACCGTGAGCCGTGCAGTTCAGCTGCAAGACCCTACCTTTCAAGACCCTGTCTAATTTGTATCCATGGCCTTTATCTTGATGAAGTCCCTTCCAGTTGAATAAGCTTCAGACTGTGCAGGAGCAGGCTCAGCCCTGGCATCCCGGTGCACCCATGTACTACCCGGCCCTCATTCCCTTGCTGCCACTGAATTCGCACAGCCCTGTCCTCGAGACCTGCTCCTCCCGGTGTCTTCCGTGCTTCACCCATCCCCACGCAAGCTTGTGTGTGCTTCTCAAGAGTCTGTGTGTAGTTAGAAAGTTGCCCTGGTTCAGCCCTGCCTTTGTCACAGAAAGACCATCTTGGCTAAACGTGACTTGGCCACCCTGCTGTTGACCTGCCTCTCTGTAGCACCTTTGATGAATAATCCGCTGGCCTGTGCTCCTTCTTGCGCTGTGGGTCCTCCCTAGCTGAACCCAGACCTCTGTGATGGGGACAGGGCTCCTGATGGGACATTAGTCCGAGAGAGGGGCTTTTCTCAGAGAACCTGAAGAGCTCTGGTCTCCGTGGCCCCTCTCCGTGCTCTCATTCACGCTCTGGGCAAGGTGATTCTCCGTGTCCTGCCCAGTGGGCTCCAAGGGCCAAGCACTTGCCCGCATTATATCGCTGGATGGGTACAGTACTATAAGCACTAGAATTTGGATCTTCTCCATTAACTCCTGCCCAGTGGTGTAGTCCCTGGAACTGACTTACTTTTCGACTTCCCAGTGTGAGATGACCCAGGAAAACAATATCCGTCTCCCAGTTCAAAGTATGCTAGGGGCAGGCCTCCTCCCACCTGTGATTCTCAGGTGTTGATGATTCTGGCTTCTGAGGATGGGGGAATAAGGGACCACTGCAGATGATCACTTGGGCCGAGGTGCATAGTGGCTTAAAGGCATGGTAGACGAGATTTAGGAACCGCTAAGTGCCATCTGTTGAAGAACTTCTCTAGGAATTATTATTAAGGATCCATTCTTAGGTAGCAACATGCAAAGGGGCTTTATAGTCCAGATTAGGCCATTGTTTCCTATGAGTGAATTGTCCAAGGCAGAGGCATAGATGAGAATGATTTCTGGCATTTACTGGTTATTCACCAGGTTCCCAGCACCTCTCTTAAATTCCCAACCTGTATGATCTCATTTAATCCCATGACAAACCTGCGAGGTAGGTACATATATTACCCCTTTCCACAGATGGGGCAGTGAAGGCACAGAGAGGTCGACTTAGCTGCCCAGAGCCCCTTAGTCAGTCCCTGGTGGAGCCAGGATTGGAACGGGGGCAGTCTGACGCCAGAGCCAAAGTTCTCAAGACTGATGCAGATTCAACTCAGTAAAAATAAACGGAGGGATTAGTTTGTAGGATGATGCATGAGAAGGGAATTTCAAGTTGCACAACTAACATGAAGTGGGACGAGCGCCGGCTTTGGACCGTGTCCTGGGCTGTAATCCCTGCTCTCTCACTGCCTGAGCCTGTCGCTCCAGGCTACTTACCTGACCTCTCAGGTTCCTGCTCCACAGGCAGGATCCCAGTACCGATCCCTGAAAGTGAGGCAGAGAATGTGCTTGGGGAGGTGTTAATTTCCTTTTCGTTTCTGTGCCAGTTGTCAAGTCTTCCTGGGGAGGGTGAGGAGTGATTTGGGAATTCAAAATTAATTCTTGTTTCTGGAGGAAAATGTCCAGCCAGGCCTCCAGTACCCGATCTTTTGGACAAGACTTTCTGCCAACCCCATTTCCTACTGTTCCATCTTGGGACTGCCCTGATTCAGAGGAGAGCTGGGCGGGAGCGAGAGGGGCGGGGGCTTCAGGCAGCTCTCGAGGCTCTCAGGGGCCCATCTTTCTGCATCCTCTTTTTTCCCCTTCTTTTTAAAAACAAGGGTATTCTTTTGCATAACCACTGTACAGATGAACAGATTTAGGGAACTTAACCTCGATGCAGGGCTAGTATCTAACATACAGTCCTCATTTAAATTTTACCAGTCATCCCAATGAAGTCATTAGAATCCAAATCCGGGACCATGTCTCTTTACTCCCCTCTAATCTAGAAGAACTCGCCAGCATTTTTTTTTTTTTTTCTTTTTGGTTATACAAGCCTCGAGGTTTTTTGAAGAGTGCAGGGACCCTCCCTAGCCCTTTCTGGGCCTTGTCCAGTCTTCCCAGCTCCCTCCCAGGTCCTCCTAGCCTCATCCTGGAGCAGGGCTGACTAAGGTGAGGGACAGGGAGTCCCCTGGTTGGTGCAACATTGAAGGGGTGTCACAATACTCAATTATCAAGAGCGGTATTTAAAAAAATCAAATTAGGGCTCTAATTTCTTTCTTTTTCTTTTTCTTTTTTTTTTAAGATTTTATTTATTTATTTGACAGAGAGAGATCACAAGCAGGCAGAGAGGCAGACAGAGAGAGAGGAAGGGAAGCAGGCTCCCTGCTGAGCAGAGAGCCCGATGCGGGACTCGATCCCAGGACCCTGAGATCATGACCTGAGCTGAAGGCAGCGGCTTAACCCACTGAGCCACCCAGGCACCCCTAGGGCTCCAATTTCTTAAAGAACACAGTATCAACAGTTTTAAGTAAAGACAGGATCGGTAGCCCTAGTGCTCAGACAACAGGGAAATTCAGTAATACCCATCCGGTTTCTCTTTAAAACATGTCATTTATCATGGATCTTTTTTTGTCATTTTTATTTTGAAACATATTCCATGAATAAAATATTAATCAATTTTGATCACTGAGTTTTTAGATGGCCCTTACATTTCATGCTCCCTTGCCCTGCAGGGCGGTTTTTCCCTCCTGTCATCCAGTCCTCAGGACAAGGAGAGAGAGAGAGGTGGGGCTCCCAGCGAGCCACTGTTCTTGTGCCCTGGCCATAGTGGAGGAGGAGGGAGGGCGGGGCACAGAGAGTCGAGGAGGGAGAGGTGGGGTACAGAGGCCTGGAGCCCAGCCGGGTCTCTGGCCTGGAGCCCTCTAACAGCTTCCAGCTGCTTCCACACCCACCAGACTTCCTGCCTTGGGAGTGGTGTTTGGTTGTCCCCCTCCCCCATCTCATCAAACGTGTGATCTGATTAGATGCTTGGATCCAGTCATCTCTAACAGTCTCCTCTCTCTCAACACTGCGTGGTTCCCCTTAATCCATCCTCTTCTGACCCTCTGTCTGCTCCTGTTTTCATCCGTCCTGGGAGCCCCTTCCGGCTCTGTAACTGACCACTGTCCAAGAGCAGGCACCTGAGGCAGGGTGAGTACCCCGACTGGTCCACGTTCCATGTTCTGGGAGCTGAGTCGGGGCGGAGGGACACAGGTGGGGGGTCAGCCCTACTAAGGACAGGTCTGTGGCAACAGGAAAGAGCTAAGGACTGAAGTTAAGAGAGCCCACCAAGGTCTAGCTTTCCCTCCCATAGGGCAGGTTGCTTATCTTGGCCAGAACCCTTTATCTCCTGGAACTTCAGGGGTTTTGTTAAAATGGGAGGTGGTAATATTTTTCTGCCTACCTCATGGAATCATAAAAGATCCAAATAAGATAACGGTGAGAATCATCAAGGGTTATACTTCATATTTTCTCTCCTATCATAAGACAAATAATCCCTTATTTTTATTAAGACCATATTCAGATCTGCTACATTATTCTTTTATTTTCTTTTTTTCTCTGCCGCATTATTTGACCTAACTCCGTGAGAGGTGCACAGGCTGATTCAGAGCCCATACGCCTTCCTGCCTTGAACCAGCATTTCTTTCTTTCTTCTTCTTTTTTTTTTTTTTTTAGATTTTTATTTATGTATTTGACAGAGAGCACAAGCCAGGGGAGAGGCAGGCAGAGGGAGGAGCAGGCTCCCGGCTGAGCAAGGAGGAGGAGATGCGGGTTAGATCCCAGGACCCTGGGATCATGACCTGAGCCAAAGGCAGATGCTTAACCCACTGAGCCACCCAGGCGCCCCTTAAACCAGCATTTCTGTCGGACTGGACTAAAGCGGGTCACTTGCAGAGCTGGAGCCCCTGCCTCTCCCCCCACCCCCACCCCACAGCCCATATCCCATCACAATGTGAACAGAACAGGTAACCGAGGAGTAGGTTTTGGGCTGTTTTGTTTTAATATTTCAAATGAAAGTTTTTGTACTTTATGGAGTTATAATTAATGTAAGATAAACTGCATCATCTGTCTAAAGGATAAAAGTTGCTGTGTTTTGTGAAACTACAAGCACAATTCACCCCCTGGTTTCTCTCCTCCTCTCAGAAATCCCTCCCTCTGGCCCCCCTCCCTACCACCTCTGATCTGCGGCCTCTGCAGGTTAGCTCACATTTTAAAATTTCATATAATGGAATCGTAAGTACACATTTTTTAAAAAGATTTTATTTATTTATTTGACAGACAGAGATCACAATTAGGCAGAGAGGCAGGCAGAGAGAGAGGAAGGGAAGCAGGCTCCCTGCTGAGCAGAGAGCCAGATGCGGGGCTCCATTGATCCCAGGACCCTGGGATCATGACCTGAGCTGAAAGCAGGGGCTTTAACCCACTGAGCCACCCAGGTGCCCCTCTATGTTTAACTTTTTAAGAAACTGCTGAACTTTTCCAAAGTGGATGTACCATTTCCATCCTCACCAGCAGTGGATGAGTTCCAATTCACCTACCTTCTTGTCAACACTTGGTATGATTAGTCTTAATTTTAGCTATTCTGGTGGGTGGGTGTAGTGTTGTTTCATTGCGGATTCAATTTGCATTCCCTAATGACTAATGACGTGGAGCATCTTCTCATGTACTTTATTTGACACTGTATATCTTCTTTGGCGGGGTGTCTGTTTAAATCTTTTGCTCATATATTTTTTTATTGTGTTGTTTGCCGCCTTGATGTTTAGTTGTAAAAGTTCTTTGTACATTCTAGATAAAAATCTTACATCAGTTGTATATTTCACAAACATAGCCCCTCAGTTTATGGCTTACCAATTTCTTTTGAAGAGCAGTTTGCTATTTTGGTGAAATCCAATTTATTGATCATTTCTTTAAAGTTGGCGAATTTTGTGTCTTGTTTAAGAAATTTGCCAAGCCAAAAATCACTAAGATTTTTCTCCTATGTTTTCTTCTAGAAATCTTATAGTTGTGGCTCTTACATTTAGATCTTGGTCCATTTTGAGTTAATTTTTTAAGGTAGTGGCAGGGGGCTTGTTTTGTTTTGGCTTTGTTTCATGTTTGGTATATGGATCTCTGTTTTTCCTGTAGCATGTATTAGAAGGTTGTCATTCCCTCAGTGAATTGCTTCTATACTGTTCTGGCAAACCAAATGACTGTATGTGCATAGGTTTACTTCTCGATTCTCTGTTCTGTTCCATTTATGTGTGTGTATGTGTGTGTGTGTGTGTGTATGTATATATCTTTTTTTTTTGTTAAGATTTTATTTATTTATTTGACAGACAGAGATAACAAGTAGGCAGAGAGGCAGGCAGAGAGAGAGGAGGAAGCAGGCTCCCTGCTGAGCAGAGAGCCCTATGTGGGACTTGATCCCAGAACCCTGGGATCACGACTTGAGCCGAAGGCAGAGGCTTTAACCCACTGAGCCACCCAGGCGCCATATATATATATATATATATATATATCTTTATGCCAATACCACATTGTCTTGGTTACTTTAGATTCATAAAAATTCTTGAAGTCAGAGAGTCTAAGACTTATAACTTTGTACTTTTTTTTTCTTAAAGATTTTACTTTTAAGTGATCTCTACATCCAACATGGGACTTGAACTCACAACCCCCAAATTCAAGAGTCAATGCTCCACCGAGCCAGCCAGGCACCCCTAACTTTGTACTTTCTTTTGAAAGATTTTTAGTTATTAGAGGTCCCTTGCATTTCCCTATGAATTTCCCAATCAGTGTGCCAGTGTTTACAAAGAACTTCCAAAGACTGTGTTCAATCTGTAGAAAAATATGGGGAGGATTGATAAACTTAGCTATTGGAGATCCAAGCAAAGTGGATATATCTCTTCTTATTTATATTTTATTTAATTTCTCTCAGCAGTGTCTTATAAATTTTTGTATGTAGGTCTGTCTCCCTCATCTTATGTCAAGATTATTCCTTAAACATTTCATGTTTTTAATCCTATTAGAGATAGTGTTTTAAAAATTTCAGTCTTCATTGTTTGCTGCTAGTATATAGAGGCACTACGGATTTTTCTATATTGAATTTGTATGCTGAGCCCCTCCCCCCTTTTAAAAACTCAGTTTAACAGAGCAGGAGCCTGGAAATACCGAGGTGCTGGGCATTTGCATGATATGATAAGCATTTAAAGAGGCGTGTAACAACATCAGCATCTTTCCCTGTTTTAAGTCAGTAAGTCATTCCAGCAGCAGCCCTGCAGCCAGGTAGCTGGGAGAGGGTGTGTGAGGAGGGGGTGGTATGAATCGGACCCTCCACCGGCAGTGCTCTTCTAGATTTCTGGGGGTGTTCTGGCGATCAGACTGAGTGGGAATGCAGTGCAGCCCCTTTAAGAGACTAGGACCAGGCAGCCAACAAGCCACTGGGAAGGCAGCCCAGGAGATAAGATAAGGCCCCCTGGGCTTACTTCAGCCAGGGTCCTGAGCCACAGTGGCCGGGCTACTGATAGGCAAACAGAAACCAGGGGTGATAAGGAGGAGATGCCGGCACTAGACCCAGGCTGGCAAGGCGCGGAGCAGCCGGCTCACCCACTAGGACCTGAAAAGAGAAGGGGGTATTACTGGTGGGTGTGCCCGGGGACAGCACCTGCATTCTCTTGTGTATCCTATATGTTTTTAAAACCCTAATAGACTATACCTAAAGGCCTTCCACGTGGGAGATGTTCAATAAATATATTGGTTGAGTTCCTTATGTTCTCTCTACTGATAACTTTATGCTCTAGTAAGATGTTCTGATAAGCATCCGAAGGTTTTGAGACTACCTGGTTTCTTGCTCAAGCTAGAAAAATCCTGGCAAGGACTTCCTCTGAAAAGCCCTGAGCTGCTCATTTGCACATATCTGCATAGATTTGCATGTGTCCTACATGTAGATACTTCCATGCTGGATTTAGATTTCCCCAAATCAGAAGCCTATTTTTAAAAGGGATAAAGAGGGGATTTGTCTCCTCATTCCTACCCACCTTTCATCTGCATCCTCTAAACATGCAAAAAAAAAAAAAAAAAAAAATTTCTGCAGCACTGACCTGTGAAGAAGACCACTCGAGCCTGGCATCCTTACTGTAGGTCCAAGCAGCCCTCTGCCTGTCAAGGTATTTCTTTTCTTGGTGTCTCTTCCAATTCCTGGTTCCACTCTCCAAACTCCTGAGTGAGGCAGGGAATTATGAAGGGAAAGAAACGCTCTAGCTAGCCAGCCAGGAGCTGAAATGCCCAGAAGTCTTCACGGATGGTGCCCTGTTACCTAGACAGAGAAGCCAGAGATGTGCGCACCTGCCCGAAAGCCCCTTCCTCTCACTTCCCATCCCAGGGCTTGGGATGCTGGGACTACCTTTGTTCTTCCAGGAGTAAATAAAAATATCATGCCCTCCCCCAGATCCCGGCTCCTCCATTGGCCTGCTAGGCAAATATTTCATAATGTGGGCTCATCCAATTGGGCACCATGCCAGAGCCAAGCGCCTCAGGTTGCCAGTGCGCTCCAATCAGGCGGGGCAGCCTGGGTGGGACTAGAGGGCTCGCGCTCTCCGCATGGGAGGCCGGCATTACTCAGGTGGATGGCATCGATGTGGGAGTTACCACTTTGCCCGGGGCTGGGAAGAGGGGCCAGGGCTGTCCATCAGCCAGCGGGAGGCAGCCCAGCTCCGAAGGGGTTAAGGCTGGTCGGCCTGTGTGGCTGTTAATGATTGCTACCCACCAGGGACCTGGTAAGTATTAAAGGAAACCTTTTCCCTATTCCTGAGTGTGAAAGGAGTCAGAGCGAGAGCGCTTGGAGAGGGACCTCGGAGAAGAGCCAGGGAGTGAGTGGTTATCTGTCGGCGGACTGTTTGGGTGGTTCTGGGACAGGTAAGGGGACTAGATAACCCATTCCGTGCGCTCCAGCAGGCTTTTGTTACAACGCGATACAGATTCTCAGCTTGGGGCCAGATTGCGGATCACGTTGTTTATTAGAAGGAAATGCGGAGGGTTGGTTTCGTCCACGGGGGTGAACGACTTGGCACAGAAGCTGAAGATACAAACCTTTGTCCGTCCTGCTGCCGAGACAATGGTTTTGTGGGGCCGCCCTGTGCACAAAGCTCGAGCGGCTGCTCTTCCTCCCTCTCCGAGCCATTGTCTCGGGAGAGGGGATCTGGAGCTCTGGGCAGAAGCGCCTGGGCCTCCTGTGGGCTGATTTCCCGGGACCAGGCAGAGAGGGCCCAGCCTGAGAAGCCGGGAGAGCTGTGGCTCACCCTTCATCCTTTTTCCTTAGAGTTAGGCGTGGAGAGGGCCAAAGGAGGATCGAACCGGTGGGAGGCGGTGCTGAGAGTTGGCAGTGGAGGGCGGTGGGGGGCGGCTCTGAAGTCGTTGAGGGAACAAAGTTTGTCATTTGGGAGCCAGACAAATCCAGAAAAAGAGGACCAATTCTGGGGGCTTAGTTATCTCTCCTTCACTTTCTCTCAACTTCCTGTTCAGGTTCTTCCCTCAGGCTCCAAAACCTTAGTGCTCTTTGACCCAGGCACCTGCTGACAAGTCGGGAGCGCATGGGGAATGTGCACCAGAGTTCTGGGTTTTGCTGGAAGGGCAGATGGACTTTTTGCCGCTGGTGGTGGGGTGCGTGTGTGTGTGTGTGTGTGTGTGTGTGTGTGTGTGTACTCACGCATGCACATGTGACAAAAAATGAAAGCCTGCTCTGTCTCCAAAGCAGAAACGTTGACGTGACCCCCCACTTGGCCAGGAGCGCTTTTGTCCCCTGTCTCTTTCTTGGGAGGGGAAAAGTTTCCGTGACATAACGATGATGTTAGGTGGCCCTGGAGGGGTCTGTTGGACAGGAACAGAGAGCTCCCTGTGCCCGTCTGGAAGGCAGATTTGAGAGATAAGCAAACCCAGCCTCCTGGTGGCTTCCAGCGGGCGGGCGCTGCCTCTGGCTGGGCTGCCCACAGGCAAACAGAAACCAGGCCCAAAACGCGGGAGGGGCCAGGCCCCAGACCCAGCAGGGCCAGAGCAAAAGCAGCCAAGTTTCTGGGCACGGGAGCCAAGAAAGGGGGAAGTAGAAATGGGAGGAGCGGGCCACTTGTTGTGTTCTGCCCCAAACTGAGAACTGAGAGACGGAGCCACGACGGGGCACTGGGCCTTTCCGTGCACTTGCTCACATCGCCCACCTGCCCGTGGAGCAGCCGGACCAGCCGGCGCACCGTGTCGGGGGCCTTCCTGGGCGCGCACCTGCACAGGTGCCCCGCGCGTGCAGAGGGGCTTGCTTCAGTGCTTGGCTGGCTGTCCCCATCCTGACACCTAATTTTTGAACGAGGGGCCTGTGCGTTTGTATTTTGCATGGGGAGGCTGGTAAATTCTGTAGGTTGTCTTCTCCCCAGGCCCAGCCAGGATTTGCAACAGCCACCGAGCTGCTCACCTGTTACTCAAGTGTCACTTCCCAAGACGGGCTTCTGTCCTGGCCAGGAACAGCACAGCATCCTTCTCCCTCCCCTCCTCGAACTCCCCTCCATTCAGTTCTTCTTGTGGCAGCTTCTTGCCTAGTGACTGCATGGCAGGGGGACAGGGGTGGGGACAGCAGTGCCCCTTACCTGATTCCCTCCTCCCTGTCTCCCTCTTCCCTTTCCTCCACAGGCCCCCCTCTTTCCTTTACCTGGGCTCTAGGCTGGGGTCTAGGCTTGGGAGGGCCTCTCCCCTTCCTCAGAGACCTTCTTCCCTTCTCTGGGCCTGGGAGATTAATGAGTGCGCCCTGGCACCTGCTTCATGTGCTGTTTGCTTAGGAACAGACTGTTTCCCTGCAATTACCACGGGCTGCAGGTCTGGGTGGTGGGGTGGGGGTTGGGGAGGTGCAGGGGAAGGAAGACTCCCACACCCGCTGTCCCTGGTGGCAGTCCCTCTAGCTTTCCCCTTCGTGGTGGCTTTTCCTGCTCTAGACCAGAGGACCCTGCAGACAACCTCTTTTCTCCCCACCAGCCTCTGCCAAGTTGGCCAGTGCAGGAAGGAAAAGGAAGGCCGGGGAGGAACAGGTCCCCCATTCTTCCCCCCTTTACCACCTCCCCTCTCCCCATCAGCTGGAGCTGCTGTACAACCTTCCCAGAAAGGCCTCCCCAAGCCTGCCCCCAACAGGGCTGTCAACAACAATATTTTCAAAACTTGGAGGGGAGTCTTAATGCCTATGACTTAAAAACGATGGGTTACCCAAATTAATTTTGATGCGACTTTGAGATGTATCATTTTGCTTTACAATGTTTTTAACTCTGTTGTTGGTGGCCGCGGATTCCCTTCTTCTTGGTTTAGCTGACGGCTAGAAGGGCACATGTGTCCCCTGAGGACCCTGAGCAGTTATCAGCTGGTAGACCGACAAACGGGCTTGGAAGTAAATGTTTCAGAGGATCAAAAAATATTAGAGCTGGAAAGCGGCTTGTAGAACCTCTAGGCCCACGCTGTCCGATAGACTGTTCCACAGTGGTGGGATGCGCTGTGACTGTCCTGTCTGATGTGGCCGCCCTGGCTGCTGTGACCATCAAGCCACCCAGTGAGACATGGCTAGCTGAGGAAGTGAAATTTTACTTTTATTTCATTTCATGACTTAAAATGTAAATCGCCACCAATGAGTAATTGTTACTGAATTGGATGGCACCGCTTTGGAATAACACTACTTGTTTTATGTGATTCCTTTATTTTATTAATAATTAAAAACTCAGCTATTTGCTGAGCAATTGTTACGAGCCAAGCATTTTCCTCTGTGCTTTAAATTTGTGCTCTTGTTTAACCCAGCGACTCTAGTATCAGTCCATGTTACAGATGGGGAAACAGACCCAGAAGGAGAAAGTGACCGGTACTGGTCAGTCACAGAGACTCCGGACTCTGACACAACCGCTCATACTCTTTTTCTTAAGGCTAATCCACACATTGTCCACTCTTTGTCTCTGCATGACCGCTGTCTTCAATAAGTCCTTTCCCTTCCAGACCTCATGTTTCCTCCCTGGGATGGCAGATGGCTGTTGCCCTCAGTCCACAGAGGGGGGGATATGGAAATGACTTTTCCTAGGTCCAGCCATTTTCTGGCTGGTTCCCCTGGTGGCCTGTGTTCCCAGACTCCCTCTGGATCCTCCCTACAGCAGACAGCAATCTCGGGAGACTCCTTTGCTCTCAGAGCCCTTGGCAAGCTCATGTACAGGCAAGTTCCAGGCTCCTCAGTCCTGGTGGAAGGAGGTGTTCAGAATTTCCCACAATCCACCTGGGTCCCCCATGCTCATGACTTCTAGTTTAGGAGAGAGGAGCAGCTGAGCCCTCCCTGGGGGGCAGGGGCAGACTCAGCTCCCCACCCCACATCCCGGGGTAGCTGAGGGGAACACCAGAGCTTTTCTGCCATCCCACCTGCTTTACCCCACTCGCTGGCAGGGGAGGACTCCTTCCCCCAGAAGCAGTTGTCTAGGCTCCTGCCTTTCTGACCCCATTCATTTATTGCTTTCCTCTTCCCAGACAAAGCCCCTGCTTCTTAGACTCTTATCAGAGTCCCCTGGCCGCTTGGGAGGGGGAGGGAGAGGAGGAACCACAGAGCAGATGGAACCTGCCTTCCGATCTCCCGCCCCCACCCCCCAAGAGGGATTTGAGGCTGAGCTCTCCTGCCTCTCTCACTCACCATCCAATATCCCAAAGCAGAATGACACATGTCTGCTCTTCCCACTATGGGGGGACCATGGGTCTGCTTCTGCAACCCCCACAGCAATCAGCCTTTATGCTCCCACCGTGGGTCAGGTGTGGCCCCAGGCAGAGCAAGAGAGAAGCCCGGGCGGTAAACAGCCGGTTCGCAGCTCTGTACCCAGGCAGGTGTTCTCGGACTGACGTTTAGGGGTCCCCCGACCTGTAGCTCCCCGGGGTTACGAGTGAGAGGGTTGGTGGCTTTCATCCACATTCTCTTGCAGCCAGCCCCCCAACTGGGGGTGGGGGGAGCTGGCATCTACCCTCTGAATCACACAGCTCTTTCCCTCTTTTTTCCTGGAGACGAGGAACTCAGCTTGGACAAATAGCAGGAACTTTGTCTTCTCTGTCCTGTCACTGTAGCTGGGGCCACGATCTCTGCTTCCCTGATTTGGAAATGGGCCTTGCCTTCCTCCCTTCCTCCCGCTGAGGGCCAGACCATGGGGGCGGGGGAGGGGGTGTGCCTTAACTTTTTCGCTTTATTTCATACCCCTTTGTTCATCTGTGTTGTCTGCTATGGAAGGCATACTTATGTGCCTGGTTCCATTGTTACAAGGAGGAAACTTAGGTGCCGAACTTGACCCTGGCAAATGGGGAGCCGAGAAGGCATTTGTAGCTTCTGAGGGTGCGGAAGGAGGCACATCAGCCTGGTTGCTTCGGTCTGTGAGCACTTGCTTTGTAAAGTTCTTTCCCTTGGGGTGGGCGGAGCTGGGTGGGGTGATGCTGCTCTCTGTGGGACACCAGAGCCAAATCTGCTGCGGTCAGGATGAAGAGAGTCCTTCCAGTGACCTTGCAGAGGCCCAGAAGCAGACAGCTGAGCCGCCTCAGCCTCCGAAGAGCACTAGTTCGGGTTCCAGCTCAGAGTTGGGGGAGGGGCTAATTAATTATCGCCCTGTCCCTGCACCTCTTGGGACCCTCGCTGACTGTCAGGAGAAGGCGGCTTGGAGGCCGAGGGAGGAGACTCGGGCCTTCCCCCTGCTCCCATCTAGCTTAGAGGATGGGAGGAAAAGGTGGAGTGGGGAATTCAGCCCTGCCTTCATTTCCCTGCCCTCAGCAGGGAACAAAACCAAAGTCTGAGGGCCACGAAGGCAAGGCGCCCCAGGGAGCTGGCTTGCCCCAATTCTCCCTAGTTGGGTCAAGGTCTGAGGGGGGAAAAACACCTCTTGCCCAACCCAGGATGACTTCTGGGCCCCAGAATCACAGATCTTGACACTTGCAAGGGCCACCAGTGCTCTGACAGTTAAGGGATGCCGTGCCAGGAATGACATTCGCCAACCAGAAAGGACACAGGCCTGGCCCACCTGGAGGGTGCTGGGGCATCTCCAGATGTCCATGAGGTGGGCGGCCCTGGGCCCAGATCAGGGAGGTGGGGGAGGAGGACACCCTCCCGAGGCCTGGCACAATAGCTCTTCACCGACCAACAAGGCAGAATTTGAACATTTCAGTAACCAGCATGGTTGGGCCGATTACCTGTCCTGGTTATCTTCATTGTTCAGAAGGCAAAGGGAATTCCATAAAGTAAAATAGTTTGAAGACAAGCTAATCCAGGCTGGGGTACGAGATCAGCGTGACGAGTCCCCGTGAAGTTCCCCGGATAGTCACCATCCCCCCTTCACCCCCCCACACGGACACACACACCATGAACTGTGACCCAGACTAAAGACTACACAACCTGCTGACCCTGCCGTCTGAGGCTACTTTCCAGGCCCAGGGGAGGGGCCAGGGGACGATACAGGGAGAGACCAGGGGAGGACATGGTGGGGGGTAGAGACCCAGGTCTGGCCCCTGGATTTGTGATTGCCATCCCTTGGCTACAGAAAGATAGCCGGTTCCTCGGCTTTCTATCTGCGGTGGGGGCCGAGCTCTGGGTGAACACCCCCCAGCATTCCGTAACTGGCCAGAGAAGGTAAGGAGAACGACTTCGGGCCCTCTGGGGTGGGGCTGGGGGTTGTGAGGACAGGCAGAGTGAAGCAGGACACTCAGCCCAGTGGCCTAGCATTCATTTTAGGACATCCCAAGCTTGCTTGGAGGAGGACACCCTATTCTTAATTTTTCGGGAATTACTGTGGCATGGGAGGGGGGAGGGTGCAGGGGCGGAGAGAAGTCCTGCGAGTGTGAGGCTGGCAGCTGGGTCCCCAGAGCACGCACAGCTGGTACTTCGCCCTGTAGGCAGCACAGAGAAAAGAGACAGTGCGGCGTGGAGGGGCTCCTTCCCACCTGCAGAAACGGAGAAGTGCCTACCAGGGCCCGACTTCTTTTGGCCTCTTCTCTATGTGGCAGCAATAGGCAGGAGGACAGAGGAACTCTGGTGGGGAGATGATGGCTAGGGCAGTGAATTCTTCCCCGGGAATGACCAGGAGCGCTCCCACAATCAGGCGTACCGGCACCCCCGGAAACGTAAGCTGTAAGCTGGTTCTCATTGGGACAGAATCCTGGAGCAGATAAAGCTCCCTGAAAATGATGAAGGGCGCCTGGGTGGCTCAGTCATTAAGCATCTGCCTTCAGCTCAGGTCACGATCCCAGAGCCCCTGCCCCGCATGGGGGCTCCTTGCTGGGATGGGGTGGGGGAGCCTGTTTCTCCCTCTCCGACTCCCCCTGCTCCTCTTTCTCCCACTCTCCCTGCTTGTGTTCCTTCTCTCGCTGTGTTTCTCTCTCAAATAGATAAATAAAATCTTTTTTTTTTTTTTAAATGAAAATAATGATGAGATCCAGAGGGGGAGCTGGGGAGCAGGAGCCAAACCCCTTCGCCGCCTCTGTCAGCAGCAGCCCTCCCTGGAGTGTGGATAGTCTTGGAATCTGCTGGCTGAGGGGAGAAGTGGGAGGGATGGGCCGCAGGCAGCCCCCCTTCCCGCTCACCCCGCGCCCTCTCTCCCTGTAATGAGGTGTGATTCCAGAAGCCAGAGTGCTCTCAGGATGGGGAAGCCTGGCCAGGGCTAATTCTCTGTCAGCAGATTCTCAGGAGCTATGGAAATGAGGCAGCGTGGTGTGGGCTGACAACCAGGAGGGGCCCAGAGTCTGGAAGGAGTCGAGCATATTTTTCTAGTTGTTCAACACTGATCACGGTGGGAGCCTGGGTGTCCAGCCTGGGCGCGTGGGTGTGTGCGTGTGTGCGCGTGTGCGCCTGCAAGGGGTCGTGAAGACTCCAGCTGAACGTGCTCCTTTTGTGTTTTGTTTTGAATTGGGGGCTTTAGACTGCATTATGCCAGGGAGCCCTCCAGAAAGAGGCTGCTTCTTGGGGGAGTGTGTTTGGAGACAAACCAGCACTGGGTTTTCTCTGTGGTGAGGCCGCCACTAGGACTTGGAGGCTGAGAGTGTCTCTGGAAGGAGGAAAGCTTTAACGAGATGGAGAGATGGGTGTTTGCAAAGTGGAGAAGATTGGCCTCTGTTCTTTGTAATATTACAAATATTATGTAATATTTGTAATATGTAAATGTAATGTTACATTTATTATATTATTATATATAATATATATTATATATATAATATGTAATATGTAAATGTAATATTATGAAGTTGGTGTTGGCACTTCAGGAACGCTGGCCCCCTGCGTCCACAATGCCCTGCCCTCCATACACCACCACCTTAGGCTTGAGACGGTTTGGTTATCATTTTCTAGCTCTGGCACCTGGGATACATCTTAATTTGTTTTTAAGCAAAATAATCTTTGGCATTATCTCTTATGCATAAAACATTTCACATTTTGAAAGTTTACAGCTTGGTGCGCCTGGGTGGCTCAGTGGGTTAAGCATATACCTCCAGCTCAGGTCATGATCTCAGGGTTCTGGGATCGAGGCCCCACTTTGGGTTCTCTGCTCGGTGGGGATCCTGCTTCTCCCTCTCCCACTTCCCATGCTTGTGCTTTCTCTCTCTGTCAAATAAATAAATAAAATCTTTAAAAAAAAAAAAAAAGGAAATTTACAGCTATTATTTCATAGAATTAGAAGGTATCTCATTTGTGCACGAGAAAATGAAGAACCAAAGAAGTCAGGTCACATTGCTAATTCATGCTGGTCTTGGACTGAAAGCCTGGTGTTCACTGGTGGCACTGCCCTTGGAGCCACCTTTGTAAGTCCAGCGGACACGATGACCACACGGTGCCCCATCACAGAATCTCCTTTACTGTTTGAGATGCTCCCCCTCTTTGGGTGGAATTCAGAAGGTCCTTTTGGAGACGAATTTGTAATCATTTGTCCCGGAGAAATGGAGACCTTTGACATTCCCCCAGCAGAAAAGGAAATACAGGAAGAGAGGAAAAAAGGAAGAGAGAAAAGAAACTAGTTATTAAGCCTTGTTTTCCTTTTTTAACTATTATGTGCCTGGTAAGTTCTTCCTGATGTCTAACCTAAAGAGGAAACCTATCATTCTGTGCGGTTTAGTGGTGAAGGAAAAGAAACCCAACTAGGCATTCTGTGTGCTTGAACCCTGAGGGATTCCGAGCACTCACCAAGCTGGGGAAGCCCCTGAGCCTTCCTTCCTATCCCCTTGTGCTAGCTTCACTGGGCACCGGAGAAGTAATTTAACTTACAACTTAAGCAAAGCCTGTGGGAGGCCCCTGAGCTGGGCTTGAAGAGAAAGGGGATATATTTGCCTTCTAGAGGAAGAAAACTCATTTTCCCAATGCACCCCCACCCCCTCCTCCTGTGCAGATGAGCTTAATTTTCTTCGCCTCCTAATGAAGATGGATCAAAGCCAAGCTATATATTCAAGGGGGAGCCAGGCAGGGGAGCTGAGTGAGGGGGCGAGGCCGGCAGATACAGAGCTTCTCTCACAGAGAGGAAGTAATTAATTTTAAGAGAGAGCCGAGATGGGGAAGCTCTTGGTAATAGAGTGTCGAACTCCAAATGCAGGTGGCTAAAATTGAAGTCAGAGCACGGAGAGTTTCTTTTGTTTGTTCATTCATTCACTCCTTGATTCAACAAATATTTATTTGGCACCTACTGCATGCAGGCAGAGGGCTCAGATCCCCAGAACCACAGGAGGGCTCAGGTAATTGGCCCGGGATGGGGGAGAGGTGGGATCTGGCAACTGAAGCCTCTTGTCACCATTTGCCAAAGTACCACGAAATAGTTGAATGTGTATACTGTTTGGATTTAAGATTCGTTGCTTAAGTTATCAGGAGCTGATGACCCCAGGCTACGTCCAACCAGCTTGTCGCATCACGGGTTCAGTAATAATGCCGTCCATTTGCTTATCTGTTCACTGATTGCACCGTTCTCTGACTGAGTTCTGACCTCAATCCAAAAAATTAGATTAGCCCTTCCCTTTCAGTGTCTGTTGTGGCATAACAACGGACATTTGATGACACCAGACTGCTTCGGTGCAGCTGTAAAGAACCACGTTGGTCAGAGAGGATTCTGTCATTTGGAGACAGAAATGGAATGATACAGAAAGCCGGAGGGACTGAAATTTGATATCAAAAGAGCACATCTCGGCAGCAGAAGGTAACAGTGGGTCTGGAGCCTCCCTTGCTAGAACCCTTATGAGAGCCAGGACACTGAATGAGATTGATCACAGAGTGAGCTCGCCTGGAGGCAGGGGGCTGGAAGAGATGACCTTCAGAAGACCCTTTTAGTCCAAGAGCCCCGAGACACGGAGAGCATTAGGAAAAGGGGAGATCTAACCGTCTTCGGCCACTGGAGAGTTCGGGGAACTTCATGGCAATGCAAACCTCCTTGCCCCTGAGCAGATCTGATAGTCGCCAGCTGGGATTTATCATATGGCATCTGGGAAGATTTTCAGAAGTAAACACATGGTGACCCCCCTCCGAGCCCTGTGTGCCTCCCTCTTCCTCACAAGCTTCTGGAGGACGCTTCCCTTCAAGTTCACCCGAGCAGAGGAGCCAGGACCTTGACACGAGCTCTGGCAGCACGACACCCACGCCCATGGGCTCCACGTGCCCCTCAGCCAGACCCCAGGCGGAGGGCCCGCCAGCTGGGGCTGGGTCTTAAGGGAGCGCGCTGGGGACACCGCCCAGAAGCCCCGTTCCCTGTGGCCCGGCTGCACAGAAGTCTGGGCAGGCTAGGAGGCGTGGGGAAAGTTCATCTCAGCTTCCAGACAGCGGCGACAAGGGCAGCACAAGTCCGGAGCCTCCCTGAAACCTTGTGCCCCCAGGATCAGAAGGGTCTCTGAGAAGCACGCGGATTGCAGCCCGGGGCACGGTGTTCTTGGCTGGGGGGTCGGGAGGCAGGGAAGACTGCCTTCCTGTAGGTCGGGCTGGCACGAGCGTCTGCTGTGCAGATGGGAACGCAGCCCCGGACCGCTCCGCCCGCCCAGCTACTCTGTGTCCTTAGCTCGGCGGGGTCGGACTACCTAGAAGTTGCACACCTGCTCAGCGTACGCCTGTCTCTCCGGTTCAGCATTTTCTCCCCCGGGACCTGAGCCGGGAGGATATCATCCCTGCTCCCTTATTCTGCCTCCAGCACTCAGACGACAGCCTTTGGGCTGGATGCTAGGAAGCCACAGCCACCACCTCACCCTGCCCTGGGCATCTGGGCACCCCCTGCCATCACCCAGCGAGAGCTCCTCCCCCTCCCCCAGCCCTGGAGCCTGCCGAGTGCCCCGAGCTTGGCCCCGGGGACCGGAGGACTTACTTCTCAGAGGGATGGTAAGAGCAGGGTGGCCGGCAGGTCCTCTGAGGCTGCCGAACAGGAAACAGAGCTGCCAAAAGGATGTTGAAGTTTCGGGCTGATCGACGGGTCAGGTAGGGAGCTCTCCTGTGGATGGTGAGCCAAGCTCGGTGAGCAGGTGCATTGGCAGCTCGTCAGGTCTGGGGGCTTCGGAGGGAAGGCCCTGCCAGACCTGACCTGGAGAAGGAAGAGGAGTTAGGTCAATGGCTGCTGCATTGCAGTGCTTGTGAAGGGGAAGCTATTTTGAAATTGGTAGCGGCGGGATGGAGAGAGGACGTCATTCGTAGGGGTTGCTGGGTAGGAGAGTCTGGGGCAGGCAGAAATTCACTGTACCTTGAGAGATCTGTGCCAGCTGACAGCAGGCTGTGTGTGTGCTTCTGTCTGTGTATGTATGTGTGTGTGTCTGTCTGTCTGTCTATACCAGCGCCTGCGGGGGAAGGTTCTAGCAGTTAGCACAGGGAGCTTGTAGAGCAGAAGGGGACTGGGGGGGGCAGGTGGACGTGGGAGGTGGCGAGCAGGCGCGGTGTGCCACTGGGAAAAAGCAGAGATGTTGGCACCTTGAGGATCTTGTTTTCACAGACTGCTCACCCGCCCCCCCCCCACACCCAATGTGGGAGAGCCAGGGACGGGGGTGACTAGAAGCAGCTACCCTTCCTTGCAAAGATCCCCTGCAGTTAAGTTGAGGAGAGTATCCCTGTTGGAGGGAGGAGGGAATAAGTTGGAGAAGAAGGGGAAGCAGGTGAGAAACGTGTTGGAGTTCCAGCCCACGCCTGGTGGACGCTGGCCAGATTTAGGGTCCTGGCCGGCAAGCCTGAGCTGCCAAACCCAGATTCCCATATAGACTGTGGCCACTGTCCATGGGGCTTGTATCTGCCACAGACCTTTGTTGTTGTTGTTTTTAAAGATTTTGTTTTTATTTTTTTGACGGAGATCACAAGTAGGCAGAGAGGCAGGTGGCGGGGGCGGCGGGGGAAGCAGGCTCCCTGCTAAGCAGAGAGCCCGACGCAGGGCTCGATCCCAGGACCCTGGGACCATGATCTGAGCTTAAGGCAGAGGCTTTAACCCACTGAGCCACCTCAGCGCCCCTGCCACAGGCCTTTGGATTTGATCTGAACAGGGCTGGTTTGGAAACTGAAAAAACACACTTTGATGTTATCATTAGCTTCAACAGACAGCACCGGGGGTGGGATTCCTGGACTCTTGGGGTGGGGGAGGGGTTGCAACAAAATGTTACTTCCCTCAAGGAGCTGAAGGGACAGAGCCAGGCTGTCTTTCCTCCTGCCCCTGGCCAAGCAGCCCTGGGTCTTCATCGTAGGGGTGCTCCAGTGGCCTGGTGTTAGGGCCCCCAAGCTTGGCATGGCCTCAGCATGCTCTGTCGAGGTGCCTGCTTCTTGAGGTGGACTGAACCTGTCCTGGGCTCTCACAGTATCTTGCAAGAGGAATGGGTGAAGAGGACCTTAAAATTCATCCAGCCCCACGCCCCCCACTGGCTAGATGCTTGCAATCTGGAACATTCTTGCCAAGTGTTCCCCTGCTTGCAGAATCCATCTCAAACGGCTGCCATGTGTGGCTTAGCCCATGGCACCAGCCCCCCTCCAAGTTCTATCTACTACCCTTCCTCCCCTGTCTCCCCCCAGAGTTGCCAGGAAGCTAGGCCGACACTCGGCCAGCTGGAGAGCCACGCACGGCAAGCCACGCACGGCAAGCCTTCCCAAAGGGGCGTCCACGGCTCTGCTCCCCATCCGCGTCTGCACAGACCCGGCTTCCTGGCAGGCTGTCCTCCCCGCACCCTGCCCCACAGCCAGGCCCCAGCAGCCCTTAATTGGGTCTGACCGTGGAGCCGGCACGCACCTCCCTGCCTGCCAGCCCGGCTGTCTCAGCAGCATCTCAGCCCCTGAGATGCAGAAACCCTGGCCCCTGAGTGTGAGTGGGTCCCTGCCCAAGCCCAGGAATGGAGCTTCCAGATTTCTGGCTTGACCTAAAGAAAGAGATGGTACATAAAACAGGAGCGGAAGGAGTCCAAGGTCACAAGAAAATTCTTTTTTTTTTTTTTTAAGATTTTATTTATTTATTTGACAGAGAGACAGAGAGAGACAGTGAGAGAGGGAACACAAGCAGGGGGAGTAGGAGAGGGAGAAGCAGAGCAGAGAGCCCGAGGCGGGGTTTGATCCCAGGACCCTGAGATCATGACCTGAGCCAAAAGCAGATGCTTAAGGACTGAGCCGACCAGGCGCCCCTCATGCGGAGAATTCTTTCAGCAAATAATGAGTGAGCAATTTTTTATGTGGAGCACTGGCTGGAGCTGTTCTGGGAGAGAACCTGGTGCACAGGGACATCTCAGCTGACAGAGGTCCCTGCCCCCACCCGCGTACACACTCCCAAGGTGACCACTGAGGGGGTTAAGTGGGGCTTATTCGGGAGGTCTCTATCCGTAGTTAGCACTGACTATTAAAAGGGGTCTCCCCACCCCCACCTCACTGCAGCTGCTTTTTCTACCGCCCAGCCCTCCATCCTGCCTTGCCCAGACCCCACAGAGGACAGAGAAGCCATCTCCTACGTGGTCACCCCCTCCCTGTCACTGCCCAGGGCCGGCCCACCCTTTAGTTAGTGTCTCTGGCTTCTCCATCTTTAACACGACTTTTGTCTGTTCTTTGCCTCCACAGCCACAATGAAAGACGGAACACATTTCTACACCCAGTGACTGGCCAGGTCCCAGAAGAAAACAAAAAATTTAACTTGAAAACGTATGTCTGCCCCTCTGCTGGCTGCTTGACCTTCCCATCCCGCTTGCCGCCCCACCCCCACACTTTGCAGTTGAGAAGGGGAAGGGAGGAATGGAGAGCAGAGGGACTTCTGGTCTCTAATCACGGTCCTGAGGAATGGAGCTTCTGAGGGCCTTCAGGCTTGATGCCCTCACCCCCTTTCCCACCCTCTCCCAGATCTCAGGCTGGTGCCTCCCACAGGTGGTGCTGGAGGAGCGAGACAGGTCTGAGGTGGCCCTGTCACCCAGGGGCCTTTGAGGGAAGTGCTGCAGGAAGCTGATAGACCCTGAGAGCCAAATGCAAATTCCTCTCTCTGTGGATCTTGGCTCAGTCCGTGAAAGGAAAAAAAAAAAAAAAGATAATTAAACGACTCCTATAGCCCACTGCGCCATTATGTCTTTTCAATTAGAAGGAAAAGGAGTTCCAGAATCCCAAGGTCTAGGTTTTTAAAACAAATTTACAGGAAAGAAAGAGGAAACTCTTCAAGATTACTGGCATGTGGCCTCAGAAGAGCAGAGGGAGCAGCTGAGGTGATCTCATGGGTGGCGCAGTGGGGAATCCGGATGGAGCCTCTGCACTCTTCATGGGTTTTGATGAGTCTCTTTCTTCTCTTTCGGTCAATGTGAAATCAGATCGGCCTTGGACATGTCCAATAAAGCAGGTGGAAAACGCCCGGCTATCACCAACAGTGACGTATCCAAGCACAACATGGTGTCCGAGGTCCCCCCCGAGCGGCCCAGCGTCCGGGTAAGTCTAGCTCCCAAGGCCAGGTGTCAGGCAGGAGTCCTAGGAAACATTAGAGCCCGTCCAGCTGTCTCCACAGGCTTCCCCAGAGCAGGCGAGGTGATGCGAGAGGAGTGGATAGTGGGAAGGGAAGAGGGGTCCTACCAGCACCTTGCAGAAGACCCATCTCTAGACCGGGGCCTCTCAACCTTGGCACCATCAGCATTTGGAGCCAAAGAGTTCTCTGTGGTGTGGGACTGTCCTCTCAACTGTAGGATGTCGAGCAGTATCCTCGGCCCTGGCCCATCAGATGCCAGTAGCACCCAGCCTATGACAACCAGTGTCTCCAGACATTGTTCAGTGTCCCCTGTGAGACAAAACCGCCCCCTTCCCTGCCCATGGAGAACCGCTGATGGAGGGGGACAGCAAAAGAGGAATAATTCATAAAGGATATGGCACTCGAGAGCTTGGAAAGGAATGAGCACCTCAGGAGGAAGAGGTAATCCAGAGAAGAATGTGGCGAAGGGGTCCAGTAAGATAAGGGCTGAGTATGTCCCTGAGGTTTAGCGCTGGAGACCTTGACCAGTGGAGGGATGGGGGCAGAAGGCAGCCGGAGGGGCTAAAGAGGCGATGAGAGGGGAGTCAGAAAGACAATGAGGAGCAGCGACTAGTCTTCTAAGAAACTAGACAGTAAGGAGGGGTTTGGTCATACAATGGAGCGTTCTCCAAAAGTTAAATCGTACGAGCGCTGTAGGTATGAACAAGGATAAATCTTGAATATGTACTGTTGAGTAAGAAGCAGGTTGCAGAATATGAAAGATGCACTAGCATTTATGGGAAGCGGCCTTCACGAGTGCACCAGCACATATGGACAGGTAAATTGGTGGTAGAGTGCGTAACCACGAATAGGCAGACTCGTTCTGGGTCAGCGGTTGCCTCTAGGAAGGAAGAAAGGTAATGAGGTTGAGGAGTGGCTCAAAGGGAGTTTCAGCTCTATTTGTCATGTTTTATCAAGGGAAAAAAAACCCAACACCTGGTGGTGATTCATTCCCTACTTTTCTGAAATATTTGAAATATTGAAAAATATATATTTATAAAGAAACTTGACTGTTGGGGGAAATGAGGGATAGAGGATCGAATCTAGAAGACACGCAAGATGGCAAGAGGTCTTCTCTTGCTCTGAACAAGAGCAGGAGGGGAATGGCCCAGTAGCCAGGTTTAGGAGGAAGTGGACAGCTGTGCGTCTCATCTCCATGGAGACCAGAGAAATCTGGCAGAGGTGCTGTTAGCCCGCATAGGGAAGGAGCCCTCCTCCTGAGCTGCAGAGGAAAGGTCTGTGAAGTTAGGAAGTGTGGGTCTAGGAAGTTAAAGACATTCCCATCTGACACCTTCAGCTTCTACTGGGAAGTAGGAGGCAGGGTTTTCTGCAGAGGGGAATGGGATGGGTGGAGAGGCACTCGGGCTTGAGAATGTGCCCCGGGTTTGGAGAACAGGAGCGGAGGTCAACACAGGGCATGTAAAAGGTTGCGTGATGGTGTTGAAGGGTCATATGAGGTCATAGACTTGACAGTGAGTGGCTCTAGTCCACAGATGTGTGTGGTTTTCCTCCCAGCCTGGCTGGGGAAGCAGGGAAGGCAGATGGTTGGATTAGCCTAAGGTGGAGGGTTGCTGGGAGGCTGTGGCTGAAAGATAAGGCGGCGAGGGCCTGGAGGGGTTGGCAGGAGAATGGCAGAGGGGCGAGCTGCGGGAGCCGCTGTCGGGCTGCTGAGCCGAGGTGAAGCTGTGGCCAATGACGGACAGAGGAGGAAGAGAAGGATTTGGGGAGTTGCTTATTCTTTTGGTGGGGATGGGTGACCTCCTCGGGTGCCTAATCTCAGCCTTTATATGTGGATTTTTACTAGTAAAGTTTAGAAAATCACCGTATTCCCCAGTTTGGGGTGGGCTTTATGACAAGGCCCAGTTTCTTCTTTCCTTCCTTCTGCAAGTATGTACTAAGTGCTTATTGTAGCCAGATACTTTGCTGGCCTCTGGTGATGAGCAGATGAATAAGACTCAACTTTCTGAGACGCCAGGTAGCTCATGTGGTTGGGCGGCTGCCTTTGGCTCAGGCCAGGATCCCAGGGGTCCAGGCTTGAGACCCGCCTGGAGCTCCTCGCAGAGGGGAGCCTGCTTCTCCCACTGCCTGCCACTCCCCCAGCTGTGCCCTTTCTCTATCTCTGACAAATAAATAAATAAACAAATTAAAAAAAAAAAAAAAGACTCAACTTCCTCCCTACAAAGAACTTAGAGTCTAAAGAAGAACCTGGAAAGCCAACTATTCCATTTGCAGTGTTACAAGCTTTAGAGCACAGGAGTGGACAGAGTAGAGGGACAGCTCACTGTGCCAGGAGGTCTGGGAGGTTTTGTGGAGTCAGGGGGCCTGCCCTAGGCTTAAAGGATGAGTTGGGATTTGTCAGAGGACAAGGGAGATGAGGCTCTCCACGTCCGCTATCGTCCGTGGGAGAGGACCACCAGGAGTTTGGCCTCACAGTGAGGGACTCATCGGATAGGGGGGGCAGAAGGCAGGTCATGGGCCTGGCAAATCTTACAGATCTGCCCTTGTGTGCCAGGCTAAGGAATGGAACTCCTTTGTAAGTGATGAGAGAGAGTTAAGAAATGCTAAGAGAGCATTGTGATGCCACTGTGTTTAAGAAAGGCAACCCTACTTCATGATACATAGTACATAGCAAGAAGAGATGATGGCCTGAGAGGAAAGAACAGATCCGAGGACCATTAGGAACATAGACTCATCTGGCCCGCGCAAATGTCGTACAAGGAGCAGAAGAAGGAGGGTTTGGGCAACTGGGGGGATTGGAGTAGCCCAGAAAGAAATACAGAACAGGCTTGGCGAGAAAAAAGATGAGTTTGGTTTTGCACGCATTTAAGTCCTGGTTGGACAGCCAGTTACAAAACGGGGTGAGGCTAGGAGACAGTTCTTAGATAAGGACTAGAGAACTTTCAGCATACTGTTGCTAGCCAAGGCAACGGGTACAGACGAGATACGTTGTCTATGTAGAAAAATGAGATTTGAAGTTTGGTTTGAGGTCCACCAATGGAGTCAAGTGGAGATTGAGAAGGAGGGGCCGCAGGTGGAGGAAAGAATCCTGCCACAGAAACCAAAAAGAGAGTTTCAGGAAGGACAGAAAGGTCAATGTCATCTGTGAGGAGCGAACATCCGGACTCTTCCCAGGAGCCTAGTCCTGTGAGGAAGAGAGGGAGAGGAGCGGAGGTGTTGCCTGAGGGCCTCAGGGCACCTCCCGTTGGGGGTGGGGTGCGGCGTCCAGTGGGTGTGGCCATGTGAGAGGGAGGGAGAGCTGCTGAGGGGGAGAGACAGACAGACAGACAGAGACAGACTGATGCTTTAAGATGGAGATAGCTGAGAATGTTCGCTCAGGAGAAGCAGCTAGCGGAGAAGGCAAGGTTGAAGACAGATTGGAGAAGAGATTATCCATGGAGCAAAGTCTCAGGAAATGGCGGGTGGAACGTGTTGGCCTTGAAAAGGAGGTTGCCACCTCTTCTTCTGACATTGGAGAGAAAGAGGTGACAGTGGTGAGGACAGTAATTTTCTGGGTGAAAGGGTGTGAAATTGAAGAAGAGCATGTCTGAGAGCCTGGCTCATCTCCGTGGAGCGGAGCAGGGTCCACCGTGGGGAGGGCGTGGGGGAGGGGGAGGGCAGGGAGCGGCATGAAGGGGCTGGGCCCGGCTGAGGTTGGGGGCTGGGGGGCCGGAGGGCTCTGTGCTGTTCCTCCAGCTGCTCTGTAATCATAAACCATAATCTGGCCGTGAGTGCAGGAAGGGGACAATTTGACGGCTCTGGGATTCTGAGTTGTAGAGAAGCTGCAAGTAGTGACAATGGATGGGGTGTTTGAGAGTGTGGCTGACCTGCCCCAGCGTGGAGCCTGGGCTTCGTAGGGAAATGACTACAACCAGGACGTCATGGCTGACAGGTCCAGAAGGAAAGGGAAGGACTGAGGAGCTCAGGGACTGGCTGGTGGTGTTGAGTAATGGAGTGAGAAAGCCCAGAGGAGGGGATGGCGTCAGGAAATTGGAATCCCGGAATTGAAGATGTTAGTGGCGAAGGGTCATGGGCGTCAGGTCGAAGGTGCAGCCGTGGGAATAAGTGACAGGGTAGTGGTGAATGGTTTTGGAACTGAGGCTATCACGGTACTATGAGGTTAGGGCACTGGATCGGTCATCATCAAGGGCAAGGCCACAGGGATGGCCAGATTTAGAGTGAAGAGGATGATTGAGATCAGAATCCTATGACTCTGAAGGAATGTTCTAGAAGTTGACAGTGATGAGAAGGGCTGAATGGTGGAAGACCAGCTTCCAGACCGTTGAAGAGAGATAGCCCAGGAGTGAAACGAGAATTCTTATTTTCTCCTTAAAACAACAATAACAACAAAATCCATACCGCTGTGAGACAGGTCAGATGGTTCTTTTGAGCCCCGTTTTAGTAGTAAGAAAAAGAGTCAAAGAATTGGAAAGCTGTGCCCTTGAGTTGGTCCTCTTAGGGTGAGGACCCCCGAGGCGTGGAGAGAGCCGCAGCTCCCAGCAAGGGTAGCTCCCGCTGCAGACAGAGCAGAGATGGGGAGAGAAGAAAGCAGGCCGGTTTCTCTGTCTGCCTCCCCAGGCCACCCGAACGTCCCGCAAGGCCATCGCCTTTGGGAAGCGCTCACACTCCATGAAGCGTAATCTCTCTGCTCCCGTCACCAAGGCAGGCTGGCTCTTCAAACAGGTGAGGCCTCCTCCGCCGTCCGCCCACCAGGACCTCCACTTTCTCTCACTCCGATTCCTCTATAGTTGCAATAATGGTCCTTTGCACGTTTTGATACGTCCTCCTGTGTCCTATTTTTGATATTGGATATATCTCTGTGAATGAATCTCCTAATTCTATAAAGACTCAGAGAAGTTGAGTATCTTCCCAAAATCACACAGAAAAATTAGTGTCACATTTGGGAACCCAGCCAAGTCTCCTAAGGGGCAGACGGCATGACAGAAATATGCTGGGTCGCCAACCCTGTCAGAACAACCCACTGGCTCGTTCTCAGGAGGTCCCTCTTGCTGTGAAGGAAGAGGGGTGTTCTTGGTCCCGGGGTCCACTAATTCTTCCCAGTTTGACCTCCCCACCCTCCCTGCCAACCCTCTGCCCTCTCATTCTGGCTCACCTCTCACCCCTTCTTTCTTCCCCGGGAGAGACGCTGAGGCCTGAGATGACAGAACTGGAAGGTTGCAGACAATGATCTAATGTCACTTTCCTGCGTCTGAGGTCTCAAGGGGTTTGGCTGCACTTGTTAGCGGCAGAGCCGCGGCCAGAGGCAGGATGGCCTTGTAATTGGTGCCAAGCTCCTCCCCCTGCATCCCCCCTCCCATGCCCAGCTCACAGTCCCTCCCCTCTGTCCTCTCGCATCCCACAGGCCAGCTCCGGGGTTAAGCAGTGGAACAAGCGCTGGTTCGTCCTGGTGGATCGCTGCCTCTTCTACTATAAAGGTGAGCTTGCCTCTTCTCCTGGGGCTGGCTGGGGCCACAGGAAGGCAGGGCCCACCACTCTTCCTTGTTCTGCCAGATCCCCAGGCTCTGCTTCAGGTGGATGTTGGTCAGTCACTGGGGTGGAGGTGGGGACCGTGGTGCAAACCTGTCCCATAGCCTCCAGCACCCATGGGGCGTGACCGTGGGATAAAGACAGAGCCTGCTTGCTCACATGGTCACTCACTCACTTGACATTCAACAGTATTTACCAGGCACCCTCCAGGTTTCAGGCAGAGTTCCAGGTGCTGCTGGAGGACACAGTAGGCACACAGCACAGTCATGAGATTGAGGGTGAAGGGTGGGGATGGGCTAGGAAAAGGAGGAAGTGGAGGAAGGCCCCCAGTCACTACTAGCCGGTGACCTACCAATCGGAGCTTGTGTGCTGATCTTCCTCCTGTCTCCCTGGAGCATGTGAGCCGATCTATGAAGGCAGAAATCTCGGTTTTGTTCACTGTGATGGCCACAGTGCCTAAAACAGCACATGGCACATAGTAGGTGCTCAATCAGTGTTGAGTAAATGAATACACCCCAGTGTCCACCTGCTGTGCGCACGCCAGCACTCACTCTCAAGCCTCTCAAAAAAGAGAGAGATACCTAATAACTTTGGTGAGGCAGCCTCTAGGAAGTTATTTTTAAAATCGTACAGCAGTGTTGTGTCAAGGAGATCCCGAGGGAGCTAGAGAGGGACGAGGACAGGGACGGCCCTGTCACACTGGTGTGGGGCCACAGGAAGAGAAGGGTGCAAGGGTTTTGTAGTGGGAGAGCCTGTTCCCTTTCCCCCATGCCCTGGGCATGGCAGAGCCCCGACTTCTTTGCGCCTCCTAGGGGCAAGGCAGTAAATCATTAACTTTCACAAAGGTTGTACCCAGTGACCCCTCCAGAATGCTGCTGTCCCTGAGCCTTGAGTCGATACCACCTGAACCCCAAAAAGAGAAATCAGGAAGGGGCTGCAGAGACAGGATCCAGCCACAGGAAAAACGCCAAGACTAGGGGAGAAGAATCTGCCAGGGCCTGGCCCCTGGTGCTGGGCCTCTGGGACCCAGGGCTGGTTGGAGCCAGAGTCTGAATGAAGCTGACGGAAAGCCAGGATCTCTGCAGGGGAGAGACTCTGGGACTGGCCTGAGGGGAGAGACTGAAAAGTTGTGAACTCAAAGGGCACCGTGATGGGGGCCACCATCCACTGGGAGATGCTCTCAAGAGACCCTGTAAGCATTGGCCGGGACACTACCTGGCAGAAGGCCACCGCCTCCAGAGGACGGCAGCCTCCACTTTCCTAAGGAAGCCCTGGGTCCGCGGCCCCAGGCTCCTCCTGATCCTTGGGCTTCGGCCTTCCTCTGGTGCCACGCTGACTCTGCAGAGGAAGCTGGACCTTAAGCCAAGTCTCTCATGTGATGAGGGAGGGGAGAAGGGGTACTCATGACTTTATAGTCCCCGAAACTCCTTCTGATGCCTAAAGGAGAGTTTTCCAGCGTTTCCACCCTTGGAAGCAAAGAGCTATCCCAGGGAACTGGGGAGTTGCCCCCCCATTCCACAGAGCACCCCCACCCATCTGTGGCTCCAGCTGACGAGCTCATCCATTGGGCTCCTTGGAGATCCAGGATGAATTACAGAGAAGCCTATTTTTTAGCCTATGTGGGGACCAGAGGGCTGAGGGGCTCTGCAGGGGTGTGTCTGCTTGTGGAGACATGGGGGGCCATGAAGGGGAAGGCAGACCTCTGTCAGGAGAGGACAGAGGAAGCTGCTGGGTGCCTGGGAGAACCTTAGAAACAGTTACCCAGAGGAGCCAGAGCGGAAGGTGGGACTGTCTGCTCTGCCATGCCCGATGCCATGCCCGATCCCATTATCGTCCCGTTACGTGTGCCCCTCCTGGAATCGTCTTGCTTGGGGAGGCTCTATAGATGAGACAGTGGCTCGGAAGGCTTACTGGGGAGGGGCACCTGGCTGGCTCAGTCAGTAGAGCAGGAGCTTGATCTTGGGGTTGTGAGTTTGAGCCCCTGGTCTGGGTGGAGTTAAAAAAAAAAAAAAAAAAAAAGAGTGTTTGCTTGGGAGTCAGACTTCTTGGGTCTGAAGACCAACCCAGCACTCTACTCCAGTAATGCTGGACAAATTACCTAACCTCTCTGTGCCTCCACCTCCTTTCCTGTAAAATGGGGGTAATCGTGGTAATCGTGGGTAGGGTTAAACCCATTAAGACATCTAACTTAGAACAGTACCCGAAGGACGGCAAACCCTCCATCACAGTAGCTGCTGCTTTTTTGCTTACCTGTATCCCAGAAGGGAAGCTCCCTGAGGGCAGGTGGCTCTTCTCTCCCAGCCACTGCTATAGTCCCAGGCTCTGGGACGGTGTCTGCAAGCCAGGCTCCCCATCTGCAGGGACTGTGCCTCTCCGTGTTGTGCAGAGTACAGCCTGTGTGCTGGTGGCTGGCGGACCGGAATGCCTGATGAGCCACACGTGCCTATTGCGATTAGGGTTAGGGTTAGGGTTATCGCCATTGTCATAGGGACAATAGACGCCTGCCCTCTCCCTGCGCACGTGCACTCAGCAGGCACACGCGTATCACCTGGGCCTCTGTGTCCCCGACAGATGAGAAGGAGGAGAGCATCCTGGGTAGCATCCCCCTCCTGAGCTTCCGGGTGGCCGCTGTGCAGCCGTCGGACAACATCAGCCGAAAACACACATTTAAGGTCAGTTGGCTTTCCTCTCCCAGGCCAGGTGCGGAAGGGAGGCCTGCTCTTCGAGGGCATGAATGAATGGAGAAGAATCCTGAGCCCCCTCCCCAAGGAGTCCCCAGTGGTAGTAGGAGGGAGAAGGCCGTGGCCCCCGGAGTCAGTCCCAGCTCTATCCAGACCACCTCCTCTTATCTCGGGAGTTAGCTGGGTGGGTCCCCTCAGGCTGGGCTGAGAGAGATGGTTTTCAGTGGTGCCGCAGTTTTTCCTGGGGGAGAAGTACTTACGTCCTGAACCCATGAACCCTCTGCACGATGGCCCAGCAGCAGGGATAGGGGCTGTGGGCTGGTGGCGTTCTGACCTCCCTTCTAGACAGCAGTGTAGGGAGCTACATTGGGCCCAGGGAACTAGACCCCCAGTCAAACCTACACAAATTTCAATCTCTAGAGAAAATTAGGAGTTGAGTTTGATGACAGTAGAGAAAGACGAACCTCACGCAGACCGTAGTTTGGGAGAACAGGAGCCCGAGAAGATGGGCCTCACCCACCCGCTCTGTGTCATTCCCTGGGAACCCCCCCAGGGGACCCACCCATCAGAGATGGGCTGGCAACTGGCTCGTCGCAAGCTGGTGTTTTTCCACATTTAAAAATTCATGACCCACTAAAAACAATAAAAATCCTGTGCCCTTTTTGTATTTTATGATGCAAAGACCAGAGTCTCCTTTTCATTTCCAAATATAAAATTAGGATACCAGCTATGCATTTTCTTAGCAGAAAGCCCTCCCTCCCCTAGCTGAGAAGGGCTGTCCAAGTCCCTGAGAACTCAGAGCTGTGGTGTGGGATGATGATAGAAACTGCAGGTAACGCCTGGTCAGTATCCGAGCCTGCAGGACCTCAGAGACTCTGCCCCTTTCTGTGCTTCCGACTCCAGTCACCCGATCGTGGAAGACAGGAGGGCAGCGTGCACAGGGGCTGCTCTAGGGAACAAGGAGGGCCTTCTTTGGTATGTGATTAGTTCCGAGTTTCCTGGGGTCCTGTCCGCCAGAGGTGTGAACACAAATGAACAATTAATAAAACTCTAGCTCCAGGGAGCGGAGATCCCGCCGGGGAAGAAGAAACAGGTTGTTTAACCAACAACAGACAGCCCTACTGTACACATTCACACACACACCCCCACACAGCCCAACAGCCGGTCTCACCCTCCCCTCCAGACCTGTGCACAGACACAGCCACACTGCAGCTCGGAGCTGTGCCAGCACCAGGCGTCCCGAGTGACTGACACGCACGCACGCACACACACACGCACACACGTCTGCCATCAGCCCCAGCTCTCTGCACACAGCCGCCCCTCTCCTCCTTCCCCTTCCCCCAAGGAGTTCACTGCCTCTTTAAAACCCAACTCTGAGGGCCAAGTTCAGTGGCCCACAAAGGGTTCCAATTGTGGCTATTCAATGGCCCTTCCCCAGGGAAGGGTGGGGAGTGGAGACAGATGGGAGGCTTGTCCTGTTGCGGCCACCAAGTGAAAGTCTTGGATGGCGAATAATGAGCTGGGCACTAGCCCTGCCCAGCCTGCTGCAGAAAGACTTAACCTCTTCCTAACCCAGCCCCGTGGGGGCTCGGTGGACTTCACTGCACTGGGGTACCTTCCTCGCTTTCATGGTGCCAGGCCACTGTCCCCTCCGGCTGCCCATTCACTGCTCTGTCTTTTCCTAGGCCCCCCGCCTTTCCCTGTTGCAAGCATTTGCTCCTGTGCCTTTGCTCTGTCCTTGTTTCCCTGTGGGCATGCTTTGTCCTCTAGCTTGACCGTGAGCTCTTCAAGTGCAGAGAGCATGTCTGTTTTCCTGTGATTGGTGCCCAGAGCAGAGCTCTGCACGCACAAGACACTAGCAAATTAATTCACTTGCTGCCCACTGGTACCAGCCCCAGGTCATGCCCACCAGGTCCAACTCTATCTCTCTCTTCTCTACAACAACCCGGTGTCCTCCACACCAGAGCTCGCCAGGGCCCCTCCCCTCTGTATCCTTGTGCAGTTTCAACCCCCAGATGCCTCCTTACAGCTTCGCTGGCTGGAAGCATCTCCCATCGTCTGCGCACAAGCGGGGCCCCCTGCTGGAGGGTGGGATTGGGCAGGAGCCAGAGGAAGTAGGACATGTTATTGGGTAACAACTCCCGTCAGATAGGAATCGTGTGTCTGGGACAGGTGGTACAGAGGAGTGAGGGTCCAGCCAGGAAAGCATTTGGAGGGTGGGGATTTGACACTGCTGCTTAGGAGAGCCCTGGGGCTTGACCAGGAGAGCCCTATCTTCTCTCCTTCCCACCCTGAGAGACCCATGATTTCACACCCACGGAGTCAGAGACCAAAGGGAGGTTCACATCTGAGACTGTTAATCACTTGGATTTCTCATGTTGAGTGGGGTAAACCAGGCTACCAGCTTTTCCTGGGAGATGGAAGGTCTCACCGGGAGAGTACGCCAAGGTCCCAGAAAGAATTCAGCTCTGGAGCATTTTCCCTTGTGGCCTGAGAACTTCGAGCTTTACCAGGAAGATCCTTCCCCATAGACAGATGCATCACTTCAGGCCAGAACAAAAACCCAAGTCAAACGCAGCTGCAGAGCTGGATGGGGACCGAGCTAGGATCAGCACTGGGATGCCTGGAATCCTCTCGGCCAGCAGCCCCAGTTGTCTTGGGGCAAGCTCTCCACTCCCCACCCTTGTCCCATCCGGGTGGCAGCGTGAAAACGAGTAGAAGGGGGTAGCCTGACTCACTCCCCACTTCCCTCTGCTCCTCAATATTCCTGCCACATCATCTTCTGTCTCCCCCTCTGGTGTCTGGTTGACCTGTTCTCTGCTTCTCCTCCTTCTGACTGCGTGAGGACCCCTCCTCTGGACAGGAGCTCTCTTCTGGGTTCCCGCCTGCCGCACCTGCCCGCGGCCACCGACTAGGTAGCGTGCTCCAACCGTCAGTGCATGCCCCTTGCACGCCCAGGGAGACGGAGACCTGGCTGTCTCTCTGCCCAGGAGAGACAGTACTAGCTCCTCAGACGTGAAGCCAGAGCCAAGACTGGCTTATGCTCGGGGGCAGGGTGGGGGTCATCTGTCCCAGACATCGGGTAATAATTGCCCTTCAAATCAAAGATGGAATTTGATGGGAGAGTGGGCGTGGTAATTGTCCTTCCTGTTTATAATCATCTCTGGTAGGGCAGGTGAGCTTACCTGGCTATTGGATGGCTGGGTCCAGAGAGCTTGTCTGTATGCTAGCTGGAGCCCTTGGCCCAGCTGGGGGCTGTCCTCCTCACCCTGCTCCTGAGCTCCGGGGGAGGGGTGGGCAGGGGAAGAGCTGCAGGTCAAGGAAATAGCCTGCCTGACCACCTGTCCTGTGGATATGGCTGTCTTCTCCCTACAGGTGACTACGTGCTGGGTGGATGAGGCCGGGGCTGGTCCCACGCACTGCCTCTCCCCACAGGCTGAGCACGCCGGGGTCCGCACCTACTTCTTCAGCGCCGAGAGCTCCGAGGAGCAGGAGGCCTGGATCCAGGCCATGGGGGAGGCTGCCCGGGTGCAGATCCCCCCAGCCCAGAAGTCGGTGCCCCAAGCTGTGCGTCACAGGTGAGTTCCAGGGCCCTGGGCCTGGGTGGGGGGAGTGCCAGAGAAATAAGAGTGAGGAAGCACCCCAGTGTCTGACTCCTGAGCCCAGCGTGCTGGCTTGAACCTCTGAGGACATATAAACTGCTCCTTGCTCCCAACAGGGGACCTGGCTTCGGGATTTCCGGGCCTGGAGTCTCTCTTCCCCTGACTGGCTCTTCCTCTTCTCTCTGGGCTGGTGGAGGCCAAGAGAGAAGTCAGGTTCCCTCATGGCCTGGCCAGGAGCCAAAGACCAGGGTCCTTCGCTCGTTTAGTCTTGGCTGTGTGCATTAAGCCCATGACTTCTGGAGGAGGGTGGACTTGCGTTCAAATCCCCACTTAGCCCCTTGCCCACACTGTGACCTCAATGTGAGTTATTCAGCCTCTCTCAACCTGGATTTTCTCTGCTCGAAGACAGCAGTTAGAATCATCCCTCACGGTGTGGCTGCAAAACCAGGCCGTGCCACAGACACTCAGCCCACAGCGGGCCCCATCGCTGTCCCCACCCGCCGCCCCACTGCAGCCTCGGGGCCTGTCTTCACTCAGCCTGTGGAATCTTGAGGTAGATGTTAACAGGGATCCAGAAGAAGGAGGTTTTACAGTATAGACAGATTCCAAGTCTATTTTGGGGTCTGAGAAGTGTTTACCAGGCAGTGTCGCAACAAGGATGCTTGAATATGTTGGATTTGGGAAGTGGCAGGGAACGCGTCACGAGACTCCATCTTCACATCAGCGGGGGGGCGCACTTCCAGAAGTTCGCTCGTTCGGTCCATAAATATTTACTGTAAGTAGGTATGTGTCAGGCACCGAATCGGGTGCTAGGAAAACAAGGGAAGCCGAGTCTATGCGCTCCTGCCTCGTGGAGCTCACGTTCTGACAATCAGTCCTGGAGGAAGCTTGTTCTGGAGCCGGGAGCCAGCGTGCTTCTGTGCCGAAGATGTTTGAGGCGACAGCTTTGGCGCCTGTCACGTTTGATCTCACAGTCCTATGGGGGGAGGGACTGGTCCACCCCTCCTGCCAGCAAGGAGCCCGAGGCTCGCTGACGTTAAGGAACTTGTGTAGGACACAGGGCTGACCGGTAACAAGCTCCGTAACAAGCCAACGTCAAGGACAGTCACTGTGACGAAGCTTTGGTAGAGTGTGTATGGAGCTTGGGGGCTGGCGCCGAGACAGATGGCCGAGGAGACCACGTCTGGGGGAGGTCAGGGTTGGCCGCAGCTTCCGAAGGCTGGATTCAGTGCAGGTCAGCGGGAGGGAGCAGAGAGTGACCCGTGGAGGTGATCTGGAGGGTGAAACGAGCAAACTGTGCACAGGCAAGCTTGGACTATGTTTTATAGTGATTGCCCAGGCCGGAGTGAGAAGGCCAACTGGGGGGCATATAGGAAACAAAATGGTCATTCTCGGAATCCCTCTTCCATTGCTGCCTTCCTGCCCTCCCTTCTCCACTCCTTTTTCCTTCCCAGTCGACCACCCCTTGCCCAGCTCCGCACTGGCCTGGGGTCATTTACAACATCTCCCTTGGTGTCCTGCAGCCACGAGAAGCCAGACTCCGAGAACATCCCACCTAGCAAACACCACCACCAGCCATCCCACAACAGCCTCCCCAAGCCGGAGCCCGAGGCCAAGACTCGAGGGGAGGGTGATGGCCGGGGCTGTGAGAAAGCCGAGAGGAAGCCCGAGAGGCCCGAAGTCAAGAGCGAGCCTCTGGTGAAGGCCAATGGCATCCAAGCCGGACCAGAACCAGCCTCGGAGCCTGGCAGCCCTTACCCCGAGGGCCCGAGGGTCCCAGGGGGAGGAGACCGGTCTGCCCAGCCCAACGGCTGGCAGTATAGCTCCCCGAGCCGGCCCGGGAGCACAGCTTTCCCGCCGCAGGATTCAGAGAGTGGGGGACACCAGCGGAGCTTCCCCCCACGGACTGACCCCGACAAAATCGCCCAGCGCAAGAGCTCCATGAACCAGCTTCAGCAGTGGGTGAACCTGCGCCGAGGGGTGCCCCCGCCTGACGACCTTAGGAGGTGAGTCCCGGTGGGGTGCCGGACGTGGAGCCAGGGTGATGTTAGGGCTAGGGGTTGGGGCCTGGGGGGGCGGAGCTGGGGAGGGGTGACATGCACAGCATTCCCTGCCAGAAATCTTTTGGAAGCCGGGCTGAGTTGGGACATCAAGTAGACCCTCCTGCCCAGGATTCCTAGCGCATCCAAATCCTCCCCGGCCCCAAGGCTCTAGTTGTCGACTGGGACCCCCGCCCAGCTCCTGCCCTGTCTGCTTTCTTCAGAGACAGGGCCAGAGCTCCCAGGGCCTCTCTGCAAGGAGGCAGGGTGCCCAGAGGGCGGGCAGGCACCCAAAGGGAGGAGACTTCAAGCTGTGCAATCCGAGAGCCATCCGTGCATCCTGCCCTCTTACGACACCCTTGGTGCCACTGAGTATCTCTGCCACCATGAGCCTCTATGGCTGCCAAGCCAACTCAGCCCCGTTTTGAACAGTTCTAATTATTTGAAAGTCTTTATATGTGTTGCCCCTCACCAATCCTAGTTCTGCCCTCTGGACCAATTTGCTCCTTTGTCCGGTGATTGGCTTTCAATATTGGAAGACATTTTCCGGCCAGTAGCATACGGCGGGGCAAGCAGGGCTGCTGCTCCTTCCCCGCGGGGGTGGGCATCTCCCCGCACGCAGGTGACAGCCGGCCACAGGAAGGCTGCTCCCCACTGCTGCTCCACTGCCTGGGACACCTGGCTGGCCCCAGGGAGAGCGCCTCACTTGGGATGAGCCCCAGGAACCTACTAGTCCCTTCCTTAATGAGAACATCAAACCGGGAAGCTGCCCTTTTGTCCCTCCTCTGTCGCCCTCCCCAGTGCCCAGTATACTCTCCTTCTTTCTGCTCTTTCTGCTGTTTATGGCTCTGGAAAAGATCTGATACATGGTTCATGCTGGGAGAGAGTCAGCGAATAAGGCTTAAAGTTTCTCCCCAGGGCTATTTCGTTTTAAAAAGACCAAGATGGAAACTCTGAATGTGAAAGTCCCAGCCTCGGGTAGCTGGTTGAGGGAGGAAGGTTTGAGGGAGCTTTCCCTGCACCCCCGGAAGCCAGGCTCAGCGCCCAGGGAGTGGCTGCCTCTGTGGCTCCCAGGGTCAGGCGTGGGGGGGTGGGCACCATTCACCTGCTCACACCCTGCTCTGGGCTGGAGGACCTGGAGGTGCGCCTGGGGCACAGCAGGGTGGGTGGGGTTGCATTCATTTTGTTTGGCTTCCTCACAATGTCCTCTCTCTCTCCCAGTCCCTCTAGGTTCTACCCCGTGTCCCGCAGGGTCCCTGAGTATTACAGCCCCTACTCCACCCAGTACCCCGACGATTACCAGTACTACCCACCAGGGGTGCGGCCGGACAGCATCTGTTCCATGCCGGCCTATGATCGGATCAGCCCACCCTGGGCTCTGGAGGACAAGCGCCACTCCTTCCGGAACGGAGGTGGCCCTGCCTTCCAGCTGCGGGAGTGGAAGGAGCCCCCGGGCTACGGGCGGCAGGATGGCACCGTCTGGCTCCCCGGCCCCTCCCCCTCCCGGCAGCCCATCTATTACGACGAGCTGGACGCCGCCTCCAGCTCCCTGCGCCGCCTGTCCTTGCAGCCCCGCTCCCACTCTGTGCCCCGCTCGCCCAGCCAGGGCTCCTACAGCCGTGCCCGCATTTACTCCCCCGTCCGCTCACCCAGTGCCCGCTTTGAGCGCCTGCCACCTCGCAGCGAGGACATCTATGCCGACCCTGCTGCCTACGTGATGAGGCGATCCATCAGCTCGCCCAAGGTGAGCCACCAGCCTGCCCTCCCTTCCTCGTCCCCTGAGATCCTCCAGAAGCCTCTTACTGTCTGCAGAGGAGAGGCAGAGGTGTGAGGGCATCTGGGACTCGGGGTCACTGTGTCCCATGGGGACACACACTGTTGGCAGGAGCCACGATGATGCCCAGGGGAGCCACTGGCCCTGCGGGTCTGTCCATGGGAGAGCTGCTTCGGGGGATTCACTTTGACCCCTGAGTAGGAGCATTGCTGTTGGTGCCCATCCCCAGGTCACTCCCAGAACCCTGATCCTGGGCAGACAGGGTTCTGTCTTTGCAAATCTCGAGGACCAGACAGGTCAACGCAAGGATGTTGCAGTGGATAACTGCTGTCCATTTTAATTTGGCATCTGCTCTGGGACAGGATACAAACATCCCTGACCTTGAACTTCAGTTGTTGGGGAAGTCTGTGTCCCAGCCAGGCCCCCTCACCTCTCCAATTCCCTTTCTCTTCCAGTATGATTACCTGGGAGACAGGCGGCCAGTCCCTGCAGGACTGTTCCCCTACAACTACCCACCATCCCCCACGGTCCACGATAAGATGGTACGTCCTCTCCTCTGGTCCACTCCCTGCAGAACCTCTCCTCCCAGGGCGGGGCCAAACTGGGACAGCCACAGGGATCCTCTGTGCCTGGTGCCTGGCCCTCCTGGTTTCTAGCAGCCTCTGGATACCTCTTCCCTCCCAGCCACAACTCTGGCCCGAATCCAGAGTTTGAGGCCAAGTTACCCCATCTCTGGGACACCAGGTAGAGGAGAAGGGACAGGATCTGGAGGCATGTGATGTCCTGGTCCTCTCGACCCCGCAACAGCCTCCTGCCCAGCACATGGAGGGCCTGGTCGGGGGGCTTGGGTTATGGCCTAGGAAGAAAAGTCAGACCTGAGTGTCCAATAACAGGCATTTTCTCTAAGTCTACCCTTGCCTGGAGTGCTGCTTATGGGGAAAAAGACAAGTGGTGGGATTAAGGAAGAAAAATTTTTCCATATTATGTCTTTTCCTCCTTTTTTCCTTGCTTTCTACTTGTCTTTCCTGGGAATTTGTTCTCCAGAGAGTTTCTATCTCCCTCTGGAGAGCTGCACCTGGGATGTGGGGTGCGGTAGCGGGGCACTGGAACCAACAGGCTGAGTCCTTGTCCCCAAAGGCCTGTTGCTGCCGCCTATCCCTGCAGAGCCCCAGGAGGCCGCGGTGGAGGAGCCCCTGTAGGCATGGACAGTGCCCCTCCCTTCCTTCCCCTTGATCCTTCTCTGCCCAAACTCTAGCCCTGACACACAGCTCAGTACCCATCTAGAGACAATGGATTTTTCTGGAAAACTCAGGAGCTGCTAGGGAGGGCTGACTAGATGGTTTTGGTGGTGCTGCCCTCTCCCATGGGAGGGCCAGGGAGACCAGGAGCCCGCAGCTGGGGCCCCAGGGAGTCCCTCCTCTCGCTGGGCATCTAGTAGGCAACTTGGTGCCTGCCCCAGCCTCATCCCTTCCCTTCCCCAGAACTCAAGGGCAGACAGGCCTCTTTTTGACCTTGTCCCCCAGCTAACTCTTAACTGCTTTGCTTCCTCTTTATTGTTTTCTGTTGTCTTGTTCCTGTTTGTTTGTGTTGCTGTTGGGCTCCGGGTAGGATGAACTTTTAGACCTTCAGTTGCAAAGAAACCTAGAGTATTTGGATCAGCAGGTAGGCAGAGCTGGTGCCCCCTCGCCATTCCCCTGCCCTCCCGTCTGTCTCCCTGCTCCCCACCACCTCCTCCCCGCCCCTCCATTGACAACCTTTGTTGGCAACACCAGGAGACAACAAAGTGGCTTATATTTTGGTTTTGCGCCTTCACACCCCTTCTCCTCAAAGCCCTTTAGGGCCGCTGAGAGTTTCCTGGGGAAAGGAGAGTAGGACATGACCGCATGAATAATTAATGCCACCTCCTCTTCGTTCAGGCCAGATGGAACTGGCAGGGGTGGGGGTGGGGTTGCGGGAAGGCGGGAATTTGCATCTCTGCTGGCAAGAGTGGCGGAGATGGGGGAGGGGTGGGGGAGGTGAGCAGCCAGGCTGGGCCTAAAATGCAAGGGGTTCCGTGCCCCCTGAATTTGGGAAATTATCTATCCTAGTTCACAGGTTGTTGTTCAACTCCACAGTTTATAAACGGAGAACTAAAAGACTTGCTCTAGGATGGTTTTTTAAATTCAAATAACCCATATATTTGTTAGCTCCCCTGCCAAGTTTCTTTGCATACGGGGCTTGCGCTCTCCTGGAGAATTCCGCGTGGTAGACAGAGGGAATGCAGGCAACTTCGTCTCATCTGGAAGGGTCTGCGAGTGTTCCCGTAGATGGGAGTGACTGGCGGCGGAGACCCTGCTCCAGGTTCTAACCATTGGCTGCCTTGCCCTAGGAGGCTGAGGGGCTCTGACGCTCCCTGCATTGAGACACGCTGCGGGGGTCAGGATGCTGGGCATTGCTACAAATCACAGGGGACCTGGGCATCCCCAGCGTGGCCCCATAGAAACGGCTGGAGATGGTAAAAATGACAGTAGAGTCGTGGCCATAGTAGTAGTAGCCGTCACCACCACTGGGTGCTTTCTCTGCGCCCCATGCTGTTCTGGGTTCCTTAGCCACCCTGAAGTACTTAATCTGTATAGCAGCACTGCAAGGTGGGTACTGTTGTTATCGCCCTTCTAGAACCAGTAACACCAAAGAAACAGAGAGGTTAAGTAACATGCCAAGGACACACAGCTAGTGAATGGAGGAGCTTGGAATGTGACTCTGAGCTTCTGACCCAGTCTATAGGTGAGGGGATGTCTGATATATGAAGGATAGTTTTATGCTCTTAAAGTTGCAGAAGGAACCTTAAACTTGAAATCAGAGGCTATTGGTGTAACCATTGGAGGTTCTAGACACAAGTCATATGCCACATTACCTGTCATCTCACAGGCCTCTGTGCCTTGGTGGGATCGCCCTCAGACCTTGCATTCTGGTTCCAGAAGCAGCAGGTGGTGTCCACAGCACGAGTATTCCAGTCCACGTGAGGATGAGTCTCAGGCTGCCAACCCAGTCCGGCAGTGGGCTGTGTGGGCTGGCCCCAGCAGGAAGCAGGTGCTTCAGTGCCCAGAGGAGGGAGGAGCAGGACTGAGTGGCCTCGGGGCTCCTGGGCGGGCTGTCCTGTCTGTGGCCCACCTACAGTGCCTGGCTGTGCCAGCATCCAGTGCCACAGCTGGGTCCTCCAGGGGCTTCTGCCCTCATGGACAGCCTGGGCCCTTAGGCTGGGACCTTCAAAAATAACCTTTCAGAGGACCTCCTCTAGATAAAAGATAATAATCTTTTTTTTTTTTTTAAAGATTTTATTTATTTATTTGACAGACAGAGATCACAAGCAGGCAGAGGGGCAGGCATAGAGAGAGGAAGGGAAGCCGGCTCCCTATCCCAGGACCCCGAGACCATGACCCGAGTTGAAGGCCGAGGCTTTAACCCACTGAGCCACCCAGGCGCCCCAAAAGATAATAATCTTAAAAGGGAGTTTTATCTGATAAGAGTCCAGGGGCACCTGGTTGGCTCATTTGGTTAAGCCTCTGACTCTTGATTTCAGCTCAGGTCTTGATCTCGGGGTCATGAGTTCAAGCCCTGTGTTGGGCTCCCTGCTGGGTCTGGAGCCTACTTACAAAACAAACAAACAAACAAACAAAAATAAGAGTCCAGATCGTGGAGTCAGACCTTCTAGTCCCAGCTCTGCCATTTACAGTAGTTTTTGTTATGCCCCCCCCTTTTTTTTTTAAAAACTTCAAAATGTCGCTTCATCTCTCTGGGCCTTTGTTTTCTCACTCATGAACTGGACATTGTAGAACCTGCCTTGCCCACCTCTCAGAGCTGCTAGAGGGTCACGTAAGAGCATATGTTCTAGCGCTCTGTCAGGGGGCAGCAATTTTATTCTTTTCCTTCTGATACTCAATTTAGAATATTACTTGAGCACCTTTATGATGTAGGAGGCCCTGCGCTGGGTGGTTTCCCACAAAATTTGACATTTTGGATAGACAGAAGGTGGCACAGAGGAATCCTAGAGACAAAGCCCTTGTGGGCTGAGAGATCCTCAAAGCCCCAGTGTGAATGGGAGCAGGCCAGGGTGAGAACATTCTTGCTTCCCTCCTTTAGTACTGGAGATCCAGTGGTTGGGTGAGCCGTGAGGTCTGTGGGTGTCCAAGCAAAGCCTGGGCCTCCTTTGCCCTCTCAAAGCCTGGTGTGTTAGCAGGTCCTACACAGACACCACACACACACACACACACACACACACACACACACGTATACACACACCATATACAATCCCACACCCATTGCACGTGCATGCCCCGTGCACAATAAACCTGGCCTCAAACACATGTGACTCCAAGAAAACAGACTGACTTGAGTTCAGATCCTTCCAGAAAATGGGGCTGATGTCCTGTTGACCATGAACTATTTCACGAAGACTCAACCTCCTACTACAACTGCTCTTTGGAAATCCTTTTAAATGACACTTGATGTCATTGAAAAAAAAAACTCCCAAGTGGGTTAAAAAGGTAGAGAGATCAGATCCTAGGAAAGCGTTTCCCGATGGAGGTGGCTGGGTGCCCCTCGCCCTGTCCCCAGCGCATAGAAGCAAGGCCGCCTTTGGGTTGCTGCCTAAACCGATAAGAGTCAAAATACATGTGGGGCCAACGAAGGTGGGGGAGGTAAGAGCCAAAAACATGAGGGCCTCCCGAACTCTGACCCCAGAAACTCTGCCCTAACGTGGCTGCGTCCCTTCCCTCACGCACTCCCTCTACCCCAAAGCTTTTCCCACACAACTTCCCTCTGTCTTCTGCTACCTCGTCCTGTAGGTCAGTTGAGTTAAAGGGACATAGCCAAGGACAGTCCCTCATGTTTTCAATTTTTGATGCTGTCGCACTGGAACCAGGGGGGGAAATGATGGCATCTCCAGCTGATTTGTTTGGCTTGTCTTCCCTCTCTCCCTCCACCCCCCTGCCTCCCTCTCCCCTGCCCTTCTTCATTTCTTTCTTTTTCATTTGCCAAGTAGTCTTTCCCCCTCCATGTTCCTAATGATTTTTGAAACACAGAGATAACGTATCAGAGAACAGTGTTTGAGTATCTGGTGTCCCTTTAACACGGCTTGCTTCTTTTGGCCTCCTTATTTGCCTCCCTAGCACCATCCAAGATCAGCATGGATGCTACCAGCCCAGCTCTGGAAACCGTGTTTAGCAATCCTTTCTACTCTAGAGCCAAGAAGTGGGCAGGGGTCAGGGGAAGAGAGCTGTCCCTGCCTCTCTGTGAGGGCCCATCCGAAGAGCAGCCCCAGGTTTTCTATCTCAGCTGTTTGACTTAGTTTGAATGCAGGGAGATGGGTTTTCCCATCTGCCTGTGCAGTCTTTGACGGAAAATGGCGTGAGGAAAGAGAGCCGGGGCAGGGAGTTGACCTTGGCCGGTATGAATGAGACCCGCACCTCTCAGGCACCCCAGGGGAAGTGTCACTGGGCAAGGGGGTCTCTTCGGGGCCAGCGAGCAAGGGCACAGCAGCCCCCACCCCCTTCTGTGGCCTCTCTTCGGGGCACCTTCAGTGCTGGTCCTGGGACAGAGCTCACAAGGGGTGAGCGACGGGCAAGGTCAAGCAGAGGGAGCCGGAGACCCCAGGACGAGCTGCCCTTTCCTGTTCCGGGGAAGTGAGCCCAGGCAGGAGATGGGGCGAGAGCTCCTCAGGGGTGCGAGTTTGAATCGTCCATTCCTTCCTTCGCTGCAGATGAGTGAGAGCGAGACTCTCATCAGTATGGTGAACCGCATGGTGGAGAACTCCTCCCCCAGGGCCCAGATCTTCATGCAAGTAAGACCTCTGCCTGGCAGCATGGCCCCCGCCAGCCTCCATCTCAGCTGCTCGTGCATGGTCTAGTCCAGCCACTGGGCTGGGTGCGCTCTGCCCCACCCGCCCATCTGCCGGGCCTCATCTCCCAGGCTCCTGTGTCCCCCTCCCCTAATTCCACTGTGTCTCCTCCATTTTTCATGTTCATGGGTGAACCCAAGGCCCATTGCTCAGACCATCAAGATAGCCGGCCCCGCCATGCCATTTCATGCCAGCGACCGCAAATCTGCTCTTTAATGTCCGGGACTTCTGTTTCATGTCGGGTAGCTTCTCCACAGACGTCTTTGGGGTTTAGGGTACAAGGGTGTGACACGGACCCATCCGATGCCCCACTTGTATAGAATGTGCTGTGGTCTCGGGATGCCTCACCAAGGCTGGGCAGCATTTGCTGGTGTAAGCCCCCCAGGACGGCTGCGCAATCTACCAAGATACTTTCTCCAGTGTTTCTGGTGCTTGTTCCATTTCCCATGTCTCATCCTCAAAAACAGCCAGCTGTTAACTGCTGTTCTCAGGCTTGTTCCCAATAAGCCATCTGGGATGTCTACACCCCTGGAGTCCCTCTCAACGGTAGATCTAGAGCTTGGGGGTGGGGAGAGAGGAGATCCTGAGTCGGAGCTGAGCAGCGTCGCTATCTCCAGAAATCAGCCTAAACAGTGGGGAGGAACCCAGATGGGGCCATGCCAGGCTTCCCAGCCAGGGACAAAGAATTAGCTCGGGGTCCCGGAGTGGAAGCTACCAGAGCTGATGGACCATGGTCTCCAACAAGAATGGAGCAAGGGCTGTCCGCTTTTCCATCCCCGCACACCCTACCCGTCTCCTGCTGCTGTAACCGGCCTCGTGTTCCTGCAGGTCCCTCCGTACCCAGAAGTGTTCCGGGACGGTCTCCACACCTACAAGTTAAACGAGCAAGACACAGATGTAAGAGCAGCTCTCCTGCTCCTCTGTCCTCTCCAGTCCCTCCCGCTGTCGTCCTCATCTTCGCTCTCCTCCGCTGGGGCTTTTCCTCCGTTCATCTCTGTCCTTCTGGTGGCTCTTCATGCCTTTGACTCATGCCCTCTCTCAGCACAAAGACAACTTTCTGCCTGCCCCTTCCTCATGCCCCTTCTTTTCTCGTTCCTCCCCCCAACCCCCACCCCGCCCCGCCGTGCTGGCTGTGTGTGTGTGTTTCCCCACGGAGCCCTAGACCCTCTTGTCTCCAGCAGTGGGATCTGCTTATTCCAGGAACAAAGACTTCATTATGAGGGGCAGAGGCCAGGCTGCGTTGTGTCCAGCATGGCAGTCACCCCTGGACCACAAGAGGGAAGCACACGGCCCTGCCCTGGGTAGTGGGAGATGCCAGGTAGCAGCAGGTGGCCCCTTATGGTTCATGGCCAATGGGCACGGACAGTGGGTTCTGCAGGAGGGCAGGGCAGTGAGACCATGTGGACTGGTGGGTCAGGGACAAAGCAGGTAACAGGTGAGCTGGGCCCGGGAGTGAAAAGGCCCAGAAGACAAGATGTGGCCATTAGAAATGAGTCACGGGGGTATTTGAGGGATGGCATGAATAAAGGTGTGGATATTAGAAAGCCTAAGTCTTTCTAGAACTTCCTCCCCATCACCTCTGGTTTTGCCTGGATAAAGGATCTACCCAGGAGGCCTGGGAGACTTTCCATCCGGGCGAGGGCCAGACCTCAGGAGGATCCCAGTGTCAGCCTTTCTGAGACCCCAGAAGGAGGGGAGAAAAGAGTCCTCTGAGCCTGCAGAACCATTTACATGGGTCACTGGTTTTCCTAACACTGCTGATTCGGACGCCCCGTGTACCCTCCCATCCGTGCCCCCCTGGGAGGCCCCGGAGGCCAGCCACATTATCTCCTCAGCCCTTCGGGAACTGGAACCCCTAGGAGAAGGGGGATACAGGAGCTTAACATTGAACTCCCCTCTCCACTGACTGACTTCCTCAGAGAATAAGCACATCCCCCCTCTCAGTAGGTCCTTGGGAAGTCTCCCGAGGTGAAGACCCTCTTCCCGTTCCCAGGAGCCTCCAAGGTCAAAGTGAAGAAAGCCTAGGTTTCCTCAGCAGGGGAAAGGAGGAGGTATCCAGAGGCCAGGCCCTGCCGACCCATTTCCCAGGTCCCTGTCAAAACCATGTCCTTCACCCCCTTCTCTCTCCCTCCCCTCCTCCCACCTCCTCGGGCCCCCAGAAGCTGCTGGGCAAATTGTGCGAGCAGAACAAGGTGGTGAGGGAGCAGGACCGACTGGTGCAGCAGCTCCGAGCTGAGAAGGTGAGAGCCGGGGGGGCGCCCTGGAGTTGGGGGTGTGTGGGGAGCCCAGCACAGACAGGTGTGGGGTGCCATCACCACTCTCCACTCGGAGCTGACAGAGCCCTGTCTTAAACTTCTGTCCCTTCCCTAACTGGGACTGCGGAAGCTCTTCTGTGGGCCTGGCCGGTGGGGACAACCTCCACGAAAGTGTTGGGTTGAACTGCTGGGGCTCGGACAGGAATCACCAGAGCCGCTGACGGCCATTCCCCTGCCTTTCTTCAGGAGAGCCTGGAAAGTGCCTTGATGGGGACCCACCAGGAGCTGGAGATGTTTGGGAACCAGCCTGCCTACCCCGAGAAGCTGCTGCACAAGAAAGAGTCCCTACAGAACCAGCTCATCAACATCCGGGTGGAGCTGTCCCAGGCCACCACGGTAACGCCCCCTCCCCCCACCTCCCATCCCCTGGTCTGGCCATCTGCACTGGGACCGGAGGGCCACCCCTCCCGGGCTGTGCTGTTTCGCTTCCCACTCAGCACGGTGGCCAGGAGCACCTGAAGGGGCAGAAGCAAAAGACCTTCTTAATATTAATAGTGCCCTGCAGATAGGCAGCGAGCGTGCCGGCCCCTCGCTCCACAGAGTCTCCGGCAAGGAAACGGGCTTCTTTTCCCCAAACCACTCCTGCCCTGCTGTTGTTCAGGACAGGGCAAAGTCCAGGGCTCCTTATCTCATGGGCTGCTTTCACAGCTTTGCTGCCTCCTCTGTCCTCTCCCCTGGAGAACCCGGACACTGAGGCCAGGCTGCTGGCCCGGTCATTTGCCGTGGGCTCAGGGCAGACCCTGCAGGACCGACTGCCCGGAAAGTTCTGGGGTGCTGCGGCCAAAGGCCCAGCAAAACATGGCCCAGAAAGGCGGAAGGTCTCTAACCCCCAGGGAGCAGACACCTTTGGGTTTCCTCTCTTCTTGCCCTCCGCTTGGGGTCACCCAGTCTGGGGAGACCAGGAGGGTGTGGGCATGGTATGATCCTATCCCCCACATCTGGAGAGGATTCTGGTTTCTGTGTTTTAGCCTACAATTAGGTGGGCCACTGTTATGCTATCATCAGAATGTCTCAGCCCTGGGCCCTGTCCTCCTGACCCTCTGTGCTCTCCTCTAAGCCCTGCGAGACCCCAGTTACCCTGGCCCTGGGCACTCTGTAGGGATGGGTGGGGAGGAAGACTTCAGCAATGGCCACTGTCTCAGTAAAGCCACCCCCCGTTGCAGGCCCTGACGAACAGCACCGTAGAGTATGAGAGCCTTGAGTCAGAGGTGTCCGCCCTGCACGATGACCTCTGGGAACAGCTCAATTTGGACGTGCAGGTAAAGAGGGCCCCAGGGCAGGAGGGTGTCAGTGTGCCTTCCCTTCTCCTTTGGGCCAAAGGGGCTTCCTTTCTTGTTTCCGAGATCTCAGAGACTTGAGACAGGGCATCTGTCCTGAGACAGAAGACAAGGTTCACATCCACGTAAAAGAGACACTCTTGCGATGAAGACCGTGTGGAATCTTCTTTAGTTCCATCCGATCATAAGAAAGGAGTAAAGCAGAAACATGAAAACACTGGGTTAGACGAAGACACTTTATGACTGGAAGGACTGAACCCATCGAGATAGATATGGATGTCGGTCTGGATAAGGGTTTCAGTCCACATGCGGATAGAACCGTAGGCATATGTGCAGCTGTCGCTCACGACCTCAGAAGGAGAAGTCAGTGCGGGAGCCAGCCATCAGGACCTTTGAGATAGGAAGGAGCGTTCCCTTCCCAGGATGGGTTAGAAGCACTGCTTGGAGGCGGGAGACCGCACACATTGACCTTGAGGAGTTCCTGTTCTTTTCCTCCCTTGATCTTCTCTACGCCGGCTCTGCATCTGCTCTCGCTAGATTTGCAAGCCCTGTCTCTCCGATGCAGGTCATGCCCCCCACTACCCCTAGTTTCCTCCGGGTGATGAAACTCATCACCCCCCTTGCAGCTGGTTAGGGAGGGGGAGGTGAAGGCCCTCCGGATCCAGAGCACCTGAATGCCTCTGTGTCCTGCGGGCAAGCCTGACTTGCAATACAAACATTTTAGGGGGTCAGGAAGCATCCTGGTCGAGGGCACCAGCTCTCAAGACAGACCCAGACTCAGAAGGAGGTCACACTGCTTACTAACAGGATCGTGGGCACAAGTCTGTCCATCTCCAAAGTCGGGACACTTGAGGCCTGTGCCGCACAGTGTTCTTGTGCAGCCGGAAGGAGTTAAGTGTACTCGAGGCCCCTTGCAAAGCCTGGCACATGGGGTGGAGGACTGCGGGGAGGCTAAATAGGCAGTAGCTGTGATTTTTCCGAGGGCAAACTCTAACAACATAATTCGTGACTACTTCGGCAGACATTAGGTGTCGGTATTACAAAAGGGCCGTTTGGCTAGAAGGAACGTTAGTCAATTGTATACCCTTGCCCTTGACAATGCGCTACCCTCAAGTGTCCACCTAGAGGGGCATTTGCTCTAAGACTACCCTGATCTCCCCAGGGAAGCTGAGGCTGCAGGTTTACCTAAAGGGCTCTGGGCCGTGATGACTGGGCCATCTCCTCTGGGGCTTTCCCACAGGAAAGATGAACACACCAAAGGGACGTGGGAGCATGTGTGTGTGCAGGGCTCCTGCCGGCCCAGAGGGATGCGGGGAGAAGGCTGGCGCACTCCTCGTGGCCACCTCCCTTGACCCGCTCTCATGTGGTTCCAGAATGAGGTGGTCAACCGGCAAATCCAGAAGGAGATCTGGAGGATCCAGGACGTGATGGAGGGGCTGAGGAAGAATAACCCATCCCGGGGCACCGACACGGCCAAGCACAGAGGTGGGAGCCTTCTCCGCCGGCCTCCTGACGGCTCAGCAGAAATGCTCTGGTCTTTGGCTTCCAGCCCACATCTCTCATACTCCCTCCCCTCTCCAAGCCCTCACTCTGGGCTCGGAGCTAGTCAGGGCCTTCTCAGGCTTCTGGGATCTGCCCCAGAACAGACCAGAACAGACCAGTCATGCCACTCAGGAACCTCGTGGACCCTGATAGCCTAGATTCGTCCCCAGAAGAGGTCGAAGAGCACCTGGGCCTCCCCACCCCACCCCGACCCAAGCCTAGCGGCCCGGTGGTGATCGGAAGCGCTGGGACTTGGGCTGGCTTTCTTTGCCATCTCAGAGGCAACAGTGTCCTTTCCATCCATCATCTAACCCCTGCCCAACGTGCTTCTCCACGGCCAGCCTGCTCCCCAGCCCTGGACTAAGTCCCTCCATCAGGCCTGGGTAGCCCTGAAACCTCCCTCCCACATCGCTGGGGCCTCCCCAGCCTCCTCCACCCACGGCGCCCACCCCCATGCCAGGGCACACCCCACCCCATCCATTGCTCATCTCTCCTCTCTGCTTGCCCCCAGGAGGCCTCGGCCCCACGGCCACCTACAGCTCCAACAGCCCCGCCAGCCCTCTCAGCTCCGCCAGTCTCACCAGCCCCCTAAGCCCCTTTTCACTGGTGTCCGGCTCCCAGGGGTCCCCCACCAAGCCCGGGTCCAGCGAGGTAAGCTGAGAAAATGGAGTAGAAGGTAGGTGGCGGGGGGGGTGGGGAGAACCAGGTCCTCTTCCGCCTGAAGGACACAGACTATGCCCGTCTCCGCCCCGAGGCCTCCAGGCCTAGTGCTTTGGCTCTGTCTAGGGTGCTCGTTCTCACACCCAGTCTGGGGAACTTGCTTCCAGATTTTTCCCTTTACTTACCCTCATCAGCATTCATCATCTTCAGCCTCCGTCCAGGGAAGTCTCTTCCTAAGCACAAGAACGGTTAACAAAGATCCCCAGCGCTGAGTGGGACTTTAAATCCAGGACTGTCCCGGCATGTGAGAGGGTTGAGGGTGGGCATGGGGCGCGGTTTCCTAGCTGGTGTCTCATGGGGCTCTACACGGGGCAAGGGATGCAGTGAGGCCCTCTCGGAAACATACACGCGCATGCCCGAGGCCCTTCTCCCGGGGAGCCCAGTGTCCAGGCGGGGACCAAGACTGATTTATAGGAAGCAGCCAGCCTCTGGAACGTGGCAGTGTGTGTGTCAGGTTGGATCGTAACGACCCGGATGTTCTGAGGGGAAGGTTGAACCTTCACTGGGACAGGTAGAGGAGCAAGGGAGATGCATCACAGGCAGCAGAGGAGGTCAAAGCAAAGACAGAGGGTGTGGATGTGCCCAGGGTGATAGTGAGGCCAGTGAGCAGGGAGCTTTGGAGAAAAATTGGGGGACAGTGGGGAGCAGTGCACAGGTGGGGCACAGCCGAGGAGGGACTTGAAGCCAGGCTGAGCATTCACTCCGGAGCTGGAGTTCCCTCCAGGACACGGGTGGGAGTTTGGTGGTCTAGGGGCCAGCCCTGGGTCCCCGCGATGTCATCTGTCTCCTGCTAACACTCTTTTCTCCTGCTCTCACAGTGGCTGCTCTCCTTCCTCCTAATGTTCTGGCTTCTCTCTGCCTCAGGAGCCCGGCCCGCCGCGGCCCCCCCTCCCCAAAGCCTACGTCCCCCTGGAGTCTCCTCCAAACGTGCCACCACTCCCTAGCGAGAGCCGCTTCTGGCCATACCCCAGCTCCCCTGCCTGGCACCGCAGTGGCGAGCCAGCCAGGGGTCAGGTACCCAGCCCCCTTGGGTCCTGGAGGGCAGGGGCGGAGGGAGCAGGGCAAAGGGGCAGGTGAGGGGGCAAGGCAGGACATGGAACAGTTTTTCCATCATTTCAATATTAATTTTCCCACCCCCCACCCCCAGTCAGACTCTAGGATAAGGAAAGGGGGTGGCTTTCCTCTTTCTGCTCTCTGTGGACAGAGGGGAAAATGAGTGTCACCCACCCCATGCCCGGGGTCCTGGGCAGCTCCTGGCTGTGAGCGGTGGTGTGCCCCACTTCCTACCAGTGCGAGCAGGCGAGAGAGATCAAGGGACCTGCCACAGCTGGTGCCATTGCAGTCCCTTCCTGTCCACCTCAGACCCTGGTCCTTCCATACTATCCGTCTCTCTGCCTTTCTTGTGTCCTCTTGGGTCTCATCAGCCCTGGGCTATAAGCTGCCCTGTTCTGGCTCCCCAACCTCCCTCCCCAGGACGGAGGTGCAGTTAGGCTGGGAAGAGGTTGCGGGTGGGTAGTGCTGCGTCTAAAACTGGGCGCCATGTTCTCATCCCGGCTCAGCTGCCAAGATGCACGCAGCCCCTGAGGGGCTGGCTGCCGCTGAGCGGGGCGGAGAGGCAGGGTCGCCTCCGCTTTCCAGACGAGGGGAGGCAATGGGGCTCACCCATCTCTGTCACTGGACTCGAGCTGGTGTTTCTGGCCTCGGGCTCAGTCTTTCTGTGTGTCCCTCACAAAGACTTAGACCCTTTAGCTGTCCTGTGGGAGTGTAGAGGGGGTGCCGGTGGTGTCTGAGGCCCCTTCTAGTTCCATGATTCTGCAAGCCCTCAAGCTAAGTGTGCACTTCTGCCCCCCAGAATCTTGGTACCAAAGCCCACCTGGTTCTCTTGCTCAGGTTTTGGGTGGGCCCCTGACAGAATCCTCAGAGAACCTCATTCTTGTAGCCCTCCTCCTCCAGCCATTCCTTCTCTCTGGTGCACAGCAAGTCTGGGCTTCTTGGCGCTTGCCAAAAGGCCTGGTCAGGTTGAGGGGCCTCTCTGTGGGCCTCAGCTGAGGGCCTCCTGGAAGTCCTGAGCCCTCACTGCACGAGATGAGCCAATATTGGCCGGCCTTAAGGTGGCCTGGGTGGGAGGCTCCACAGCATCCCTGCCCACTTCCCAGCAGGCACACTCAGAGTTTCCTCATCCTGTGTTTTCAAGGCTCTGTGCTCCAACCATTGAAACCAAAGAAACATACCTGAGGGCCAAGTTCCCAGCAGTCCCTACAGCATGGGCCGTCTTCTCATTTTTTTCCCCCAGCTCAAGGCAAGCCATGAGCAGAACAAGAAAGACCCCCACCAGACCTCACCCCTGGACACCGCTAGAGACATCAACCTTGTGCCCACCAGGCAAGAGGTGGAGGCAGAGAAGCAGGCAGCTCTCAACAAAGGTACTTCCTATCCCATCCTGCCCTAGAAGGAAAGCCAAGGGTCAGAGAGAGCCCAGAGAGGTGCTCCTTCACAGCCAAAGAGAGCGAGTACGCACCCACCCTGGGCCTTTCCTCTCTGCCACAGGGGGGACTGGGCCTCCCTGGAGAAGCAGGCTCCCTGTCTCCCTGCCCCACTGTTCTCAAGAAGGCCCACTGGCCATTCTGTCTCCCTACAGTTGGCATTGTGCCTCCTCGGACAAAGTCGCCCGCCGATGAAGAGCTAACGCCGTTAAGGGTGGTGAGAAGGAGTGCCGACGGGCTCACCAATGGACTGTCCTCCCGGGTAAGCACAGCCTGTGGGCCCGGGTGGGCCTGCGTTGCTCTGGGGGCCCAGGAGCCTTTGTGTGTCCCCCGCATCTGTCCACCATTGAAGAAACCCAGACCTGGAGGAGGAAGGCAAGATAAATGGGAGGGTGACAAGAGCCCCACTGGAGAAGTCTTCCATCAGGGAGACATGGCAAGGGACAAGGGACAAGGAAGATACGCATAAGAAAGAATAGTTAACAAAATTATTATTTTTTTAAAAGATTTTATTTCTTAATTCGAGGGAGAACGAGCATGAGCAGGGAGGGGGCTGCAGAGGGAGAAGGGAGAGGCAGACTTTCCTGATGAACAGGGAGCCCGATGCAGGCTCCCAGGACCCTGAGATCATGACCTGAGTGGAAGGCAGACGCTCAACTGCCTGAGCCACCCAGGTACCCCTTATAATAGTCTATATTATAATGTATACTATATAATAATGAAATGATTATAATGTGCCAGCGATGAACTACAAATCCAGCAAAAATCAGTGATCAGAGTCAAAGGGGCCGACCTAAGGCAGTAGACTCATTTCTTAGGGCTTCTGGGAAATGAAAAAGCCCCCCAGACTTGGGGGTTTGAAACAAGAGGAAGTTGATTCTCTCACAGTTGCAGAGGCCAGAAGTCCAAAATTGAGGTGTCCCCAGGGTTGGTTCCTGGGGAGGCTCCAAGGGGGCTTGCATCCCATGCCCGTCTCCCAGCATCAGGTGTTGCTGGGCGTCGCTGGTGTTCCTCGGCTTATGGACAAAACGCCCAGGTACCTGCCTGCACCTTCACATCACCTTCTACCCTGTGTCTTCCGTCCTGTCCCTTACAAAGACACCTAAGACTGGACGCAGGGTCATTCCAATTCCCGACGCTTTCCTCTCGAGATCCTTACCTTAACCACACCCACAAAGACCCTATTTCCAAATCAGGTCACATTCACAGGTTCTAGGGGGTTAGGCTGTGCCCATGTGTTTTAGGGGCCTTTTTTTTTTTTAAGATTAAAAAAATTTTATTTATTTGACAGAGAAATCACAAGTAGGCAGAGAGGCAGGCAGAGGGAGATGGGGAAGCAGGCTCCCTGCGGGACTCAATCCCAGGACCCTGAGATCATGACCTGAGCTGAAGGCAGAGGCTTAACCCACTGAACCACCCAGGCACCCCATTAGAGGCCATTCTTTAACCCACCACAGACAGGCTTCCCAGAGAAGGGACGTGGAAGGCATTAGGGCAGATGAGGAAGCAGGAGTGGGGGATGGGCACCCATCAGAGCCCGCTCTCCCCCTGCAGCAGGAGCGCCCCAAGAGTGCCGTGTTCCCCACTGAGGGCAAGGTCAAGATGAGTGTGGAGGAGCAGATTGACCGCATGCGGAGGCATCAGAGCGGCTCTATGAAGGAGAAGCGGAGGAGCCTGCAGCTCCCGGCCAGCCCAGCCAGCCCAGCCAGCCCGGCCCCCGACCCCGCTGCCCGGCCCGCTTACAAAGTGGTAAAGTCCTCCCAGCCTCCCTCAGGCCGGGCGGGGCATCTACCCAACACGGAGCGCCCCCGTTCCTTAACCAGCCTGGACTGGAGCAGCTGGGGGGGGCGGGGTGGGCATGAGAGATGGGCCTGGGAAGGACCCAAGCTGGGCACCTGGGAGAACGGGGGGAGCCTTCTCCCCACTAGGCGGAAGATACATGGCGGCAAAGCGTTCCTTGTATGTGTTTAAAGAAAAATAATTCACAAAAGGGAGTGCGTTGATTGTTTCAGTTGAAATGAATGATACAAAATTCAGTTAATAGAGCATAGTGCAAAATTCAGCACCCAGGGAGAGCCGTCACTCACACGCGTTTCTAGAGCATTTTCCGTGTGTTTCTGTGTAGACCCTGGAGTGGGTCTACCGAAGAGGGTCGTCATAGGGCCCTGCCACGTGGCGCCATGTGGTTCTTGAATGTCACGTTATTTTGTTTAGTTCTTTCAGTTCCCAGGTTAGGAATTACCACCCCTGTCTTAGATGTAGGGAAACGAAGTCAGGAGAAATTCAGGACTCCTGCGCCACATGGCTGTTGAGTGTGGAGCTGGGAGTAGCCCCAGGCATCTGCCTTTTTTCTTTCCACCACATTTCAGAAATATCATTTCTGAAATGATTCAGAAATAACATTTCAGGAACATCAGGATTAAAAGTCCTACCCTCAAAGGGTTTATAGTCTCCTGGGTGGATTGGAGCTTCTGTAACAGGAATCCACTAATCCAACTGCCTAAGAGAGATGGCACAGACTGAACACAGGGTCCAGCCAGATGGGAAGTAATGAGTCCTAGTGAGACAGGCATATTGATGACATTTGGCCTTTGCAGGTGGGCAGGCTTTGGACAAGCAGCGTGGCAGGAGGCTAGCTGTCCCACAGTGGGAACAGCGGGGTGGCAGCCAGATCGGCATGATGAATGGGGACAGCGAGGACACAAGCCTGCTTAGGGCTGCCTGGAGGCATGGGCAGCAGGGGACAGAGTCCCCGTGTGGTCATGATGGCACTGTCCCCTAGGTGCGCCGTCACCGTAGCATCCACGAGGTGGACATCTCCAACCTGGAGGCAGCCCTGCGGGCGGAAGAGCCTGGCGGGCAGGCCTACGAGACGCCGAGGGAGGAAATTGCCCGGCTTCGCAAAATGGAGCTGGAGCCCCAGCACTACGATGTGGACATTAATAAGGAGGTGAGTGAATTCCAGGAGGGCAGAGGGGGAGAAAGCCTGGGGATGGGGGTGGGGTGGGGGGAGGGGACGGAACGGAGATGGTGACCTTGGTCCCTCCCCAGCTCTCCACACCAGACAAAGTCCTCATCCCTGAACGGTACATTGACCTGGAGCCTGATACTCCCCTGAGCCCCGAGGAGTTGAAGGAGAAGCAGAAGAAGGTGGAGAGGATCAAGACGCTCATTGCCAAGTCCAGGTAATGTGCTGGGTGAACTCCTCTGTCCGCCCTGGCACCTGGGACACTAGTGCCCTTGAATCCAGTGCCCCGCCCCATGCCAGTGGGAGCCCTGAGCCTCCCCAGTGGAGGACAGGTGGAGAGTGGCTCAAGACAGCGGAACAAACCCAGCCCTGTGGCCGGGGCAGGGATGCTGTCATTGCGTGCCCGAAAGACCTGTTGGACGCAGGCACATGCTGTCGTCAAGACAAACTGAGGGGTTGCCCTCTGGTGACTTCTCTTCCTCATCAAGGCTGCCCCAGATGTTCACTCGAACCTTCTCATTCGTTTTAAGACATTGCAGTGGGGGGTCCCAAAATGTGTTTTGCCAGTGTCCGTCCCACTCCCCCCTGGGGACAGCCTTGCTGGGAACCAGAGCCTGCCCACTCACAGGCCTCTGGCCACCCCGCCAACCTCAGTCCACAGGCCCCCCCCCCAAGCCAGTCAGACCATCCTGTCCCCCCACTCCATGTCTGTGTGTCTGTGCCTCCTCAGTATGCAGAACGTGGTGCCCATCGGCGAGGGGGACCTTGTGGACGTGCCCCAGGACTCAGAGAGCCAGCTGCAGGAGCAGGAGAAGCGGATTGAAATCTCCTGTGCCCTGGCGACCGAGGCCTCCCGCAGGGGCCGCATGCTGTCTGGTGAGAGGGGCCGGGCCCCGCTCCTCCAGGGAGACCGGCTGACCAGGTGCAGGGGAGGAAGCTCAGTGCTGTGAGGGGGCCAGGGATAGAGAGACACAGGGCCAGGGAGACCTGCCTCAAGGTCAGGACGACCATTTATTGAGCACCAGGTACTGTGCCAGGCTCGGCGGGGTGCCAAGGGGCCAGAGTTGCCTCCAGGAGCTCAGAGCTGGGGTGCTCTCCTAGAGCTGCTCTATGAAGGAACGGCCAGAAGCCACGCAGGGAGCAAGGGCGCCTCTGTCCCTGGGCAGCTCAAGAAAAGGCATAGCGAAAGGGCGATCCCTGAGCTTGGCTGGGAAGAATAAAGGCATCACTAGTGGCGGAGTGGGCCCAGGCATTGCAGGGTACCCTCTCCCTTCCCCTTCTGGCTGCGTGCAAATAGGAAGGTGACAGAAGGGCAGGCGGCCAGAGGTGAGAGTGAGCCAGTCACCTCCCTGGCTACTGATCCAAACCCACTTCTCTGCTAGGAAAAGATGAGCATGAGGAACAGACTTCACGCTGATACAAAAGCTAGAGGGTTCCGACCAGTCCCTGTGAGGTTGAGGTCAGCCTGAGCTATGGCCCCAGAGAAGGTGAGACCAGAATCAGGAAGAATAGAAGAGGGTCTCTTAATGGGGGGGGGGGGCAGTGAAGGATGGAGGAAAGGCAGTGGTTACATGATGAAGCCCAACGGGAAGGGGGGTGGAATGTGTCCCCCTCCTCAGGACCAAAGGTGATTAGGGCAGAGAAGGAGAGGGAGAGCTTAGAAGGCCAGTCCAGAGAGATGCCCGGGAAGGATGCCAGGTTTGCAAGGAGGAGGAGGCAGAGAGACAGGTGTGCTGGCCCCCAGTGACGGTAGCCAGGGCGAGGGGTCAGCAACGAGCAGCTCGGGACTGTGGCCAGAAGCCTGGCAGAAGGGATGGCGTTTCATTTTGGTGCTCAAGAGGGGTTTGAATTCTGGCTTCCGGGAGAGGACTCTACGTCCTCATCTGTAAAATTCAAATCAAAATACCCATGTGGCGGTGTGAGCGATGGCGACGATGAATGCTCAGCGCCCAGCACAGTGCCTGGCACTCAGTAAGTGGTCACTCAATGCTAGCCCGATGTGGCCGCGGCGGTGCTGGTGACGGCAGGAGGACTCGTTGACCTACCAGTAGCTGGAGTGGAAGGAGGCTCTGTGTGCGGTTTTTCTCGCTAATTTAAATGTGGATATTTTTAGAAACCAGAGGGTTTCGGGCTACAGCAAAGGGAATTTACGCCTTAAGGAAGAACCTACTGGTGGTCAGGGTCTAAGGGACATCTAGTGGGCGGCCAGGGAACACCGCTGGAGGTATTTCAGAGAGAGGCTGTTGGCTGGGCTGGAGCTGAGGACAAGAGAAGGGATGGGCTTCCAAAGGCGGCAGGACAAGTTTGGGCTGCACGGAGGCCTCAGGCTCACCTCTCTGTAGTTTAGCTATAAAATGAACTCGAATCTTCCAAAGATCAAATTCCTCCTGCTCTGGGCAAAAGGCAACTTCCTGTTTCAAGGGTTAGCGCACACAACACTGTTTTTAAAACTTCCCTCTGCCCTCACTCCAGCCCCTGGCTCTCTCTCTCCTGTCATTTCCCAGCCAAAGGTTCCATGAAAACAAAACCCAGCCTGGCCTCTCAGATTTCCCTCTCGATACGCACCAGCTTACGTTTCAGGGTCTGTGCGCTGAAAGTAAACCGTCATTTTGCTTTTGCCAAAACCCCAACTATTTAAAAAATGGCATAGCAGGGCCAGACCTCAGACTTAGCCCACGGTCCCCGCTGCCCCTTGGCCTCTGGCCCAGATTCCCAGAGCTGCAGCTCTGCCCAGGCCAGTGAGGACTGTGTGTGGGCACGGGTTTAAGCCTGGGACTGTGTGTGTGGGAGTGCCAGGTGCGGGTCATCAGGACAGCGCGGCGTGCACAGGGTGGGGAGGCCGTGCCCAAGAGTGCGTGTGTGGCGTGCATGACGGGGTCAGGAACACTTGTCGGCAGACCCAGAGCGTGCAGGCTCATGGAGGAGGTATAGGGGAAGACCCGGCAAGTGTACGTTTGTACGCGTGGCACGATGTCGTGTGCAGTGGCTATACTGGGGGTCGTTTGTAGAGGGACGCGCATTTGTGTGTATTCAGGTGCGTGTTTGGAGAGGACGTGTGAGCGCAAATACAGAGCTAGGTGTGTGTATGTCTGCAGAATGTCTACGAACGTTGTGGGGAGATCACTCTGAGTACAGGAGGGATTTAGCAAGCTGTCGGAGTTTACATACGTGTATGCGAGTGTACAGCTTACGGATGGAGGCAGTGTTGATGAATGCACGTGTTTCTGCGGGACTGGCTTGTTCTGTAGTCTGAGGACAGATAAAACACATTTGTGTCTGCCTTGTGCATGGCGAATACATTGCAATATTTGTGAACACGTATCTGTGTGTGCAGGAGGGAAGAGAGCAGGTCTCATGAAGGGCCAGGATGAGCGAGCAGGTGTGACCAATGATTTATGGACACAGACGAGATCGTACTCGCGGACCCACGGTTATCATATCACACCTGTCCAATGCATAGCTGCTACGTATGTGAATTTTAACTATTTCACCTCTATTCGCACCTTCGAAGCGAGCTGGTCTAAGTGTACGATACTTGCTTCAACCCTACTGGAACTGGAACATTTCCCTTTTATTGAAGATTGTGTTTATTTATTTATCTGGGCGAAGAGAGAGAGCAGGGGGAGGGGCAGAGGGAGAGGGAGAGGCAGGTTCTCTACTAAGCAGGGAGCGCGATGCGGGACTTGATCCCAGGACCCCAGAATCATGACCTAAACTGAAGGCAGACACCTAACTGACTGAGCCACCAGGCACCCCGTAAATGTCAACTATTTCAATAGATATCTTCCTAATATGTATTTAGAAATTTTCTGCCTTCATAAAGAAGTTATATTTAACATAATTCATCTTTCTTGCTCTTGTTTGTTTAGTATCATTATAAATACCCTTCTTCTGCCCATCCATTGAAGGGATGCCCTTGGGGCTGTGGTTGGTACAGACCACAGCTCTATGCTAAGTTCTCCCAAACTGCTATGCTTTTAAAGGTATTATATCTACTTTTTACAAAAGACGTTTTTGCCTCGGTTGTGCCTTTTTCTAGCTATCAGTGGGCCTGCCGAGTCCGTTTTCTCCCCTGATTTCTGTTTCTGATCTCCCATGGGGTAGACACCCAGCAGGTCAGCTCCTCAGAAGTGTGTAGAGGTAAAGAGAAACTGGCCTCCCGAGAGCTCGTCTGTGCATAATTGTAAGAGCCTCACGGCATGCATGTTGCCATCGATATTTGGCTTTTTTGAAACAGCACTGGCTCAGTTTTTGACTTTTTGACTGTTTTAGAAGTCAGAGTTGCCAAACAACTAACCATTGGGTCCGCGATACAGACATACGCACAGGCATGTGTTTCAAAAGCGTTTGCGAATGTATTTGAGTGTGACGTCACACGTGCGTTGGGTCCCGTGGAAGAGTTCGATTTGGAAGTGCACAAACACACATATCTGAGTTGTGGGCGGCAAGCGTGGAAAACCGTTGGATCCCATGCTCGAAGTCTGTATTCTGTGTGGGCAGATACGGCTTCCTGCTCACGAGAAAGGTCCACGTCTTGTGTCCATCTGTGGCTGTGTGTGTGTACGTGATGGGAGTGCACAGAGGGCAGGGAGGTGTTGGGGTCCAGGGCAGGGTGGAGCGCAAGGGGCTAGGAAGTTGGATGCCAGGATCCTTCTGTTGGAGGAAACAGTGTGACCCTGGCTGAGGTCTGGTTCTCCTCTGAGGCCCTGTGAACACGTTCTCTCTGCCAGTCTCTAGCCTCAGAGCCGCCCTGAGTTGCGCCCGAGTCTGCAGACTGCAGAGAGCTCACCCCTCCTTCTAGGATCCCCCCCTCCCCACTGACCTTCCACTTTGCTCTTCTCAGCATGGAATCATAACGATCATAGAGTAAAATCCATTAATTCAAATGTCACCACTTAAAGGTTCGTAATGATTTGTTCAGGGGCGGACCAAAGTTTGCCCTTTCCGGATTGATGAAGAGGGGGTCCCCAGGGATAGCGGGGGACTATGTTTCTGAGACCGCATGCTGGTCTAAGTTCACAGTCCCAGCCCTGCGGAAGCCTCAGTTTCCATGGAGGTGATACCCGTGGTGATAACTCGGATCTAGTCGCCCAGCGGGGCCTGATGATCGGGGGTAGTGTGGTTTTCCTGCACTGTTCATCACCCACGGTAGCTCGGTGGGTAAGGAGCCATCGGCTGCTCTGCTCCGTCTCCACAAACGAGCGGAGCCTTGGCCCGGAGAGGCTGGCCTTGCCCACAGTCACACTGGTTCTCAGCAGAGCCTGCAGTGGCCCGGTCTCCTCCTCGGGGGCCCTGGGCCCCTCCGCGGCGCCTGGGACCGAGGCCAGCTCCGCCTCAGCTCTCCTCTCTGCTTGCCTCCTGCCTGGCTCCCCGCCTGGGGCAGGGCCTCGCTTGCTCTGGGTGCCCGGCCTCCCCACCCCTGCCACCACCACCCACCCCTATTCACCTCCCTGTTCATTTCTGTTTCCAGTGCAATGTGCCACCCCAAGCCCTCCCACCTCCCCTGCTTCCCCGACTCCACCAGCCAACCCCCTATCGTCTGAATCCCCACGGGGCGCCGACAGCAGCCATACCATGCGGGTCTGAGCTCTGACGTAAGAAATTTTCTACTGTATTTCATCCACCGCGGGGAGTGGGACCCCGCCCCTCACCCCCATGAGCCATCTACCCTCCCCCTCATCCCGGCATTGCTTCTCCCCCCCCACGGGCCCAGTGCCCCTGTGCCGCTCCCGCTCTCCGCCCTCCCTCCATCCGCTTGAGCCCGCAGCATCCCCATCCCCGTCCCTGTCCCAGTCCCTGTGCAGTGCTGGGCCAGCACCAGCTGGCGGGGCTGCCTCTTGGATGTCGCAGCGCCGGTAGGTTTTGCTTCTCCAGAAGCAGGCAGGGACAGAGCTGAGGCCTCTCCTATCCCACTGTCCGCCAGCAAGCCTGTTGGGATACACAGCAGTCCTGCCTTAGAAGCTCCCAGATAACCCCCAGATCTTCCTGTAAATGACAATACCAAAGGCAACAGCGGCCAAAGGCTGTGTGCCTCCCTTTCCCCTAATACACAGCCGCTCGGTACCAGGCACTTGAAAAAGAGCATGGACTTCCATTCATGGGTTCCCCGCTCAGGGCTGGGGGCATGGGGCAGGTTTCCACAGGGTTCTACAAGAAGAGACTTCTGTCTCCTGGGGAAGCTGGGTTGGAGCTGTCCCTCCACCAGGACGCGCCTTTCTGACCCGTTTCTCTTCTCTTCAGTGCAAGCTCTGGCCGAGGCCAACGCCATGAAGCCCCACAGAGCCACGTTCTGAAGGCCTCCTCTGCCCCCAGAGGTCCCGGTTCCCCCACCCTGGCCCCCTGCCCCTGCGCTCCCGTGGGGGTGCTGCAGGGAGCCAGGCTGGGGCCCGGGGTTGCTGCCAAGATGTGACCTCAGTGTCCACACGCCCACTACGCCCAGCCACACGCCCACCACCACCACATGGTGGCCTTAGGCCGGGGCCCGAGATGCTGGGCAGACAGCACCTCCTGGCTGGCACCCGAGTCCTGAGGGGCTAGGCCTGGCCCTGGCTGGTGGTGTGACAGCTTTACTGGAACATTTCCTGAGGAAGAGGATGCCCTGGTGGGGAAGACGCTCTGGGCTCTCTAGGGGAGGACTAGGGTGAGGAGAAGATGGATGCTTTTGCCTCTTCCGGCCCCTCCTGACGCCGAGGACGGTACCTGCCATCTGGTCCTTCCCCGCCACCCCACCCTGCTGCCCCAACTGCACCCGGGACTCTGACACGTCTCTGCTGATGGGTGCTCCCTGGGGGTCCAGTGGAGACTGACCACGCTGCTCGAGCCAAAGACAAGATGACAAGAGCTGGGGAGGGGCTTCTTGGCTCCCAGAGGGCACAGTGCTGGCTATGGGTAGAGAGCGGCACGCAGGTCTGTGCAGCGTCTGTGGACAGGTTGAGAAGGGGAAGGAGAGAGAGAGGGAGAGATGGAGGCAAGTGGGAGGACAGGGAAGCGGCAGGACTCGTTGCAAATAAGAGGGGGAGGCGGAGGTGGAAAGGGGTGTGGGATGGATGGGTTTCCCCAGGATGGAGCCTTAGCTTAGTGCCAAGTACAGAGCCAGCCTGTCAGCCCTGCTCCTGCCCCTCGTCCCCCAGATCCATGGGCCTGTGCATCACTGGCCCCTGGAGGACCAACCGGCGAGCACGTGGTGACCTTCAGCTGCAGCCGTGGGAACGAAGGCGGAGGGATGTGGTGCGGGTGTGCGGGTAGGAAGATGGCCCTTTCTGGATCTAGGCCCAGTGTCTGCCTCCCCTTCCGTAGCTCAGGGGCAGAGAGAAGGACCTCTGTCACGTAAGGTGTCATCAGCCTTGGGGTCTTTCCTAACCATGTTCAGGACGTTTTCTTGCACCCCTTCCCCGGGAATGCGCTGGGGGTCAGCTGGGAGAGTGCCCCAGAAAGGAAATGCAGCCTTAATCTGGGGGGCTAGGTTCTAGGGCCCCACGCCGCATCCCAGGCATCCCCAAGGAGGACCAGGTGAGGCTATGCGGAAGGGCTCCCTTCTGGTCTGGCTGTCTCACCATCCGCCTACCCGGGGAGGCCAGCGGAGGAGACACAGAAGCAAAGCTCACGTTTTCTTCCTCGCCCCTCATCTGGGGAGGACGGTAGCCAGGGAGGAGGGAAGGGAGAGAGTGATTCTGGAAAAACCTGGGCCCCTGGGCATTCTCTTTGCCAGAGTTGCTGCCCAGAGACTTCAGCCTCCAGTGGCCCCAAGAACAATGACTTTATCTGCCACCATGTCTTCTCCACTCCTTCACAGCAAGGGGCCAGTGACTGGTTCATTTGCAAGTAAAGATGGCAACTCATTCAACAAATATTTATCAAGCACCTTTATGTACTAAGCACTGTTCTAGGTGCTTAGGATACTGTCGTGCTTCTGAGGGATTGCAGGCTGGGGAATTCCATTTCCCTTTTAGCAGATTTTTTGAACATGAACCTTGGCTATGTTTCCCATTTAGAACCGCTCAAGCACCCCACACCTGTTTTTTCCTCCCGCACAGACCAGCAGGTGGGATTGGCGCACTCTCTCTTTCCAACACCTTTCTCCATCCACAAGAAATAGCCTTTCGGGGCCTCCATGCCTTTCCCTTTCTTTGTCCTTTTTTTTTTTTTTTTAAAGTGGTATTTTTAGAAATACATGTGAAATACCAAGGATCAAGGTCTGCACCTTTGCCACCTTTCTCTCACCTCTTATTTCATAAAGCTGGGTCTTTATGTTGCTTTACATGCCTTAATATATGTTTTATGAAGATTATACATATTATAGATATATACATAATATATATATTTGTTTGGGCGTCTGATCCTTTCCCAGAACTCCTGCCCGGGCCCACTTTCCCACCTTGACATCCCATACCACTCCTAAGCCTGTGTCGGCCACACCCCATGCCTTTTGATCCAAAGAAGGGGAGAGGACGGGCTTATTTTAAGACAGATCTATTTTATGCTTTTGTTATAAAAGCAAATCTATTTTCAAAATGTGCAATGTCTGAATGGAATCAGCAAATGATACGAGGAGATTGGGCAGCTGCCTCTAGGTCCAACCCTGTGTCCGTCCCTCTCCTCCTTGCCGCCCCCCCCCCCACCCCCCCCGCCGCAGCTTCCTTCTCCCATCCCCTAGTCTGCAAAGGGCTGGTCCCCAGAGCTCACCCAGAGAGCATCTTAAGAGGACAGGATACTCTCTTGGACGTCCTGGTCTAAGGATTTGATTACACTGTCAACTCTCGACGACCCTCTAGGGTTACGGGATATGAATCCTCTCAAAGGAAATGTTTACAGCTGTGTGCACAAAAGTACACCCTTGCGGGCACCCACCCCCACCCCAGTGTGCTCCAGGACCACCTTCTGTCACCAGTCTGCTGGAAAGGGCAGACAGAATGGCAGCCTATGCCAAACGTCACCAAGAATTTGACTCCTCGACAGAGCCAGGATACAGTGCGAATGCCAAAGGAGACGGCTCGGGCTCACAGGTCCTTCCGCACAGACACATGCAAGTTCCTTGGACTTCTCACACTCCTTGATCCTTTTCTGGTCTGGGTCACATCTGCGACATCTGTCTCCCTCTGTGACCTTTCCTCTGGGGGGCTGTTGCTAAGGGGGACGGTAGCTCCGTCTGGCATCCAGACTGCAGAGTCAGCTTCTGGGCTGAAGCCAGTCCCACGGACAAGGGGGCATCTCAGCCTTGCCCAAGAACCCCCCCAGGACTGTCCTCTGATGGACTGCCACCGGGGTGCTGAACTCCGCCAGCTCAGCCTTCCGAACTGCTTAGCGGCTGACAAAACAGGCAGGGGGCTCTTGCCTTGCAAGGATTTGGGCAGAATGGAAGTCTTTTGTCTAGATCTGGAATCAAGGGTTTGGGACCGTCACAGAGCTCCCAGCCAGCATCTGAAGCTTGACCTCCCAAGCCTGGCACCCTCGTGCCACCCTAGAGCATGTTGTTATGAAAGAACGGGGCCCAGATGGAGGCCCGGTGCGAAGGGAACCACGGGGGGGATGGCCCTGGTTGCTACTCTGGGGCCTTGCCAATTAGCACATTACCTCCCTGATCAATAACCAAGAGGCTGTAATCAAATACTGCTACTGTCACTTTAAAGCTTTTCTGAGGTCGCAAACTGTGCACACTTGCTCTCCTGCCTTGGTGAGAGGCATGTTCTTGGGGCAGGCTGACTATAGCAAGACGGAATCGATTCCCTTCCCCTTCAGGCACCCCTTACCTGGCAGCTCTTAAAACTAAGGAAAATAAGAAATATACATATATATACATATATCTATTTATGCACATACTGGGGCCAATTTGATCTGCTAGTATTAGACAATAAACCATACAAGGAAATGTATGATCTCAGTGTCTTTATTTAGTATAAAAGTGACCTTAGAAGAAAAGTTAAGGTTAGCCAAACAGAGGACATCTCTGTTGGGGACCAAACATCTGTAGTGGCCCCATAGCATCTTTCTAGCCAACGAGCCCCTCCCTGGGAGGAGCATCCTGACTGACAGGTGAGCGCCTATGTCCCCGCTCCCCAGCATTCTTTTTAGATATAGGTACTAAAGAATCCCGGTGAGCTCTGCATTTGTATCTTGCAAGTTTGTATAAACCCAATACAGGAAATAAAATGAATGGTTTGTACAAGCGGCGTGTGTCTCACACTCTGTCCGTGACTGCCTGTGGCTATGGCTGGACTTGTGGCTCGTGGCAGTTTCCAAGCTTGACAGAAAAGGGGAGAGGGTCTGCGGTCGGGCTTCCCCTGACCGAAAGCCAAAGCTGGGTCCGCGGTATGCTGCCCGCCATGGTCAGCTCCTTTGTCCAGGTAATCCCAAATCAAGGCTTGTTCCAAAGTCCGGTGTAATGAAAATTATCTGAACAGTGCTCAGATCCTGGGAACCCATCGATTTGTCTCTGAGACGGAGGGCAGAAATGTAGGAGAATAAATTTAATTCTTGGGCTTTCTTGATGACTACACCATGGCCTGTATTTCTGCCTTGGGGTACAAGAAGGTGTATGATTTGGCAAGGGGCATCAGAAAGGCTGCACAAATTGTTCTTTTTTTTTCCCTTAATTTTATTTATTCATTTGACAGATCATAAGAAGGCAGAGAGGCAGGCAGAGAGAGAGAGAGAGAGAGAGAGAGAGGAAAGCAGGCTCCCCACTGAGCAGAGAGCCCAATGTGGGGCTCGATCCTAGGATCCTGAGATCATGACCTGAGCCGAAGGCGGAGGCTTAACCCACCGAGCCACCCAGGTGCCGCAGGAAAGCAAGGCTCTTCTAATTCCCGATTTTACCTCAGTCTGGTTCTAAGGGCTGATTTCGAATTCTGGACATCTGTTGTCATTCCTAAAGAGCTAATGGAGTGTGTGTGAGTGTGAATGGGTATAAATTGTGTGTGTGTGTCTGTGTTCAACACATAATACTATATTTGGGGTTTTGTGACATCCCCAGGCGAGCTATACACCGTGATGTCCTTTGTGAATCAGACAGAATGGGGACTGATGCAGACTCACAACAGAGGCCTCTTGGGGGCTGGAGGAGGGACACGGAACCCCTCATGGCTTTCCAGATCCTGCGTCTCTATCTGCAGCGCCCTCAGCACCCGAGCCAGAGGCTTGGCGAGGCGGGGTGTGAACACCGGGCACCGCTGGGTGTCGCTGTCCGCACAAACAAGGGCCGGCTCCTCTCCACTAACAGTGCCTGAGATCTTGGCCTGCTCCAGCACCTGACCCAGATCAGCGCTCTGATCAAGGCGGGCTGGGGTTGTAAAAGGAGGCAGTAGTCAGGATATATCGAGGACAAAGCACCTAGCAGAATGCCCTGAAAGGAGCGGCGCTCTCTAACAGTGTGGTCCTGTTTTGTTCTGGGGGAGGTGCACGAAGACAGGTTCAGGCAGACAACCAGGCTTCAGATCCTGCTGCTGCCAGAGACCTGGGGCCACACCACATCCCCCTCATCCCTGAGCCTCCGCTGCGTCCTGCTCCTGCTCCTTCTAGCTGCCTGAAGATGGGCCACGTCACTAAAATTCTTGACCTCAGTTTCCTGGTCTGTGAAATGGGGACATTACCACCTTATGGAGCCCTCAAGAAAGTCAGATGAGAAAATGAATGAAAAAAACCCATTGAAAAGTCAAGTTCATGCACAAATGTGAGGAGGAGGTGGTGGCATGGCAGAGGCCCCTGGGCCACCAGCTTCAGGGGCACGATGAGTGAAAAGAGAGACCGTCTCCCAATGTTCCCCTTCACTGCCTCCACCGACTTGGATGAAGACCTCTCCAGGGACCTCACCCTCCAGCTCTGTGAGGTGTCCCTGCCCACCTCTGTTCCTCCAGCTCCAGCCTTCCAAGGCCTACATCCTCCTCCCTGGGGTTGCCCCATGAAGGGGCCCCTCTCCAGGACTGTGGGCTCTGTGAACAAGTCCCTTTAGGCCCAACTCCCGCAGCACCTGCCTTTGGAGAATCAGGCCCCCAGGGCCCCATCTGGGGAGAGTTCGATTCTTCCAAGCTCACAGGTGAGCTCCTTGGGGGTTGGGGAGGGGAAGTTTTGCTAACTGTTACTGTATACACCTGTGGGAGCAGTTTAGAACCACATTTGAGGGGCATCTGGGTGGTTCAGTGGGGTAAGCCTCTGCCTTCAGCTCAGGTCATGATCCCAGGTCCTGGCATCAAGCTCCGAATTGGACTCTCTGCTCAGCAGGGAGCCTGCTTCCCTTCCTCTCTCTGTGCCTGCCTCTCTGCCTACTTGTGATCTGTGAAATAAATAAATAAAATCTTAAAAAAAAAAAAGAACCACATTTGAGAGCAGATGTCTTTCATATAACAGCATTTAATAGTATACTATAGTATCCTAATATAGCAATATGAATAATAATACTAATTATCATAACTATACTACAAGAGTAATAACAGTGGCTCATCAGGTGCTTACTCTGTGCCTGGTACCAGTTCTGTGCATTACTCATCAGTCCTCATTCTAGCTCTGTGTGATAGGTACTAGTACCATCCAAGACACTGAGGCGCCAAAAGGGTAAATTAAAATGTCTAAGGTCTCACGAAGCTGTGATGAAGCCCAGAGCACTCAGACTTCAGAGCCCAAGCTTCTAACCAACCAACAGTTTAAATGGGCTGCGATGGGGGCGGAGGAATAATGTCCCCCTAAGGAGAATTTTGGAAATTTGCAGGGAGCTGAGATAGTTATCTCAGTTACAAGACTCAAGTGCAAAGCTCTTACTGGCAGTTAGCTGCCGCAGTGCACTGGGTAGATTTTTAAAGCAGTAACTGTCCTCTAGCCTGCATGACGTTAGAACACACAACTGCACGAAACCCCCTTTTGGTACACGTTGGTCATACTGCAATTCATAATAGCACTAAGAAGTTCTTCTCTGCTTCTAGGGTGGTTGATTTTTTTTTTTTTTTTTAAGATTTATATATTTATTTGAGTGGGGAAAGGGCAGAGGGAGACTCTCCAGCAGACACCCTGCTAAGCATGAGCCCCACTCGGAGTTCAATCTCAAGACCCTAAGATCATGACCTGAGCTGAGTCCCACGCTCAGCCGACAGAGCCACCCAGGCTCCCCTAAGCTTCTTGTTTTGTTTTGTTTTTAAATCAGTTTCATGAATACCTCGGTAAGTTACAAGATGGCCGTATGGAGAAGAAACTGAAATGGAATAAAGACATTAAAGACATTGTCTCAATTGTTGAATAAATCGCTGCACGCATTGTCTGCCTAATGTAATATACAACCTTCAAATACTGTTTAAGAGGCTGAGCACCTCAAGGCAGCAGGGTCTCATCCAGCGAGCACAGATTCACTGCAAATAGTCAATGAGAGACCTGATCGTTAAAGCCAAGATGTTTGAAATGCAGGAGATCTCATTAGACTTCCTTAATGTTTTCAAAGATGATTTCATAGGATCGCCATTCTTCATATTTGTTAAGTTTTTGCTGCTCAAGGACAAATGCCTGTGTCCTCAGGATTGCGTGTGCAAATGTTTCGGAACTTGCATGTTATTTCTCTACCTTCTCCACCACGGACCCAGGGCGCCTCCCCACCCCACCCCACCCCCACCCCGCAGGCACTTGTCCTCAGGGGCTTGTATCACGTTTCTCTGTCCAATCCACCCTCCATTCCCCATTGTCATTAGGAAATACACGATCTGCAAGGCCCACAGTCACGGTTTCACCTCAACACACAACGACAGTTCAAGACCGAGATCCCTGTGTCTGTGGCATGACCGTGCTACCCTCCTCCCTCGGGCAGCAGGCGGCTGGGAGAGCTATTTTAACAATACACACAGAAGACCCTGTTCATCTGCATCCGCCGCACGCCTCTTGATTGTCTCCACTTCGCCTTGCTATGTTATCCCTCCTTCAATTAAGGCTATTTCCCTCTTTTTATATGCAAGTACATCTGCTCTGTTATTACTTACCTAACAGTTCATTTCCTACGGCTCTGTCATTTTCTTGGGGTGGGGTGGGGTGGGTTTTATTTTGTAATATAAGGACTCTGGCTTTCTAGTTCTCTTACATGTAAGTGTATTTATTATAAGCAGGTGCAAGCAATCTGCCTGTTTCATTTATGTCTTCTGGGTAAGTCTTGCCTAAGCATTTCTACATCGACATTGTGCTCTATTATAAATTCTTTTTTTCCTTCTTTATTATAATTAGTGTTTTTAAAAATGACGTGTGTAGATTGGTCATCTCATCTATGAACTCCTTTTCAGGATAGAGGGGACATTAGAAAGGGGATGCTGGCTTACGGGGTTGAGAGCCAGGGCTCTACAGTGGCAGAAAGGACATTAGGAACTATCTACCCGTCTTTTTGTAGGCCTCTAGAGGGAGGAAAGCATGCACCCGTGTCTATACAGCTGGTAGATGAACTAAAACCAGGCTTCTGGAAGCATCCAGCCCTGTCCCAAGCCCAAATTCATCTTTCATCCTCCCTAGCTCAACCTCACTGTCCCAAGCTGGACACCGCCGGGGAAAAGGAGGTCGAAGCCCTTTGTGTCTAGCTTCCCTGGGGCGCTTTTGCCCTTGATGTAACCCAGTTCGACTCTCCCAGAGACTGCCAACAAGTTTTACTCCATGGCTTGCCGCCCCCTAGTGTCTAGCATGGATACTAGCGCAAAGCAAGCGGACTTCACCGGCAGGATGAATTGAGTACTTTTCCAAAGAGAAACACGGATTCTGATTCTTCCCACATAGCCACCTCCCCCCATCAAACCAGGTAAGGAACCTGGGTAGCCCGAGATCCCAGTCCCCTCTATGGTCTGAGTTTTGCGGAGGACTTGGAAGCAGCTGAACTCGACCTCAGGGCGCAGGAGTGGGGGTACCGCTGGAGGGGCTGGAGGCGTCTCCTCCTCCAGGTAGGCAGAGCAAGCGTCAGGAGCCAGTGCCCTCTGGGACGACCCAGGAGAAAGGAGCCTACAACTTTAAGCAGCCGTTTGGGTGAGGAGTGGGGAGAGGTGGGGTTTGGTGAGAGTAGGGAGTTAATGATTCACCAGAGGCTCATTTCACAATTTACCAAGGGTCAGCTTCCCTGGACCATGCCCAGGTCTGGTCCTCTCTGCTCCTCACCCCTTGGCAGCTCCGACCCGGAAGGCCCCCCAGGAAGCCGGCGGCATGATCTCCATCACCGAGTGGCAGAGTGAGTGGAGGGGCTGGTGCCATGGAGGGGGCTGGGCTGGAAGGGAGGTTCCAGGCTGGGGGGGTGTGGAAGGGGGGCCCCCAGCGGAGACACCTCCCCTCCCAGCTGGGATCTCTGGCTGGGGAGCCTGTGAGGCGACCTCTGGAGCCAGTGGCTGGAAGCTGCTGTGCTGGCATCCTGTTCAGACAGCTGAGCTAGGACCGGGTGTGGCTCCCCGGCCTTCCAGCGAATGGGGGCTGCTCAGGACCCCCAGGTAGCCAGACGCTGGTGCCTGGGGGAAGCAGCAAGTTCACCACCCAAGCTGGTCCCTTCCCCATCTCGGTTCTGAGACCTGGGATGCTGCAAATGTGGACACAGGAGGCCTCTGCCCATTAGGACATTTCCCCCCACAAACTCTCAGGGACCCTTGTGAACTTGGGGCTCTTCCTTCTTCCTCCTTTCCCTTCTCCTTCTCCTTCTTGTTCTTTTACATTTTTAAAGTAAACTCTACCTCAAACATGGGGCTTGAACTCACCACCCAAGATCAAGAGTTGCTCCACAAACTGAGCCAGCCAGTGTCCCCACCTTGGGTCCCTTCTTATCAGAAACTAAACTCCACTCCTGTCCCCAAATTACTGCACCTTCACTCCTAAATATCCTTATCCTTCCCCTTCCTCTGCGGGGAGATGGCAGGGAGGTGGCCCACAGGCCTGGCAGGGCAGGGAGAACTGTGACTTAGAGCCTCTGAGCCCAGGGTCTCCTCTGTGAACTGGTGATACTATTCATTCACTGAACAAATTTGTCTCCACTATGTGCCGAGCACTGTGTCAGGCATAGAATATACAACAATATACTGAAATGGAACCGACATGTTCCTGCGTACATGCTGGGGTGGGGAAACAGGTAATTAACGGTTAAAGAAATCAGTAGGTGTTGGTCAGATGGGGATGGGTCTTCCGGACAATAATGATCAGGGTAAGCAGGCTAGGGAAAGTGAGGTAGGAGGGGTTACTCTGTTATAGAGTGGTTAGGAAAGGCTTCATTGAGAAGGTACCTTTTATATAGAGACCTATATGAAGTAAGGAGGCAAAGCTGTGCAGCGATCTGGAGGGGAAACTGTCCCAGGAGAGGGAACAGGCAGTGCAAAGGCCCTGAGGCATTAGCATACTTAGTGCGTGGTGTGGCTGCAGCAAAGCCAGGAAAGGGGAGAGTGGTAGGAGTCTAGGTCCAGGAGGTCACTGAAAACTGAGGCTGTGTAAGAACTTTGGTTTTATCTCCACCAGATGGGAAATGACTGGAGGGTTTTGTGCAGAGAGGCACGTGAGCTATGTACATTTTTAAAAGATCACTCTGGGTACGAGATTAAAAATAGACTGTAGAGGTGTGAGGTCAGCAACAGGGAAACCAGTTCTGAGGTGAGAGATGGTGGCGAACACCAACACGTGACCATGAAGTGGTGGACCTGCTTGAGGCTGGATCAGCTCTGAGAAAATTAGTGGAAGGTTTTGCTGATGGATGTGGGTGTGAGAGAAAGAAGGCAAGAATCCTGCCAGTACTTTTAGCCTGAGCAAATAGAAGGGTTGAGTTGGGTTTTAGGCATGTTGAGTTTGATATGCTAGTAGACATGAAGGTGAGATGTCAAGTAGATAGTCAGGTATGTGAGTCTTGAGTTCATGGTCAAGGTCTGAATTAGACAAACTTGGGAACTGCCAGCATGTAGATGGTATTTCAAACCATGAAAGTCCATGAGATGACCGGGGGCGCTTTTCTTAGCCTCCCTACTCCTGACATTTTGGGGCAGGATAATTCTTTGTTGTGTGGGTCAGTCCTAGATGGAAGTATGTCTCACTCCCAGTGCTGACAATGGAAAATATCTGCAGATATTGCCAAATGTCCCTCAGGGAACAAAATCACCCCTGCCCATCCCTCCAATTGAGAACTGCTGACTTAGGGAATAACAATAGAGAAGGGAGCTGTGTCCTGAGTCTGGGGGCAAGCCAACATGTTATTAAGCCAAAGGGTGCTAAGTCCTATGAAAGGGAGAGATGAGGGAACCCAATTAAGGTCAGGTAATGGTGAGAGGACCAGGTTTCTCTAAGGAACCTTAAGACCTCAAGGATGAGTATGCCCTAGGCAGATAACACGTGGGAGGAAACTGCATATGCAAAGGCCCTGAGGCAGGAAGTTCATCTGAGAAACAGTGATGAAGGGAAGGGAAGGAAGAGGGGAGGAAGGAAGAAAAGAAAGAAGGAAGGAAGGGAGATGTGGTTAGAGTATGGTAGGTAAGGGGAATTTTGACAAGAGAGGAAGATGACCAAGCAAGCAAGGTGCGGGCCCATCAGGAAGGGTCTGCAAGCCGAGGTGTGGCTGGGAGGATGCTTTCAGTGGAAGTCCAGTGGGAAGCCATAAAGGATCCTCCGCAGTGCACTGACAGGATCGGTTGTATGCTTTCCAAGACCCTTGACTACTGTGTGGGGAAGGACTATAGCCAAGGACTAACTGGAGAATGGTGTAGGAATCCGGGAAAGAGATGATGGTGGCTTGGAATTAAACAGTAAGCGTGGAGAGAAATGCACTGTTTTCAAGATCCCTCGGGCAAGAAGCAGCAATAAAACTTAGCTGTGGGTTGCACGGGGGAGGGGTGGCAAGAGCAGGGAGTAAGACTCACGGATGGCTGCGGGGGGTGACATTCGTATTCACTTGGGGAAAACCTGGAAGGGCGCAGGGTGAAGGAAGGAAACCTAATAACTCAGTTTGGACCTGTTGAGTTCAAGATGCCTCAGAGAGCAAAAACCAAGTGAGCAGAGATGCCAAGTCAGCAGCTGGGTATGAGCTTGGCAGCTCAAAGACAGGCATGGGCTAGAAGATAAATATCGACATTGTCAGCACAGAGTGGTATTTAAAGACATGGGAATGAGTGTGAAATAGAAGGAGAAGAGAAGCGAGCTTGGGCTGAAGCCCTGGGCAACGCAAACCCCAAGAGGAAAAGAAAGAAGCAGGAGCCAGCGAAGGAGGCTGGGCTGGTGCGGTCAGAACAGCAGGATGAAAATCAAGGGTATGGTGTCGCAGAAGCCAAGAGAGGATGCTGGAAGAAGGGAGTGGCCAGCTGCTGACAGATAAGCGCCAACATCCACCCATTGGACCTGGGAATACAGACGCCATTGCGACCAAAGCAAGGAACTCCTGTGGATGGGCCTGGGAGTGGAGATGGACGGGACTGGGTTGGTTAAAGGCACTTTTTTTTTTTTTAAGATTCTATTTATTTGACAGAGAAAGAGCACAAGCTGGGGGAGCGGCACGCAGAGGCAGAAGGAGAAGCAGGCTCCCTGCTAAGCAGGGAGTATGGGCTCCATCCTAGGACCCTGGGATCATGACCTGAGCCCAAGGCAAACGCTTCACCGACTTAGCCACCCGGCGCCCCTAGAAGCACCTCTTCCAGAGCCAGACAACTGGGTTCAAACCCCGGTTCTGCCAGCTCCTGGCTGTGTAGACCCCAGGCAAGGACTGAACCTCTCAGTGTTTCCATTTCTGTTTGTGAAATGGGACTAACAGTGCAGGAGGGTTTCCTACATAACCTACTTCACAGGGAGTTATGAAAATTAAATGAGTTAATACATACAAGACTGTGCCTGGCAAAGCGCACTCACTAGCATTAACGTCATCCCTGTTAATCACTGGTGTTAATCTTGAACGTGAACTGGGAGGCTCTGTCTCTTCCCGTTTCCCTCCTTCCTGTTACTATTCCCAATTCGGTCATAACGATTCAGTCCTAAAGGCCTCAGGCTGAAGGGGGAGAGGGCAGCCCAGAGCGGGTGGCAGAGCCCTCACTGGCTGACAGGTGTGTGGGGACCACCGTCTGCCAGGCAGGGTGAGACCGGCACCGTGGCAGGGGTGGGGGAGGGGCTGAAGAATAACTAACTGTCTTGGTGGGGGGGGGGGGTCCCAGCAGATGCCACCCTAATCTAGTGATGGAAGAAACACCAGCTCTGGCTGATCTCCAGCAGGGGGAGCGCTGCCCCATCTATCTGGCTCCCAGGGTCGTTGGCGGCAGGCATTTCTGTCCCTGCCCTCTCTGCCATGCTTGCCGCCCCCGACGAGAACTTCAGGAGCGATCCCCTCCCTGGTTGGGAACGACTGAAATCACGAAGCTACTGGAAGCGAGAGGTAAAGGAAGGTCTATGGCTTGCGAATGAGAAACACAGTTTGCGACCCTTTTCTGGGAGCTGTTGCGTCCACAGCGCAGGGGACGCTGGAAGGCATAGGCTGCCCCCATCACAGGAAAATTCTGGAATTGTACCAGCCCTTGATGAGGAGTGGGGTGGGTGGAAAAGTAATAATTATGCAGGCCAGTAAATCACCGTTGCCTGAGAAAAGAGGAGACAAGAATCCATTGGGGGCGGGGGGGAACTTGAGAAACTTCAGCTGTCTCTCCAAAATGAGTAAGAGGCTCTTCTGAAGTGTTTACAGAAGGGATATAGGGATGTTTTAACAAAACGAAATGAAAACCCAGTAAGACATTCACATTGTGTTTCCACACAAAAACATCTACCAAAGGAGATAGAGGTGAAGTGTGTATCACCGGAATTGGAATCAATGACAAATTTTAAGGCGGTTGTAAGCTGATCACAGAGACTTTTAAAACAGGCATAAAAACTTAAAATGCCTTTGCCATTCAGGTGCAAGAAGCAGGGTTATGGTCTCCCTCCACAATACCCTAGTGTCTACAAAATTATCAGGACAAAGTAGTTGTGCTCCTAGATCTTCAATTTTTATTGTCTCTGAGGATAAAAAAATCAAAAGACAAAAACAATCCTCCCCCCCAAAAAACCCCATGTAGCATAGAAAGACAGTGCAACCTTTGTGATGACCCAAAAAAGCAATATCCTCTGCTCAGTGTTCTGGGTTCTAAGAAATTTAACTCAAGCAGCTGTTCCTGGAAAGTAGACATAGGAAACCAATCTGTTTAGATCACAGAGGTTTGTCAGAAACAGGAGGCATCAGCCATGAGTAGAAGATGGATTCTGGGCAGCTGGATAACGTGTTGAGAGAGAGGATGTGGCCTATGGGTCCTAACAAAATCCAGCTCGGCCAAAAGGAGACCCAGTGATACTGGCATTTTTCTGTACTATGAGTTAAGTGAGGTATTGGTCTGTAATCTGAAAGTTAAATCTCATATATATATGTATATATATGTATATATGAGATTTATATGAAGAATATATATATATTTCTTAAGAATTTATTTTTAAGTAATCTCTGCACCCAACATGGGACTCAAGCTCATGACCCTGAGATCAAGAGTCACACGCTCGGGTGGCACCTGGGTGGCTCAGTGGGTTATAGCCTCTGCCTTCAGCTCAGGTCATGATCCCAGGGTCCTGGGATGGAGCCCCACCTCGGGCTCTCTGCTCAGCAGGGAGACTGCTTCCTCCTCTCTCTCTGCCTGCTTCTCTGCCTATTTGTGATCTCTGTCTGTCAAATAAATAAATAAAATCTTAAAAAAAAAAAAAAAGAGTCACACGCTCTACTGACTGAGGGACCCAGCACCCCTAATCTTATCTCTGTATTTTTAATGATTCTTTTAAAGAAGTCCTTTGGCCTTATTTCAATACTGACACTGATCCTAAACCTCCTAGGATCTTATGGAAACAGACAATGAAAAATGACCAGAAGGTAATGGGGTTGTTTCATTTTCCTTCTGTTGTAAACAGAACTTAGTAAGTCAAGTCTCAAAGATTTTCTTTTTGTCTTATTTTTACAGTTCTGCCTCTGAACAACCAGACTTTTAACAGTTTTTTACAACTATCCCTAAAAGCATGGCAATAATAACAATTTCATAGGTATTGTGAGGACCAATACTAAGATGTTCGTTAACGAGTCCAGTACAATTTTTCTATTTAAAAATGACCCATATGTTCCCTTTAAAAAATTAAGCCAACTTCAATTTCTAAAAATTAAGCCATTTTTTAAAGTTTATTTTTTTAGTAATCTCTACACCCAGTGTGGGGCTCGAACTCACAACCCCGAGGTCAAGAGTCACATGTTCCACTGACTGAGCCAGCCAGGTACTCTTAAAAATTAAGTCATTTTTAAAAAAAGATTTTATTTATTTGACAGAGAGAAAGAAATCACAAGTAGGCAGAGAGGCAGGCAGAGAGAGAGGGGAAAGCAGGCTCCCCAGTGAGCAGAGAGCCTGATGCAGGGCTCGATCCTATGACCCTGAGATCATGACCTGAGCTAAAGGCAGAGGCTTAACCCACTGTACCAACAAAATGCCCCTCAAAAATTAAGCCATTTTTAATAAAGTTATACATGTTGCAGTTTAAAAAGACACTCTTGCCATATCTCCATCTACTGTGTAATTTGCAATAAAAAGAAAATAAGGCATTCTAGCTATATGAAGTAAATAAAGTTGCAAGACTATACAATGTAAACTTGAAGTGGTACAATATCATCAGTAATTTTTTTTTGAAGAAGGCAACAGAGTTCCATTTATAATACCATCAAAAAGGATAAAATATTTAGAAACAAACTTAATCAAGGAGGCAAAAGACTTACTGAAAACCACTAAATGTTTCTGGAGAAAATTTTAAAAGACACAAATAAATAGACATCCTGTGTTTATGGATTATAAGATTTCATATTGTTAAGATATCAATATTACCCAAAGCAATCTACAGATTCAGTGTGATTTCTGCCAAAATCCCAATGGCATTTTTTGTGGAAATAGAAAAATCCATTATAAAATGCATATGGAACTTCAAGGGATCCCAAATAGTGAAAGCAATCTTAAAAGAGAAGAACAAAATTGGAGATTTCACACTTCGTGATTTCAAAACTTATTACAAAGCTACAGTGATCAGAACAGTGTGGGACTAGCATAGAGACAGACACATAGACCAAGTGGGTAGAATAGAAGGCCCAGAAGTAGACCCAGGCAAAGATGGTCAAATGAGTTTCAACAAGTGTGCCACAACCATTTGGTGGGGAAATGGCAGTCTCTTCAACAAATGATGCTGGGCAAACTGGATATCTACATGCAAAAGAATTAAGTTGAACCTGTACATTACACCATCTGAAAAAATAAACTCAAAATTTATCTTAACTCAAAGCAAGAGCTAAAACTATAATGCTTTTAAAGATACTTAAGAGAGAATCTTCACAACACTGAAATTGACAATGATTTCTTGGATTAGATACCAAAAATATAGGCAACTAAGGAAGAAGTAGTTAATTGGAATATATCAAAATCGAAAACTTCCCTGCATCAGAGGACACAATCAACACAGTGAAAAGGCAACCTATGGGATGGACGAAAATATTTGCAAATCATGTATCTGATGAGGGACTAATATCCATAATATATAAAGAACACCTACAACTCAATAACTGCAACAAAACCCCCAAACGACCATTAAAATGGGCAAAGGATTTCAATTGGCATTTCTCTTAAGATATACAGATGGCCAACAAGTTCATGAAAAGATGCTCAACATCACTCATCATCAGGGAAACGCAAATCAAAACCACAGTGAGATGCCACTCACACCCATTAAGATGTACGCTATCAAAAAACAAACAAACAAACAAACCCAGAAAATAACAAGTGTTGGTGAGGATGTGGAGAAATCAGAACCCTTGTGCCCTGCTAGTGGGAATGTAACTGGGGCAGCTATCCTGGAAAATAGTGTGGAGGGCCCTCAGAAACTTAAAAATAGGACCGCCATATCATCCAACAATTCCACTTTTGGATATGTGTCCAAAGGAAGTGGAGGCAGAATCTTGAAAAGATTCATTCACCCATGTCACAGCAGCGTTATTTACTCTAGCCAAAAGGTGGAAGCTATCCAAGTTCCACCCACAGATGAACAGGTAAATGAAATGCATTATAAACATACAATAAATTTTTTTAATTAATTAATTTATTTGACAGAGAGAGACACAGTGAGAGTGAGCACACAAGCAGAGGGAGTAGGAGAGGGAGACGCAGGTCTCCTGCCAAGCAGGGAGCCCGACCCAAGGCCTGATCCCAGGACCCTGGGACCATGACCCCAAGCCGAAGGCAGATGCGTAATGAATGATCCTCCCAGGCACACAACATGTGATGAATTATTATTCAGCTTAGAAAGGGGGAACTTCTGACACCTGCTACGGCCTGGATGAACCTGGAGGCCACTATGCTAAGTGAAATTAGCCAGTCACATGAAAACACTGTGTCATTTCTCAGATGAGCTTCCTAGAGGAGTCAGAATGATAGAAAGTAGAGTGATGGTTGCGAGGGGTTGGGGAAGGGAGAATGAGGAGCCAGTGTTTAATAGGGACAGAGTTTCAGTTTTGTAAGACGAGAGTCCTGGAAACGGATGACGGTGATGCTTCCACGACGTGAATATGCCTCACGCCACTGGGTGTACACTTAAAGTTGTTCAGATGTTAAATTTGATGTGTATTTTATCACAATTTAGGGGGAGTTTAATTCAATTTAAAAATGAGCAATACAATGAATTGTTATTTGTTGACTATCAGAGTAGCAAAGATAAGTAAAAATTAACAATTTTGCGTGATGCAGAAGAAGGTTTCAGAAAAGCAACTTCACATCCTGTTATTGTTACAACTCTTCCTGAGGGAAGCAATGTGGGAAAAAAAAAAATTATCAGAACGTCAGAGATGTAGCCCTTGACCAAACAGGGGGTCCCTAATATCCTGCCCTTCTGCCCTTGGGCTCACTGGCTATCAGCCAACTCCTGCAGCTTCCGAGATTGCCCTGAGACATAAAACAAAAACACACAGTACAGGGTAGAGTGGGGTGCTGTCAGTGTGGGTCCAACCTGGTGCAGAGCTGCCCAGTTGTGGGACTGACGTTAGAGAAAGCCCAGGGGCGTGGAGGGGTGAGTACCCGAGGTGCAGCAGCGGGAGGGAAGGTGCAGAATGGGACAGCAAGCCCTGGCTAGGGTGTAGACTCCCAGGTGAGCACATTTCTTTTGTTTTTCCAATCCAGTGTGAGAGGTCATCTCCTGACAGCTGGGGGACAGGGACAGTTAGAGAAGGAAGCACACAGTGTGAAGAGTTATCTAGGAGGGCAAACCTGTTGAGAAATCAAGCAAGACAGCTGTGTCTAAGCATCCGTGGCTCCCAGGTGCAGGAGGACAGGATAGGAGGGACCCAACCCTGACCATGATCCGGCTCGTGCAGCATTTGCAAGTAAAGGGAAGCTGGAGAGAGAAAGCAGTGAGGACAGTGCGAGTGACCTAGCAGAGCCATGGTGAGGACAGAATGCCCCGAGTACAGAACTGACCAGCTGTGCGCAGGCGCTAAACGTAAATCTGTACCTTTCCCTTCCCTTCCTGTCCCGTCATTCCCCACAAGCACGGAAGCTGAGATCCTGGGTGGAAATGGAGCCACCCCAACCCCCACTCCTCAGAGGGCAACTGTCCAGTGGCAATAGGGGAAACTTCCACCACCCCATCCTGAACCCCCCCAAAGCCCATCCTACCCCAACCTGCTTGCCCATTGCAGAGATTGGTGTGGGTACCACCGGCTTTGGTGTCTTCTTCATCCTCTTTGGGATACTGCTGTACTTTGATTCGGTGCTCCTGGCCTTCGGAAATGTGAGTTCCCCAGCCTGTGTACCTCCCCCGCCAACCTGAGGTCTCTCTTGCCTGGAAGGTCAGCCCCAAGTTCATTCAGATCGTGCCCATCCGGGGGGTCAGCACCATCAAGCCCAGGTAGGTGAGGGGGCCGGGAGATGCACAGTGAGGTGTGAGGGAGCATCTCAGGACCTGGAGTCTCGTGGCAAGCTCTGGGTGAGGCCCTACAGCTACGGAGATGCACTGGCCACTGTCCCTGCCATCAGGATCCCCCTGGTCTATGGTCTAGCAATAGAGACATAACCTGCACATCTGTAACTGGGAAGGAAGGCAGGGGCAGCCATAAAGTCATAGTGAGATGAGCACATTGAATATAAAACAAGGTACCTGGAGGAAAGAAAGCACACCCAACTGTAGAGGGATGAAAAGGAATTTGGAAAGGAAATGGGTGTGAAGGGGGGTGACGCACTTCCAGGCAAATGAACAGGCAGAGAAAAGGTATGGAGAAGGGGAGAGAGGACATGGAACATGCTGGAGGAAAGCCAGAGGGTTAAATCTGATGGACACCTGGGCACTCCTAAGGGATCTATTAGGAGCCAAGCTGAAGACAGTGGGCCAGACAGTGGAGCCCCGGTGGTTCCGTGGGACTCCGGGTCTGGCTGCCTATACCTCAGGGCTCACCTCCATAAAATGGAGAAACTCTATCTATGCCGCCTTCCTTTTGAGGTGTGATGAGAAATGAAGTCATATACGAAGAAGCACTTGGGATCCAAGAATTGGGTGAGCAGCCGGAGACCAAGGTTCTCCTTGTCCATCTACCTGTCTCTGGGCAGCTCCGTTCCCCACAGGCAGAAATGACCCAAGGCTCTGGGAGTTTGTCAGTTTGCAGGGTCACCCTCTCTGAAGGGTTCCTCCTTGAAGAGTTAGCAAGACCTGCCCCATGTCTGATGTGGGGCGCCAGGCCTGACCCCTGACTCCCAGGGGGGCTTGGTGGGTTTGCTCTCATGCTTCTCTCCCTCCCTCCCCCACAGCTGCTCTTCCTGACCGGCCTCTTGTTCATCATCGGCTTGAGGAAGACATTTTCCTTCTTTTTCCAGAGGCACAAGCTCAAAGGGACCAGCTTCTTCCTGGGGGGTGTGGTCATTGTGCTGCTGCGCTGGCCCCTCCTGGGCATGGTCCTGGAGACCTATGGATTCCTTAGCCTCTTCAAGTGAGTACAGGTCTCCTTCCCCTGGAGGAGCCTACTACGGCCTCTGAGTAGCTGAGATCACCCCTCAGCAGGTCTGGGCAGCACGACCGGCAGGGTGTGCAGAAGCTGGGACTTTATCCTGCAGGTGGGAGTCGTGGAAGACCTGAAAAGGCAGGAGGGGCGTCAGGCAGACACTGTCCAAGACATCCTACTCCAAATTGGAGGGATCGGACCCCCCCCCCCCCATCCACAAACACTGAGCACCTACCACATGCCTGGTACTGTGCCTTCCCCTAAGGAGGAGACACAGGGCCTGTTTTCAAGTTCACCAACCCAGCAGGGAGGAAAGGCAGTGAACTAGCATCTCCCCGGCCCTTCATATGCCCCAAGCACGCTCACTATCATCATCGCACTTTGACGTCCCTACGACCTGCTGTAGGCCTGCTCTCTGCAGATAAGGAAGCCAGCTCAGAGAGGCTGCCCCCTGCCCAAGGTCTCACAGATAGTGTGCAGAGTTTCTGGACTGGACCCAGCTGGGCCTGGCTGTCGGCCCCACATCCCTCGGCCTGGCCTGCTGACAAGTGAATCAGAAGTCAGCAGGTGTGTGACCACTGCCTGGGCCAAGGGAGGTGTCCTGGAGGAAGCAAGACCCGGGACAGGGCCTAAGGACAGGCAGGCTTTACGAGGAGACTGGAGGGTGTTTACGGAGAAGGAAGGAAAGGATGCTGAGGAAGGAGGGGCAAGGAAGGGAAGACCCCCAGTGTCTCTGGGGACCCGGATGACGGGGACCGGAAGAAGCATGGCTTATGGAATCATGGGAAGGAGCCGGGGTCAGGACCCCGGGCTCTCCTATGGCCTTCCGCTTGTTCACCGCACCCTTGAAAACACCTTGATGAGCCCAAATGCCCCAGACCTCTTAGACATCTTATAAAGTGGTTTCAATGACCTAAATTTTCTCACACACACTCTGCCATTCACTTTCTTAATGTTCAAATATGTCATCATTCAGTCATTTATTCAAATAGTCAGAAACGTCAAAAGTACCTACTGCGTGCCAAATCCAGAGCTAGGTGTGGGGCTGTGAGGCTGAACCAGGAGAAGCTTCCCGGGGAACTCGCAGCCTAGTTGAGAAGACAAGTTCTGACAACAGGGACCGTCTTCTGAGGGTTTAGAAGCATGAGCGGAGCCCCCACAGAGTCCGTAGTGCGAACCAACAGTAAAGCTTGACAGGGTCCCCCGTCAACAGCACTGCTAGGGGGAGAAAACCAAAATGGAGCTATACGGGATGTCGGCGATGCCAGGGAACCTCAGGGAAATGAAGCCCAAGGAAAGGAAGTAGCCAGAATTCAAATTTCTAACCCCCTCACCTCTGCACACACGCATGTCTCCCTCCGCACACCGACCTCAGTGCCTCCAAGCCCATTGAAGGATCCCATACATGTGCCCGGCCAAGCCTTGCCAGGGTAGGTCCGAAAAGAGTTGGGGGTGCCGAGAACAAAGGGTGGCTCCACGCATGCATGGACGAGGGGGACAGTCTGCACGAGAGCTGCTCCAGCAGCCGCCTGTGTCTGGAGCCCAGGAGACCGGTAGCCGGCAGTCCACACCCAGTCCAGGGAGACAAAGACAGTCACAGTCCTACACACGAAAGCTTCCCCAACATTTCTTCATGTAAGGCCCTATGACATAAATACTATTCTTATTAACGCCGTTTACAGCTGCAAACTGAGATTCAGAGACGTTAAGGAATTTGCCCAAGTTTATATGGCACCAGGAAGTGGCAGAGCCAAGATTTGAACCCAAGGAGCCTGACTCCAGGCCCTTTATTCTTAAGCTTTCCAAGTGGTTGTCTCCCTAAAACCAGAGATGCGGATCCAAGCCTGCTCCCAGAGCCCAGGGGCCCACTTTCTTGGGAACCAAAGCTGGAGCCTCTGGGTGGACCTCAGCTTGGACCACTCCCCTGGCCCCCAAGGCTGTCGCTGACCCCCTCCCCACCCTCTGTTCCTAGGGGCTTTTTCCCTGTCATCTTTGGCTTCCTGGGCAATGCCTCCAACATCCCCTTTCTGAGCGCGGTAAGTGGATAACGCACGGGCTTTGGGGTGGACTGGGGGTCCCAGATGAGACCACTGTCCCCGCGGGGCAGACCCTTCCCCATCTCCCCTAAAACCCTTTTCCCCAGGTTGGCCAGTCTCAGCATCCCTTCCCGTCCCCACACCGACTCCGTCCAACAGGAGCAGCGGAGGGGAGGGGCCCAGGAGCATTGCGCCTGAGGCCTGGGTAGAGAGGAAAGTGGTTCTTCATGGCTCCTTATTAGAGCCAAAGAAACAGATTCAGAGAGTCTAGGTGATGCAACCGGAAAATGCCAGAGATTTCTGGAGAGCTGGCGGAGTCAGCTCCAGGCATGGAGGGGATGCATGACAGCCAATGACAGCAGCGGCACGTGGCAGATTCTACTCTCTCCTTGGGGCAGGCAGGGGACAGTCAGCCAGTACCCACCCCTTTCTCTAAAGCATATTTTCTGACAGAACAGGAGCTCCCTGAGAAGCTCAGGGAGGCCCTGCAGCCAGCTGGCTCATCCCCGTGGCCCCCCTCTTCCTATCTGCACTTGGCTCTGTTCCCAGCTCTAAAGGCCCACTCCACAAAGATAGAAATGGAGTGTGCTCCTTGCTCTTTGTCTGAAGTAATGATTCTTGGCTCCCACAGCTGTTCCAGAGGCTTCAGGGCACCAGATCAATGGTCTGAACAACAGAGATGAGCTCCTTGAACTTGGATCCTTCATTGAGGGGGCTGAAAAGGAACTGGGGCCCGCCCCCACCCTGCACTGGCTCATCTCCTGTCTCAGACCCAGACCTCTCCAAGTCCAGAAGGAAGGACGGAGTTGAATGAATGACCTCAGATCCCCAAGTCAGCTCACAAAGCTGTTGACGCAGTTGGGAGCAGAGATCCAGGTGGTCCCCCACGGAGACCGGACTGGGGCTGGTATCACAGCCTGGCCCATATTTATGGGAGGAAAGCAAAGATTAAATCCCCAAGCTGTGTGTCTGAAACTCAAAGTCACTGTCTCCAGCCTGTCGGGTCCAGTTTCTGACTCAGGGTAGGCCGATGCACAGCATTCCTCAGAGTGAGGGGCAGGCCTGCTCTCGGAGGCTATCATTTTTACCCTGGTGGTTAACAGTCCTAATGAGTGAGATAATATGTTTGTAAACCCCTGTTAGCAGCAGGCATAAGACAAGTGTTGGGTATTAATCCCGCACACTGGTGGGAAATGCTACTCAACCATTAATTAGGCGGATGTGGGCAGAGCGCACCCACCAGATAGCCCCGGTGCTGAGAGAGCTTCCTGTCTGAGGGTGACGATATGGCCCCTGCCTTTGGAGAGCCCCAGTCTGATGGAGGAGACATTCTCTGTCCTGGGAAGTACCTCGGCCCAGGGTAAAGAGTGTTCTTGCAGACAAGAGTGCCTTGCAACGCGTACATTTACTAACCGTCTGTGAGGGCCCTTGGTGTCTATACTGAGCTATACTGAGCACGGGAGCGGGAAGCCCGTGGCTGCCTTCGGAGCAAGGTACGCGGTGATCACAAAGCAGTGTGACCGTGAGACGTGCAGGGGTCCCTGGAGAAGCAGCATCAGGGACTGTACCTGGAGGTCAGCTCTCTGGGTTTCCTGGGCACATCCCACGGACATGCAGCTTCTAGAGCCGCCACTTGATTTTACTTTCTTAGCCCCCTAGGTCAGACTGTGCCTTTCTTTCCCTTCCGCCCCCTTCATTACGCTGCGTTCGTACTGGGTGCTCTTGTGGCTCTTGTCTGGAGGGCACGAGCCCCCCTACTCTCCCCCCTCAGATTGTCTATTTCCAAGTCATTTGGGGGCAGAATGGGTCTCCAGCTAAGTGGGTCTGGGGCGAAGGGAGTGAGGAGGATGGAAGGACCAGTGAGAATCAGAAAGCCAGCCTTGGAGGGCTTCTGGAGGAGGGGAAAGAGGCTGATTTCAGTCATGAGAGCCAGGCTGTGGGAGGCATAAACGCTGGGCTCTCTGAGGGGTCCGAGGGGGAGGAGGAGGCAGAGGTGGGCCTATGCCTGGACACGTCACCTTGGGCTTTATAAAACGGACGTGATCAGGCCACTGCTGAGCCCAGCTCCCCTCTCTGTGGGTGTTCACCCTCCCAAGTAGCGCCTGGAGACCTCACTGAGCTCCGACCCCACCGAGCAGAGCTGAGGTAGGTGCACGGGGTGGGGTGGGGGGCGGAGGGCATCCACACTTGGAGAAAGGTCTGTCCAGCCCCAGTGAGGATCTCCAGGGAGGAGCAGGAATTTCCTTCTAAGACTGACAAACCTATCCCAGGCAGGCAAAAGGGGGTGCTGATCTTTCCTGATTATCACATTGGCCAGATGATTCTGGGGATGTCTCCGTGAATAACCTGACTCACGTTTATGAAACCAGGACCTTGGGGATCCCTTACCGTAGAAGGAATAAAGATAGTGAGTGAGCTCTGGCTGGGATGAGAGGCCACAGAAGCATTTGGAGGGAGCTGGGGAACCCCTCGGGGCTCAGGAGTCCATAGGACTCCTCCAAGCAGTTCTCCCAACGTATGGATGGTGAGTACAAATCAAACCAAAGCCCCCAGCCACTGTGCTCGCCCCCTATACTGAGAACCGGGGGTTACCCCAGGAAGGAAGCCACCCCACTTCAAAAGCTCTCCCACCACGCCCAGAATCTATTACCCACTAGGTAAAAAGCCTGCGGTAGGGGCACAAAAATTGTCCACAGCTGGTCAGCCTCTCCATCCCCGTGAAAGATGATGGTTTCTTTTCCAAACAATTCAACTCTACCACGTATGTTAAAGGCTTCTGTGCTGGGAAACGAACTGAGAGGAGTTAGAGGAGTGTGTGTGTGTGCGCACGCGGGCGCGCATTCTCACCTGGCCAGGTGGTGATTATCAACGAGGAGGAGGTGCTACAGGTGGGAGGAGCTTGGAAGAAGGAACACTAACCTAACCACACGGCCTGCCCACCCACCACCTTCCCCAGTCACCACCCTGCTTCTGCAGAGTGGCCAAAATGCTTCATCTAAAATGCAACACACATGCCCCCCTCGGGCTCTGCCTACTCTGGGATAAAGCCCCTCTGAGCCCCTCCTCCAGCCTCACCACTGTCTTTCCTCCCGCAAAGCTCGGGTGCTCCCGGCCCTAGCCGGACTGTGGGACAGCTCCCGCGCCCCCTGCTGGAAATGCCTGCCTTAATCCTGTATTCAAGCCGCCGATCCGAGCTTCTTCAGAAACTCAGCTCCGGAGCGCCCCCTGTGGCAAAGCCGCCGCCCCGCTCCGGGATGAGCTCCAAGGGCTCCCCCAGCTCCCTGGGTACCCACACGCCCCCTATCATTTCTGGTGTCATTTTGAAATGGTCGGCTAAGAGGACTCAATTTCTTGAGCTAGATCTTGGGGAGGGGCTGGAAACGAGCAACCCTGTGTCTTAGCACACCTGTGACCACCACCCCCCCAGCACCTAGAAGAGTGCCCAGCTGGTGCTGTGATGAGGAATGATCTCTGCACTAATGTGGACTGGGCACACGCACAGCCTAAAGCGATAAAAGAAATGGGTTTACACTGCTCTAATGATCTGATCCTGCCTCTTTAGAGCACGTGGAGAAAGCCTTGTCTGGCTTTCAGAGCATCCCAGAATCAAAGTCTGTAAGGAAAAGCAACCGAAGGGATAGTCGGTGACCAGCCTGATGCAATGTTCTTTTTCACAGAGAAGCAATATAGTCCAGAGATGGGAGTAACTTGCTCACGCCCCACAGGGAGTGGGGCAGAGCTGGGGCCAGGCTTCATGTTCTAGATCCCACTTCAGCAGTCTTCCTCTCTGCCCCGTGCCCAGGTCCTGGAGAGGAATGGGGGGTGGGGCAAGATCAAAAGTATGGACAGGGCTGAGCAGACCATTAGCAGCCCTGGGCACCTGTGATAGTACCTCCCCTCCCACTCGCCACGCCCCCCAGACCACTGAGGCTCCAGTCAACACCCTTTTTGTCCAGCCTTTGGACCTGCCTCCCCATCAGTTTGTCTTTACTCATGTTTGTTGGACAATCTCAGTGCCGGATGACTTTTTCAAAGGCAACTCAACCTGAGAGCGGGAAGGGCTGGGGTGGGGGCGGGGCCTGAGAGGGAAGGCAAAAGGGACCTAGTGAGGGCTGGGTTAGCAGCTCCCATCTCAGCGGCCAAAATCACGAGGTCAGTTCAATTCTTATCATCTTGGAGCCCATGAAGAATAGAATAAGAAGACAATTGACCTGCTGAATCAGGGAAAGTTTTTTCTCTTCCTTGTATTATGGACAATAAGACAATTTAGTGACAGTCCTCAAGGTTTATGTGAAGGGCTAGGAGGGAGAACAAGATGATTTCCTCTTTCTTCCTTTTTTCTTGAAAAATGAAAGGAATGGAGCCTCTTGCAGCAGGAGGGAGCTGGGCCAGGTTCTGGAAGGTGCAATCTCACAGGAGAGTTGGGCACAGGAAGTCCAGGATGTATCCAGAGCCCTGCACAGAGCTCCCAGGCTCCAGAAAATGTCTGGACCTCAGCGCGCTCCACTCAGTGGAGCTCCTTGCCCTGCTTGACTTCATCGCTCCCTCCTCACCCCTACACACTGCCCCCTCACTCTCGGGCTCTCCTCTTCGCTTCACATTGGGCTCTGTCCCCAACACCCAGCCCACAAAACCATGCACCTGGCTTAGTCCCCTCCCTCTGTCTCAGCCTCAGGACACTGACAGGACCTGGGCCTCCTCACCACGATGAACTCACTGGTCTCTTGGCAGCTGATGCTTTTCCTCTGTGCCACTGTCTTCAGGGAAACATTTGAAAAGGAGGCACCCATGGAGAACCCTGGACTGACAGGTATGCATTGTCTGGGAGGAAAGGGGGGAGTTGTTGCAAAAGAGAGGGAGGCTAGTCTATTGATGTGAGTTTCACACTGCATTTAATGGGAACCTAAGACTAACCCATGCAACGTATTTGGGGACCCCATTAATCTTGCAAGTAAGGGATGGCTTACTACTCTCTCTGGGCATCCGTGGGCCCCCCTAGGTTCAGGTGCTTGTTAACCACTGAGCTCCTTCGTGGTCTTCTCCCACTGTGTGCTCTGCTCTACACCAGCCACCTGTCTGAGCAGATCCATTGGGGAGGAATTTACTAGGCAAGTTTCTTTCATCAGTGATCTCGGGCCCTTTGTGGGGAATTGGGGAAAAAAAAAAGACTTAAACAAAAGGACAGATCCTTACTACCTGTCAACCTTATGAGTCCATGTGCAGCTGATTAGCTGGAGAAACTGAGGCCCAAAGATAAAGAAGCCTCCCCAAAGTCAACCAAATGCCACAGCATCCCAGCAGGTGCAAGAGCTGCCAACAGTGTGTTTCTGAGGGGCACAAGCCAGTCCCCGAGACAGAAGTTGTGGGTTTAACACCGCTTGGGGGACAGTTTCCTGGACAAACTAGCACGGGGCTTAGCCTCTCTGGCCCACAGTTCTGCTATGGAACTCGGAGCGTACCCTCTACACACCGGATACCATCCAGCCTGGAAGATAGCCCAGAGCAAAGAGAGTATGGCCCTGTGCGGGGGAGGAGGGGGTCCTTGGCCAACAGTGTCTTTTCTCCGGGATCAGGTATTCTTTCTGGCTGAGCGACGGTCCCCCACAGAATAACCCTCCCACAGCCCCAGGGACGTTGACCTGTTGGCTCTTTTTGGCAAATGGCTTTAGGTGAGGCCAGAAACAGTAAAGCCTGAGCAGTAATCCTACCTCAGGGATGATGGGCTTAGTCAGGAAGGAAGCCATCATCCCTCCCGGGCCTCAGCCAGGCCTGAAGCAAGTCAGGAGGGGCTTTCTAGAAAGACGAGCATTAGCTCTGAACCACGCCCACACTCCTCTTCTCCAAAGTATGCCAAGGCATTGAGGAGCAGGGCCCAAAGCCAACAACCCCCCCCCCCCAACACACACCCACTCACACACCAAGCCTCATTTCCACTAATCTCGTGCCACTATTGGCTGGGGTTCTCGTCTGCTCGGAGCTAGCGGCACTATTTTCCTGCCAAAAATTAGAGTGAACTTAACAAGCCTTTTGCATGTGAAGTGCGTTCCAAATTAGCCTTGTTAGCCCTCAGCGTGAAGGGGAGAGATTATACAGACAGTGGGAGAGGTGAGCAGGTCAAGGTGACCCAGATCATTTCCCATTCTTCAGGGAGTCTTCCTGGAGCTTAATAGGGGTCAGAGTAATTGGGGAGGGCTATGGGGCACAGTGGTCCTAGTTCTGCTCTCATTTCTGTAACTACAAGCTGTTCATTCACTTTTATATATTTAATAAGCATCCGAGGCCCTACTGCAGGCACGTCACTGTTTCAAGCAACTCAGAGCAAGAGCTGAATGAATATGGCTCCCACCGCCCCAGGGGCTCCCGCGGTGCAGAAGCCCCATGCAGAGACAGGAGGGAGGGCCCGGCAGGGAGCCGAGAGCGGCAACGCTGAGTGCCCAGCAAATACTGCAGCCTTATTTCCAAGCTCTACCGCGTTTGCTTCCAAAAAGGAAATAATTTAATATAAAAGATGTTTAAGATCATCCTGGAAAACCTTTGAAACCGAAGCTGTGTAGAAAGAGAGAGGAGCCATCCGAGCTGAGACGGCGGGGTCCTGCCTCGCCTTGCGCTCTGGGTTCCTAGAGGTCAAGGAAAGAAAGGCAAGCACAAGTTAGGGACGTGAGCCGGTGTTCCAAAGCCGTCTCACCCGGGCGCTGGCCTCACCGCAGCCTCTCTCTGTGGCTCTGTCCTAGGCCATCGGCTCGGACCCCAGGCCCTCCTGGCCCCGTGGGAGCAGAGCCAGCGGTGCGCGGAGAGGAAGGCAGCCGGGGCTCAGTCCAGCCCGCGGGGGGCTTCGCTGTGCCCGCCTCCCGAGAGCCCCGCGGGGCCCCAGCGGCGGGGCCTGTGCGCCCCCCGCAGCCGCCTGATCCCCGCCCCCCGGGGCTCAGTGCTGGTGCAGCGGGAAAAGGATCTGTCCGCCTACAACTGGAACTCCTTCGGCCTGCGCTACGGCAAGCGGCAGACTGCGCCCCCCGCGAAACTGGGCGGGGGCGCCTGGCGTGGCTGAGCGCGGGGTGCAGGTGGAGGGGCCGTGAACTTCAAACCCGGCCTAGGGAACCGGGCTTGCGGGGTTGGTGGGCGGGTAGGGCAGTGGGAAGGGGACTGGAGTTTCCGTCCGGAAGTAATAAAGGGAAAACTGCCGACACACCACACCGAGTGATTTGTGGTTAATTCCTGCGAGCAGCGCAGATGAGATTGTTTTCCTTCTCTCCTCACTTGGATCTTTTGCTGATTGTAAGATAGCTTTTCGCGTTATCAAGCACAGATAACAGTGCTTTTCGAACTAGAGACTCAAAGGACCAGACTGTTTTTTTTCCCCAGTCTGGGGCAGAGCGATACTTAACAAACACACACAGCGAATCACTAAAAAACTGAAAAATTTTTTTAAATAATTGAAGAGAAACCCAAACTGGATGCTGTTTCGGTGTTTCGGCAATATCGGGTTTCTGTTAAAATTTCTGAAGCTGTCTTCTTCATGCCTAGGCTTCTCTGATTGCCCACAGGTTACAACATTTTGCAGAGGGCCGTGAGCCTTGGCCCTCACTCTGAGCAGCACTGATCTAGGCCTGGGGGAGACGGCGTCTGTAAACAGCCAGCGGGACAGCTTGATCTGGAAGATGATGCCAACCACTGCCCTGTCCGAAGCCCCACAGTCAGAGCACTGCTGGGGCGCTCGGACGGAGGCCCTGATGCCCCACTCCGCATGCAAGGGGGTGTCAGAAATGGCCGGGCCGTCCATGCCCCTCCCTCAGGGAAAGCCGCGGATGGGTCCAGTTCTTTATGTGTATCTCTTTTCTGCACCCTTGGATTCACCCAGAGGGCTGGGCATGTGGTAGCCCCATTTTCTCAGGCAAGAACCCTGAGGGTCTGAAAGATACCTAACTCCCTGAAGACACACAGCCCCTGACCAGCCAGCCTCATCAGGCTCCCAACACCAGCACCTGGCTCCCCCGCTTTACAGTCAGCTCTGAGACTCCATCTGAGCCAGCCAGGCCCTACATCGGAAAGGTCAGTCTGCCTTGGAGGCCCCCCAGGAGAGCTGGGGCGTTGGTTGCTGCAGTAAGTGGGAGAGGCTGGTCAGTAGGGAAACTGAGAGGAAATCCACTCCTCCGCCCACAGGAAAACCCAGCCCTATTAGGCAGCCCGCACCTACTCCTACCCTGTTTGGTCTGGGATGGAACTGTTCTTTCCCAGAAGGATTATGGGGCCACCGGCATCCCGTGAAGCGCCCCAGTGTTCCACCCATTACAGAAACCAGGACTCCACTGAATGAAGGCGGATGCGTTGCTATAGCAATGAGATAGGCTGCCATGGGAACAGGACAACCTGCCCCACCCCCATCTCTACCCTGAAACCGTCTTCCAGGATCTTTCAAATTATCCCTGCTGCGGTGAGCTCCATCCTAGCGCCGCAGGACAGGGCCACGCGGTTGGTGTTTCCAAGGCCCTTCCTCCCCCAAACAGCCTTAGGATGCCTCTCTGTGCCTCTGGGAGAGGAGCCTTATCAACACCGATCTGAGAAGTGAGTTATCCTATTCTCTCTGACCCAGGCCTCTCTCTGAGGAAGACTGTGGGTGGGAAGAGGCTGAGGGGTCTCCAACATGCTGTTAGGCATCCCCGCTTTACAAAAGTCCCTGTGGAGCCCCCCTCGTCCTTCCTCACAGCCTTAGGTTTAGGCAGATAGGAGATAAGAGCATGCACGTGTGTGCGTGCACATGTGTGTGCACACGTGTGTGCCTGTGCAGACACGCGCATGCTGCTTCAGGGAGAGGCTCTTATAAGAGAAGCAAGCCTGTCTGTGTGAAAGGGCGTGTGGAAGGAGTAACCATGAGAGTCACATGCACGTGCATACACACGTGTCTGTGTGACCCTGTGTGTGCTGTGGGCCCCTCTAACTACATTCCAGGCTTTATCGAGTGCCCCCCAGGATGCCTGTTCTAGATGAGTTAGAACCCAGCTTCAGCAGGAGGGGAGCTGGTCCCCCGCTTCTTGCCCCAGGACTGCAGCCTGGAAGACTCTGGGCTTTCCAGATCTTTGCCCCGTATCTTGGGACAAAGGGATCTTCGGTTTCATAGGGTTCCCAGCCTGACTCTGCTCCCTAAATTGGAAGGAAGGTTCAATGCAGGTTGGAGGCTGTGAGGGGCTATACACACTCCTGGCCCCAGGGGCTCCCATCAGCCTCTCCAGACTTTCTGGGTGAGCCGGGATTGCTAGAGCACGGGAGCCCGTGGCATGGAGGTAAGCCTGCCTAGGGCACTCACACCCATTCCTTCCTGGGATCTCTGGACAGTCCCCAAGGGACCAATAATCAGGAGGGTCTGGGCTGGAGGAAGGGAAGGAGGCAGGGTCTCTTCCCAAGTTCCACCCCTTTTGGGAAACCTGTTAGAATAGCAGGGAGCTGGTCTCATATCCCCGTGGAAAGGCATAGGGGGGCAGTCATGTTTCTGCCTCGAGTATCACTCGTCCTATATTGACAAGGACCGGGCAAGTACGTGCAGTGTGCTAGGCTGCCCCCTTCGCCCTCACAGCAACCTCATGAGGTGCGCAATGTCATTCCCTTGGACAAAAGAGAAACTGAGGCTGGGGGAGGGTAAGGGGCATGCCCAAAGTTACATAGCAGAAAATCTCCAGAGCTGAGAGCTTGGTCCCCCACATTCTCGCTCCAAACACCACAGTCTCCCTACATACCGCTACGGTCCCTTTCTCTCCAGCCCTGTTGTGCGTGGGGCCACCCCTTTCCCTGCATGATCTGTCTTGGGGAGCAGGGCTGGCAGCCAGTGTGACACCAAACTGGTCCTTCTCCAGCTTTTTAAAAAAAGATTTATTATTATTATTATTTTTTTTTATTAGAGAGATGGAGAGAGAACACAAGTAGGCAGAGCGTCAGGCAGAGAGAGGGAGAAGCAGGCTCTCTGCTGAGCTGGGGCTCAATCCCAGGACCCTGGGATCATGACCTGAGCCGGGAAGGCACTCGCTTAACTGACTGAGCCACCCAGGGACCTCACCTCTTCAGCTTTGATAACAACACCGTCAAGGTCACCGAAGATCAGAGCAGGCCTCCTCCCCTCCAAGCTTCTGTCAAGGGCCAGGCATCTGAATTTTGCCCTTTTGTTCTCCTTCTCTCTCTGGAAGCGGCCTCTGCAGTCTTGGCATGACTTCGTCACAGGGCATGACGGGAGGCAAGTCCAGGAAGAGCCAGCCGGGCCTTCCTCACCTTCAGTGCTGGCTGCCAGTCTATAGCCGTCAGAGCCCAGTGCATCTCCGTGCTTGCCTCAGAGCTGGGAGCCCCGGGACAGGACACACAGCCCTCCGCCTCACCACCTTCTCAGGTTCTGTTTGCTTCTGTTTTCTTGAAAGCTGTCCAATATAGTCTCTCTCTCTTTTTTTTTTTTTTTTTTAAGATTTTATTTATTTATTTGACACAGAGAGAGAGAGAGATCATAAGTAGGCAGAGAGGCAGGCAGAGAGAGAGAAAGGGAAGCAGGCTCCCTGCTGAGCAGACAGCCCAATGTGGGGCTCCATCCCAGGACCCTGGGATCATGACCTGAGTCAAAGGCAGAGGCTTTAACCCACTGAGACACCCAGGCGCCCCTGTCCAATATAGTCTTAACTACTGTCCTTTCAGTGTGTTACCTCCACAAAACCTTTAAAAAGTACCACTTTGGACATATGGCTGTCTGCTCCCTCCCAAAGCCCCTTACGAAAGACACCAAAGGAACAGGGAGGTATGAATTCTCAAGGACAAAGAGAAGGGACAGGAAGCCGCAGCAAATGAAAAATAACGAGCAGATTTTGAAGATGGCAAGTAGACAAAGGGCTTGGCAGAATGAGGGAAGCTGCCACCTTCACGCCAGCAAAGGAGGTTCCTGAGGCACGCCAGGACAGTCTCAGGAATGGGAGGTGCTGTGCTGAATTCTGGACTGAAAATGGCAGAGGCAGCATGGGGGGGGGGGGTGCTGGCTGGAAATCTGAACACAGAGCGCTCAGACTTCTGCATCCCCCCTCTCCAGTCCAAACAGCCAGGCTACGCCCCGGGAAGAGGTTAGAGCTTCGTCCCTTGAGGACACAGTGGAGACCTTGAGTCATGGGGACACAGCCACCATGAGGTTGGAGCTGAAGAGGGTGGCTAAAAAGACAGTATGAAAGCCTGAGGATGTCTGTCCAGCCCCATCCCAAGTCTCTGTTCCCAGATGCAGGTAGCAAAGTGTTACCTTGCCAGAGAGAAGGCCCCAGAGAGAAGACCTCGGGTATGCGCATGGGAGGTGCCTGTCTTCATCCATCTGGGCGGCTCTAACAAAATAGTATAGACTGGGTGGCTTAGAAACAACAGAAATTTGGGGATGCCAAGGGGGCTCAGTCAGTTAAGCGTTTGCCTTTGACTCCGGTCATGATCCCAGAGTCCCAGGATCGAACCCTGCACGAGGCTCCCTGCCCAGTGGAGAGTCTGCTTCTCCCTCTGACCCCACCCCTCTTGTGCTCTCTCTCTCTCACTCACTCTCAAATAATTAAATAAAATCTCCAAAAACAACAACAACAGAAATGTATTTCTCACAGTTCTGGAGGCTGGAAGTCCAAGATCAAGGGGGCCCAGATTCACTGTTTGGTAAGGGTCCACTACCTCGTTCATGATGACTGTCTTTTTGCTGTGTCAATGCATGGCAGGAAGAAGAGACCTCTCTGAGGTCTCTTTTCTTAGGGGACTAATCCCACTCAAGAAGGCCCTACCCTCAGGGCCCTATCACCTCCCATCACTTTGGGAGGTAGGATTTCAACATACGACTTTGAGAAGACACAAGCATTCGGTCTACAGTAGTGCTCCAGAGAAAAGCCAGCTCAGAATCCCCATCTAAAGTGGGGTGACCTGGCATAAGCCTGCTGTGACACTGAATTTCTAGACCATGCCACCTGACTCTCAACCATGAACCGAGAGCCACAGAGTCCTGGGGATTTGCAAAAAACCTCATCTGGGCGGAGACCAAACCAAAGAAACACAAAGAACACAGAGACATCGTTTAAAACAAACAAACAAAAGAAAACAAACAAACTGGTCTGTAATTAATATCCTCAGGGGACATAAGAGATAATTCTACATCCATAAAACAAGTAGTGGATGCAATAAACGAAGAATAGTCAAGAATTAGAAAAGGCCCTTGGAAATATAAAATATAGGAGAAAAATATGCATAGAAAAATTGAGGAGTTGGGAACCTAAAGTTAAGGAAATCTCCTAGAAAGTAAATTAAAAAAAAAAAAAAAAAAACAGGAGAGGAGCGCCTGGCTGGCTCAGTCAGTTGCGATGCCTTAAAAATAAAATCTTTAAAAAAAAAGAGAGAGAGAGAAAGAACTCAGGAGATAAAATATACAATACTTAGAAAACAAACAACTTGCAGTATGCTACTAATGCGAGTTCCAGAAGAGAGAAGAGAACATAGGAAGGAAGAAATGATCAAGGAATCAAATGCAAGACAGTTTTCCAGAACGAACGGAAGCACATGGATTTCCAGATTGAGGGCACGCGCTGAGCCCTGGAAGAGACCCACACCAGGCACCAGGGATCGGTGGCCCACGCCCCCAGAGATAAAGCCACAGGAGCGACTAGACTCAAGAGTGGCACCAGACTTGTGAAAATCTGAAAAACAACTTCCAATTTCAGAGGGAAAATATATTTCAACCTAGAATTCTATTCACACCCAAACTAGAAAGAGGAAGCGTGGAACGGAAACATTTGTAGATGAGCCAGGCCTGGAAGCGTTGTCTTATCTGGCAGGCTCTCTCGGAAAGCTCTAAGCGCATGCTCAGTTGGCAGAAGTGCAGCCTGAGGACAGGAGCATCCCCCACCCCAGCCTGGATGCAGTGGGTAGCCGCCAAGAGCGACCCAGGCCACGGTGTGCCGCCAGGGGGCGCCTCGGTGGCTCAGGCGGTTTAGTGGGCCCACTCTTGGTTCCAGCTCAGGTCAGCTTGAGATTCTCTCTCTCCTTCTGCCCCTTCTCCCCGCCTCTCAAAAAAAAAAAAAAAAAAAAATAGTGTGCCGCCAGCCTGGGAACTGGGAGCTTCCAGGAGAAAATCCCACTGATGAGTTCGTGAACATGGCACGAGGCAGGGAGGGGGTTTGGAGTTTGGAGGACCCGGGCGGAATTCACAGGCTCATAGGAAAACAAGGAGTGAGAAGAAGATGAAGGGGTTTTCAGTGATGAACTTAAGGAAAAGCAAAAAATTACATGGGGGAAGGAATTGCCTTATACGCTGTGAACAATAATTGAATTATAATAATGTAAATCCTGACTTCTGATTTTGTCAAAATTGGAGGGGTGGAGTATGAGAGAGAGAAATCTTCATCTGCCATGAAAGGCGATCAATAAATAATGTATGAGATAGAAAAAATTAAGAAACGGAAGGAGGAGCATAACCTTGGGAAGTATAAAAGACCGACAATAGCAAATAGCCCGGCGAGTCCAAAGGTGGAGTTGTCTCAGGAGGCTCAGTCGGTGAAGGGTCTGCTTTCCGCTCTGGTCATGATCTCCCCGTCCTGGGGTCCTGGGATAGAGCCCTTGCTTTAGGCTCCCTGCTTGGCAAGGAGTCTGCTTCTCCCCACCTTCCACCCCCACTGGTGCTCTCTCTCGAATAAATACATAAAATCTTAGGAAAAAAAAAAGGGTGTGCCTCTGTGTAGCAGGACTGAGGGCTGGCGGGTGAGCAGTGAGGGGACAGAAGGGGGCTGGGGACTGGGGCAGGACTCATGACTGCTAGGTTTCATTATCAGCCTTTTAGTTCTATTGTTTTTTTCTTAAAGATTTTATTTATTTATTGGACAGAGAAAGATATCACAAGTCAGCGGAGATGCAGGCTGAGAGAGAGGAGGAAGCAGGCTCCCTGCTGAGCAGAGTGCCCCACTTGGGGCTCGATCCCTGGACCCTGGGATCATGACCTGAGCGGAAGGCAGAGGCTTTAACCCACTGAGCCACACAGGCGCCCCTGGTTTGTTTGTTTGTTTGTTTGTTGTTTTTTAACTAGAGTGTTTATTCTTCTGTAAGAGATGGCTGGCTCAGTCCATAGAGCATGTGACTCTTGATCTTGGGGTTGTGAATTCAAGTCCCACATTGGCCGTAGAGCTTACTTTAAAAAAAAAAAATAGATGGAAGGTAGGAAAAACAGAAGGGAGGGAGGAAAAGAGGGAGAAAGGAAGAGGTCCATTTTCTAGGATGGTGTTCATGGGTATTTTTTCCCTAACAACCCTGCCCCACCCGAGCTATCCTCCTGCCTGTGACACATTAGCACCTAAACCCCTAAGCACCTTCCATCAGACACTCAGCCTGCATCACCACGACTGTCCCCACCACCACCACCACCACACACACACACACACACACACTCTCTCTCTCTCTCTCCCTCCCTCCCTCCCTCCACTGAGAGCTCCTTTATTTGCACGCCATCCTCTGGCAAAGGGATCTTTCCAGTTTAAGCTTTTTTGGATAATGAAACAGAACTCCGTCACCATTTGGGGGAAAGCAGTTTATGAAGCTTCTCGTTTTCATGCCTCAGGGTTTGGCGTCTGGTCCCAGGATCCTGGGCGCATCTCGTCTCAGGAACACCCACTGACCAGAATCTCCCACCAGCCCCTGCCAGTCCTCTCTCCCCCTCAGGCCCCCAAAGCTCCCAAGACCCGTGTGACCTGCCTTCCGTTTTCCTGCATCATCACCTGAACAGGCCTTCGGTTGGGATCACCCCAACCCCATGGCTGAGTTCCTGTTCCTCCAAGGTTCCCAGAACAAGCCGATAAGGACACTTGATCCTCTCGGCCCCTGCCCCAAGCTCTGAGGCTCTGGTCCCAGCCCCGGTGCCTCCTCCAGAGCTCTCCAAGTAATTACTGCTGGAGGACCACCCACACACGGCAGCCTGGGCTGATTATTAAACTCCATTCTGGGTCTTTCTTTCCCTCTCAAGGCCCCAGCTGCTCATTGCTGCTGAGCTCAGTTCTCCCAGCTGATTGAAAAATTCCTCCAAAAAAAAAAAAAGAAAGAGAAATCCCTCCAAGCAGCCAGCTGGGGCCCTCCAGGGCTGGGGACTTCCGCGTGATGTGGGCAGGAGGTCAGGGAGAAGAAAGACATGTCTGGTTTTTTATCTTTTCTCCTACTTCCCTGTTCACTCTTTATGGACAGATGCAGAACCAGCCAGAAGATGTTTATCTCCTTAACCCGTAAGGTCAATTTCCACCTTCTTACCCCTTCCCCGGGGCGGCGGTCATGGCAAGAGTTTCCCACTAAATTAACGATGGCCAGAATAAATCCATGCCCTGCTCTCAACAGCATAAATCAGGCTCTTGGAGCAGCTAGCCTTCTCTCCCTCCCTCCTCGGCCTCCACTCAGCACTCCCAGCCTTGGTCACAAAACCCGAATCTCCTTGGGATCAGTATCCTGGAGCAGAGTGGGATTTGGGGCCATTTTTAGAGAAACCGTGGGTACCCCTTGTCTCCTGAGAGAGACCCGGGCTCCGGAAGCCCCAACCCCACCGCGCACACGCGGCCGTGGGATCTGACCAGAGGGCCAGGCTTGGGCAGGATTTATGCTTTCCTTGTCAGGTTCTCATGTCCGGGATCTGCCCCCACTGGGAAAGGGCAGGTGTAACACAACACTTCCCTTGGCCTCCACCGGCTCCACGACCCCCAAGCTCGAGGTGACGCAGCCTGGGGCCTAGATGTGAGATCCTGGGGAGCCTCCATGAGAAAAAATAGACCTGGGTGGGTGGGGGCTTGGGAGATAGCCCGATAAGGGGCCCACAGCCCCGCACAGCCATAGGGCAGAGAGGAGAGACTCCCGTGGTAAAGCCATCTATCTCCCTCTGGATTATCCCCAAGACAATGGAAATGGTAGAATCACATGTCGGGCCACCTGGCAGGAAGTCGGGACCCACGGAATCCTAGATCCCAGGGCGGACTGTCCCAGGATCAGGGCATACCTCCCGGCAGGGTACTCGCTCTCATTGGGCAGTGCCGAATGCTAACCCATTCTTCTCTGGTAGCCAGCTAAATCCGGGCTCTTTCTCCCTGCCACTCCTCCCCCAGGACCTCTCTTCTGTACCATGGGGCTGTACCAACAGGTCTGGCTCTGCTCCCCTGGGAAGATCCTTCTAGAGCTTTCTCTCCTGGCTTAGCCTCTGGGCATGGAGAGCCCTCCAGGAAACCTCAGGATCCTTGCTCATTCCCACTCCAGACCACAAACCGCCTGCTTGGATGGAGGACCTGGTCTCTGGTCTCAGGCTTCCTGGTCGAGGAGTTCAGAAGGAGGCCTGAGGGGAGCTGGGTAAAGAGCAAGGAACAGCTGCCTCTCTCCCAGCCTCTGAGCCGTAGTGACAGGGACAGAGGGGGCACCGGAGACAGTTACTTCTGGGCACTGTCACCCCTTGGGAGCTGATTCCTCGCCTGGCCTGTCTGCCCACCTGCTGGGGGGCCCCTCCTCCATCTCACAGCTGCTCTTCTGTGGGTTGTCCTCACTCCTGACGCACACCTGTGTCCCACAGCTGGTGGCGTTTGGTTAGAGAGTGCCTAGGGTCTGTGGGCTGGAATCCCCAGCCCTATCTCTGTCCCAGAAGAGCCTTATCAACCTAGAATGTATCTCAGGACCCTGCCTCCCCGAACCGCCGCCACTGCTACTGGGTGTCTAAGCAGCAGCTAGGTGCTGGATGCTGGCCTTCAAAGAGCTCCCCCACTCTAAAAAGCTACGGGCTGTAGCTGAGCATCCCTCTTTTGAATCCCATGGCTCTGCCAGGCATATCTGACACCTAGAGCCACAGAGAGGCTGGGGTCACAGGGCGAGCGCTCAGCTCATCCCTCACTGAGCTCTCTGAAGTCCCAGCTTCCTCGTCTGAACAGTGGGCACCAGAGCACCTCCTTCCTCGGGCTGCCGAGAGAATAGAGAACACTCCATGGGGCAGGACAGGGGCTCCGTAAAGTGGAAGGGGGTCTCTCGCATTCAGAGGCAGCCTCCAGGCTGACTCTATATCCCCACTTGCTCTCTCTGCCCCTGCTGCTCCTTCTGCTCTGGGCCTTGGAGAGGGGTGTAGGGAGGGGAGTGGTTAGTGCCCTGCACTGGCCAGGATAGGTCACAAGCTTGTCAGGGTCTCAGATGGGAAAGGAGACCATCTCACCTTCAGTCCCCCTCCTGAGATTCCTGACTGATTCTCCATCAGCAGAGAGCCTCAAGGGACAAGTGCGATTCTGGGGCAGGACATCCACCCTTTGGCAGCTGCCCCCCCCCCCCACTGGATATGGCTGCAGCAGGGGAGATCCAGGGCCACGCACCTGCTATGAATTAGGACCCGTTACATAGAGCCCCCGCTAGGTCTCGGTTTCTTCCTGTGTTAGAGGAATACTGATCCACTTGCCTCCCAGGGCTGACGTGGACATTGGGAGGAGACTCTTCTCCCAGGACCTTGCTCTTTGTGTGGGACCTTCCCCTCCCCCACTCACTGCTGTCATTTCCGGATGTGCCGGTCCCACCCCCTCCTTTATCAAAGACTCTGGCTTCTGACTTACAGCCTTCCTCTACCCTATGCCCTCTGTGATCCTTCTAGATGACATCACCATCCACGCAGACGGTGACCTGGCCAGCACCCTGGCCTCTCGGCTCCTTGAGTGCCCTCCGGCCAAGGACCTCACCCCCACATCCTGCTCTGGCTTTGCCATCGCTTGTCACTGCTCTACCTGGAAAAAGACTCTCTCAAACGTCCCACTCTTGACCAGCCCTTTGTCGTCTGCCAGCTTTAGGCTTCCTCTGTTCCCAACCCCCTGCTCTTCCTTTGCTCATGGTCCTCCGCTTCCTTCCCGTTCGTCCATCCTGCCCTATGCTGTCCTTCTTTCCCACATCCCCCTTCTAGGCCACGGTCTATCATTCTATACTATTTCTGCCGGGACCCTAAATCCCTTTGGGGACCCTAAGTCCCTCCTCTCTGATCACCTGGCACCACCCCGGCCTTGGGTGAAGCCAACCACACATTGTCCTGGGGCCCGTGCCCCAGCACCCAAGCACTGTGGTGGGAGCAGGGAGGCAGAAGACAGGGCAGATTGGCTTCCAACGAAGGTGTGATCTCCAGCCATTCAATGTCCACCTTCCTCCCAGAAACCCTCTCCGTTGCCCTAGTCAGCTCCTTCTCACTTTCCCTAACTATCTCAAGCCTCCTCCACAGCCCTCACGCCTCCAGACCCCATCCATCCCCAAGTCTCAGCAGAAGTCCTTGCTCCCAACTTGTCTGAGAAGCCAACAGTCGCCACAGAGAAAGGTCCTTGGCTTCCGGGCCTGGCAGGTAAACGACTCCGGGCAGCTCCCCTGCACGCTCGTCTTCCTTTCTCCTGCTCAGGAGTCTTGCCGGGGTGGTCATCCCACCTCTCCATCGAGTCCTTTCTAGGCACTTAAATATATTCCACTCCCTCCCACCATTAGAAAGAAAGGAGGGGAGCACCTGGGTGGCTCAGTGGGTTAAAGCCTCCGCCTTCAGCTCAGGTCATGATCCCAGGGTCCTGGGATCAAGCCCCGCATCGGGCTCTCTGCTCAGCGGGGAGCCTGCCCCACCCCCCCGCCTGCCTCTCTGCCTGCTTGTGATCTCTGTCTGTCAAATAAATAAATATTTAAAAAAAAAGAGAGAGAAAGAAAGGAGGGAGAGGGGCAGGCAGGGGAACAGAGAGCAACTGCTCACTTGGTCCTCATTCTCCAACCATCACTTCCTCCTTTATTATCCCCAGCTTCTCAAAGTAGCTGCTGGACCATATCACCTTCATCTCCCTCCTCCCCATCACTCCCCCACCATCCCTGCCTGGGCCCCCATCCCTTTGCATCACCAAAACAGCCCCTACGGCCACCTCTCTGCATTTTAACCCATGTCTTGCCTGACCTTGGAGCATCACCTGCCCCTGCTCACTCTCCCTCCTTAATTGCTCTCCTCCTTCGGCTTTGGGGCCACCTGATGCTCTCCTCCTGCCTCTCTGTCCTCCTTTTTGTGGTCTCCTAGTGCTGGCTCTTTCTCCATCGCTGACCCATGAAAGCTGGAATCTGAGGCTTCTGGTTCTTTGCTGTCCCCCTGACTAACTTTATTTACATCTGTGATATTAATGAGCAATTGCAAACAACACATTAATCGTTCACCCAGGTCCACGGGTGCACCTGCCATTTCATGTAATACCTGGGACATTTCTTTTTTTTTTTTCCTCCCCACCTCCCTTCCACCTGGGATATTTCAAAGGAACCCCACACTCAGCAGGACCTCAAAAGGTCCTCAAATTCATGGTCTCCCCAGGCCCCTTTGTCTCTGGGATCCCACTCCTCTTCCCTGCACCCTTGGCATCACCAGGAGTCCAGAAACCTCTGGCTCCTTCACGCTCCATGTCCCATCCATCACCCAATTTCATTTCCTGAATTTTTCTCTAAGCCATCCAATCTTTTCTCTCTCTACCATGCCCACCTCTCCTGGTCCAGCCCAGTTCTGTGGCTGTGGTTGTCTAATGGGCATATGCCACATGATTCGGGACCATTCTAAAGTCCCTGCTAAGCCACACTGTAGCCACCATGTCTTTGCAAAACACATCTGGTTACATCATCATTCCCGTCTTCACCGGCTTGCCACTTGTTCCCTTCAGGTAAGCACAGCACCGAGCTCAAGAACTTGTCATGGTTTGACCCTTGAGTCGGCTGTGTGATGAGTTTGGGGACATACCGTCTAAGCTTACAAGCTGACAACATCTGTATTGTTAGTGTGATCTTGGGCAAGTTCCTTTCTGAATCCTTCTGTATCTGTTTCCTCATCTATATAATAGAATAATAAGGCAACCACCTCCCTCAGATGTTCATAAGAGTTGAATGCATTAGGCATTTAGAATGGCTCCTGGAACATAATGAACATTCAGCAAGCATTTGCCCTTCCCATCCCATCATCTCTCACGCCATTTCCTCTGCCCTTCGTCTAGCCACACACTGGCTTTCTTTTGGCCCTTACTCTTCATCGTGCTTCTTCTCTCCACAGGGCCTTTGCATATGCTCCTGCCATCCAGACTCTATTTCTTTCCCTCTTCAGCTCTCCATTGCCTGCCTATGTGGCCTTCAAATCACAACCCAAGTGTCGTTTCCATAGAGACAACTTCCTGGAGGCCCCTGACTTACCAGTCACCATCATTATTTTATGTTTTTTTTTTAAAGATTTTATTTATTTATTTGACAGAGAAAGATCACAAGTAGGCAGAGAGAGAGAGAGAGAGAGGGAAGCAGGCTCCCCGCTGAGTGGAGAGCCCAATGTGGGACTCGATCCCAGGACCCTGAGATCATGACCTGAGCCGAAGGCAGCAGCTTAACCCACTGAGCCACCCAGGTGCCCCTATTTTATGTTTTTTATGTTGTGATGATAATCTATCTCTCCTACAGACTACGGGATCCACGAGAGCAGAAATGGTATTTATTCTTGTCACTTTCATAATCCCAGCGTCTAGAAAAGTATCTGACAAATAATAAATGTTCAGTGAATAGTGTCTCATGAATGAAGAGCAGAGGCCTATAGGAATGCTTCCTAAACATTCTTTCAATCTGACAAAAAAGGTCCCCAGCTCTGAGGAGTTTTAGACTTTTCCCCTGCCTTCAGAGCCTTCCCTCACCACCAACAACAGTGCCTGAAAATTCTCCAATAAGAGTTTACACCAGGAAGCACCAGGTCCCCCCATCATTCGGTGAGGGTGTTAAAATCTCAGAGGACCAAACATTCATTAGCCAACACATTAGTAACAGAGATAAGCTCCTCTGGGTCTTTTTTTTCTTTTAAGTAGGCTCCATGACCACGGCGGGTCTTGAACTCATCACCCTGAAATCAAGGGTCAGACACTCTACCAGCCGAGCCACACAGGTGCCCCATCTCCTCTAAGTCTTTACTGCTCCCAGCTCGTGCAGAGAGCAGCATCCTGGAGGCAAAGAACAGAACACTAGAGTGTCTGGCACCCTCGAGGCTATCCGGCACCTGCCTTGTGCTACAGATTTAAGGACTAGGACCAAGAGAGGGGAAGGGAGGGGCCTAATGTCACATAGCAAGTTCGTGGTAGAGTCAAAGCCAGAACCCTGGTCCCCAGTTCACTCATTTGATTAAGTGCTAAGCCACCCTTTGGGCAAGAGGCAGACACATAGCCACACAGGTAACTCTGATAAGGGACAGCTGAGGTTCCCACTCTCCTGGAAGAGCTCACATCACTCTGTAGAAACCCACAGCAGAAGGCAGTCAGTTCCAGGCTGAATCGGGGTCCTGTTGCCCAGCACAGGTGGTGATATTTGAAATGCACGTGGAGGAATGATCGGGGAAAGGCCGGGAGAGGACATTGGAGGCTGAATAAATAGCACCCATCCTGGGATTTGGGGGCCAGGTGTCTGTCTGGAGGGCTGGCCTGGACTGTAAACTACAAGGAAAAGGGAAGGCAGCAGAGACAGGGCCCAGAAAGGGCTCAGGGCGAAGCTGGAAGGGAAGGAGGGGTTCGGAGACCAGCATCCCACCTCTTCTTCTGAGAGCTGCCCTTACCTCCCATTAACACTGGGTCCACTGCAGGGGGACACACACCCCTTCCCCCAGCTCCCTGCTTCCTGGGGGCCCCACAAGCCGTTCCCCATGAACGGCTGCTGCTAACAGGGGCCCAGAGACCCAGGGTCTGGCTCTGTCATGAACAAGCCGGGAAGAGCTGCCCATGTTCCAGAAGAAAACTGGGACACAGCGTGGGAGAAGCCAGTCAGGGACACAGCTAGGGGTAATGCAGAGGATGGAGTTTGAAGGGTACGGAGGGGCGAGTCTGGCCGGGAGGTGGGAAACCTAGGCTGTGCGCCTCTCTTGGCCCTGACCGTGTTCCTGAACACTGCTGTTTCTCATTAGCCTCTGCCCGGTCGGGGGCTGCAGGGCCAGGCTGAGATGGGGCCGCTGGCGTCATGGGGCATGGCATTGCTTTCCCACAGCCCTGGTTCTTCCCCTGGTTCCCCAGCTCTGCGTCGAAACCTGGTCACCCTTCACCCCCGTTAGTCCCCTGGGGGGATTTATTACTGGCCGTCCTCCATCTGCCCCACGATCATAAATCAAGGCAGAGCAAAATCACAACCTCCCAAATGTGGAGCGCATAAAAGAAGGGCTCTGGGAGCCACAAGGCTTCAGGGGATCCCTGAGGGAGTCAGGCACCTAGGCCAAGCATGGACCAATGGAGCAGAATGCCTCGCTGGGGACTCCTACTGGTGGTCTGGGGTGTCTGCACCTGCGGCCTCCCCGCAGACACCGGCGCCTTCGGAAGGTAATGGGCTGTGCAGGTGGGGGCGGGGGCACGGGGGCTCCTGGCTTCCAGACAGGGGGTGTCCCCCAGTCCTCACGACCAGCTGGGCAGGGAGGTGCGGTCCCATTCAGAGAGGTGACTCGCCGGTATCCTATGGCCAATAGGGGCACACGACTCAGTCCAATAAGCCACGTCCTTTGATCTCTGCCCAAAGCTTTTGCTCCTGCATGAATCACCATGCAAGACACTGTGGGGATGATTAAGACCTACCTCTTGTTCTCAAGGAGCTCACAGCCTAATGATGAAGAAGGGGGTGCTATGGGGAAGCCCACCAAGGAAGAATACAGTGGTTGAACACCAGCCTTCCAGAGTTTCGTTGTCTTGGGTTAAATCCTGCCCCAGCGGCTGACCTAACTAGTTCAGGGAGCCTGGGCAAGTTACTTAACCTCTCAAGGGCGCAGTTTAACTATTTAAAACCAGAGATCATAACAGTACCTACTTCACAGATCTGCTTTGAAGATTTAATGAGATAACGTACGTAGAGCTCTCAGCGTGATACCGACAAGCGGCAGAAACCAGCTGGTGTTAGTCCTACAGGCAGGATTGTCACCGGTGTTAAAAGAAAGGCTTAAGATAGCCCAGAGGAGGGAGGGAGGAGGACCGAGCTAGCACCGCACCCAGGGCCAGACCCGTGGGAACCGGGCCCATTAAGTTCACGAGGGTCATTAAGCCTGCAGAAGGGGGAGAAGCAGAACAATGAGGACCTCAAGGAGAAAGGGCTTCAGGGTAGGGAGGGCAGGAGGGACCAGAAGATCTCAAGGTAAAAAGGCACGGTGAAGATCTCAAGGTAAAAAGGCAGGGTGAGGTGCTTTGTTTTTTTAAAATCTGACTTTTAAGGAATCTCTACACTCCACGTGGGGCTTGAACTCATAACTCTGAGACCAAGTGTCACGTGCTACAGACTGAGCCAGCCCCAGGCCCCTAAGAGGATAGGTTTCAACAATGGTCATAGTTACTAAGCCTGTAAAATGCCTAGGATTTCACAGGATCCTTCCGCGTATCTCAAATCCTCTTGCCGACAACCCAGCAGTTCCATTTCACAGGTGAGGACACCGACGCTCAGGGAGATCACATGGGAGAGGCTGAGACTCAACACCTACGGGGTCTTTTGTTTCCAAAGCCCCTTCCCTCACTCCGAGGCTCCCAGAGGGTAACTGCTAGATCAGGGGTGTGGGGTCAGACTATGCCTGGGTGCAGCCCCTGCACCCAGGGTAAGGGCAGAACAAGATAAAAAACATTCTCCCTTGTTCGCTTTATTTTTTAAAAGATTCTATTTATTTGAGACAGAGAATGAGATCGAGAGAGCATGGGGGAGGGGGAGGGTCAGTGGGAGACGCAGATTCTTAGCTGAGCAGGGAGCCCGATGCAGGGCTCGATGCAGGGCTCGATCCCAGGACTCTAGAATCATGACCTAAGCCGGAGGCAGTCACTTAACCAACTGAGCCACACAGGCATCCACCCCCTCTCCTTGTTCTCTTTAAAAAGAGAAGAAGGGTTTGGGCCAGAAATGAAGAAAGAGGCTTTTGAAACACACAATGTTTCCCCCTGCTGTGAGCGCAGCGTCATACAGGGCACTCTGGGAGATCTGAACACAGGACCGTTCTTAGGGCGTTCTGCCAGCTCTTGCACACACACTTTCCATTTATTGAGCAGTGGGCAGCGCGTTTGATCTGCACCGTGATCTCATAGGGGAGGGCATTTTGGACGCACAAAAAGGTCCAGAGAGGTTAGGTAAGTTGATCCGAATCACACAGTAGTAAGGGATTTAAGCATGAACCCACGACTGCTGCATCCTCACCACCAGGCACCACTGTGTGCACAAGCCCGAGGCTGTGCTTGCAGTGCTGGCTGTGAGCGCCCGAGGGAAAATGAAGCTGGAGCCCAAGCAGAGGTGGGGTGTGGGGGAAGGGACTTTCTGAAAGGAGAATGGTAAGAGTAAAGGTCCAGAGCAGAGGCTGTTCAGGGTAAGTGGTAGAAAATGCACCCTCTTTAGGATCAGGCTTTCTCTGCCGCTCCATTTCCCCGTCTGTGAAGTGGGAATAATCACCCACCCCAAGGGATGGCGGAGAATAAGATCGAAACTTCTCTGTGAACAGTAAACGGTGACATGACTATGATAAGTCATGTCCCTTAAGATAGGACACTGGCTGGCAGGAAAGCTGCACTGGGGTCCGTGGGCATGATGGGGTCTGGCAACACCGGGTAGGAGCAGGAAAGGGCAGTATAAATAGATGAGCAGCTAGAAAAGACAGGTTCCCCATAAATTGGGCTGCATTCCCGGGACCCCCCCGGCCAACAGCTAGAGACACACACACACATACACACCCCTCAGGCTTCCACAAAGAGCTGTCACGTGGAAGCCCTGGGATTGCCCTCTGGAGAACATGACTAGACACACTGCTTCGAATCCCTGCTCTGTCCTTTCTGAGTCCCCCCACCCCGGGAGCCTCTGCTTCCTGGTCATAGAATGAGGACGACGACAATGGCCTCATGAGGGCTACGTGGGGGCGAAGGGTAGTGTTTTATGCTCACCAAGTGGCAGCTCGGTATGCTTTACCCCCCATCCCCAGTGTCTTTAATTCCACCTCCCAAAGGCGAGAGGCAGGCGTCAGGGAAAGAAACTGAAGGACTGGGACTCGGACTCAAGAAGGCATCTCTTTCCAAGGACAGAGGGCACAGGCACTCTGGAGATGCTGGCTGCTCTCCCCACCCCACCCGATCAGTCCTCCTGCTGCAGCCCACAGCCCTGGCTGGGTGTCTGTCTACCCCGTGAGGCATCCCAGAGCCCCTGCAGGCTGCTGCGGGTGCCTGCCGCCACCTACAGGCCTCCCGCGGCACTGCATCCTCCTGTCCAGCCTTGAGGGGAGCACGCCAGTCGTCATCTTAGAGGGGATGTCATTGTTGGGTTTCCTCCTCTTCCTCCTCCCGCCCCTCGCCTGCTGGAGCTCCCTGAAGACAGCGATGATCTTTATCTTTCTATCTCTAGTATCCAGTGCAGTGCGGGCACAGAGTAAGTGTTCAGCATGTAATTATGGAATGAAAGAAAGAATGAACAAATGCCTTTGTCGTGATAGGGATCAAAATTCGACAGCAGAAGGAAGTGCACGGAGGATTATTTAATTCCAGTGCAGTTGACTCGAGGAGGCCTGCAAATTCTCTTTCAGACGCCTTAGAGCACAGGAGCCATGCGTCAGTGTCTGGGCTCGGTTAGGGAGAATTGTACTAGAAGCTTTGGGGACCCCACCATTATCATGGGGGAGTACAGAGCTCTTCTGGTTTTTCCCTCCTTCCCCCTGGACCAGGATCTTCCTCAAGAAAATGCCCTCCATCCGGGAAAGCCTGAAGGAGCGAGGCGTGGATGTGTCCAGGCTTGGTGCTGACTGGAGCCTTTTTACCAAGAGACTCTCCTTCGGCAACGGCACCTCCCCCGTGGTCCTCACCAACTATCTGGACGTGAGTGCCCAGCTGGGGCCTTGTTTCTCCGTCTCCTTTCTCTCTCGGACCCAAAGCTTTCTGTGCTCTTTCCACGCTGTCTCTGATGGAGCTGTTGAACCACACTGGTCAGCCTATAAAATTCCCATTTCAGAGCTGGGAAGGCTGAGGTACAGAGGGCCGAAAGGAGCCCAGAAGCAGAGTTAGGTTGGGAACGCAGGAATCCAGGCTCTGGGCCTCCAGCCCAGGTGTCCCTGGTGGACAGGACGGGTACATGACCTCAGGGGCAGGTCTCTGTGACAGGCTCTGTACGTCATGACTACTGATTGCATTAGTATCCCCCCAGATGTGGGACACCTTCCTGCTTCATTTTCAATATTTTTATTTTGCTCTCTTGTCTCACTTCCTGGGAAGTCCTAAGATGGTACTCAGCCTTACACCGAGGCCCTGCTAGAACATGGAAACCCAGAGAGGCTGTGTGAGCTACCTCATCTCACCTCACGTGCCAGAAGGGGTATCAGGCAAAAGCCCAAGGCCCAAGGCTCCCGAGCCTCCCCACCCCGAAGCTGCCTCTTTCCTCTCACCCCCACAGACCCAGTACTATGGGGAGATTGGCATCGGCACCCCACCCCAGACCTTCAAAGTCATCTTTGACACGGGTTCAGCCAACCTCTGGGTGCCCTCCACCAAGTGCAGCCCTCTCTACACGGCCTGTGGTGAGTCCCCCGCCCCACCCCTGCCCGTCCCTGCAAGACCTGAGGTTCCTCTCCCAAGCCCCCTCCACACCTGGCCAGTCCTACCTCACACCCTCTGCCACCATCGGATCCATCTCCTCTCTGTCCCTGCTCTCACCGCCCCCGAGAGGAGAGATGAAAATGCCCCCCATTTTCCCGATAGGACCACCAAGGTAAAATGGCAAGCCAGAGGAGTCCCCAGCCTGCCCACAAGGCCATTTCTCCCCTTTCCTGAGACTGGGAGAGGACTGACTTCTCCTTAGTCAACAACCTCTTAGTTAATGCTCACTGGGACCAGAATCTTTTCCGCACCCCTGCATTAGAAATGCTTCATTAGAGACAAAATTCTCACAGATCTGGGCACCTGACAGGGGCCCAAGAAACAACATAGTCCTTGATGGATGAAACACATTTTCAAGCCTCCAACCGCAGGGCCACCCCACCCCTGCTCCTAAGTCCTCAACCACAGGGACCATTCGCCCAGGGCACCTGCCTCCCTGCCCTCCCTGGCCAGGCCTCCATCGGAGAGCCCTGAGCCTACGTCTCCCTGACAGAGATTCACAGCCTCTATGACTCCTCGGAATCCTCCAGCTACATGGAGAACGGGACGGCATTCACCATCCACTACGGATCCGGGAAGGTCAAAGGCTTCTTAAGTCAGGACATGGTGACTGTAAGTGGGAGTGCCCCAGGTCACTTGACACCTGCCCTTTTTGGTCCCCAGACATCTCCTACCGCCTGAGGGCCCATACTTGGGGAGGGTACAGTTCAGTCTACCTTGGAGCCTGGGGAGGGGAGGAACCCTGACCCGCCACCTGCCAGGGGCCAGGGAGGCAAAGCAACAGGATCTGGGACCCAGCAAACCTGAGCTCCTGGCTGCACGAGGGGACTTTTACGGAGCCTTTGACCTTGAGCTCACCCAGCTCTGACTGCGCTCTTCTTAACCAGACCCCGGACTGAAATAAGGGTCCGAGTCAGGGTCAGTGGTACTGGTGAGGTTAGGGTCAGAATTTGTTTTAGGTTGGGGCATAGGTGTTAAGTTCACAGCCGAGGTTAAAGTTTGGGTTATGGTCAGGGCTTGGTTTTCTTTTTCATTTGGTTTGCATCTGACCCTCTCCATTCTGGGGTTTCTCCAGCTCCTGCTGTCAGTTATGGGAGGGGTACACGTGGAATGTGAGAGCTAATCAGTAGGATTAGCTCCTTACCCTCCCCTTGTCTGTGAAACCAGGGGAGGAAGCCTGCCTGGGCTGAAGAAACCCTTACCCACAGTGGGGGTGGGGAACTGAGGCCCAATTCTGCCAGTGTGGAAGCTGGGGAAGGGGTGTGGGAGCTCCTGGTGCATTTTTCTGTTACTTTCTGGCAGAACCATCTTCTCAGCCTCTGCCCCTCCCAGCCCTTGGGGCAAGCCCTGTTCTCTCTGGATCCCCACAGCCTGCACAAGTATTAGAAGAGAGGATATGGGGGGGCCAGTGTGGGGGTGATTGATGAAATGGTCTCATCCCAAATTTCTCCACTCTAGGGCATGTGACCCCTAGACTAGACCCTGGGCAGGAATACGACAGTAGGCTTGGTCTCCTCTGGTCCTTTCTCCCACAGGTGGGCGGCATCACAGTGACACAGACGTTTGGAGAGGTCACAGAGCTGCCCCTGATCCCCTTCATGCTGGCTAAGTTTGATGGGGTTCTGGGCATGGGCTTCCCAGCACAGGCTGTTGGCGGCGTCACCCCTGTCTTTGACCACATCCTCTCCCAGGGGGTGCTAAAGGAAGATGTCTTCTCTGTCTACTACAGCAGGTGAGCCTGGGGCTTCAGGGGCTGAGGCAGGGGGAGGGAGGGAGGGAGGTTGGAGAGCAGGAAGAGAGTCAGGACTGGAATTTTTTTTTTTAAGATTTTATTTATTTATTTGACAGAGAGAGATCACAAGTAGGCAGAGCAACAGGCAGGGGGGGGGCAGGCTCCCCGCTGAGCAGAGAACTGGATGTGGGGCTCGATCCCAGGACCCAGAGATCCTGACCTGAGCTGAAGGCAGAGGCTCAACCCACTGAGCCACCTAGGCACCCCAGGACTGGAATTTTAACATGTTTATGACTAGGAGGCATTCCGTTCATATACAGAACACCACTATCCAGGTTGGAAGCCGCCACTTAAATTTAAATTAATTAAAATTTTTAAAAAGTTCCTGAGTCACACGGCCCCATTTCAAGTGTTCAGCAGCCGCGGTGACTAGTGGCTACATACTGGGTAGTAGAGATAGAGAACATTTCCATCATTATAGAAAGTTCTATTAGCATTGCTCTAGAACAAGAGGAAAATGCAAACTGGGGGAGATGGAAAGTAAAGCATTACTGTGAAGGGCCCACGACCCCACTCACACAGAAAGAGGACTTCATTCATTAATTCTTTCATTTATTTGCCCCTTCATTGATTCAACAAATATTGGGTGCTCAAGTGCCAAACGCCATGAGAAGTCCTGGGGTGCAGCCATGAACACATTATACAGGAGAGAGTCCTTGCCCTCACAGAGCTTACGGTCTGGAAGGAAGACAAGAAACACCAGGACGTAATGTGCAGCAACAGGGAGCGAGGGGCTGAAACCCATAGGTGCCTTTCCACTCTGGGCTGAGCTTATGTGGCGTTCAGCCAGCCTCGGGGACGCCGTTGCCAGCTGTTGGGCTGGCTGCTGGGTCTGGAAAGACAGTAAGAGCTGGACCCGAGGGGTCCTCAGGGGAAGAACACAAGGCGAGTGCAGGGGAGGCTCGGGGCCCAGAGAAATCACACAGGTGAAAGGGAGACCAGGAAACACAAAGGCCACCAACCCGGCCCTGGAGCCAGGGGGGCAGTCCCAGGCAGAGCTGTCTCGGAGATGGGGCGTGGCCAGGCAGCCAGCAGTTGGGAGGCAGATGCGAGGGCAGATGAAGAATGCCCCGAGAGATTCTACAGGGAAGGAAATGTCAGGAAGGGGGTACAGGTGAGGAGCAGAGAGAAGGGTGGGTGTTTGGAAATGCTGGGGGAGGCCGGAGCCTGCTTGCAGGTGGAGGAAGAAGCCAATGGAAAGTGAGAGATGGAAACTCTGGAAGAAAGGAGAAGAACATGGAGGGCGCGGAGCCTGGACGCCACGGGAGGGAGGAGAATCCAGCAGGCAGGGAGAAGAAGGGCCTTGTGGAGAAGAGGGCCTGCTTCTTCCTTGACCCTGGGACAGGGAGGAGGGAACCTCGGAAGGATCTTGAAGTGTTGGGAGTGGGCCCGAGGTGGCTGGTGTTTGCACATGCACATTGTACAAGGGCAGTGAGGTACACGTGCCCACAGAGCATGTGCCAAACCTCCCAGGCGCCCGTTGGAAAACCCCCAACCCCCACATGCACATGGGAAACCAGCCCCCTGGGGTAGGCCCTGAGCTGTGGGAGGTGCTGTGCAGCCGGGAGGTGAGGAAGGCAAGGGGGTTAGCTGTGGACGGGGCACCAGGAGCCTGATTCTGCTCACTCCACTCCCCCCTGCTGCGTGACTCCATCTAAAGGGTGAAAAGCGGGCATGGTACCCACCCTGCCCAGCAGAGAGACTGGTGAGGCTCAGCTGAAACCTAGGCCCCCTCTCTGCTGGTCTTTCTCTGCAGAAACTCCAAGTAAGGAGCTGAGCCCCACCCCCGACCCCTGGCCCTGACCCTGACCCTCCTGAACACCAGGGTCAGATTCACAGCGGCCACCCAGCCCAACTCACCTCTGCAGGCCCCGGCTCTGCCGATGCTGAAGTTGTCCACCCCTCCTTCCCGTTCACCTCCTGCCCCTTACCCGCTCTGACCCCACCGGTCCCCGAGAGCTCCCCAACCCATACACCTGCTCAACCTGCAGCTCCCCAAACCCAAGTGAGGCTGCAGCCAACTGTCCCCTTGCCTTCTGCTCACGGTCCTTGCGCCGGATCCTTCCCTGGGGGGGATGCTTGAGCGGGTGCAACGAAGGTGGAGAAGTGGTGTTCCTGCAGCTTCCCGGCCATGCCACCCTTCCCACCGTCCTCTGCCCTCTGCCCTCTCCCTCCCACCCCTGTCTCCTTGCCCAACTGCCCTGGTTACTGGGGTGCCGGGTCTCCAGGTGATGGGTCTTCAGGAGCTCTGATCTTTCCTCTAGGGATTCCCACTTGCTCGGAGGAGAGCTTGTCTTGGGAGGCAGCGACCCCCAGTATTACCAAGGGAATTTCCACTATGTGAGCGTCAGCCAGACTGGCTCCTGGCAGATCAAGATGAAAGGGTCAGGAACCCTCCACCCTCCTGCTCTCCACAACTGCTGCTGCTGTTGCTGCGGGGGGGGGGGGGGGGGCGGCCTTACCATCTTGTCCTCTGTCCTAAAATGCAGTACCTTCTTAAGGCACAGCCTACATTTGCTCTCTGGGCGCTCTGCCCAGGGCTGGGGAGCACGGAGTTATGATGAGCAGAGGGGAGGGGGTCCACTGAGAGGAGGCAGCGGGTCACCAGGCGGTATGCTGGGAACGGGGATGGCACCTTTCCTCCTCCAGTGCATGCCTTCCCATCCTCCAGTGCATCCCGGGACCACCAGCATGGGCCCCCGCCCCCGCTACTGGCCTCACTCAGAGAAACTATGCAGCCTGGCAGGGTCCCATCAGCCTGATGTCTGTCTGACGCTCCAACTGGCCTCCCCCAGGGTGTCTGTGAGGTCAGCCACCGTGGTCTGCGAGGAGGGCTGCATGGTGGTGGTCGATACTGGTGCATCGTACATCTCGGGTCCCACAAGCTCCCTGAGGCTGCTCATGGACACCCTGGGGGCCAAGGAACTGAGCACAAATGAAGTAAGTTGGGGGAGTGGGGGCACCAGAGGCTGCTGGGAGCACAACCTGGGCCCCAGAATGACCCCAGAAGCAGTAGGTTCCAAGTGGGGTCATTCTGGGGCTTCCCTCCTCTCCTCTCACTCCTCCAGCAGAGGGGCCCAGCCACAGGCATGGGGCTGTGTCTGCTGGGGGACTTCCCACACTCAGCGGGTTCCCTTTACCTTCCCCTCAGTATGTCGTGAACTGCAACCAGGTGCCGATGCTCCCCGACATCTCCTTCCACCTTGGAGGAAGAGCCTACACCCTCACCAGCTCAGACTATGTGTTACAGGTGAGGGTCCAAGTTGCCCCTCAGCAACAGGGAGCATGGGTGTGTGCAGGGGCCTCTAAAAGGGACCAGGTCTTATGCCCCATCAGTGGTTCTCAAACTAAGCTACAAGTTAGAGTCACCTGGAAACTTTACAAATCCCACTAACAAGGGGCCCCTGGGTGGTGCAGTCTGTTATGTGTCTGACTCTTGGTTTCAGCTTGGGGTCATGATCTCAGGGTCATGACCTCAGGCTCGTGATCTTGGGGTGGTGAGATCGAGCCCTGCCTTGGGCTCCGCACTGAGCACGGAGTCTGCTTGAGATTCCCTCTCCCTCTGCCCCTCAGGCCGGTGCTCTCTGTCTCACAAATAAAGAAGCAAACAAATCTTTGAAAAATCCCAGTAATGGACCACAGCCCATACCTATTAAATTAGAACCTCTGGGGCTGAAGCCTGGGCATCCGTGTTTTTCAAAATTCCCCAGGTGATTCCAATGTACAGACAAGTTTGGGAATCACTGTGCTCATCCCCTTGTCTCCACCTTCTCGGCAGCTGCCCCCAGTAATGCCATGTGACTATACTTTTAACCCCTTTTATGCCGAACGGACTTAGGGCAGCTAAATAACTTGCGTAGGATCAGGAGTTCTGCCAGAATGTAAGCTCTTGGAGATGCATTGTTTGCCCGGTGTCCAGCTCAGTACCCGCATCCAGGAGGATGCATGTTGGGTTGAAAGGGCAAGAGAGGCTGGAGTCGATGGGAAAGGAAGGGGTGAATGTTGCTGAGGACAGCTGCTGGGGTCAGGCAAGGGGAAAGGAGAAAGGTCGTGTGCCAGGCAGTGGCGGAGACCCTCTCGCTTCCTGCCAGGATTCCTATGGTAATGATGACTTGTGCACTTTGGCCCTCCACGGTCTGGATGTCCCACCGCCCACCGGGCCTGTCTGGGTCCTGGGCGCCAGCTTCATCCGCAAGTTCTACACGGAGTTTGACCGGCATAACAATCGCATCGGCTTTGCCCTGGCCCGCTGAGAGGCCCTCTGCTGCCCAAGTGGGCCCTTCCTCCAGCCCTAGCCCGGAGCTAGAGCACTCCGGGATGCTCCCCCGCCCAACCCCTCATGCAGGGGCATGGGGTGTGGAGCTCCTTCCGGATGCTTGCCTCCAGCACCAGCGCTTCCCTGCTTGGAGAACAAACAGAATAAAGACTTCATGTTCACAGCCCTGGGTTGCACCTGGGTTCACTGGGGTCTGAGATGAGAGAGGTAGCCAGGGATCATGTGCAGACAGGAATGTGACATAGAATGACAAACTATACACTCACCCACACACACAGGTTCCTGCGTGCAGGGGTGATGCCATTCATACTCGCTCAGGTGGGGCTGCTGACACACACGGCCAGCTCCGTGCAAGACTGTGGGTCAGAAAGGTGCTCCCAGCTGGCAGAAGCCAGCCTCAAACTCAGGCTCCACCCGGCCCCTTGTGCACGGCACACCCCTTAGTCCCCCGGCCCACGTCGCCATTGACACATGCAGTCTAAGACACCATCGCCTGGCAATATGGAACACCAGAGATCTGACTGATACTCCTTTGTACATGCGGGGAAACTGAGGCTCAGAGAACGGAAGGCATGGGACCAAGACGGCTCGTCGATACATGTCAAGATTAGAAGCCAGCCCGTATGACTCAGGTGCCGGGGGCCCCTTAACCCATGCAGGTGTACCTTCACAGATAGAGTCACACGTGCCCTGGAGAGGGGCCCACATGCACAAGCCCAAAACCACACACACAGCTGTGCCCCCTCTCACAGACATGGAACGCGACAGGCTGAGGTCCTCTCCCACTCCTACTCCTCCGGCGACCAGCATGGGGTGTGTATGCTGGGGAATGAGAAGCAGCACCGACCTAAAGTCATGGATACTGGCCCCCTTTGTGGTAGCTGTTCACCCCTCTTTTGGCCAAAAAGGGTGAAGCACAAGGTGGCCCAACCAGGCCTCTGGCAAACCTCATAGCTCCATAATTGCAACCCCTTGGGACTGTGTGGGACCCTGGGGCTCCTCTAGAGCAGATGCCCGAAGGCAGGAGCTGTCGGCAGGGTCCCCGCCCCAAGCCAAGAGCGTGAGTCTGTGTTCAGGATCCTGGATCCCAGCCTGGGACCCCCTGCCCCATTCTCTAAGATCTCTTGCCAGCCTGCCTTTATTTCCTCATTGCCAAAAGGCAGAGTTGGAGTCAGTGTCCTTTCCAGCTCTATATCCTGGGGCTCCATGACCTTGAAATAGACAGGCTTCTCCGTCTCCTGAGCTGTCCAATACGATAGCGTCATAGGGCGATGTACATTAAAATTAAAATTAAGTCGAACGTCACACTAGCCATATTTCAAGTGCTGGGCAGTCACATGTAGCTAGCTAGTAGCCACTGTGCTGGACAGCACGGATATAGAACGTTTCCACTACGGCGGAAGTTCCGCTGGGCAGAGCTGAATTCTGGGCAGCAATAATGATAGGGCCTTGTGGTTGAGAGGTTCCTGAAGAGGCCAAAGGAACTACTTGGAGAAACAGAAGAAGGCCCCTTCTCTGTAGGCACGTTTCTGGATGGGGCTGCGAGAGCTCTCCCACCCGGGCTGAAGACAAGCGATCTTAGTTCCCACTCATACACACACCCTCCACATCCACCACCCAATGTCACCTCGCCACCTAATACATGCATTGGACGGTGGGTGGGAGGGTGGGTTAGGATTTGTCTGGGGAGCTCCCTGCAGAGAAGGGCGAAGGGCCTCTGAGATGCAGCGGGGGACTCCTTTTCAGCGGGGACCTGGGGCACAGGTGGGCGAGTCCAAGCCGACCTCTTGGTGGCAGCCAGATCTCCATCCACTAGGCTGGAACCGGGGCGCAGGAAGAGGCCTCCCCCGGCCCTGCCCCAGGCCGCCCAGGGAGAGTGGTCCGCGCCGATGCAAGGGGAAGGAGGCTGGCCATCGCGCGGGCTCAGAGGCCGGGGAGCGATCCCCGCGCTGCTGGTCCTGGGACCCGGGTGGGGGCGGGGCGGGGAGGGGCGGGGCGATCCCAGGCCCCGCCCCTGGCGTCACGGCCTCCCCGAGGGCGTCACCCCCGCCCGGAGCTCCAGGTAGCGGCGGCCGCTGAGTCCGCGGTGGCCCGCGGGCCGCGGCGGGGGCGGGGGCGGGGCGGGGGCGTTCCCGGGCCCCCGCCCCGCGGCCCGCCGCCCGTGATGATGTCACAATCGCGGCGGGCCACGGCGTTCCCGGGTCGGCTTCGGGCGCCGATCGGAGCGGGCAGCGGGCTCCTGAGTCATGGACTTCCCCTGGCCCCTCCTCTACCACTCCCACCGCCGCGCCGGGCCCCCCCGCAGGGGCTAGCGCTCGCGCGGCGGCTCCGAGGGGGTGGGGCTGCTGGGAATGGCTGTGCCCCCTTCGGCTCCTCTGCCGTGCTCGCCCTTTTACCTGCGGCGGCAGGCGCCGTGCCCGCAGTGCTCATGGGGCATGGAGGAGAAGGCGGCGGCCAGCGCGGGCTGCCGGGAGCCGCCAGGCGCCCCGAGGGCCGCCGCCGTCCCTTGCTTCGGCATATCCGTGGACCAGGACGACATCCTCCCGGGAGCCCTGCGCCTCATCCAGGAGCTGCGGCCGCATTGGAAGCCCGAGCAAGTTCGGACCAAGGTAGCCGAGGGGGCGCGGGGCCGCGCCGGGGCCCTGTCGGGGCTGGAGCGGGGATGCGTGAACGTCTGTCCGTGCATCCGTCCGGGTGGCGGTCCCAGGGGTGCGCGGCCGCTGTGCAGGGCAGGGTTGCAATGGTGGTTTGGGTGTGTATTTTGCTCCATCTGTTCTGGTCCCCAAGCAGAGCCAGGCTCCCACCTTCCTCGGCCACCCACCCCCTCCCCGGGTCCCCACACCCCCCTCCTCCCCGGGGCTCGTGGGCAGCCCGGAGGTCCACCTGCCCACCGTCAGCATGCTGCGCGCGAGGGCCCCACCCCCTGTCGCCGCGCGCCGGTGCCCCTCGCCGCCCGAGGAGCGCGCGGCCGGCGCTGAAACCTGAGGAGGCAGGAACTTTTAAGGGAGCCCCCACCTACACACACACACACACACACACACACACACACACATCCCTGCCTTCTCTGCACCGTGGTGGGAGCAAAGTCTCTAGGCTCTGAGCCGGTCCCAAGAGCCACCGTGTGGAATTTCGGCTTAGCCCAGGGCCCCTGCGCCGGATGGAAACCCTCCCCGTCGCCCCAGGCTCAGGCTCTGCACCCCCACACAGGGGGGGCCTCCTCATCCCCAGCTGGGTACATTCTCCCGGACACAGATGTGGGCAGAGCCTCCAACTGAGGAGCCTCAGGCAGACCTCCCAGCTGATCCGCATCCTCTAAAGGGTCTTCACCTGCTCACCCTCCCCCGCCAGCCCCTCTGGGAGCTGCTTGTGGAGGAAAAAGTCCGGAGCTGGGCACCTGCAGCTAGTTCTGGAGTGGCAGGGGCTCCCTGCTGCTGGGTCTTCAGGGTGGGGAGAGGCCAGGTTCCCCCACCCCAGTGCAGAGGCTGACAGACACCTCTTGGGGGACAGATGGGTGGGTAGCATTTTCGAAATAAAAGACACGCTTCAGTTGTAAGACCCACAAGGCATTGAGCAGGTCTGAGGTTAATTTCAGCACTGATGGAACATGCTATGTGCCAGTCCTTCCCCTCTCTGGGCCTCAGTTTCCCCACCTAGAATTGGTTCGGATGTCCTCTAAAGCCCCGACTGGCTCTGTCACACTGTGCCCCGTCAATTCCATGGTTCAGTCCTCCTTGTCACCGTACCCAGAAAGTCTAGTCTGTTTCCCCCAACCCCAGCCCATGTCCTCTTGTCTCTTCTGGTTTGGAACTCCGAGGCCCTAAGGAGCTCTGACCCCTAAAACCCTCGGCTGAGTTCCAGCCTCCATAAACTCCACACCGCCCTGGCTGGATGGGGTGTGGGGTGTAGCTAAGAGTCCTGGGCCGGGCAGAGGGTGAGAGGCAGCTGGGTCAGGATGTACTTGTCCTGGGCAACTCCCGATCCTCCCTGGCCACAATCTGGTCCATAGAGATTTCTTTCAGGGATGGAGGGGTAAGAAGCGAGGAGGGGGCTTCTCCCACCAAGGAGTGTGGAAATTCCTCTACTGCCAAATCCCATCTGCTAGAAGCGGACCCAGGAGACGTGAGGGTGCCTGGGCTGAGGTTTTCTTCTAAAACTCAGGCTCTCCCAAGCACTGAGGAGGGTAAAGCATTAGGAACAGTGCTGAGCTCCTGAAGGATGGCGGGGCAGGGTTCTGCATGGTTGTGCTGGGCATGCAAATGAGCACCCCTTGCTAGAGGTGGGGAAGCCATGGGCATGGGCCTGAACAGAGACCCTGCCCCACACGCCCTTGTGCTCCTCCTCCCCATGCCAGCGCTTCACTGATGGCATCACCAACAAGCTGGTGGCCTGCTACGTGGAGGAGGACATGCGGGACTGCGTGCTGGTCCGGGTGTACGGGGAGCGCACTGAGCTGCTGGTGGACCGGGAGAATGAGGTCAGGAACTTCCAGCTGCTGCGAGCACATGGCTGCGCCCCCAAACTCTACTGCACCTTCCAGAATGGGCTGTGCTATGAGTACATGAGGGGCATGGCCCTGGGACCCGAGCACATCCGGGAGCCCCGGCTCTTCAGGTGAGAAGGTGACCCGGGTTACCATTCATTTCCACGATTCCTCAAGCCTTGGCCAACTTCCTTGGCATAGAGTGGAGTCCGTGAATGAGTCATAAGGTCTGTGAACTTCCTGAAATTGCATGAAAATGTGTGTTTGTGTGTGCACACGCGTGGCTCTGCAGAGAGGGGCCGTCGGTCTGTATGGATTTTCAGTGGCATCCGCTGGAAAGGTGATCTGCTTCTTAGGCAAGTGAGAATTTGGTGAACCTGGGACCAAAGGATCTGCTTTCCCTAAATGCAGCAGGGCTCTGCTTCCTGGCTTCATGTCTCCGCCCTTTGCCCACCCCACGTCTGACCTGGAAACATCTTGAAACCTTGGAAATGAAATCTGAGCCAAATCCGCAGAGCGCCCAGGATTTCCTGCCCCTCCCCTCCTGCCAGGAGCTCAGGCATGCTAGGAGAATGGGCCCTATCCAGGGGGAGCCTGGGTTTAGCAGCCCAGAGAGACACCAGCCCTCCCCTAGTCTGAGCTCCGTCCAGGTTCCCCGACAAAGTGGGAGCCCAGGTTTGGGAAGCTGCCAAGGCTTCCTTCCCGAGGCTCACCAGAACCCATGATCCCCTGGGAGCCCCTCCCAAAGCCTGGATGTGTAGCACCCAGGAAGCAGACTTTACCTTTAAGCACCGTGGTTGCCTCTGTGAGGTCTGGAAGGGGGAGAACTAAAGAGGAGCCCTTAGTGCCTTTTCTCTCCTCTAACCATTGTGGGTATGGAGGCCAGGCCCTCCCTCCCATGCTACCGCTGCGTGCGGAGCCCTCTGGCCAAGCGAGGTCCCCAGGCAGGCTGAGGTTGACTTCTGATCCTGGGGGCAGCCTGGGATTCTCGGGTTCAGTCCCATCCTTGCCAAGGAGAAGGCACTTTCCAGATAACCCAGGTGAAACAGTAAAAGGTCATCTAGGGAGCAGACCAAGAAGTTTTTGCTTCCTCACCTGTTACCTAGTTAACCCCAAGTAAGTGCACCTGGCCCTATTTGTGGAGACAGATGGGCCCCCCAGGGACTTAGAAGGGACTTTGAGATGCCTTTGCTCTAGTGCTCCCTCTGCGGCTGGTCAGGCTCTGGGGTATTTATGTCATATGTCGAGTTGTATGTCGTATCTGTGTGTGTGTGTGTGTCTTTGTCTGGAGTTAGGGGGACGTACAAACCTGTCCAGTGGTCTTCTCCGGCTCCTGCTGAGTGTCCTGCCTGGAAGCAGACGGTCAGAGCAGGGTGGGGGCCCGGGGAGCCGTGGGTTGGCTTCTCCCACGCCACGCTGCTGGCGCTCCTTCAGTCTTGTGTAAATAAGCTCGTAGACTGGCACGTTGTCCCTGGGTCTCTCGCAGTGTCCGGCCACCTCTGGGAAGGTGGTGCCGTTCCTCGTGCTCTCGTGGGAACAGTTACCATCAGGAAGATTGAAGATGGATGTAGGTTCGATAGCAACTTCACACTTGGGGGAGAGCCAGAAGCTGGGGTAGGTGTAGGAAGTAGGCTCTTCCCTGATGATTTACCAAAGAGAGCCCGTTATCTTTCTCAGGGAAAGGTGGATCTCTAAGGGAAAGGTGAGGAGGAGGCCTTGGGGAGCCACGGCCTCATGTTCCCCTGAACCCCACCTCCCAACCTCTACGAGGCTTTGCAGCACAAAAATGCTGAGTGTTGAGGTTACTTCCATTGCTTTTTCAGACAACAGCCCTATTGATATTCAAGGAAACGCTCTGTTCATGCTCTAGTCGGAATCTTCCTTCTGGAAGGAAAGGCCTGGGTCTCAGGTCTCTTTCCCTGCCTCGCCTGAAACCCCAGCGGGCTCCCTCCTGCCCCCGGGGCCTCTAGCCTCTGAAAGCACAGCCTTCTACGCTCACCCTCTCGTGGCTGCCACGCCCCCTGCCCCCTCCGCCCTTCGGGAGGTGGGAGCCTGGGGGGCTTCTGGAGGAGACCTTAGCCTGCCCTGCTATCCCGTTAGGTGACAGCCTGCCCCTTCCCAGGACCTGGCAAGGGGAGGGGTGTCCCTGGAACAGCTCAGTAACAAGGTTTCAAACAGCCAATGCCTTTGTTGTCTTTCCTAGTGATTATTATTCGAGCAACAGGCAGAGGCGAAGGAAGCTTGAATGTTGGAGGCTTGGCAGCCGGGTTGGGGGTGGGGCTCCAGAAGGGAGAGCTGGCAGAGGACTGGGGGAGCCCAGCTGGGACGCAGGGCCTCAGATGCTGGGGTCCTTATCAAGGCCCTCCCTCTCTGACCGGTCAGCCCTCCATCCGCCCCCGCCCTCTCCCAGCCCCCTTCCCCACCGCCCCCTCCTTCTCTCCCGGGACCTTGGATAATGTCCACAGGAGAACTTGAAAATAGAACGCTGGTTTGTTTTGCGTCCTTGGCACCCGGCCGCCAGCATCAACTCCCTGCCGCTGAGGAAAGGGCTGCCCTGGGCCGGCCTGCTTCCCTCCCCACCTTGGCCCGGCTGATAAGAGGCAGGCATTTCTTCCCAGCCAGGCATCACCACCCGCCTCATTCCCCCGCTATGGGCATGGATCAGAGTCCCCTGGAGGGAGGCGGGCCACTGCCCCCATCCCTAGGTGATCCTTCTGTCCTCACGGGTTGCTGTGGGTACACGACCTTGGGGTGGGGCAGGGTCACTGACCCTCGGCCAGCGGCCCGCAGCTTTGCCTTCCTGCTCCCTGAAGCAGCCCCAGCCCTAACTTCTGGAAAAGTTGCTGCTGGACTAAAGGCCTGACGTCATTTTCAGACCCTCCTCCCGCAGGAACGAGAGTCCCTCAGAGAGCTGTCCCACACTCAGCGCTCCGGCTCGTCCCAGTCGTCCCCCTGTTCAAGCCCCTTCTGGTCAGGAGGGGCTGAGCTGGGATGGGCCTGCCCCCACGCTGATCCTCTCCCCTTCCTGTTTTCTGTGTAGGCTAATCGCCCTAGAAATGGCAAAGATTCACACCATCCACGCCAACGGCAGCCTGCCCAAGCCCACCCTCTGGCACAAGATGCACAATTATTTCACCCTTGTGAAGAACGAGATCAACCCCAGGTACAGAGATCTGGGAGGGTTCAAGGCTGCCCCTGTGTCTGCTGCCTTCATGGGATCCCTCCACCCCTCACTCTTCGGGCTCCATCCCACCCCCAGCCCCTGGAGGCTGAGGGGCTTAGGTCCTGACTGCTGAGTCTGTGTCTCCAAGCAGAGCTGGGCTGATAGACTAAATCTCAGGAACTTGGGTCCACAGCTTTACGCCTGTGTGCTTGTGTCTCATTGAGTCTCTGGTTGTAGTAGAGATGAGGGTTGGAGACTGTGCCTCTCCCTTTCCTTAAAGGAGACTGAAGCTCAGAGACTAGCCTTGACCCAGGATGTGGGGCTCATTGCGGGGGCAGGGATCTGTTTCCTAGCCCAGAGCCCTTTCTACCTAAGCTGCTTTCTGAGCAACCAGAAGGGAGAGCCTGGCCCCTGAGAATGGGGTGAGGCTGAGTTCACAGTCAGTCAAAACTCAGCTTGTCAGTTGACAAGCCCTTGAGACATCAAGACTCTTGCTACTTGCCTGGACGCCTCTTGTCCCCACATGCCCCTGGGGACCCTGCTTCTCACCTTGTTCACACTGACAGCTTACCATTTCCTCACTGCCCTTTCCAAGGATTGGTACTCCACCCATCCCGACTGTGCCTTTCCCCAGGGAAGACGGGGCTCCCAGACAGCGGGCTCTCCAGCCGGCAACCTGAAAGTCCTTCTAGCCTTTGGCTGCCTGGCTGTCCCCAGCTTGAGTGCTGGAGGAGGCATGGAGAGTTGAGAGAAGAGCGTGTCACCCCTGCAGGGAAAGGCGGTAGTGAGTCTCCATCCCTCCAGGTACCCTGCTGGGTTGAACATCTCCCTTGTTCCAAAGGTTCATGGGAGACGGGGTATCTCCTTCTCTCCTCCAAGATGACAAGACAATAATTAACTCTATCCCAATCATGTGTCTCTATCATACACACGCACGCACACACACGTGACTTTATCTGGATCCTTGCACTTAATGATTATCAAGCCGTGCTTTCGGACTATTTGTCCAGGATGGCCCACATTCAGACCTTCGATGCCAAATGTTATCTCTGGGACAAGGACTGCCTATCCCCTAGGGCTAAAACAGCACATGGAGAGCAGGACCCTGGGGTGTCTGAGTCAACAGGGCCCTTCAATCGTGCAGCCCACCACTTTCATTTGATAGATGGACGAACTGAGGTCCAGAGAGGGGATGGGTCTTGCCCAAGGCCAGTGGCAGCTCCAGGCCTAGACTCAAGTCTTTTGTACTATTTCCATGTAACCTTCAGGGGTGACCTCGTTGGGAGTGGAATGGTCCTTGAAGAACTGACCACCTTTGCTCTTGTCATACCTTTGACCTTGGCAAATTGAGCTGTTTAACTTCTCAGAGCCTCTTTAAGGGACAGTGTGTGTCGTAAATGACCTAAGCTGCCCCAAGTGGGGCAGTGGTGAGCAGTCACCGGGATGAGATGCAACTCGCGAGCTCGAGTCACAGTCTAATACCCCTGATTTAGTCAATCCTGCATCTCACAAACATCAACAGGGATTTAAAACAATGAAAAATATGGACGTGACATTGGCCCTGCCCTCAAGGAGCTTAGGAACCATCTGGGTAAACAGGACCTGCCTTTGCACAGTGACAAAAGAAGGCATGTAGGGTGGGAGAACCAGGGCTGGTCTTCCTGGCAGAGGCAGGAGGGGCAGAGCTGGGAAGTGAGGCCGCTCGGGCTGGCAGAGACGGTGTGAACTCACTTGGCTCATGGGTGGCAAGTGGATGAGGGTGGCTGGAATGGGCCTTCTGGAGAGATTGGGAAGGGCTGTGGGTGGTGGGGTGGAAGGAGACGGGGAGGACCCTTTGAAGCCAGGTTAGGGAGCCAACATTTTGTTTAGCAGACAGTGGGAAGTCACTGCAGGGGCCTCTGCGCCAGGCAGGGACCATGACTGTGGTTTAGGACGAAGGCTCTCTGGTGTTGTAAGGGACAGAGTCAGGCGAGATTTGGGGAAGTGGGGGTAGGGATTGGAGGTAGGGCGACCCGCTCAGGAAGAATGAACAAGATCCCTGGGCAGCCTCATGGTAACGAGGGGGGAGTGGGGTGCAGAGTGGCAGGTGTATTAGGGACCCTGTGGGAATAGATTTGGTGGCCTTGGTGTTTGGTTGGGCATAGAGGGTGGGGAGTGGTCCCTGCTCTGGGGGACCAGGAGGAGATGCAGATGGGTTGTGTGGTATCAGGGCAAAGGTGATGAGCCAGGAAGCTGGGACACTTAGTCTGCTGTGGGAGAAGGTACTTCCGTCCGCCCATATCCGGAGAGCTGTGGGGACATTTGGCAGGCAGCAGTGTTTTTTTTTCTTTTTCTTTTTGTTTCTTTTCTTTCTTTCTTTTTTTTTTTTTTTTTTTAAGATTTATTTATCTATTTGAGAGAGAAAGAGCATGAGTGGGGAGGAGGGTCAGAAGGAGAGGGAGAAGTAGATTCTCCACTGAGCAGGGAGCTCAGCATGGGGCTCCATCCCAGGACCCTGGGATCACGACCCTGGGATAACTAACTGAGCCCCAAGCAGCAGTGTTTTCATCAGGAACCCCCAGGCTTCCCTGGGATGGGGTGCGGGGACCCTGCACCCTCATCCTGCTGCCTCTGAGGGACCGGCAGGCTGCCTGGGGTGTGACAGTTTCTGTGACACGGTGGCGGTTACTATTTTGCCAACCCCACAGCCTTGAGAAGGTCTAGTGGTGTCAGGGCTGAGGTAGCAAAGCTGGCGGGCTTTCAAGTGGCCCGGGGTGGGAAGCGGGGCAGCAGAGGGAGGCTGCCCAGGGAGATAGAAGCCCTGGATGGCTCCTCTAGTAACCATCTGCGTGGCCTTGGGGTTGGGTAAGGTGGGGGTCAGGCGGCGGTCAGGGCCTGGGCAGCACATATCTTAGATGTCAAAGACGTGTTTTTCAGGCTGAGACCTGGGCAAACCAAAGGAGGCCTCCTAATTCTTATCTTTAGATGGTCTTGGAGCAAGAAAAAAAAAAAAAAATCTTGAAGTATATTGTCTTAAGGAGAGCCAAGACTGAAATGCGTTTATGTAGACTGGGCACCCCAGATAAACTCCAGTGAGGATAAAGGAAGGCCTCCCCCGATCATCCCCGGCAGGCTCCCCCCGAGCTCAGAGCGGCCTGTGCAGAGCCTCTGAGGGGCACCGGGACCCTCGCCATTAGGAGGTCTGGCTTGATTTTGCATCCGTGAATAGGCTGAGGACTGCCTCCCTTAGGTGAGGGGGAAGAGGGTTCAGCTGTGCAAGAAACATCTGGAAGCTGGAAGGCCTCTGCTTTTCCTTGAGCCTCCATTTCCTTGACAACTTGGACGAGAGGCCTCAGATCCTCTTCAGCTTTGACGGGTCTCAAAGCCTGGGAGGGAGCCTGCCGCTTAGCCTTTCCCGGGGGGACAGGGGGACGCCTTAGTCGCTGAATGCTCTTTGCCACATTTTGGCCTCTGGGCTGCGTGTCGGGGGGACGGGGCATCCTTTGGGAGGGTGGGGAGGACGGACAGATCTCCCACTCATCCTCCTGCACATACTCGGGCTGCCCCGGGTAAGAGAGCAAACAGGAGCTACATGGAGACAGAACAGGAGATAAAACCCCTGCCTCCTCCCCTCCACCCACTGGTGGTTCTGGATTTTAAGGGCTGTGCTAACTGTTTGGCTTTTCAGTGTACACAGACCTGTGTGCTTCCTGGGGACCAAAGTTCAGAGCGTCCCAGAACAGTGTGCTCTCAACAGCCTCCCCATGACCTCTGCTCCCGGCACCGAGGGACCCATTCATTCATTCATTCATTCGTTCCTCAACACAGGTTTCTTTCAGCAGCGAGACCTTAGGTACCACGAGAAGGGGTAGGGCAGAAAGAGTGGTGGCCTCTGTCACCTGTGCTCCTGTATACAAGTTGCGCACGTAGGCGTGGTCTGGGACAAGGACACACATGCTCCTAGTTCAGGGTGCAGGGGACAAGTCACTGGGGAGCTACAGAGCAAGTGCTCGACTGAAAGCCCTTAATATTCCTTTGGTCTTGGAGGAGTGAGCCCAAGAGGCAGTTTGTTTGCTTCCTTCAGTGGGCCTGAGTGGCCTCTCTGGGAATGAGAAGTTAGCCTTTATGAGCTCCCTGGGCCTTTCCTCCTGTAACACCAGCTCCTGGAGGAGGAGGGGACGGATCAGGAGTGTCTGTGTTCTCCAGCCCCTCCGCAGGGCACTGTGAGGCCTCCCCAGTCTTGTTTTAGAGAGCAGACCTCTGCGCTCGTTCTCGTCTGGAACAACTGATGCAGACACGCTTTGTCCCCTCCTGTCCTTCCTGTGCCTCCTTCCTTACCTTCCCCGCCCTCTCACGAAGTGGCAGGGACACTGTTGGATCAGGGACAGACGTGCTTTGCAAAAGGCTCTTACACCGTGTTTTAATAAGCTGCTTAGAGTAACTGCAGGAAGTCAGGAGATCAGGACGTCTTAGCGCCAGATGACAAAGGTGAGGGTCTAAAGGGCGGCCCATTTGGCCAGGGGTCCCCTGCAGGAACAGATAGCGATGGGGCCAGCACTCAGGACTCCGGAGGCCCAGCGCCTATCTTGCTGTCAGCCCTCCCCCTCACCGGCCTCCTTTCTTGCCGCCGCCCAGCCTTTCCGTAGATGTCCCCAAGGTGGAGGTATTGGAGCAGGAGCTGTCCTGGCTGAAGGAACACCTGTCGCAGCTGGACTCCCCGGTGGTGTTCTGTCACAATGACCTGCTTTGCAAGAACATCATTTACGACAGCACCCAAGGTATGCCTTCCCCGGCTCTGGCTGGGCCACAGCTGGGCGGTACCCAGGCGATCGGCGGCCTTCCGGCTGCCCTTGCTCAGACCGGCCCTGGGATGAGCAAAAGGCGACCTTCCGGTTTAGGTCTCAAGTTGACTTAAGGGAGAAGGAAATAAATTTCCACCTGGAAAAAATCTATGCTGTGGTCTGTGGAGGTCCTCCGTGTGAGGCTACCTGAGCCATTCCCCCTGCCACAATATTCTGGGTTTCTGAGGATGTCTGGGGTGGCCTGGGCCCTCCTAGGGACAGAACCTTGCTGTGTGCCCCATGAGAGCTCCACCCCCGGGGAGCCCCGACCTTTACCTCTGGTCCTCAGCCACGTGGAGGACAGATGTCTTGAGTACCCACCTGTGTGCGGACAGCTCAGGGGCAGGGGGACAAAAGAACAGCCTCGAGGGCACCCCCAGGGAGGGTGGGTTGGGCTGGGTTGCCGCCACAGGGGCATTCCGGTCTGTGGGGACCTGATGGGCTCCGTCTCCCTCTCCCGGGACCCACCCCCATGGCCGCTGTCTTCCCTCACAGGCCACGTACGGTTCATTGACTATGAGTACGCCGGTTACAACTACCAAGCTTTTGACATTGGCAACCATTTCAACGAGTTTGCAGGTGAGAAGGGTATTGTTTGTCTCGGTCCAAGATACTTTCCTCGTGATGGAGGGCCAGGTCCGGGGTGAGGATCGGGGCGGGGCTCTGCCCTCCCTGGGGGGGAGGCGTGACAGCCGGTCCTCCAAAATCTCACAGCTCAGGGAGGGGAGGCACAGCCTGCCTTGAGGGGGCTCCAAGGCTCATGGGTGAGGCCAGACCCTCACACAGAGCAGACCCCCGCCAGCCCATCGGGCAGTTGGGTACTCATGAGGACAGTGTCCCATCCCTAGGATCCTGGGCTTGACATGCGAGTTAGAAAAAGACCCCTGGGGGCCTGGCCGGCTCAATCAGGGGAACATGTGGCTCTTGATCTTGGGGTTATGAGTTCAAGCTCCACATCGGGTGATTACTTTAGAAAAGTAAAAAATATTAAGAAAAAGCCCCCTTTCCTCTACCCCTGGTAGATGGGCCAGGCACAGCTCTGTCCCTTTGCTCAGGCTGCCTTCTGCCCAGCACTGCCTGCACGATCATAAGGATCCTGCCTGCAGAGAAGGAGCAGAACAAGCTGGTGCCCTGAGGAGAATCTAGGTGGAACTCATTAAAAGCATATACTCTGCAACTTTACTGTCCATGTTCAAACCCTGACTTTGAGGCTTACTAGCTGTGTGACCCTGGAGCTGGTTACTTACCTACTCTGGGCCTCTGGAAAGTGGAGGTATTAACTGTACCTACTTCTCATCAGCGTGAGCTCCACACACAAGAGGAGCACATGCTAAGCCTCCTACTGGTGTTCACTGGTACTAGGCAGCGTAGCTAAGGAGGCCGGCGCCGGAACGGATGCAGTTGGATGAGGGGTGTCTGGCTGTGCTGGCCAGTTGAGGAAAGGCCCAGGCTGTACAATAGCAGCATTTGTGTGAAAGAAGCTGGGCAGGTTTTTCCGGCTTGAGAGCTTCATTGTTAAAGGATCTGATGGGACCAGAGAGGCGACTCCGGGATGGAGTTGGACACTGGGGCTGGAGCGACATCAGGTAGTGTGGGGTGCTCAGGGGAATGGGGCCAGCCCCTGGGGCGCAGGACAGGTGAGGCACACCCAGGCCAGCTGTCAAGCCACCACTTACCTGGTCCAGCCTCGGCCGTTCCCCAGCCTAAGCCTGCCCAATTGTGTCCCTTTGAGAAGCCCAGGTGATGGGGTCTGTCAAGCACTCATTGTACCTGAGAGTGTGACTTCCCAGGATGGCCACCAGCAGCATCTAAGAACCTACAGGACAGTGGGGCCTCAGCTGGGCAGGGCCCTGGGCCTGTGGGCGCTCTGCTGCCAGACCTGCTGACCTTTCCAGAAGGGATCATTCTGAAGCATCTTAAGCCTTCCTGCCCCACATGGAGCAAGATCCAGCTGGAATTTCTCCCAAGGGGCAGATTGCGTTGTGCTCTCAGTTGTGAAGGAAGGAGGAAGGCAGGGAAGGAGACTGGGAGCTGGGGAGGGAGCACTCCTGGGTTCTTGGGAGCAGGAAGACCCAGTCCTGGGAGGCAGGAGGTGAGCGTTCCATCCCTAACCTCCCCTCTCCCTGGCTGCCTGGGAGCAGCTTCTACTCTGGGGGTTTCTACACCTGTACCAGAGGATTCTTTCTCAGCCATCCTCTTGGGACCCCAGGAGATGGAGTGTGTTTCTCCAGGAGTGAGGGGAGCTGGGGAAGGACAGGGAGGAAAAGAGGAAGAAACCAGGGGCAGGGTGGCCCTGCTTCTGTCTTAAGTGAACTGCAGCTCTCCGTCCCAGCTCGAAGGCCAGGCTCTGCCACCGGGTCAGGGATGTGGCTGGGGTGCGTTGGGCGGGCAGCAGCTCGAGGACTCGAGGGCAGGACCAGAAGGAATGGAAGCCGCCTGGTCCAGGGTTCCAAGCCTGGCTGCATTTCTGAGGTATCTGGAGATTTGGACACGGGGCTAGAGGTGCCTGGGAACTTCTTACCAAGCTCCCTCGGTGATGTTTTGAAGGAGCCAGCTCAACACTGGTCCAGGAGGCAGTCCAAGACCCACACTTCCAGATGGGAGACCCTGGCCCGTGGGCGGGAAGGCCTTGTGCGGGTCTCACTGGTCTGCATCCCACCAAAGAGGCAGCCTGGGGTGGGGTGCTGTGGCCGAGCACCTCCTGTGGGCCGTAGTTGCTCTGAAAGGCACAGGGGTACAGCGATGCTGACTTAGGGGTCCCTGTCACACCCAAAACCGTGCCTCGCCCTGCAACCGGTCTGCCTCAGCTTTCCTCCATCCCATGGAAAGCAGCACCCCCGGCTCCCCACACTGGCTAAGTTCAGTGGTCGAGAGGCTGTATTCCTAGGCACAGCCCCACAGGATGTACACAAAGGTTTCTAGGGGAGCAGGGGATACCGGTGAGCTGGAGGAGTCCCCCCACCCCAGGTGGGCCCGCCTCTCAGGCACTGCCTCATGGCCACTTCCCCCTCAGGTGTGAACGAGGTGGATTACTGCCGCTACCCCGGCCGGGAGACCCAGCTACAGTGGCTGCACTACTACCTACAGGCACAGAAGGGCATGGCTGTGACCCCCACGGAGGTGGAGAGGCTCTACGTGCAAGTCAACAAGTTTGCCTTGGTAAGTGCCTTCGCAGGGGTGGTGGTGGGGGGCACCCCCAGCTCCTCCAACAGCCCAGGGCAAAGGAAGCAGAGGTCAGGGTAAGAAGTGAGGTCCTGAGACCCCAGCCCCTGCTCCTGAACCCCCACCGTGGAAGTGAGGTCTGGGAAGAGCCCTCTTGGGCATCCCCAGAATACGGAGGTGCCCTCTTGCCTGCAATTCCCTATCCAAGTCTCTCTTTCCTAGGGAAAGACTTTCAAAAAAGAGCCCAGCTTCCTGTTTCAGCAGTTCTCTCCTTTGGACAAGTAATTCTCTCTAGTGTCTAACTTGAGCCTTTCATGCTGCCGTTAAATGCATCTCATTTTTTTTAAGCCGTTGGAGGAGATAAAGCATGTCCATTCCAATCCTCCTTGTTAACGACCGCCACTGACTCAACTGCATAAGTTTCTCCCATCACGCTCTTCCTGCTCAAACTACCGAGCTGTCAGTTCTCGATTTGGAGTGTCATTCATCCAGGGTACCTGGTTCATGGCCGGACTCCATCAGTGTGTGCCCAGGGGATTGCTAACTAGTCTTATTAACGTCAGCCTCGCAGAAGCAGGAGGACAGGTCCGCTGCTCTGAATTTCACAATACAGCGTGGAGCTCACGTAGAATCTTTACTTACCTGTCATTTTGGATTACTGCTCCTGTTTTCCTCATTGGCACAGAACTGATTTCCCATCAGGTTCTTCTTAACTGGTGCGCTTAGGCCTCTTGCTAAATGTTTTCACATCATTACTGACGCTTTGCTAATTGGTCTATATGCCCCTTGAAGTCCTGAAAAGTGGAGGTAGGTGCTATGCAGCCAAGCCCCGACTGAGCAGGATGTGGGGTGGGGTAGGGGGCCCTGGCTCGGGCTAGTCATGATGTCACCACTGTTTGCTCAGGGACAGCTGGGAGCAGGCTCTGGCTTCTTGAGCCTGGGGTGGTCTGGTTCTGAGGGCTCCTCTGGTCAAGGCGGGAAGCAGTTGAAGGCTTAGAGCCCAGACTCAGGGCCTCGCGCTGTCACACCCACACTCCTTTCCCGACCCAGCCCACGTCCAGACAGAAGAAGGAAAGGGGCTGGAGGACGTCAGTTAAGGGGGTCCCCCTGATGGGACTGGGCCTGTGCTCTGGGGGAGGGGTTCATCTCATCCTGGTGCCTTGGCCTTGAAGGCCCCAGGAGACTCCCCTGGGCAGGGGAGATGCCAGGAATGAAGCTATGCTTAGCATTAGAAGCACCATCCGGCGGACCCCTACCTGGGGCAGGTCGAGCTCTGCATTTTTCTCAAGGGAGTGAAGCCTCCAAATGCTGACCAGCGACTTGACCAGCTCCTGGCTCTGTGGGGTTCCTGACAGGCAGGCGTGGTTGCCTTGCTGACTTACTCTGGTCCCTTTCCAGGCATCTCACTTCTTCTGGGCACTCTGGGCCCTCATCCAGAACCAGTTCTCCACCATCGACTTTGACTTCCTCAGGTGAGTACAGAGGGCGAGTTGGGGCAATGGGGAGTGGGAGAAAGGAGTAGCTCGAGCCAAGGGTGTGGGGGCAAAGACAGTCCAGAGACAATACCCGAAGTCCCTTCTTCTGCTCTGCTAACTTGTCCCCAATCCAGTCACCCCATATCCAGTGGGGTCACCACTCTAGGGGAAACACCTGAGCCCAGCGCACCATGCAGAAAGTAGAAGTTCTCGAACCTTCCCATCATGCCTCATAGCAGATTTGCTTTCCCTCCTACATCTTAACGACCTAGTTCACTGCACCCTGTTCTGCAGCCACTGTTCTTAGCCACAGAGCCTGGTGGTGAAAGGAAGTGTTCATTTTATGGCAGAGGGAGCAGAGTTCTTCCAGAGCGCAGAAGTTAATCTCTGAGGCCACTGGGGCGGTTTAATGCTTACCGCCAGGGCTATCAGGCTCAGCTCCTCCCAGTGAGGTACTAGGGCCGACCCGGGGTCCGTATTGGAGTACTGACTCCTGGCTCCATCATCTCAGATACACATGGCCTCAAGGACCAGGAATCGTGTGGTCTAGCCTTTCTCCATTCTGGTCTGGTCTTGTTGCCCTGTCCGCCCCTAACCCACCCGCCCTCAGCTGGGAAGGAGACACTGCCCCGACTTCACAGTGTTCACGGTGACTGGAGAAAAGGCCAAAGACACAGCTGAGATCTCCCCCTCACACTTAGGATGGCTGTTTATCAAAGAAACAGAAACCCAGCATTGGGAAGGATGTAGAAAATCGGAACCCCTGGCTGCCGCTGGCGGGAACACAAAAGGGCACAGCTGCTGGGAAAAACAATACCGAGCTCCCTCAAAAATTTAAAAATAGAATTCCTGGGCCATCCAGCATTCTCACCACCGGGTGCGCAGCCAGAGTCGAAAGCAGGGGGTCAGAGAGAGATGTGCGAACCCGTGTCGGTAGCTTTATTCACAAGAGCCCAGAGGCGGGAGCAACCCCATGTCCATGACGGCTGACTGGGGACATAAAGGTGGTCTCCACACACAGGGGAGTATTACTCAGCCTTTTAAAGAGAGAAAACCAGGTCACATGCTAGAACGTAGGACCTCTGAGGACCTGCTAAGCGAAAGCCAGTCACAAACAGACCATCACTGTAGGATTCCACTTACGTAACTGAGTTAGTCAAGTTCACAGAACCAGAGCAGGGGGGCACCTGGTTGGCTCGGTCAGTACAGCATGACTCTTGACCTCGGGGTTAGGAGTTTGAGCCCCACATGTGGTGTGGTTACTTAATTTTTAAAATAAAACTAGAGTGGCTTTTGCCAAGCGCTGGGGGGTGGGGGGGGGGGTGGATATAAGTTGCTGTTTAATGGGTGTAGAGTTTCAGTTTTGCCAACTGCAAAAGTCCTGGAGGGCTGTTTATAAAGATGTAAGTGTACTTTACACTGCTGAACTGGGCGGGGGGGGGGGGGGGGGGGGGGGCATTTAGGGAAGGGTTGCTCCAGTCTAAGAAAAATAAAATAGTTGGAAGAAAAAAAAAAGAAAAAAATCCCCTGCCCTGGGGGTGGAGCTGGTGAGAATTGCTCAGGGTATGAGTTCCCCCAGTTCCCCCACCTGGCCGGCCTTCTCAGCCTGCTCCCCCTCTCGCAGGTACGCAGTGATCCGGTTCCATCAGTACTTCAAGGTGAAGCCTCAAGTGTCAGCCTTGGAGATGCCAAAGTGACCAGCTTCCCCATCTCTCCCTTACCCACCTGCCCGGCCAGACCCGTTCTCCGGGGCTCAGTCCTGCTCTGGGGTCCGCCCCCTTGGACAAGGTGGGAGAGGGGACAGGTGGGTGTCCAGGGAGAAGGCCCCACCCCTGCTGCCAGCCCCCGCCCTCACCCCATGGATATTGCTGGAGACCACGTTCTTTTGTTTGGAGGGGCTGATAGGACCCAGCTCTGGGGGTCCCCTTCACCATGCCAGATTTGGGGGTGGGCAAGTGCCTGCAGTCAGCCAGGGCCTGGACCACAACCACCCCTGGGAAGTCCGGTATTCCTGGCCTCAGGCCACGCTGGAATCGGGGCTGCCTTAGATGTGTCTTCGACCTTCCTGGCTTGGGGAAAGGGGGAGGTGGGAGGGCTCCTTTCTACCTCCAGTGCCCTGAGCCTCCAGCCCATCTCCCTCTGCACGCCCCACGTGGGAGGTGCTGATGAGCCCAAACCAGCATCATGCCAACTCTGACAGATGGATGTATATATCTGGGGGGAATGATCTAGAACTAGGGTTAACGGCTCCCCTAAAGCCGCCTCCTCCGAGATCCCCTTCCTTTCTCCAAGCCAGATCCAGTCAAACCACCCCTTCCCACACCTCTGCCCCAGGACCTGTGTTCCCCCTCCCCTCCCCTTTTGGCTCTGTGCTTGTGTTCTGTCCCTCTGCCGCCTGCTGGGAGGGAAGGCAAGGGAGTGGTGCCCTCCTGGGCCTCCAGAGCCCAGCTCTGCTTTGTGCTTGGCCAGAGTAGGGTGGCCACCATGGCCAGCAGCTTCCCACCTTGTTCCCTTCCCTGCCCCCCAGGCCCTCGCTTCCAAGGATTTGTCTCTCCCTCTTCACCTTTTGTCCTAAAGTTGGCCCAAAGACTTCCCGCTAGGAAATGAGTAGTGGGAGTCAAGGGGGCGGGGCTCGGGACTTTGGGGTTCGCCAGGCGGCCAAGAGCCTGGGTGGGATGGGTCGTGAAGGTGCGGAGCTGCCGGTCCTGGTCCCCGAACCCCGACTCTCTCGACGGCCTCCACCTCCTCTCTGCCCTCACAGCCTCCAGGCTCTGGCCTAGAAAAGTGATTCATTTGTAAATTATCATGGTTTTCTGCATTAAAATGGCCATTTCTGGACCACTCTGTGTCTGAGTGCCGATGGTGAGGATTTGACTTTGACATAGAGGGTATAATGGACTAGTTCTCCCACAGTGGGGGGTAGGGGTGGCTGCACCCGCTTCTCCAGGGTTCCCTGGGGCTGCCCCCTTCCTCCCCTACCCTGTGAGCACCTGGCTCATGAGGCCTGTGCTCCTGGTCCGGGGTAGGCCTGGGCACAGCTAGTGCTGTCACTCTTCTGCCTCTGACCGTCCTGCTAGAATTGCGGCTCCGCCAGGTAGTAACCAGACAAGAGACCCGGTGGGGAGGGTACTCAGGATTTCTTCCTGCCCCCGGCCTAGCTCCTAGCTGTTGAGGGGGAGGGGTGCTGTTCTGCTGCAGGGAAGGCAAGGATGATTTCTGGAACGAATCTGTTACTTTCTCAGAAGGCTGGAGGGAAGGGAGACCAGAAGCTGAAAGCAGAGCCAGGGTACCCCCGTCGGCAGCCTGGGCTGCTACCGCTGCGCTGCCTCCAGGGCCCGCCGGAAGGTACCCAGTACCCTGAAGAGCGGGGAGAGCAGTGGCCGCCTGCCAGGTAGACTCTGGCTGTTTGGCTTTTGCCGGCGAAAGTACCGGATGCCATGGCAACCACTGGAGCAGAGCTAGACCCAGCAGCTGGGGCCTTCAAGGTCACGGTGATCCAGTGTAGCCAGGGGGGGCCCCCCGGGGTAGCTGTACCAAGCCCAGGAAGGGTATGGGAGAGGATGTGGTGGTGGTGGGGGGGGCCTTGCCCAGTGATGTGCCAGGGCTGGGCAGGCAGGGCCCCTCAAGGGTACCATGGGGTCAGGTGTTCGTGGGCAGGGTCTTCTCGTGGACTAAAGGGCAGTGCCCACCCTCCTTGTTCCTCTCAGATCCACCTCTGGAGCTGAGGGCAGAAATAACCACTGCGAAGGCAGCTTCGTTTCCAGCCTCCTGGGGCCTTGATGTCACAGCGTTGGAGACGGTGTTGCAGTGGTGAGCAGGGAATGGCTGGGACAGGGCCCCCCAGGTACCATCCTGTGCCCCTACGGCCCCCCGCCACCACCTGCACCAAAGGAGCGAACCTGCAGGCACCACCCCACTGCCTTTGAGAAAACATCCTCATTCCTCCAGAGCTCCAGGAGGAGGAGACAGGTGGGGGGTAGGGTTGGGGGGGAGGGGTAGTTTAGGACACCCCGCCCCCTCAAAGCTTGGAGACCTCTCTCTCCTTTCACTGCCACCCCAGACCCCAGACTAACCAGCTCCCCTTGCCCCTGCTCCAAGCACCAGGCCTCAGCAACTCCCCAGGGATGGGGAGGGGGCAGAACGGAGGGTGCGTGGGCTCTACAGGAGCTCTAGCCAAAGCACACCAGGGCAGAGGTTCATCTCTGCTGGGCTCTGACCCTCAGCCTTTGCAGGAGGCACAGAGAGGGCAGAGAATGCCCTAGGCTTCCCGGAAAGGACTAGAACCTTCTGTTCCTGGCCTCATCGCCTGCCTGACCCTATGCTGCCTCTCCCAGGGCAGAAGGGGTAGGGCTCCAGGGCACCAGCGAACAGTCCTCATGGAGAGCACTGTCCATCCTGGAAGGATCCAGAGCATGTGATTCCATGAGAGCAGGACAAGGGTTCCTGTAGTGGGAGGAGGATGGTTTTGGCCCCAGTCAGCCAAGACCACAGAGGACCTGGGAATGGGGAAGTGAGAGGAACTCAGGACTGGCAGAGGATGAGGGTGAGCCTGGCTGGGAGTGTCCTGACGGACGGCCCTGATTTGGTTAGAAACACAGTGTGGGAGATAGTGGAGTCTGATGGGAGATGTCAGTGCCAAGTTAAAATGAGCAATTCTCCCCATGACCACTAGAGGGCAGCCTTGCTCATCTTCCCAAGGACCACTTCCGTCTTTCCCTGGGGGGCCAGGGAGGCTGGGTTGTGCTTGTTAATTCCACCTGAGCTAAGAGGAGAAGCTCTGGAGTGTGGGCCAGGAAAAACTCGCAAAGGCCAGTAGCCAGGACCTAGTAATTCCTGGGGGAGTCTTCACTCCCAAGTTAAAGACCCTGGAATGAAGCACACCTAACTTCTCTCGTCACCACTCTCTCCTATCTCCCCGGTTGTGAACACACCACCTCTATTAATCTGACCCAGGTCTCACTCTTCCACTAGAATTAGGCTTCAGCTTTGCTGCCCCCACTCCATACAACGGGACTGATATCTGATAAAGAGTTGGTCTTTTTATTGATGGTTGTTAAGCATTTTGGAAGTTTTGGTTTGTCATCAGCCCTTTTAAGTCTAATGGGCTGTTACTTCTCAGTGCCTTACGTGTTTGAAATCCTCATTCAAAACAAAGGTCACAGCGCCCTGAAGCACATCACTGGCGCCCCTGCTTCATTACTCAGTATCCTGGAGGGCTCCTAAATGGGACTGGGGCATCCATGGGAGCCCTTTCCTGGGAGGAGGGTCCACCGCTTTCATTAGGTTTTCATGGGGCTCCTTCTCCAAAAGGAGGTAAGGACTACAGATAAGGCTTAACCACAGATGAAGCCCAGACAGGAGACCTGACACCAGCCAAGGCCACAAGGCCAGAAGTGGCCTCCTGACTGCTTACGGTGCTCTCCCTGCTGCCTTACCTTCTTAGGACCGGGGTAGACCAATGTGTGGGGAGGTCTAGCTTACTTCCTGGAGGCAGGGGCAGTATCTTCTTCGGGGTGCAGGCTGCTCTCTGAGTGGCCTCTGTCCCTCCAAAGGCTTGGCCTGGGCTTCCCTGGGCTCAGAGGTTCGTTCCCAGAACCCACACCCGAAGTTCTAGGGAGCTGCCACAAGGGGGCAGTGGTGCCTGGGCTAGCGCCAGTTAGGACTCGTGGCTCCAGGCCAGCCTCCCAGGTCCCCCACTCACAAGGACCAGATTCTGAAATGGTCTGTCTTTATTATGCCAACAGAAAACAAAAAAATTCCCCAAGTGTAAACAGGAGAAAGGTGCTGGTTAAGTTACTCATCATTATCTTATTATTAACAAAATAAAGCACTATCTATGTTTACAGTCATAAAAAAAGAAACAGCCTGGAGAGAAGTTGGGCGGAAGGGAAGGGGGGGGAGGAAGAGAAAGCGACTAGGGGAGGGGATTGGCACAGACACCACAACTGCCTCGGTGGGGTTTGGGGTTCCCTTCCCACCCTGACCCAAGGGCTGTTCTGGATCTTTGGCGTCAGGTGCCAGTGGGGTTCTTCTTAGAGACACAACTTGTCCCTGTGAGCAGGAGCTGAGGCAACTTCCCCAGTGAGTGAGGGAGGGGAAAGGAGCCGGGAGGGGCAGGTGGGAGGGGCAGTCTTCCCCTCACCAGACGGAGAATGGGGAGCCCCCTCCCATTGCCCACTCACCCGCTGCCATGAGGAGCAGCCCTGGTTCTCCAGGGCTTCCATCAACTGTCAAGAAGGGGGGGGGGGCATCAATCCTCCTATCCTTAACTCCCAGCACTCAGACTGGGACCAGGGACTGGGGCACTAAGACCCCCTTGGAGGCTGAGCACATTCCCATGTTGCTCGGAGCTAAAAATGGCTCTGTGGGAACCAGCCAGCAGAGAAGAGGCAGGGAGGGAATGAAGGGAAAGGCAGGGGGAGGTCAGGGCGGCTGGTGGGCCCGGGGGCTGACCAGCGGTGTCCAAAGGGCAGAGGCAGACCCCAAGAAAGGGAGAAAAGCACAGCCCTGCAGAGAAACGAGGACAGAAACACACACAGGACACACAGAACCTGAGACACCCAGACTGACAAAGAGGTAGCAATTTGGGGACAGTGAAGCACGGAGAGGCCCCCAGAGAAGCAAGAGTGGCATCGAGAGACACACCCACAGGAACCTAGCAACGGTGCCTGGCACGGAGCAGGCGCTCAGTAAATCCCTTGTGCAATAAGTGAACAGATGGAAACACGCGTGTGCGCACACCTACACATACACGCGCCCGCATCAACACAGCAGCCAGAGGCACCACAGGCTTGGCAGAAGATCAAGACAGCGAAGGACAGCCAGACCTTTTTGCACGGAGTACAAAGTGATCCTGGGATAGAGGAGCGATCTGGGAAGGGGGGCGGGGTGTGGGATGGAAGAGGGTGTTGGTCCTACAGGGGCTGGTCCAGCCAGGACGAGAATGGAAACAAAGCATGTGGTCCCAGGGGGACAGGTCTGGAGCTGCCACACCCCTGGAGTGAGGAGGCCCGCAGGAGGGGAGCGTCCTACAGTGTCCGCTGCCCATGAGCCCCACCGGACATGAGCCCCGCCGGACGAGGCCCTCAGCCCCAGGGCACCCTACAGGTCCTGCCCAGCAAGGCCAGCAGCTCCTTGGGCGCGGCCGCAGGGGTGGTGGGGAGGGCATTCCCCCCCAGGAGGCTATCTACAAGTGCACAGCTGCGCCCCTCTCCCCGACAGGCCCAAGTCCAAGTACCAACAGAGTCCAGGCCGGCTGGCTGCACCCATGGGCTGAGGGCCAGGTCTTCCCGGGGGGAGGAGGCCCGGCCCACCCATCCCGCTGGATCAGTCTGTGAGCACCACCAGCTCCCCGTCGCTCTTCTCCTCGCCCTCCGAGTCCTCGTCCTCGCTGTACCGGTACAGCTCGCCCTCCGCCACCGAGTGCCTGTCTTCCGTGGCCTCACCCTCCTCCCTGAGGCTGCAGGTGTTGACGATGACAGGCATGTTGGGGTCCAGGCTCCGGGGCACGTAGTGCTCCACCAGGGGCTGAGCCAGGGGCACACCTGCCACCCGCGGGTACAGGACGTCGGGGGAGCTCATCTGCAGCTGGCCGGCCTGGGGGCTACAGGGCAGAGAAGAGGCACGTTTCGAGGGACCCTCACTTTGCACCCCCTAACTGCCCCCACCACCTGAGCCATTTTGGGGCATGCCCTCCCTCCCCACCACCGTGCTTTCAGCTCTCTCTCTCACCCCCAGGGCTGGCCTCCCCACAGCCATGTTCACAGTCAGCCACAGACCGGCACACACCTGCGGTCTCAGGGCCTGAGCGTGCTCCCCGGATAATCCCAGGGAATCATGTACAAATCCAGCATTTGGAAGCTAAACTTAAATGCCCCGGCGTGGGGTGAGGGTGGAGGGGGAGTTGTGTTTCGATTTGCAAGACTCCATGAAGGTACTTGCTTCTGTCAAGTCAGGCACTCCCTGTACCGTATCACCTTTGTTTTTAGGAGCCCTGAATTTTTTCATGGAGCTTGTGATTCACATGCACATTTTCCTCCAGGTACACATGGCCAGTCCCCCCCCAGCCAGGCACAAACCTATCTCCTACACCCCTGCAGGCCCATGGGGGGGTGGACGCAGGGAGACCCACATACAATGTCCACACACACGGGCGTTCCAGGCCGAGACAGCACCCCGGAGCCTCACACCAGCCCTCACAGCGCAGGGACGTGGGACTCACGGAGTCACGTAGCTCTGGCGGGCATCCTGGCGCCGCGTCCTCATCAAGGCCTTGTACTCGCCCACCCGGAGCCGCTTGCCCTCCACGATACACGTGCGCTTGGGCCGCGGCTTGTACTTGTAGTCGGGGTACTTTTCCAGGTGCTGGCGGCTCAGCCTTGCCTGCTCCTCGTAGTACGGCTGCTTCTCCTGGTTGGTCATGGACTTCCAGCGGGAGCCTGGCCCAGCCCCCCGGGGGGGGCGTCAGTGCGGGGCTCCGCCCACCCTCCCCAGCCCCTGCAGGGGCCCCCGAGACGTGGGTCCCCAAGTGAGAACACAAGGGGATCTATGCGCCAGCATTTAGCAAGAACCCGGCCCAACACGGGTGCTCCTCGGAGTCCGAGGAGCGAATGAATGAATGAATGAAGCTGGCACATGTACTGGTGTCTATACACCCAACACCCATGTCTCCAACCACCCAGCAACTTCTGGGAGGCCTCTGGTCTGCATGATTTGCATAAACAAAACAGCCAACACCAGGCCACCAACAACAGACAGTCCCCCGGCCCCCTGCTTAAGGCAAAACACCTTGTCAACTGTCTTGGTTGACAAGACGTGGGGGCCTCTGTCTTGAAGACAACAGCCAACTTCTAGCCCCACCTGACCTCCAGTCAGGACCTAGAATTTTTAAAAAAGCTTTCTCCTGGGGCAGTGGCTGGCTCAGTCGGGAGAGCATCTGACTCTCGGTTGGGAGTTTAATTAAAACTTTTGTAAAAATTATTGATTATATATATATATATATAATTAAAAGACCTTTCTAATGATAGCCCAGAAACACCAGTCCTTCCTGTTTCCTGCCAGAGCCAGAGATCCAAGGGTCTGGGCAAGCATAACAGATTAGGGAGAGACCAGGTGTTTAAAAATGTGTATCTACACATGTGCGTGCACACACACGTACACACACACATATACACACACACCCTACTTCTTAGGTGCAGAGCCCTACAACGATACAAGACCCCAGGACCTAGCCTCTAAACATCCTGCCTGACCCCTGTGACTCCAGACTCCTCTGAAAGTCAGGACGATGGGGACTGTCACCCAGCAAGGAGACCACTGTCTCCTGGAGCCCCCTGACACCCCACTCGCTGCCCCTTACCAAGGATCTTGCTGATGCTAGAGTTGTGCATGTCTGGGAAGGCTTGGAGGATCTTCCTTCGCTCATCCTTGGCCCACACCATGAAGGCGTTCATGGGCCTCTTGATGTGGCTGCTGTTGCGGGACTCGGGAAAGTGGCGGGAGCCTAGGGGACAGGGCTGAAGTCAGCCAAGCAGGGCAGCTCCTCTAGGGTAAGGAGGCCTCCCAGGCCGGCAGTCATCTCCAACTTTATCACTAGGGGGCAATGGTGGGGCGCCCACAGCCACCATGGACACCAGCAGAAGACCTTATCAGAGGCCCAGCAGAAACTGGGGACTGAGAAGGGACAGACACACAAGGGGACTCCAGAGACAGACTATGGGAGAAAAGGCATCAGGGACAGAGACAACCTGACCCTCCCTGGGCCCTGTGGGAATCAGAGGAGGGCCCTCCTCCACACCAGCCCGTCGCCTGAGGCCCTAACCGTCCATGTCGCAGCCCAACATGGCTTCTTCGAGGGGGTGCACGCAACTGTCCTCCAGCCGCTCCTTGGCCGGGGACGTGTCCAGGCTGATGAGGTCCTGGGGTTGACAGAGGAAATCAGCACGTCACTCCACTGCCCTCTGCATCACCCACTGCCTTCCTCACTCACCCCTCCTCTGGTGGCCTCAGACTTGGGTCTTCCGCCCCAGCCGAAGTCTATTGTCAGATCCCTAAGCCCTGGTGCAGGGGAGTGGGGGGCCATACCTTCCGGAAGGGAGCATTGGGAGAGCTCTCTAACGCCCCACTGTGGCCATGCAGCAGCTGCCGAGCGTCCTGAATGGCTTTGGTGACAGCGTCCCCTTCACCGAGGAAGCCTACGGGAGGACAAAGGGCAGCAGAGGGGGTCAACCCTGTCCACACCAAGCTACTCCTGCAAGTTATTCACCTGGTTCGGGGTCCCCTCTTGCCCCCTACACCGCACATCCCCAAGGGGGCACTGTTTACGTTGGCTGTTGCACAGTGTGCCAAAGACTAGAGAACCGCTTTCCCTGAAATTGTGCAATTCAGTGGCTTGGATCCCTGATGTGGGGATGCCCGGTCAGATCTGGTGGGGTGCCAGAAAGCAGGGGAGCTTCTGAGATGCTAAGTGTGGAAACAAAGAGGCCAAAGGCAGGTCTAACCCATTTTCCAGAAACTATAACCCAGAGAAGGGAAGGACATGCCCAGGACCAAAGGATGCCCTCCTGGCAGAAAGCTTACCCAGTGGCAGGCTGGGCGGGCTGGCCTGCAGGTCCCGTGTGGGGGCCCCATGGCTCGGGGGGCGGGGTCCACAATTGTTCATCTTCAGGCTGGGGGAGCTGGAGGCACTGGGCAGCTCAGGGGCCTTGGGTTTGGCCGTGAGGTTCAGGGGCTGGGAGGGTTCCTGAGGGAGACCCCAGAGATCAGAGGCTGAGAAAGACACTAACGGAGACCCAGAGGGACAGAGGGGACACAGCGAAACAGACAAGCATACCGGGGACAGATAAGCAGATGGCAGGAACAGGTGAACAAGGACAGAGGAGGGCCCCCACCACCCCCTAGGGAGGCAACCCCAGCCATCCCACGCAAGGGAGGCTGCCCCAGGCCAGGGGCAGGGTGGAGGGGACAGTACCTGCAGGGGGTGGTGGGCAGCCATGGCCCCAGGCCTCTTCACCACGGGGGCAGGGGGCGTGTGCAGCAGCGGCAGGGGGTAATCCACTATGGAAAAGGCGGCAAGGAGAAAAGTCCTGGATGAGCACAGAACAGCAGACGGCCTGCTTGACGAGGTCCCAGTGGTACCAAGGGGACAGAGGCTCGCAGCCGGCCCAGTTTGCTTCCAGACAAGTCTCTCCCCAGCCCCCGAGTGCCGAAGGCCTCCCATTCCCTCATCCCTGGCTGCCCTGTCCTTCCCAACCCACAGAACCTCAGGTCCGAACCCAGTGGTGACAGAGGACGGGTATAAACCAGTGCTCGCTCTATGAGTACTTGTGTTCCGTACCCACTATGTTTGGGGTACAAAAGCCGCTCCCCATGTTAGCCTGTCTCCCGCAGTGGCTCATGGTAATCCCTAGCATGGGGCGTACAACAGGCGCTCGGCCCAGCACCCCCGCGTGCAGAGAAAACAGAGATGGGAAGACAAAAGACGGGTTGCCCACATAGCTCAGAAATGGGAACACAGACCTGGGAATCTGGGTCCTCGAGACGCCACAGCCCATCCTTTCCCCTTTACGCAGCCCCCAAACTCTTCATCCTACTGGGCCCACCTCACTCGCCCTCAACCCAGCCCCGTGTCAAGGAGCGGACAATTCAGGTGGAGAGCGGAGCTGTGTACACCAATCACTAAGCCCAAGGCCAGTGAGGATACGGCCCGCGTGGGTAGCATGCCAGAGAACTGGGTTCCAGCAGGGTGGCCGGAGCAGGCTCCTTGGGGCTAGTGGCTGCAGGCGGCCAGGCAGAGGGGAGCAGTGGGCTGAAAGCCAAGTTGGGGGAAAGGAGACTGGCCCAGGATGGGCAACCTTGGGGGTTTGCGGACCTGGTACAGTAGGCGTCAGGGCACCGTGTAGGGCTCGTGAGCTTGGGAAAGGCACTCCACACTGGGTTTGGAGAAGGGCCCTCTGCTTACTAGGATTCTGGAACCAACAAAGCAGGTGGCAGTCTGGCCAACTTAGGACTTCCACAGCTTACTTCCTGCCTCCCTTGACCAGAAAGCACAGGAACAGGTGCATCCCAATGCCCCCAGGCCCTGCCCTCCTCACTCTGGCAGCTCTAGTCCCCTGGAGTTACAAACGGGGGTTCATGCTGCTGGCCTGCTCCCCCTTCCTAGTCTCGCTACCTTCCCGGCTGGAAGCTTCCTGAAAGACAGGGCCTAACTTTTTCAGTCCTCTGTGTCCCCACCCTCCAGGCATGCCTGGTGTAGAATGAAGCAACAGCAGAGTCAGCGACCGGCGAACTGTGCCCATAGTTGGACCACAGGCCTTGGTGGCAGGACCACAGGAACTCACTGGCCTGGTCTCGCACACAGAACAGGGAGGGTGGACCCGAGGGACTCGACTCCTGGGGCAACTATGGGCAATATCCCTGCCCTGTCACCTTTCGCAAGGAATCCATAATCATGGCCTATGAATACCCTGTGTCTCCATCCGACCACCTCTGTCCGAGTGCAGGCTGTCCGGCTGTCCCTAGAACTTCCTGAGCAGCCCCCCCACAATGGTTCATGCTCCAGACGGTATCCCCCGTCCCTCTCTGCTCCCCGTCACCCACAGTCGGTGTGACAACACACCCTCTATTCAATCGTTCAAGCATATCTGGTTCTACAAAAAATTCCCTCGCCAGCCTGTTCCATGACCACCCCATCATGCGCTCCCCTCAACTCCAACCCTGGCCAGCTTTGGGCCTCAGGCTCCAGGGTCTCCGCCTCAGACTGCCCTTGACCCTCAGCTCCCAGCTTCAAACCCACAGTCCACCTCCCAGGCCCCAGTTCATTTCTGACCTCCTCAGAAAGCCTTCTCAGACTGCCCGGTTACGAGCATCTTTCCTCCCTCCCCAGACTGCATATTCCGGGAGCTCCAAGTCCGCCTTGATCACCCCATGGCCACCGGACAACACAGTGTCTGACAGGTGGCTGGCGCTCAGTCTGTGTTCACCGGATTTCGGTGGTGGGGCAGAAGGGGCACGGTTGGGGAGAGACAAGTGTGAGTTAGGGGGCCACCAGGGTGGCTCAGTGGGTTAAAGCCTCTGCCTTCGGCTCAGGTCATGATCTCAGGGTCCTGGGATCCAGCCCCGCATCAGGCTTTCTGCTCAGCAGGGAGTCTGCTTCCTGCTCCCGAGCCTGCCTGCCTCTCTGCCTACTTGTAATCTCTGTCAAATAAATCAAATCTTAAAAAAAAAAAAAAAAAAAGAGTCTGAGTTTGGGAAATGCAGACACCACAGTGAATGTCCGAGATGTTACTATTCTGGTCCAGTAAAGGTACCAGAGTTGGGGAAACTGCACCCAGACCGGCCACACTTGCTTCTGTCTGCAAAGTACTTCTCAGTGTTGAAGTGCTACTGTGTCTCATTCTCGCAGTGAAGTTCAGAAAGAAGGGATTCTTCCTCCACTAGACAGAACCAAGAGTGAAGCCCGGGAAGGCCACATGGCAAAGGAATGACGGCAGTCCCGGGCTCCTTCCTGAACCTCAGGACAGCCTCTGCTAGCGACCGCACCCCACCCCCACTCACCTGGTTTGCAGGGGATGGGCTGAATAGGCAAGGCCAGCTGGGACTCGGGAGTGACAGGCAGGGGCTGGTGGCTCGGGGGGAAGGCCGGGATCATGACATAAGGCATGTTGACCTGCTGAGGGCGAAGAAACCCTGTGTGAGTCCCTGCGGGCCCACACAGCTCAGCCCAGGACACGGCGCGGGGGCTAGGGGGGCACATGGTGCCGGCGGGGGGACCCCTGATGTGGGAGGCACAGAGACCCCAGACACTGGAGGCCCGGGATCCGGTACAGGGCCAGTCTTCCAAAGGCTCCAGCGGACCCCACATCCCCTCCTGCTACCTGCCCTCAGCTCAGCCCCAGCTGGGGACGAAGATCGTCCGGCCACTCCCTTAGAACAGAGGAAGGTGACGAGGGTCCAGGGCCAGAGCAGCAATGAGCCCCCTCCTCAGGGTCATGTCTGAGTGATTCCGCTTCATCTGTGCCCCGTCCCTCCCTGTTCCTGGCATGTCCCGGCTGGCATCACCGCCCCCCTCCCCGCCCTCTGGCCACCCCCTTCTTTACCTGGATCTGTTGCTGGAGGAGGTTGATCTTATGTTGCTGCTGAATCAGCTGCTGCTGCTGCTTGGCGATCTGACAGCAGGAAAGAGCAGGGGGCACGGCCATCAGCCCCAGCCCCAGCCCGGCACCCCGGCACATACCGTGCCCTGGACAGGGCAGGCAGCAGGCAGCCCCCCTCACAGGCCTTCCCCCTCTCCACAAGCTCACTCCTCCCTCAGAGGCCACGGCGGGAGGTGGGGCAGGAAGCAGCCAGCTGCCCTCACACAGAGCCCTGCAGGCCCCCTCTGCTCCCCGGGCCCCCACAGGGCTGTCTAGAGGGCAGCTCTGAGACTCCTAGGGGACTCCTGCCCCCAGCCTCGGGCTGCACTAGCCAGGGCTGCCCCCAGTGTGCTTCCCTCCAGGCCCTGGTAGCCTCCCCCTCCCCCAGTCAGCCAGCCAGACACCACCCAGGACCTACCTGCTCCTGCTGCTGCCGGGCCAGCTCCATCTGCTGCTGCTGCTTCTCGAACAGCATGGCGGCCATGTTCTTCTGCTCGGAGTGCGCCGTCAGGAGCTGGTCCCGCAGCGTGGACAGCTGGTGGATCATGACCAGGAGCTGGAGCTCCTTCTCGGCCAGGCTCTCCTGGGTCCCTGCTCCACGAGGAAACAACCACCGGTGAGAAATGTTGTTTTTCCGGCCATCTGCTCACCCATGCGCCCTCCCACACACCTGAGGTTCACTGGGCAATTGCTTCCTGGGTCCCTGTTAGGGGCTAAGTGACAGAGGACGGAGACACGATCCTTGCTCCGGAGGGGGCTTGCTTGCAGTCAGACAACCACCTGCCCCAGAAGGTTCCCACCCACAGCCACTGCTTCCAGCCCCTGGAAATGCCGGCCGTGGGACTTCTCAGTCCCGCATCATTTCTTGGAGGTTCCCGAGTGCCCCGAGCCGCAGGATCAGTGTGGGTAACTATCCCACAGGAGGGGCCAGCGGGACTCGCCACTCAGGCCTTGGAATAAGACACAGGAGGCACGCGGAAACCCGGGGTTCAAATTCCCACTTGAACTGATCCTGTCTGGGGGCTCTTGGACAAGTAACCAACTTCTCTGTGCTTCGGATTTTTTAATCTACAGATGAGCACAAGAACGGTCCCTTCACAAGGGTGCCGTGGGGCTAGGATAATGAAGGTAAGGCTTAGTCCAGAATCTGGCACATGGTTCTTGCCCAGTAAGGGCCACTGCTTCCTGCCCTCCAGCTGAGCTCATGACGGATGCCACCGGGCCAAGCTGCGGACCACTGGCCTCAGAATCACTCAGGGAACCTTCGACAAATACACACGCCCAGGTCCCCAGCCCCTGTAGTTCTCATTCAGCAGGTGGAGTGGAGTCTGGGCATCTGTACGCTCTTCAAGGTCCCCTGGGGTTGTGACCGACCACACTGGGGAAAGCAGCCATGCTCAGGAACCAAGCAGCAGCCCTTGAATTTACTTAGTGAGGTCCTGGTGGCCCAGAATTAATTTTTAGCAGTGAAAGGGCACGTCCAGCTCATCTGATCCGGGAAGTGGCAGTGACCTGCCGGGGGTCACAAGGGTTCCTCTAAGAGTCCAAATCCATACTCAAGGACCACGATTCCCACCAGGCCTCGCCTGCCAGAGAGGCCAGATGGAATACTCAGTTCCCAGAGGAGGGACGGTGCCGACCCCCAAGGCCAGGCAGGAGGGGACCCCGAGACCCCTCCCCCCAAAATAGCCCTATAGGCCCAGATTGCATGGCCAGGCTGGGAGGAGGGAAAGGGTTTAGATACCCTCCCCTGTCTACCCACATGGGCCTTCACCTTTGACATCTTTGGTTTCCACAGAGCTCCTTCCCAGAAACCTCTCCTTCCAGTCACTGGACAGTAGCTTCTCAATAGCGGGCACGACTAGAAGATACGAAAGAGATGAAGAACAGCATTCCCAGCACCACCCCCATGCCCGCCTCCAACCAGGGCAGACGTCTTACCCTGCTTTATTCCCCACCCTCCCAAGATTTTATTTGAGAGAGAGAGAGCGAGCACGAGCAGGGGCGAGCAGCAGAGGGAGCAGCAGACTCCTTACTGAGCAGGAAGCCTGATTGGGGGCTCAATTCCAAGACCCCGAGATCATGACCCGAGCCAAAGTCAGATGCTTCACAGACCAAGCCACCTAGGTGCCCCTAGACATCCTACCTTCTTTTAAATGTTGGTTGAAGTCCAGCTTCTCCTGGCTTCCAGAGGCAGCCTCAGAAGCTCCCGGTCTCTTGGGTTCCGGGGACCCATTGCTCTCAGGGGAGCTGCAGTCCTACAACACACACTGAATGTCACTGTCACCCTCAAGAGAAGGGGGCAGACTGCAGGGGGAACCGAGCAGCCCTGGGACGTGCACTCCCTCTCCTCCACCACCACCACCACCTCCCCCACCCCCGCCACCAGGCCCTCTCTCCCCACCTTCCCAACCCTCCCCTCTGGCTTTGCCCCATATAGTGAAGGCAGAAAAGGTTTGCAGACCAGAGATCAGGATTTCAGGCCTGGCTCAGTGACTCACGAGGCGCTTGATCCCACATGAGACTCTGAACTTCTCTGAACCTGACTTACTTCCCTCTTCTGAAAACAGAACTATAAATACCTCCCCCGTCAGGGCAAGGACGCAAATGCACGTGAACGAGGCTCACTGCTGCAGTCCGAGTGGCCAGCGAGCTCGTCCTCATGACTCCCTTGCACACAGCCACACCTGCGCCTGGTGGCGGATCCACCTCACCCTCCTTAGGGCATCACCACCCCCAACTCTGCTCGGCGGAGTCCCCTCGGTTCTTTAAGGCCCACCTCGAGGCCCTACTCCTCCAGGAAGTCTTCCTCAGCACTACCCCGGACCCCCAACTCCTCCCACAGACCCCTCCAGGTTGGATCCCTCCTCAGGGCCCTAAAATTCTCATTTTCATTCATTTGGTTTTAATTACACATTCCCCCTTTTTATAGCTCTTGCACAGAATCAGGAATTTTAAGGATTCCAAGAACCCTCCCTGCTCATGTAGTTCAGAATGCCTTCATCTTAAGGATGGGGGACTGGATGGTCTTTAATGGCAGCTGATCTCAGGCTCAGGTAATGAGGCTGATTTTCTCCTATCATATGGTAGGTAAACCTTGAGCAGATGTATCCTGTCTCTCCAATGAGTCCTCAGAGGTGAGGACTGGTCACACGTGGGTGAGCAGTTAGTACCAGGGGAGCAGGGGAGAGACAGCGTACCGCTGGGACAGGTGGCCTGATTTAGCAGCCATTCCCCACCCACCGAAGTCTTGCCCCAGCGACAGATGTTCTGCCTCCCGTCTGCCCAGCTAGGGGAGTGGGCGCCCACCCTGCCTCAAGGAGAGGCTGGGGATGGCACATGGGTGTGGGCTACGAAGGCAAGGCAGGGACACTGACCCAGGAGCCCCAGGGAAAGTGCCAGGCACCTGGGCTGGAGCTTGGGAGTCAACAGCATCCTGGGGAGCCCGGGCTGGGTCTCCGGGCTGAGGTTCAGCTGCGGCGGCCGAGCCCTGGAGGGCCTCATGGCAGGGCTCCTTCTTCCCTTCCGACTTGACGGTACAGTTCACCATGGTGCCAACGCCATCCGGGGCCAGCTGGGCAGAGCCCGGGCTCCTCATGGACATCCTGAGGGAGGAGGAGCAGAGGGAAACCGATGGTGGACTCAGCCACTCCAGCCTCGCCCAGCGCAAGCTTCCGTTTGGAACCCACAGTGGAAAAAGAATCAGTAAAGAGTCTTCAGTCCTGAGCTTTTCTTAAATAGGAAGGTCTGCAGTCAATCGGGCCCAGCCCTCAGCAGGCCCTACCTGTTGCCTTGTTGGAGCTGGTTGGCGGGATGGTCCACCAAAGGAGGGGAGAGATGATCAACTGGCAGTTTCTGAGCCCACCAAAGTGAAAACTCTGTGTGTGTGTGATTAGCTGACAAAATTTTTTTTAAGTCACAAGACATCTCATAATCTGGATTTGAACGGCTTTTGAAGTTGGTCTAGGGCGACGATGGGCTGGAATTAAGTAGCAGGTGCCCTCCATGGACAGGCCAGTTTTCCTCAGTCCCTACCACTCCCTAGTGCCCCCCACAAAAGAGGAACCAAGTGTTAACTACCCCATATACACATTTATCCTTTTTTTCAAGATAAAAGTGAGCTATTTTTATACCGAAAAGTGGGGAAATAAACAAACTTAGAGATGTAAGGCTTGAAGAAAAATCCTTTCTCTAGCCAGAGTCTCTCCTTTAGAGTCTCTCTCATGGGCCCCTGTAGGCATCTGCAATGCCTCCCATAAGCAGCCTCTGCACCCACTGCTCCCATCACTGCCTCCCCTGTGCTACCCCCCCTACCCCCCCACACACCAGGAACAGCTCAGCAATGGAAGGATCCCGGGGAGCGATGCCGGTGGTCATGCCAGGCTCAGAGCCAAAGCAGCAGAGGCCACCCAGTGCACTTGCTCCAAGGTCACAGTGACAAGACCAGTGGGGACACCCAGCAGCAGCAAGTTCCAGGTACCCGTAGGTCCTACACTCTCTATGGGACCTTGGGAAAGTTACTGAACCTCACCACACCCATTTCCTCATCTGTAAAATAGGCGGTTCTGAGGACTAGGCAATGCTAAAATGCATCCGTTCGGGACGTTGCATGGCCCTTGTTAAGCACCCCGTGTTGAGGCACCGCAGAAATGCGGTCCCTACAAGGGACCCACAGTCTGCGCGGGCCCAGGGGCTGCATGGGAGTTAGTCATGGGTCACCCGCAAATCAGAAGCTGGGGGCAGAGCAGGAAACTACTGTAACAAACCCTACAGTGATTCGACACCCACTAGTTTGAGAAGCACTGTTAAATAGAAATTTTAAGAATTTCTGCACGGGCATTACATTTTTAGGAGGTGAGTGTTAAGGCACAGATCGGATATAGCAAAACATCCCTTCAAACTGAATTGCAGGTGTAGAACCCTATAGGGCGTCAACTCTGTAAAACAAAATGTTTCCTGGAACAGAGACATGAGGCTACATGCTGGATGCAGACGTCCCATGTGGGGTTTTATAGTTTTATATTAAACAATTACAGTTGAGTAAGGTGTATTTGATTCGATGCCGTCTCATAGCAAACTTCTCAAGCCACTTTCAAAGGGTGGGGTGCCCTGGGGACCAACATGGAACCCAGGACCAGGGGAAGCAGAGCTGGGCAGACCCAACCCTAAGAACCCCGGCTTGGGAGAAAAGGTTCCGGGATCCGGCTCCACGGTCCGGCCCCGGGGTCCCCTGTCACCACGCAGGGGCCTGGCCAGTGTCCAGGAAGCCGGCGGCTCGGCCCATCCGGGCACAGGGAGGGGCGCCCAGCCAGGGCCCGGGCAGAGGTGAGGGGGGTGGGGGGCGGGGCGGGCTGGGAGGGGGGTATTATCCCGAAGCTGAGGGCAGCAATTACATAACAAACAAACCCCGGGCTCAAGCTGTGAATTAATCAAACCGCTGAAAATAAAACCTTCCTCTCAGGAACTTCAGACAAAAGAAATGAAAACAACCAGGCCGGCTGGAAAATAAAAGGCAGCGGGGCTGAAAGGGGGACAAAAGGAAACCAGACAATAGGGTGTTGGACAAAGGCAATAAAGCCAAAGGAAGTGTGACAGGCGAACAATGCGGGCCTGTGGGCTTGTGATCCCTGGCAGCTCCACGGCCTCGTCCCACACCCACCGCTCTGCCGGGCGTGGGCAGGCCACCAGGTCACCTCCTCGCGCCCCACTCGGGTCCTAAGGGGTTTTCGCCTCCATCCTGTCCCACCAGCTCCTACCTCCAAGCCTTTCTCCCACTGCAGCCCAGAGACCCCGGGGGCACAGCTGGGCACGTGGGCACACGGGTACAGGAGTGGTCTGCAGGCCTCGAGGCCTCGGTGGTTCTGGCACTGCGCCCCCCACAGCAAAAGGCTGAGCCGCCATCCATGCCCCCAGGGCCCAAGGTGAAGGCAGAGGTGATTAACAGCCCTAATTAACTCTAGAACTGCACTGCCCACCACCGTAGCCACCCACCACCTGCGGCCACAGCGCTCACAACCCGGCAAATGGGGGTGTAACCTACAGCCCGGTTTCCGAGGCTTAGGATGAAAACCAGAACGTAACCTAGCTCATGAATAAATGGCTATTGATTCTATGTTGAAATTATGTTTTGGATACATGGAATTAAATGAAATTGTTTTCACTTGTTTCTTTTTACACTTCTTAATGCGGTTACTGGAGAATTTAAAATTACGCACGAGGCTCGATTTGTTATTTCTGCTGGAAAGTGCTGCATTAGGACATCTCCCTTGGAGCGCCGATGGCCTTTTTAACCCACACTTAGCCCCCAAGAGTACCCCAGCTGGATACTGGGGTTTATCTTTATGTTGGAGAGCTTGGTTCATCCCGGTCTCTGGCACAGCCTCTGCTGCCAACAAAGAAAAGGACTCCCAGTGACCAGCCAAACTGGCCTGGAGGCGTCCATCTGTTCACCAGGACGTGGTGCCCACCAAGTAACCCTGCCAGGTCCTACGGCCCAGACAAGGTCCCTTCCACTTCTACAGGTGTCTGCCTCAACTTTGGGCCCTGGGCACTGGCTCTCCACTGGTCTCTCGGGACCCATTTGTTGATGGAGAATCAACAGCCCAGACCTGATTGGCTCCTCCCAGAGTCTCGTGTTCTGTGGGGAGAGGGTCCTTGGGCAGTTTCTTCCCTCCCTCTCGAGGAGTTCCTGGAGGACAGGCCTGCTCAAAGAGTGGTCCCTTTCCCAGCCCACAGACACGAGAGGCCCTCGGAGAGGATCAGCGCCAAGCCCTGGACCCAAACCATCCCGCTCTCATTTCTCCCAGCACAGAGCAAAAGCTGCAGGTGATAAAACTAAATAAGGAGAGAAAAAACCAGGTGACGGTCCCTCTGCTACTCGGCAGCTGAGCGGTGCAGGCTCTAGCTGTAGGACAAGGGGACTTGGGGGATGGTGGGTGGTCAGTGGAACAGGCTTTGGAGCTCCCCAACCTGGGGTTCTGCCACCAGCTGATGTGTGTGACCTTAAGCAAGTCACTTAACTGAGCTTCTTCTATCTCCTTATTTGTGTAATGGATATAAGAAACCCCTTTCTCACTAGTGCCCATGAAGATTAACAGAGGGTAGCCATCAAGTTGTCATAGAGCCCAGGATGCTCCTAGAATCAGGTGGTTGAGAGAATAGGGCTGAAACAGACCTGCACACATCTAAAAGCCAACTCTGTCCAAATTGCTGTGCCATCTTGAGCAAGTGACTTCACCTCTCTGAACTCATTTCCTCCTCAGAAAAATAAGAATACCCAATCTGAAGAAATGAGCCTCTCCCTAACACTCCAGACTTTATAAGATGTGCCTGTTTTACCTTCTTAGGACACCCTAAACTTGGCCTTTGGGGTACTTAGCACAGTGATAAGAGACCTTTACATGCTTCGTTCATTTCTGCCCGGCCCAGTAGCAGGAGAGCCCGCCCCCCACGCCCCACCCCAGGGCATGTTTCGGCTCATCACAGTGGGGCCCTGAGTCTAGCACAGAAGGTGCCCAACAGTCATACACAATCAGAGTAGAATACAGTTCGGCAAAACAGCACAAGGCAGATGTGAACAAGTAACCAAAGTAACCGCGATCACAAGTCTTCCCCAACGTATGATAAGGTTAAGTCCCAGTAAACCCATCGTGAGTTGAAAATATCGTTAAGTCAAACCTGCTTGTACTCCACCTAACCCAGTGAACGGCTCGGGCTTTCGCCTAGCCCACCCCGAACGCGAACACTTATAGCTAGCCTACAGTTGGCAAGATCAGCTATACCAAGCCTACTGTATAATAAAGTGCTGAGTATCTCGTGTAGCTTACTGATACTGTACTGAACGCAGACGACAGGCCCAGAAGCACTGTGAGTGTGTCTCGTGGTTGCCCGGGAGGCCACCGTTGCGGGACATCACGAGGGAGCATCGTACCGCATAACCACCAGCGCCGGAAAAGATCAAAACTCCAAGTATGGTTTCTACGGAACGCGTATGGCTTCCTAATCATCGTAGAGTCGAGAAACTGTACGTTGAAGCACCATCCGTCAGACCGTCTGTGTTACTATGCACCAGAAGCTCTCTGCGGTGCAGTGCCCACCCCCGGCTCTCCTCAGCTGCCTCCTCCATCTGACGGCTTCCCAGGAGCGACTTAAACCCCCCCAAGCGCCAAAGCCAGTCCAATCCCCTTTGCCTCTACCTTGGGACAGGGGAGAGCCACTTCTCACACCTTTTGGAGCCTACTGGAGTTTCTCCCCGAAGTCTCTTCTTTTCCAGAGACTAAAAAAACCCTCCCATTACTTTACCCCTTCCTCAAAAAGCACACTCCATGCTTCCCTTACCCAAGTGGTTTCTCAGGAGGTTTTTAGATCAGCAGCTACACCTGCCCCTCTCTTCAGAGGCCTAGAAGCCCAAGGATCCCGGGCACACAGGAGCTCTGAGTTACCAGGTTCCCCCAGGTCCCGGTCAGAGGCCACAAGCCCACACGTGTGGTCACACTGGGGTCAGCCACCCAGCCAGGCAGAAGTGCTCCTGGGAACCCAGTTCCCTCCCTCCTCCCCAGCCTTACCTGCATTTTATAAATGGAGAGACTGAGGCACAGGGAGGACCAGTTTCAACCATCCTTCTTCGGAGCTAGCAGCAGAGCATGGAGGACTGGGGTACAGATCAGCACCCCTGCTCTGCCCACCCTTCCCTTCTAGGGCACCCACTCCCCAGGTCCCCCGCCACCTTCCCTCTTGGCCTTCTCTCTCACCTGAGTATCTGTAAGAGGCGAAGGCCTCACAGGGGGAGATGGTTCAGGCCATCCTCAACCCAAGGGGGCAGACACAGCCTTGAGTCTGTGAGCTGGTGGCAGAGAGGTCCCCCCCGCCCAAACCCAGGGCCCAATGCTCCACAGGGCCAGCGGCTTGGAGCACGGCTCTTATAGGGCAAAGCTGACGGCAGGTGCCAGTCCTCTCTCTTTTTCTCCTCCCCTCTCCTCTCCTGGGCCCTCGGACCCCCACCCACAGGCACACGCGCACAGGCCCCCTTCTATCCAAAACAAATCACCAGCCGCTTCCTCTCCCAATCCGCCAACGACCTGGCCCAGCTGGACTGGAATCAAAGGAGTTTTCACCCTTTAGCCCTTCCTCCCTCCATAACGACAGCCCCCTCCCCGCCAAAATATCTAGATGCAGATAAAGATAGAGATAAATTCTAGTCATCAGAGCATGACGGGTGACTCAGACCCAGGGGTACAGGAAGATAGCCTGAACACACAGGCAGACCCCCCGAGAAGGGCCATGACCACACTTCCCCACGGCGCCCACACCAAGCCTAGACTCTACTGCAGGCTCCCACTCCTCCGCTCGCTGAGTGGGTGGTGCCAAAGGGCACCGCCAGGGAGAGAGCGAGCCCACGGCAGGGGTGGGGCAGGGCCCGAGTCCCAGGGGAATGTCACTTCCTCTCAAAGCCCCAGAGAGTGGTGAGCCTCAGGCAGCCCTGAACAATAGCCCGAGGCGTGGGTGCCCAGAACGGTGCCCCCAGTGCCACATCCTGCCATTCTTCTCCCAGGCCGCACCCTGCCACCCTTCCTGGCTACGCCCGATCCTATCTCTGATGTTTACTCAGTGCTGGGAGCTGGGCCGGCTACAGGCTTGGGGAAAAGCTTTCCGGGAGGCCCCTTTCACCCTCTCCAGCCTCTGCGGGTCCCAGACATACCCGATCCGGGGCATGCACTGGTCTGGTCTAGCCCAATTCAGGAGACGGCCATGGCCAATACCCCTCACCTAGGCTGGGCAGGCCAAGGTGGTATTCACCCAGCAGGAAGCAGATACCGACCAGTGCAAACTCCATGAGCTCCCGAGCGCCTGCCCTCGAGCCTATGAGAGCCGGCAGCTTCCCCTGTAACCCCTGGCCCAGAAGCCCAGATCCGGCCTGTGTTCCACCGACTGCCGGTCTGCGCTGCACCCCAGGCCAAGGGCACAGCGGACTGAAGGAGCCAGGGAGAGACTGGAACTGTGATGGTCTCATCCATGGCCCCATGTGGTCGTCCTAGGTCTCTGAGGCACCTGAGTCTTGTCCCAGGCCAGGAGATCCAGGAAAAGACAGAGGGGACAGAATGCAAGTGCTGCTGGGGCTCCCAGTGGGATGCTTGCCTGCCCCACAGTCCTGGGGAAAACAGAGAAAATTTACCAGGTGTTTCCTGGAGTCCCTTCTCTGGGGGCCCTCCTCCCTTTAGGGCTGCGTGTTGTCTCCAGCCCACCCACAGGGATAGGGGGCCCCTGCAGTGCTGTTCTTGTCTCCCAGTGACCAGGTCGAAGCCCATGTTCTGGACAGGGGAATGTGTCTGATCTTCTGCACCAGCCAGGTCCCACCCAGGGCCAGCAGACAGCAGAAATGCAGCCGAGGCGGACTGGCTTGTCAGAGGCCTCCCTTTGGGGATAACCCCGAATGTGAACCAAAGGAAGAGGGGGCCAAAAGAGCATTCAAGGGCAGAGTACTCGCTTGGCTGATAGGCATCGAGTGAGGGGGCTCACCGTGCATTTCCTCCATCCTCCCCGAGGCTGTGCAGAGGGGCACCTGAAGCCAGGCCTCCATGATGCCCAAAGCGAGGCCTTTTCACACAGGCCAGTAGGCCATCAGTCTCCCTCTGCCCCAGACACCAGGACCCAGTCCAGTACAGACAGATATGCTGCCCTCCCCACTCACAGGATTCTAGTTGGTTTTGACTCAAGTCGTGGCCAAGAAGAATTACCCAAAGAAATCAGGGCTCCTTTGAGGACTTGGGAGAAATGACTCGACCTCTCAGAAACTTCGTTTCTTCATGTGTAAACGGAGATCCCAATACCTACTTTGATTAGGAGCCAGCAGATACTCAGAGAACCTGGCACAGAACAGAAGCTCAGCGAAGGCGGGAGGGAGAGGCCTACAGCAGAAAAGCGTCCCCCCGTCGCCCACCATGCTGCCTCCCTCCCCGGCCGGCCTGGCAGGTCCCAGGCTCTCGGGTCCCCAGCTCTCCAGGACACAGGACAGCGGGGGCGCCCCTCTGGCGTTGCTGGGAAGTGGACTAGCACAGCCAAAGAAAAGAGTCTTTGTGGCCACCCGGACCTGTCTGAAGCCTGGCTCTACTGCGTACTCCTGGCTGCTAGCTGTGGGACCACGGGAGGTGTCCGTTTCTGCATCTCTGAACTGGGACATAACTATCTTACAGAATTATTCAGAGGACCCAATGTGATGTTTGTAAAAAGAAAAAAAAAAGGTTTGCTACCTGAACACTCTCCATCGCCCTTTGGGGAAGCCGCCCCCACCTGTGCGTAGCCAAACATGCAGAAGACCCACCACCCGAAAGGACAGTGCAGCGTGTCACCCTCCTCCCCCTCCATCTGCCCCCTGTAGGTCTCCCTCCCTTCGGCCCCATCTCACCACCCCGCCTGAGCTGTCCCTAGCTACCCTGGAGTCTCCCCTGGCCGGTGCCTGCCCTGAGTCAGCATCCAGGCCCCACACGGTGCAGACAAGCTGAAAGAGTCCCACATTTGCCAAGGAAACCCCACGTCCCCGCCCTTCCCCAGCCTACGACCCAGCAGCTCTGCAGCACTGAAGAGCTCCCTCATTTCCTCCGGAGCCCAGGCAGGGGAAGGGTTGTTCCCATGCACCCCTGCAGTCCCCTGCCAACCCCAGGAGGGGCACAGGGGCAAGTGGCACCAGCCGGAACACAACCGGGTTCACCCACCAGGCTGGATGGAGTCTCATCTGGGCCAGGAATTCCCCCTACCGGCGCCGGGCTGGGCTGGGCTGGGCTGGGCTGCGCAGCTCTCAGCTCTTGCTTGATGTTGAGTCTAAGCCACATGGACAAGAACCATGGTACATGGTGGCCTGAAGGCTTGGAGCCCCAGACAGTCGGTTCAAACCCTAGGATCCCTCTCACTTGTGGCCAAATCAGGCCAATCACTCCACTCTCAAAGCCCACTCCTTTGCTTACTAGGAGAGTGGACTAGGAGTATGTAACCCCTAGAGTGCTGGCAAGGGGTAAGGAGGGGATACGGGGACAGCAAGGCCAACCACTGCCTGAGCAGCCTCATCGGGATCTGCAGCTGGATCTGCAGCTGGAGCCACGGCTGGACGCACCCAGCTCCCGCGGCTCCATGGAGGCACCCAGCATACCGGAGACCTAACCTCTTCACACCTCAGATTCTCCATCTGTCAAGAGCGCCAGCAATTCCCAGCCCCCATGGCTGCTGGAGAATTAGTAAGTAACGCACAGGAGCGGCCCCCAGCAGGCTCACTCGGAAGAGCATACAACTCTTGATCTTGAGGTCATGCGTTCGAGCCCCACGATGGGTGTCGAGATGACTTAAAACATGAAGTCTTAAAAAAAATAAGTCGTGGATACAAAATACTCAGCAGGATACAAAATACTTCATCCTGCTCCTGGCTGAACGAATGAATGAATGAATGAATGACCGAGCGCCCAGGAAACCTCTGCCAGGCACAGTGCTCAGCCCAAACCAGCACAGGTCTCAAGCACACTTCTTAAAAGCTTTTCAAGTATCAGCTTCCACATGGCCATAAACCCAGCGCCCACCCAAGTGGGCACCCGCACATTGCCTCCTGGGATCCCCAAGGGCTCAGGAAAGATAACTGAGCCTCTTCCTTCTTCCTGCCTCAGTTACTCACTGCAGGGCAGGGAAATGGGTCCGTGATCGAGACCGACAGTTGGATCAAGAAAGAGGATTCCGTCAACGCCGGTCACCAGGAAGGCCACCGGGCAGTATTGACAGGGAGACAGCCATGAACCCAGAGGCCCGCATGCAAATAACCAGCAAATCTACTTCAGCCTCAGCCTCTCCTCCCTGGGATGGACCTCGAGCAAGGCTCCACAGAATGTACACCCCGAGAGAAGGTCTGGGGGCTTCCAGGGCAGCTCAAGCATCGAGCTCCCCAGCTCGAGCAGACAATGGAGCAATAAGGCGCCCGCAGCCCTGCAGTGGTCGGGGAGAAGGCCCGTAAGCTGGACCCCGACACACCAGCCTCACCTTTGTGCACTGGCTCAGGTCTGCAGTTTCCCCCATTGCCTCCCCTTCCCCCACTCCAGGCTTCGGGTGGGAAGCCACCTGGGCCTGGGGTAAACCTAATCACCACCATCTCCCCCAAGACAAGCTCACTCATCGGAAACCCCAATTCAGCAGCGCCTGCTCAAGCAGCATTCATTCTGCAGGCAACAAAGTGTTTCGTTCTTTTTCTCTGCAAAGGCCCTGTTTCCTCTCCCATTATCTACCCCATCGGCAGCCAAGCCTGCCACAAAAGCAAGATTTCTTCTTTCTTTTTGTTACTTTCGTGGTCCCCTTCCTTTTTGGGTGGCTGTCCTTTCTCGGCTTTGGCTCCTTTTCAAAAGGGCAGGGAAGCAAGGGGAGGTGAGGGGTAGGATAGTGAGTCTCTGGTTTCATCTAAAATTCTCATCAAATGATCCCCCACACAGCAGCCTGCATCCCAGTCTGCCTTTGGAAACTGAAGCAGAACCACCCCGACCAAAGAGTCAGAGCTGGCCAAGGGGTGGGAAGAGGTGGGATTCTGGGAAGGATACTGACGTCTGGAGCTCACGATGCGAACAATAAAATAATAAGGGGGATATTCAAAATATCTGGTAAGTGACGGGCACTGACCCATTAGATGGGACTCTGGGGGCAATCAGGGGAGCTGGCAGATGCCAGCCACCATCAACCGGCTGACATGCTGGTGTGATCTGCTCGAGAGCCCCTCCGATCCTAGCTACCGCTTACTGAGCCGCTGCTGTGTGCCCGGCCCTGCTGCAGACACCTTCACTTATATGAATTCATTAAGTCTTTACAGTAACCATCTGGGGTATACCCATTTTACAGATGGAGAAACTGAGGGACAGAGGTGATCTGCACTCAGCAGTCTGGTGTCAGAAACCAGCTCTCAGACAACAGGAAGCGAGCAGACAACATGCTAAGTAAGTGTCATCTTTGGGGATGAGCCCTTCTAACTCTTCCAACACTCCTGTGAGAGAGTTACTATTATAATCTGTTTTACTGATGAGGCGACAGAGGCTTAAGGAGTTTTAAGCAACTGCCCGAGCAATGAGTCTTCTCTGCTGCTGTCCTGAGGTTTCAGGAGCCCCCGAAAGTCATCTCCTGGAGCCGGAACTGCCTGTCCTCCAGTCCCAACTTCCGCGGTTTCCAAGACGGGGGTCAAGGGACGCAGGCAATTTCTAGTTCAGCTGATGGGAGAGAAGTCGAAGGCAAACCTGGGGCTGATGAAGCCCCGGTTTCACGGGTTTGCAGGCCTCCCCGCCTCCTGCCAGCTGCACCAGCGGGGCCGCCCAGTACAGCCTCCCCAAACCACTTGCAGACTAAAACAATTCAAAGCCAGCGTCCTACCAGGTGTCTTCCAAGGGAACGGGCGGCAGCACTCGGGAAGTCACGGGGCCGCTCCAGCCCGAGCTCCCTTACAGTCACCGCTTCTTTGTTCGCCAGCCATCTCTCCCCCGGCCACCTATCCCCACGCCTCCACACCTGCTCCCTTCGCTTCCCATTCCTGCCTGACTCCGCGGCATGGAGCAGAACTGTGTGCTCCGCGGTCCCGCAACACATCCGCCGAGTGAGTGGCTGCACTCATTATTATTACTTTCTTATCATGTTTCCCTGAATGTAAAAGGAATGTGTGCTCATTGTAGGACATCCGCAAAACTGAGGATAACACAGAAAAATGTGAAAGCCACCCGTTTCCCATCAACCCGGAGGTGGCCACTGATGAGAATTCCGCAGATTTCCATCAAATCTTTTTTCTATGCATAGTTTTCTTTTCCCCTATTGAGCTCATAAGCAAGTTTTATACTACTCTCACCCCCTACTTAATAGTCTATCCGAGGGAGTTTTCATGTTCCTAAACATCAGAAATTATTGGAAACGCTTTACAAGGTCAGCTGTAATGTCTGCACATCCCCTCCGTGACAGCACCATAATCTTTGCGCTCAGTGCACAGGATTTAAATGGTCCAGTTCTTGAGGAGTTTCTTTTTGCTGTTGTTGTTGTTTTGTTTTTGTTTTTTGTTTTTTTTTTTAAGATTGTATTTATTTATTTGACAGACAAGTAGGCAGAGAGGCAATTGAGGAGTTTCTTATTACTGAAACCTCTTCACCCTCAAGGTCATGCACCCTCCAGACACCTCCAGTGGGTCACAGCCATTCCATTCCTGTGACAGATGAGAAGGTAAGAACCCTGACAACCCGTGAAAAGAGCAAAGCACAAGGGCTTCTTCACCTGCCTCCTCTTCGCCGGCCGAGGACAGAGTAGCAAAGGAAGTGCAAGATAGAGGGTGGAGGCCAAATGGGGCCCCGGAAGCTTGGGTCCAGAGTCTGACTGCTCCCCTTACGGGTAGGGCCTGTCTCTGCATTTCTCAGGGCCTTGACTTTCCATAAAAAGATGGGAGAACTACAATGAGATAACACTTCGCACCTGCCAAGATGAATTTTTTTTATTTTTTTTAAGATTTTATCTATTTATATGACAGAGAGAGAGAAAGCACACAAGCAGGGGGAGCAGCAGAGGGAGAAGTGCTCCCTGCTGAGCAGAGAGCCAGATGTGGAACCCGATCCCAGGACCCTAGGACCATGACCTGAGCCCAAGGCAGATGCTTAACCAACTGAGCCACCCATGTGCCCTGATATTTTTTCCCCCAGTTGTTTCCTTTTTTTGTTGTTTTTTTTTTGTTTTTGTTTTTGTTTTTTTAAAGAAGTATTGGCAGGGATGTGGGCAATTGGTGATAGGGGAGAAACACCGTGGGTAACAATACAGCAGCCCCACCCAGAATTAAACATACAATAACCTTATCAGGGACACCTGGGTGGCTCAGTTGGTTAAGTGGCTGCCTTCGGCTCGGGTCATGATCCCCGTGTCCTGGGATCGAGTCCCGCATCGGGCTCCTTGCTCGGCAGGGAGTCTGCTTCTCCCTCTGCCTCTAGCCTGCCACTCTGTCTGCCTGTGCTTGAGCTCTGTATCTCTCTCTCTCTCTCTCTCTCTAACAAATAAATAAAATCTTTAAAAAAAAAAAAAAAACAATAAACTTATCACCCAGCTATTCCACTTCTGGAATATACTGAAAGGAACTTGAAAGCAGGGTCTCGAAGGACTATTAGACACCCACGCCCATAAGCGTTATTCACAACAGCTCAAAGGTGGGAATCACCCAAATGTCTGCGGAAGGACCAACGGGTAAAGAGTGGGATGTGTGTGGATAGAATATGTATTTCACGTATTATGTATACAGATGTAGAACTGTTATCAGCCTTAAAAGGAAGCAAATTCTGACACACGCTCTACCGTGGATAAACCTGGAAAACATGATGCTAAGGGAAGTAAGTCTGACAGAAAAGGACTAGGATTTGATTCTGCTTATAAGGAGGTACGTGGAAAGTCAAATTCATAGACACAGAAAGTAGAATAGAGGTTACCAGGGGCAGGGAGAAGGGGACTGGGGAGCTGTTGTCGAACGAGGACAGAATTTCCGTTTGGGATGATACAAAATTCCGGAGAGGGATGGTGGGAAGGCCATACAACGTGAACATACCCACTGCCCCGAAACCATCCAATTAGAAATGGTTAAAATGATAAATGCTGTATTCCATCTTTTACCACACACACACGCGCGCGTGCACACACAAACACACACACAGAAGATGGAGAAGATGAAGCTGCTATAATTTACACTTTCCTGGCGCACCTTTATTTGCGCAGAGGGGCAGAGGAAGAGCATAAACACAGCCTCAGAGACTGGGGACGAATGTCAGACTGGGCGTCGGGGAGCGGCGGGCTGGAGACCGGCTGCCTTTGGAGAAGCCCATGCTCACAAAGCCGTAATTAACAACACTAATTGAAGTGTCTAGAAAAGGCCAGAGCCAGACAGTGCCAGACCTGCCCCGCCGGCTAGAAGGCCTTCCCCTCTACACCTCCCTCGCCTCCAGACCAACCAAAGGCTTCTCCCTGCCAGGCAGACACAGGTGTATGAAGGACCCCTCAGCAAGGAGGAAAAGGGATCTGGGGGCAAGGAAGGAGGAAAGCGGAAAGAGATCAGGCTTCCTTCAAATCGGGTCCCTTGGCCTTCCCGGAAATCCTTTCCTCCAGTGTTCTTCTCAGGGTGGCCGTTTCAAGAAAAGCACTGGGCCGACACCTGGTTTCCTGAACAGATCTGCCCCGACCTGCCGTCCATACCTGGGCACCTCATTCTACTGCTCCGGGCCTCTCTCAACAGCCATGTGGAGAGGACACGGTGACAGTGGTCCAAATAGAAGCTCTACACCAGAAGGTCTGAGCTACAGGGAACTGGGGCACGGACGGGACAGCCGGACCTGGGAGAGGAGGGAAATGAGCAGGGACTCATTCCCTTACTCCACAGATGCTGGCTTGCGGGCCACGCTGTCCTTTCCTCCTGGATGAGGGACAGACGGGGACCAAAGTCCCATCCAGCCCCAAGATGGATTTGCTATTTCCATTTCCTGTTACTGGTGCCTTTCCCGGTAAAAATAGATCTGAGTTCCCATTTAATCAAGAACACATCCCAGGGTCCCAGCGTCTCCCAGAGCTGCCTGTGCTCTGTGGCCATACTGACAGCAGCCCACCACAAGGGACCCTTGGGGACTTCCTATGGAAACCAAAAGGCCGCCCGGCATCTCTGTCCAAAGAGGAAGAGAGATGAGCTTTCCCCTCCCTGCCCTGGCCTCCTCAGTCCCTCCCTCAGCCCCCATTGGACTATCAGAGCCACTGTTTCCCATCCCCCACAGCCCGCTGCCCTGACCCAGGAGGTGGGGGGTCAATGATGGGGTCGCTGGAGGCCCCCAGCTCCAAACCAGCTCTAGCGCTTAGGAAGAATTTAACCCTCTCCTTCCCAGCTCATGACTACCCAGCCCTGGGCAGATCTACCTGCAGGGAGGGAAACATAACTGCAGAGGGGGTCAGACAGGCCCAGGTGAGAATTCTGAGTGCACACGGGAACGGAACTGGACTTGGCGGCCGACGGTCTTGAGTTGGAGCCCCAGCTCGGACGCAAACTCAGGATGCAGTCCTGGGCAAGTCCTCCTTCTCTGAGCCTCAGTTTTCCTTTCTGTAAACCGGGAGTCAAATACACACCCCCGGACTGCGAGGGACCGCAGCACAGTGACTTTCTGAAACTGTCAAAGCGCTTCATACTCCGGGGTGTTTATATTATAAAGCCCCACGCAAGAGAAAGGGATCCAGAAGCTTTTCCTTCACCGTGGGGCCCGGACACACCACCCAACTCCCCACGGTCTCAGTTCTTCCAGTCGCACATGGAGTGAATTATTACTTCTTCTTCCATAGACAAAATTAATAGGGGAGGGCTCCAAGGTCTTTGATGCCGTGGAAATACTAGAGCTGCTAAGCCCCTGGTTTCCACTCACCAGCGGCTGCCCGGATCAGCAGAAAGATAACCCCAGAGTGACCACAAGTAGCTCAGCACTTCACAGATCTTTTCGGCAGCAACAGGACCCACTTGATAGGTGAGGCAGCTGAAGAACCCTGTTTAAGATCTGCTTGGCTCCCGGTCCAAAACCATTGCACGAGGAACCTACGGGCCAGCTGAGCCCGGTGAACCCTCTGCAGCAGGAGGGCTGGGGGCCGAGAAGACAGCCTTCACTTTGGGCCAGGGCCTTGCAGGCAGCTCCTGAACGGCCCCGAGTCCAAAGGTTGGTTGACGGTTGCTTATTACTGTGAATCATTACAACTCACCAGCAGTTGGTTTTTGGGAAACGTGCTAACTACATGTGAATTTCACGGGTTCAACAAAAACCCATCCTCCTTGGGGTAGAACTGTCCCCCCTGCTTAGTGACCAGTCTAAGGGAGGGCACTGGGCCAAGGACAAAGAGCCGTGGGCTCTGAGCAGGGTGGTCACTTCTGTTCCGCCCAGCAACGCCGCACCTACACTAGCAGGTGATAGACCGTTCATTCCCTTCCCTGGGCTACTCCTCTGCACCAGCCTGGTGGGGTTCACGCCCCTCCCCTGCTCCAAACTTCTGGAACACCCACCGCAGCAGTTCTCACCCTTGCTTCTTGGACTGAACGCCTCCCAGGAGTAACAGGATAATCACGGTGATGAGAAGAGCCAAACCCTGGGGTAAGATTTCCACGCGCACCGGCCGCTGCTCTGAATACTGGCCACCTCATCAGTCCTGCAGAGGGGGAGCCCTCCCCCTTTCCCAGATCCCAGAGGCCATGCTCAAGGCTCAGGAGAGGGCTGTCCGCACATCCAAGCAGGCCAGGCGAGCCGTGCCTCTCCCACCCCAGCACGAGCCCCAGAAAGCGCCACCACAAGGTCCACCATCCTTGGTCCAGCTCCCACTTCCTGGAGCCTTCCACACTCCCTGCCCTGTACCAAGGCCCTGTACCAAGGCCTACATCACTTGATTTAACCCTTTTAACCTAGTGAAGGAGGCATTTTATGCTCTTCCTGCTTTCTGGGCGAGAAAACATGGCTCTGAGAAAGTGCTAGTATTCACCGGAAATCACGCGGCTCAGAAGAATCAGAGTCAGCATTCCAATCTGCGTCTATGTGCTACTACCTGCACCCTTCCAACCCAAGGCTGTGGAGGCAGAAATATGTCCATCAGTCCTGACGCTGTGGCCAACTCGGCGGAGAAGTATTATTCCCGCAGTGTCGCTCTGGTTCCTAGGGTTCCCTGCCTCACGGAGTCGCTCTGGTTCCTAGGGTTCCCTGCCTCACCTCCCCAGACGGAGTTTAGCTTCCCCGGGACAGGGTCTGGTCTCCTCTCCGCCCCTGCATTCCCCCCCAACTCATCCAATCCGTTCACTCTTATCGATTCCCTGAGGATCACATCTGTTCAAAAAGCTATCAGACCACTGCTTTTTAAAAGATCTCTAGAGATTAATAATTCTCAATCCTGGGACGCCTAGGGGGCTCAGTCAGTTAAGTGTCAGCCTTTGGCTCAGGTGGTAAATCCTGGAGTCCTGGGATCAAGTCCCATGTGGGCTCCCCGCTCAGTGGGCAGTCTGCTTCTCCCTCTCCCTCTGCACACTCACTCTCTCTCTCTCTCCCCCAAATAAATAAATAAAATCTTTTAAAAAAATAATTCTCGATCCTGAACAATGCAAATTTGCCCATTTCTCAAGAAATGCACATGCTGGCTTTCCCAGCAACGTTGGCTACACTTATTTACTTGGACCCTGGCAGGGCCAAAGCTGAGGGCCACAGCATGGGTTTGGACAGCCAGCGAAAAGGAATACCCCTCCCCCCTCACCTGCCCCCACCCAGGGCCACCAGCCTCAGCCCCACACCCTGGGAGCCCACTAGGCCTGGCAGGGAAATGGAAAGTTGTCTCAATTACCAGATGGTTCAGCATGATTTGAGGCAGCAAAAATGTCCTTGAATGGAAAGCAAAAGAACAGGGTTCTGTTGGAATTTTTCACAGAACAATGGGAGAGAAGTTTCAGTCTGAATGAATGAGCTAGCCATTCTGAAAGTTCTCTGAAACATTCTCTGGTTCCTCACTGTCAACAAAGTCCTAGCTCCCTGACCTGCTCTGACCTCGGACCTCGGTGGGCTTTGCCTAACTGTGATCTAAACTGATGCCCCTGCCTTTCCACCCAGAAGGCTCAGGGCGGGCAGCTCAGGCCACGTTGCTCCTTACAGTCCCCAGCACTGAGGTGCCCGACAAACGGTCGTCTCAGCAGGACACGGGGTGGCCAATGAACCCCAAGTCCGGTGCTGGGCCCAGAGTCTGTGCTCCAGACTCACTGCCCAAACTTCCCGCACAAAATTCAAACTTGTCGTTTACCCTTTCAGGAACCCCTAAAAAGAGCCTGGAGCTAGCTGGGGAGGAGGGCTACCGAGTCAGAGAACAGACGACAAGTCACCCGTCCCGGGAATGAGCCGCCTGGCCGTCAGCTGTGCGAGGAAAATAGTAAGATAATCGTCCAGACCTCACAGCTGGAAAGCAGGCCTGTTCTCTCACCGCCCCACGAGCACCATCTTGACCATGGCTCTTTCCAGAGTCCCACGGAAGCTTCTCGCCTTCCAGAAAATCTGCCCTTCAACAACCGTCCAGTGGTACCAACTGAGCACCTGGCTGGGAGGCAAGGAACTCGCCTGTGCGGTTCGCTCGCTCTCCCCAAAGCAGCCTGGGCCCCTCCCGGCCATGAGGCAGAGAGGCCAGAGGTGGGAACCCAGCCGTCCCTGAACCTGAGAAGCTCCCTGCCCACCCCCAGGACCTCTGGGGGACACTGACCCTTTGAAGAATGGCCAATGCAGCTCCATTCTTATAAAAGCCCAACAGCTGCGAAGGAGAATGAGGGGAGGCCGATGGAAGAAGGAGACCAACTTACGTGCATGGGGGGAGGAAGGGGACTTGCTTCCAGGAATGGGGACCAGTGTTGAGTCCAGGGGGGCGTGGAGGCCAGCCTGGGGGAGAAAGCGCCGCCGGTGCTGCTCCTGCCCTCCGCATCGTCTTCCGGGACCCCCTGCGGCACAAAGCCCAGGCACCCACAGAGCTCTATCTACGGCCCGATCTCGTGGCCACCAAGCTCAATTCCATCAGCTCAGCACTTCTGCAGAAAGGGGGTTGTTCTGCTTACGCACCTCTTTCCACAGGTCATCGTGCCCACTCCCCCTCTTCCGGGGTCCTCTCTCCTCCTGTTTTCCTTTTGGGGCCTGTGTCGTCTCAAACACCTCTCGAGAAACCCAACTGTGGCTCTGTCCTGAGCATCACAGCTCACAGCCCTGACCCTGCGTCCCAGAGAAATCTGGAGCCCGAGGCCCAGTGAGCATGCGCGCAGGAGGCGAGCCCACCCGCCCCGCTTCCAAGAGCCATGTGGGCCCCGTGGGGCTGCCATGCCGTCCGGAAGGGCTTCTCCCCACGCAGGACTGGGCTCAAGACGGCCCCATGCTGAAGCCACCCCCCAGCACAGGCCAGGACGCCACACAGTCAGCCATAAATTGTTGACCTGCCCCTCTTTCCGGTCCGGCCTCGCGCCGTGGCCCTGAAGACTCTCCCCCCGACGCCGGAGAACAGAATGTGCTTGGCTGGAGACCTGGGTGTCATAAATTGCTAATAACAGATTCTCAATCTGAAAAACAAAATCACAGAAGGCCTGGCCCTTCCTTTCTGCTCCTCTCATCCTCCTGCAAGGCCAAGAAGAGAAAGAAACGCCTTCTCTCGCCACAGAGTGGGAATCAATTCTTCCCCTCCCCGGGACCCCCAGGGGGATCAGTCTCATCTGCCTCGCCCTTCTCGGGTACAAAAGCCAGGCCTGAAGGAGCCTGTTCTGGGAATGCCTGTTTCCCAACATCCGCTTTTGTCTTTAACTTTTATCCTTCGATTAGCTGAGCACCTGCTAAGTGGTAAGCAATGTGACCAGGCAGGAAGGTACCCTATCCGCAGATGAGGGGTGATGCTGGGGGGTCTGGGCTGTGCTACAAGCAGTGGTGTTGAGAGTGGCCCAGCCCTCTGGGCTCACCCCAGGGAGACCCCCAGCCAGACCAGGAAGGCTGACTCTGTTCCCATTCTCCTCTGCCTGAGAGCCATCTGGGGGGACATGGGACAGGGGTGGGGAGGCGAAGACAACAGCAAAAGCCAGAAGCTGCCATCTTTGGAAAGAACAGTAGTAGAAGACAAATCTGAATGTTCCCAGGGAGAGATTATAAACTTGTGGTCAGGGCAGAGGTTACATGCAAACCGTATGTAAATACGTACATGGTCCCTGGACAGACCCACGTGTCTGCTGCTCTTTCGGCCTCTGCTCTGACCCAGGCAGTCTCCAGGTTACCTGACCACCTCGCCAAGGGCATCTCAGACCTTTGTCCCCAATCCCATCTCCCCGCACCTCCCCCTGCACCGCCTTCGCTCCTAGCCTCCCCTCACCTGAGCAGCAGCAGGAGTGCAGAGGAGGAGACAAGGCGGGGGGCGGAATGCCCCACAGCCCAAGTGGCAGGTGAGGGAGGCCAGGTGGAGCCTGATAGCCTCTGCCAAGGCTGACATCCTTCCAGATCTGGTCTTGGGATGGGTTCCCTGTGACGTCAGGAGACACCATGGGCTCCAGACATTGATCGATGCCCCCGTCCCTCCCGTTCCTCAAAACCAGTGCCAGGAGGCCAGGAGGCTCCACGGCAAGATCCCAGAGTGGGTTTCCACTTGAGTCTGCGCTGGGTCAGACATGCCACACAGACCAGCCTTGTCCCCACAGCCCCACATCCAGAGTGGGGCTAGGATACCCCACCACTTGGATGAATCCCCGTCCCTAAAGTTCAGATTCCTCATCCACAAAAAAGGTTCCTCAGGCACCCGAAGGTAAGCCACCTGCAAAGAGACACAGAGGGCGGGCTGTGACACAGCGTCTGACTCCACATGTGGATTCTGAAACCTCACCACAGGATCCCAGGGTGGCTGTCATTGTCCTCATCTGACTCTTCCTCACCTTCTCCCAGGAGGGGTCAACACAAGCCTTCCCAAGTTGCAGACAGGAGAAGTGAGGTTCCGAGATGAAGTGACAGGCCCGAGGGCACAAGGGCAGGAGCAAGGAGAGCCTTGCTGCCTGCCCACCCACCCTCAAACCTCAGCGTGGGCATCAGAGGGAGAAGTGAGCGGGGCCTCGGAGGGCTTGTCCCTGACAGAAAGGCAGGACAAGGGCCCCACTGCCTGATCCGCAGGGAGCCACAGCCCCTGTCAGCTGGGGTCAGGCCTGGATGGGGCCCCAGGAAGCCTAACCCAAGCGCTTGGGGTCCTGGGCCTCTGGGCCTGACTGATCTGCCTGGGAAAGAGGCAGCCTGGCCATGTCCAACTTGACAATCACAGAAGGAAGATGCCAGACTGACATTTCCACATGACAGATACAGAAACCAAAGTCCAAAAAAGCTTATGACCTGGACAAGACAGAGAGTGATCCTAACCGTTCTCTTTATTATGCAACTGCTGGGCCTCAGCATGTGGCACACCTTTTTCTGGAATCCTCACAACAGGTAACCAACCATAGGGGACACACCATTACCCCATTTTACAGATAAGAAGAATGCAGCTCTAAGAAATTGGGCAAATGGCCTGATATCGAGACTCAAAATCCCAAAACTTCAATTCTAGACCCTTCTGACTATACGACTCCCTGGTACTTTCACTGAACACTATCCTGCTTCCAAACTGAAGAATGTTCTAGAGTGAGACTGAAGTTATTCATGACGTACTGGTATGGGGAGGAGGAGGAGGAAAGTGGAGATAAAGTGATGACCAGAACTGGCACCTGATCCTGCAACAAGCTGGGGATGGATGAGCCCAAACTCCTTTGCCTGCCATGTAGGCCACTCTCTGCCTGGCCCAGGCCACCCCCTCCCCACCAGCTGCCATCCCCACACACCTATAATGCAGGCCCAGACACGCGCTTTCATACCGCTAGGCTCTCTGGCTAGAAGGTCCTTCCTACATTCTTGACCAGAGAACTCCTACACCTCCCTCTAAGCCCCACTCCAATATTGCCCTTTCTCTAAAACTTACTCCTTGATCATCCTAGAAGAGTCAACTGCTCCTCCGGGGAATGTCAGTTTTTGGACATCCCTGGTCTCTGATCCTTGATTGGACTCCCAATTCCTCAGCCTTGGGCTGGGACAGGGACAGTAATAGCCTTTCTAAAACAGCCCTCCCTAGACAACCCTAGCCCTCCCTAGAGCACACTAGGCATCTCTTCACACACCTGATGATCACACAGTCCCACCAGGCAGCAACTCTTATCACCCTCACCGCACAGATCAGGACTGAGCCTCAGACAGGCTAAGTTACCTGCCCTGGACCACACAGGCAGTCTGGCTCCAGGGTCTGCCTGCCCGTGCTGGTCCTGCAGGACTCCTCCCTGCCTCCCCATCCCTAGTGCAGTGCCTGGTATGTGGTATGTGCTCAGTAAAGGTTTATTTCATCAAAAGGTGTGCAGGGAGGAGGGTTCCCACCCCCCTTCCAGCCCCAAAACCACCTGGAATTCTTTTTTTTAAGGGGTGGGCGCCTGGCTGGCTCAGTGGGTTAAGCCTCTGCCTTCAGCTCAGGTCACGATCCTGGGGTCCTGGGATCAAGCCCCTCATCGGGCTCTCTGCTTGGCACGGAGCCTGCTTCCCCCTCTCTCTCTGTCTGCCTCTCTGCCTACTTGTTATCTCTCTCTGTGTCAAATAAAATAAAATGTTAAAAAAAAAAAGAGAGAGAGAGAGGGAACTCGAGCACGGAAGGTGGGGAGGGAGGGAGAGAGGGCGAGAGAGAATCCCAACAGGCTCCCTGCCCAGTGTAGAGCCCAACGTGGGGCTCGATCCTACAACCCCGAGATCATGAGCTACACCAAAATCCAGAGTCAGGATCCAACAGACTGAGCTGCCCAGGAGCCCCCCACCTCGCCCAGAATTCTTGGGTCCAGGTCTCCCTATTTCCAGCCCCACCTTCCATCACTCTAACATTCAGCGCTTCTTTCTTCCAGAAACCTCCAGGTGCTTTTCCTGTTTCCCATCCATTTCCTGAGTGCCTCAGCAGGGGCGAGGCGTCTTGCTGTCTTTCCAGTGGGAAACTGAGACCCACAGAGGCCTCCTGGCCAGGGGATCTGTTCAGAGGCAGGTCTCTTGCCTACGGGGCTGGTGCCTTGTGTGGACTGGTTTTACCTCTGCCTCAAGCAAGAAAAAACAAGCACCAAGTTGCAAGGGTGGCGGGGGAGGGGAGGGTTTGGAGGTCAGCACCTGCCCTTCCCTGCGTGCCAGCACCCCCCCACACCCCCGCTGACCTGGCCACTGGTCTCTGGCTGGGCCTGAGAGGTGAGGAGGGGGGGCTGTTCCCCTGGGGCTAGAGAGGAGGAGACAAGGGGCCCTTTGTGTCTGCAGAGCTCCTGAGACACCTGTTCTCCCTCGTGCCTGCCTGTGGCCTCCCTCCCTCCTGGCCAGCCTGTGTGCGGCCTTGTTTATCCTACGGGCCTGGCAGCCAGGCCCAGCCCGCTCCCAGCGTGGGGCTCCGGCAGCCCCTGCCAGCACCTGCCCGGTCCTGGCAGCCCCGGGGGCTGCGGGCCAAGCACAATCCCCCTGCTGTTGACACAGTTGTTGATTTTCAGGAGGGCAGGGAAGGCCGGGAGAGGAGGGGAGAAGCAGCAAAGGCATTTAACGCCGGCCTGGCTAATTTGCAGTTGGTCCTAGCAATCCTGTCTCCAGCTGCCTGGGAGAGGCTTGGGCCTCCAACCCCGGGGCTGCCTGGACCACACACCACAGTGTGCCAGAGTCCCACTCGACCCCGCAGGACCACACCGCAGGCAGCTCTGCACTCCCTCCATGCGCGTCAGCATACCCCCATGCTGGCACACGCGACTCAAAGCTGGGCAAGGCCTTTGGGTGCCAGAGCGCCCAGCCCCCCTGTCTTCAAGGGCCTACCACTCCCCCTGCCTCCAAAGTCATGAGGCCCCCTCAGTCCTTGGCGAGGGGCAGGACTGTCTGACAAGCCTTTGGAGACCCAGGGAGGGCCCCAGGAAGATGTAACGGAATCTGCCCTTGTAACTCTCTGACTTGTTCTCGAGGAACGATCTCCTCACCCTCTGGATCTTTAGGTTTACTCTTACAGGGAGCCCTCCCTAACTGCCCACCTCTGGATGTGGTATCCTCCTCGGTCTTCTCAAAGCAATACACATTACACCGGGCACCTCCCCATCTCCACTTCCGTCAGGATGGACTGATGACTTACTTCCCTTCATCTTCCTCACTGCTGTGTCGCGGGGCTGGGCTGGTCTCAGCCCCCACGTTAGCAGGGCGCACTTAGCAGGGCCCATCTGCGAGGCAGGTGCTCCCTACAGATCCAGTGCATGGTCCCCACAGGCCCGAACATCCACTCCACCTTCACCCCAAGCTCCCCATCAGACAGTCACCTCCTACATGGACAAGGCCCTGTGGCTGGTTAAAAGGCTTTGGGAATGACCCACAAGCCCGTGAACTTAGACTAGCAAATCTGCTTCACCAGTGAGCTCCTTAGAGATCAAAGAATGGATCTTGAAGGACTGGGATGAGTAAGTTTTGCACCTGAAAGGGGGAGAGAGGAGGGCAAGGGTGCAAGGAAGACCCTGCCGGCTGCTGTTAGGCCAGGTAGGAACTCCCCTGCCTCCTCCCCGGGCAGCCTTCCCTTCTGGAGCTCCTGAGCCCATCAGGAGGTCCCTCACATCTGTGGCCACCTGTCCCAAGAGGACATGGGTGATAGCAGTTGAGCTCCACACACCTTCACTAAACCGACCACCACACGCACACCCACACCCTCCCCTCAATTCTGTTTCCCCAAACTCCAAGTCAATCAATGCCCAGAAAGGGGTAACAAAGAGCCCAATCACTTCCAAATTTGGGGTGTCATGTTGAGGAGAATGGATCTCAGGCCAGACAGAGCTGGTAGAAGGTAACTTACATACTATGGAAACCAGAGTTTCCATAGACCCAGTTCCAACAGGGTCACCATGTACAGCTGTGCAGACTATACACTGCACAACACTAAGAGCCCCATTCATCCAGACTTGCATACTTATCACAACTCAGATGGCCGTTAAGATCATCCCTTGACTTCCTCACAAGAAAAGTTCTGCTACCCTCCTCTACTCCTGGCAAGAAGGGACACAGATTTCCTTCCTGTTCTCTGATGTGTTTCTTGGCTTGGCTAAGGTACCTGTGAGTGAAGGCTGAGTCCATCACCCCAACTAAGAGGAGAGGCCTCCCTCTCCCTGCCCCACTGGCCCCAGCGAGAGGACCCCCTGACTCCACCACTCTTTCCCTTCCCACTCTGCTCTTTCTCCAGCCCCTCGCCCTGGCTAGACTCCCCAGCATCACCCACTCCCAGGGAGAGGGTATGGCTGCAGGCCCATGCTCCCAGAGACACAGCAGCAGGCAATGGAGTTTACAGAGAGCAAAAGGACAGAAGGGGAGTCACTACCCACTGGCCTGTCCCTTCCCCAGGTAGAATGGAATTGAAACCCCAATCTTGTCGGCACCTGAGGCTCTGCAGAATTGGAGGTCATGGAGGAGGAGAGAGAGGAGGGCCTTCCTCTTGCTCTCCTGGGCCTTCCAGTCCATTCTCTCCTTTCCTTCTTGACGTTGGTCTCATGTCCTGGGTCTTCCTGAGGTTCTCAGAGGCTCGAAGGGCTGACCAAGGTCTCTAGAACGCAGCACCCCCAGCCCAGCTGCTGATGAACAAATGCACGCATGCGCACATACACACACGCACATCAGCACGGCAGGCCCTTGCCAACCAGCCAGGGAAAGGGGAGCCAGGCCAACAGGAGGAACTGCAGGGGCCGGAGGGGCCACTCCCTCTGCTTTCAGTACCTCCCTATTCATTCTCCAATCCCCTCACCCCACCTGCCTCTGAGAGCCAGGCTGTACCTGTACCCAGGCCTCCTTTCAGCCCCTCTCCATGTTTTCTTGGCCCCTCCTTGCCTGTCCTTCCCCACGGAACCTTCAGGGACAGGCCTGGAACCAAAGCCTCACGGGGAGATAGGAAAGACTTTAGCTCCTTCAGTGGGGCTGGGGGTGGTTTCCAAAGCTTGGCACCCCACAGGCAGAAAGCTCCTCTCCCTCCATTCTGAAGAGGGCACAGGGCCTGCCTTGTGTAACCTGTGTGGCCAGGCAAGAGTTAACTCTTTGGAGTCAGGGTGAGGGCAGCTCAAGGCAGGATTTACTCCCTTTACTGCCTCCTGCCAGGTGCCAGCGTGAACAGGAAGACCTGGGCCAGGGAGCCCTGGCCCACCGACTGTCGGCCTGAAAGGGTTCCAGTCCGGCCTCGTGGGAGTCTCCTCATACTCCCACTACTCCTCCTCCTGCCAGGGACCCCTCTATCTGCAGAATAGTCTAGCATGGGTCCCCATTCCTCCCTGCCAGACAAACACTGAGCTTTCTGTTGCTCTGCGTGGCAGTTCTAGATATGTTTTAAATACTTTCCGTTCTGCTTACAAAAGTAATGCACATTGTTGTACTACTTTGGGGAACGACAGAAACACAGAAATAACAACAGAAATACGAGCCATAATTTAAAAAAAGAAGAGAGTGGAGGCGCTTGGGTGGCTCAGTGGATTAAGCCTCTGCCTTCAGCTCAGGTCATGATCCCAGGGTCCTGGGATTGCCCCAATCAGGGCTCTCTGCTCAGCAGGGAGCCTGCTTCCACCTCTCTGCCTGCCTCTCTGCCTACTTGTGATCTCTGCCAAATAAATAAATAAATAAATAAATAAATCTAAAAAGAGAGAGAGAGAGAGAGGGAAAAAAGTCAACAAAGGGTGTCAATCTTTACCGCCACCCCCCCCCCGGCCCCTGGCTACCAGAGCTGTCTGGCCTGCTCCCACTGGCCTCTAATGCCCCCCCATCTTGGACTTCTAAAGAAATCCCCCCACCCTGGCTGCTCTTTCAAACGGCAGGACCTGAACCCCCCGAATGGGCAGCGAGGCTCATCTCCAGTGCCAAGAAGCAGGACCTGGCCCTTAGGTGCACCCCCTCCCTTTGTTGGGGGAAGGGAGGCGGCCTGGACCAAGGCCCTCTGGGAACGGGTTCTCACCCCATCCTGTCCCACAGGCTGCACATTCCATTCTGAGTCAAGTGGGGGCGGGGACTGGGGGAGGTGAGGCCAGGGGAGGAGAACAGTCTGGCCTCCTCTGGGGCGGATCCCCCAGGGAGCTCCAGGCCTGGCAGGGATCGGACCTAAACCACGGGGGGGGGGGGGGGGGGGGGGGGGGGGGGGGAGCCCAAGGATTCCGGCCCATTCTGTGGTTCCTTCCCGTTCTCCTCTCCTCACACCAAAACACCGAAACCCTGCCTTGGACATGTCCCCAAAAGGTACAGGGGACAATGTGGAGTAACACTAAACCTCTCCCCAACTCCCAACCTGGCCACAATTCCCAGGGATGCTTCTGGGGCTTCAGGCCAAAGCCATTTATATGCTAAGGTGGAGAACTGAATTCAGGTTTATGGCTTCCCACAGTCACCAAGCAGTCTAGTAGTCTAGATAGTAGCATCCGCTACTATCTGAGTAACGGATGCTATTTAGGAAAATAGGGGGAAGCTGTATAGTTCGTTCCCACTTCCTCCTCTACCACCCCAAACACACCTCTCTCCTCAAAACACACTACGGGGGGCGCCTGCGCGGCTCAGTGGGTTAAGGCCTCCACTTTCAGCTCAGGTCATGATCCCAGGGTCCTGGGAAGGAGCCCCACATCGGGCTGTCTGCTCAACGGGGAGCCTACTTCCCCCTCTCTCTCTGCCTGCCTCTCTGCCTACTTGTGATCTCTGTTAAATAAATAAATAAAATCTTAAAAAAAAAAAAAAAAAGAAACACACACACACTACGGGACACCTCAACCTTTTGGCACACATCTCAGCCCCAGCTGCTTGCTCCCCCAGCTCAACCCCGTCCCCATCCCCATGTGCATTGGCTGTAAGATGCCAGGCCACACACACAGCACGTCCTGGGCCAAGCCCAGGCCTTGGATCTGCCTGCCGATAACCCTGTGAGGAGATGGGGAAACCCCAGCCACTTCCTCCTCACCTCACAGCCTCTTGGAGGTCTGACCACTGTCCCTGTCCCATGTCTGGGTCCACCTAGATCCTTACCGACAACACCCAGTCAGGGGACGGCGCTGGGCAAGGCCAGGGCCACAGGGGCCCAGGTTCCTCCCAAATGAGGTGGGTCACAGGAGCAGAGGGTCTTCCTAAATAAAGCAGGGGCAGGAGAGCCAAGAACATGCCCGGAGTAGCAGGGGTAACTGCCAGGTTCTATGCTGTAGGCCAGGCAGGGCAGACAAAACCCTTGTCCTAGGCAAGTCCCAGGGGCCTTAACCACCATGAAGCTTGAGCAGGAATGGCCTCAGGGGTCTCCGGCAGGCCTGACCGGACACACTATCCCACTGCAGCCACTCTTAGGAGGAAGTCACCATGTCAGCACTGCTCAGAGACTATTTGAATTTTGTAAAGGAACAGAGTCCCATCCGACCAGAGAAGCAAGCAGAGGCTGAAGGTGGCCCTGCCAAGCCTGCCTGCAACAGATTTCCTAAGCAAGGCTTCCCAAGGAGCTGGAAGGAGGACTCCAAGGAAGAGGCAGCCAAAATGGAAGTGGCCAAGAAAAGACCCCATCCAGGACATGCCCTCCTGCCTGGGAGCAGGGAGACAGGGAGTTGACAACGGCTGAAAGCCATCTTCCATGAGTCCGGGTCCCCTGCCTGGCACTATGACAGCCTTCCTGGCTAACACAGCCAGGTTCCAGAAAGGAGGCTAGCAAAGGGTGAGGACTGCAGCGAGTTTGGACAGGAGCGAGCCCTCTTAAGCAAACACTGAGCACAAAAAATAATTCCCATTCAAAGCACGATCTGCTGTGGGCCTGGCTGGGCCTTCCCAGCAAAGTCCTTTTCAAAGGCTCCCCTTCACCTCTGAATGTGGCTGGGGGAGGGGCCCGCAGGCCCAGTGGCATTTGAATTCCACTTCTTCCAGAGGCTTCCTGGTGACCTACTGGGAGCTACCCAGTAAGGTCAATCTCAAAGCATTCCCACAGAGGAGGAAACCTATGGAGAGCATCAACCGCTCAAGGGCAGGAACAGGCCTCTTAAGGCAATGCTTCTCTGGCAACAGAACACCCAGACCCACGCCATTCACCGGGCACCGCTGTGGACTTAATCGGATGTGAGTCTCCTCAGCTGTAAGAGGTTGAGGTTAAGTACTGTTGTTGTTTCCCATTTCACAGATGGGAAAACAGAGGCTCAGAGCTGTTAAGTGATGAAAACCTCTCCCAGCTCTAACTCCTTACTGGATACATCATGGTGTCCTCTATCTGCTAATTATCAGAGCAATAAAATGTTCAGGCAGCAACCCCCCCCACCTAAGGAAAGAGGGGTACGGATGAAGCTGAACCACGAGATGCTTTCAAAGCCAAGGAAGCACTGAAATCGCCCTTCACCTGTACTGACCCCCAACATTCTTGGTAACAAAATCCAAGTTGGGGATAGAATGCCCCCTCTAGGCAAGAGCGAAGAGTGATTAGTGAGACCCTCTGGCTCCATTTCCAGAACAATCTCCCTTCGACCACCCTACCTCCATTCTGAATCCAATGGGCCTCCTGGCTAGCTCTTCCGTTCCTGCTGCCCCTCAAAGTACCCTCTATTAGCAGCCAAAGTGACCTCTCTTTTTCCCACTTTTTCCCACTTATTAAAGCCATTCATGACCATTGTCGAAGACTGGAAGAATCAAAAGAAGAAGGAAATAAAAATCACCCATTGCCCAGCATCTGGAATCAGCTCTGTAAACATTTCCAGGCAGCCTAGGTCTTCTCTTCACGTATGCATGCACAGGGGCACACGCACATGCACACGCACGATCATCTATACAAAATTAGTACCACAGCATAGAACTTCATCTAGGGTTTTACTCCCTTTATCGTATTCATATTCCAAATTATAAGCTATTCTTTCTTTACCTACACTTTTTGGGGTCCGGTGGGTTTTTTTGTTTGTTTGTTTCGGCATACATAGTTCAAAGATGTACAAGGCACTCCGTTCGGCAGGACAAAAGGGTGCAGAGTGAAAACACCGTATTTCCTCCATCCTGACCCATGCCCTCCCCTGGGGCAACTCTGATTACCTGTTTCTTATATACTAAATCATCTTTTAAAATCATCCATCAGATCACGTCACTCCCCTCCGTAAAATTCTCCAGTGGTTTCCCCATCACACTGGCCATCTAATCAAGCTCCTGAACACTGCTCCCAGGCCCCGGGTCCCCAGGCTTGGGCCCTCCCCTCCGGATTTCCTCTAGGCACACTGCTGTTACCAAACCCCAAACTGGCCTCAGGGATTTTTCATTCCCCCTGCGTGGAATCCTTTTTTCCAGGCTTTGTGCAGCAGGCTCCTTCTCCTAGTCCAGGCCTCCACCGGCCGCCTCTCTCCGATCATCTCTGCCTGCCTCCATGCCCCCACCCTGTGTCACAGCACCATGCTGTATTTCTGCCGCATGACCTATGGTTACTTATTTCAAGTTATTTATTCCACTAGAAAGAAGGCTCCCTGAGGGCGGGCACGCTACCTGTCTTGTTCGCCCCTAAAATCATGCTACCTAGCACGGGGCCTGGCACATAATAAATGTGCCAACACATTTCCGTGAAAGACACAAATGGGGGGGTGGGGTGTGTGTGTCTGCAATGCTGGTTCTCATCACTGAAAACAGGCCAGGAGCAGGAACTCCAAGCACCAATCTCCTGGCCACCCTCCCCAGTGCCCAGGGTGGGAGCCAGAGAATCAAGAAAGGAAAGAGGAACCCACGGTTGGAGGCAATACCCACCTGTTCTTCCCCACTGTCACCCAGCTCATCCCTAATCGCTGCCTTTGCCGAGTCTGGAAACACAGAAGGAGCTTGTGACAAACCCAATTTCCTAGAAAATACTCGAACTGCAAGTGGGAAGTTGAAGTTTTTCCGCTTCCCATCTCCCCAGGAGGCCTGGATTTTCCAGGTTCCCAAGTGAGCGCCAGCAGCAGGTGACATGGAGGGCACCGAGGGAGCAGAGCTCCCTTAAGGAACTGCCTCAGCCGGTCCCACCTGGTGCCCCCACCCCCACCTACTCCTTCCCCAAGCGGCAGCAGACACCTGGGCTCCTCTCTCCAGAAATTCACCCAGCCCCAGAGACACAAATGCACATCCAATCCTGAGCCAGCAGCCCCAGCCAGGACACTCGGGGGAAACACTCCTAGAGAGGCTTCCTTCCTGGGGCCTGATTTCCACTGAGAGAAGACTGCAGGTGGGCCAAGATTGATTTTTAAGAATGAGGGAAAGGAGGGAGTAAAGTGCCTTTCACAAAAACTGTGAAATAATGGGGGGGGGGGGGGGTGGCAGTAATGAAAGATTTCCCAAGATGGATCTAGGCAAGGAGTAGGGAGATCTGAGGAGCCAAAATCAGGAAAGGGTGGTAAGAAGTGTGAGGTTTCTACCTTGCCAGAAGTGGACAATTGTTACAACTGATTAAAGGAGGACACTCCTGAGTGTCCTTCCGGTCAGTTAATAATGGCAATAACAGCGAACATTTCTCCAGCACTTACTATGTGCCAGGCACAGTTCTATGAGCAAACTGAGACACCGAGCAGTAAGGCCCAATTGCTCAAGATCATGTCGCCGATGGCAGAATCTAGGATCTACCTTCAGAGCCCTGGCTCTTAACCACAAAGCTTTATGTGGCTTTCAGTGGCCCCAGGGCGGGGGGGAGGGAGGGATCCCGAACCATTTCCCCTTGTTCCCCTTAACTGATCATTCGATGTCAGTTTCAAGGATATGCACACAATTCTGCCAGTTCTGCATACGGGAAAATCTGGGAGAGTTAAGGTGCTCGCCCAAGCTGATGCTGCCCGCGGGAGGGGAATCAGAACCAAAATGTGCGGAACCTCAGCTTGTGGAGCACCACTTCCTAAGGGAGCACGATGTACACCCGGATCTCCAAACTCCGCCCAGAGCAGCAGCATCTCCTCTGGCTCTGACCAGACCCCTGCGCCAGAGCCAGCGCCGAGGCGCCCTGCCCGGAAATTCCCACAGAGTCACTGCGAACTTCCCAGGAAAACTCCTCGGCTTCCTCCTAGCCCCAGTCACGGGGGCAGCTGCCAAGAGCGCCGCTGGAGTCCTTGCAGCTGCCGTCGGCCCTCCAGGGCGGGAGCCGCCGCTCGTGCGCTCGGGGTCCTCCCGGAAAGGTCCAGGGCTGAAGTTCAAAATTCATTTCCCGCCCAGGCCCGGCTCGCGGCCCCGCCCGGGGCTCTCCGGCAGCCCCCACGCTCTCGCCCTCCCCAACCCCAGATAAGTAATGGAGCCCCTGCTGCCTGGAAGGCCAGCCCGGCAGCCGGGAAAATCCCGCGGGCGATCCTTGCGCGTCTGGGGACTCGCAGCAGCCGAAGCGCGAGCGCGCGTGCACACACACACACACACACACACACACACACACGTGTGTGTGTGCGCGCGCGTGTGCGTGTCACAGAAGCCGGCGCGCACACGTGTGTACATGTACGTGTGAGTGTGTGTGTGTGTTTACGTACAGAACGCGCGGGGTGGGAAAACAATGGCGAGCCTCTGGGAACCGAGCGACCGGCCCCCTCCCCACCTCCCCGCCTCCCTACCCCTAGGCAAGATTTGCTTTGCAGCGCAATCGGGATGCAGAGATTCACCTCCGACTGCAAAGGCGGGAGGTGGGGGTGGTAAGGAGGAGGATAGGGTGGGAGGTGGGAGGGGGTGAAACAGGAGCGGCCGGAGCAGAAAACAAACAGGATGCAGCGCCCGGCGGGTCCGCTGGGGTGCGAACCTGGCAGGGTGGAAAGGACTGCGTGGCCGGCCCCCGGCACCGCACCAGCCGGGGATGGGGGAGTCCATCTGCGTCTGGGCGCCGGCACCCGAGCCGCACGCGGGGCGCGCACGGGTCGCCCCAGCTTCCCGTTGGGAAATCCTAGAACTGGGCGCCTAGATAGACTGATGAGAAAGCCCTCGTGCCCCTGGCCCGCCGGCGAGGGGTGGAGGGGGTGCGAGCACCCCAAGGCCGGCTAGCGTGGTGCGCACACAGACACACACATTCCCCCCCCACGCCGCCCCACGGCCTTACCGGGCTGCCACCCCTCTGCACAAGGACCCGGGTCGGCCCGCGAGGAGCCGCCACTGGCCGGCGTCGTCGGGGGGGGGGGGGCATGTAGGGGGTCCGTTTCCTTCTCAAAAAACTTTGCAAAGGACGAAAACTCGCAGAGATGAGAGCCGGTGTGTGCCCAGAAACACCGGGGCGGGAATGTCAAACTTCGCAGGGCTGGGGAGAGGGGCGCAGAGGCGTGCTGCGGGAGCCGAGGGGAGCACTTACTACTCAGCCAGGCGCTGGGCTCCGGGCTCCGCGCTCCTGCTCCGGCTCTTCCTCCGTACGGGTCCTCGCGGCTGGCAGCCCGGGCTTCCCGCTCACATGCCCCGGCGGCAACGCGGCTGACCGGCGCGCGGGGCTGGGGCGGCTGGGTTGGGAGCAGGCACGCCCCCCGCCGTGGGCCGGGGAGTCGCTCGGGACTCGTGGCCACCCTGGGTCCGCGCCCCACCGCCGGCCGCAGTCCCGCGCGTAGAGCTCGGTTCCGGCCGGGCGGCGCCCTCCGCCGAGCCAGGCCGCTCTCTGCACTCTGCCCTCTGCCCTCTGCTTGCGGCCGTCTCCCTGCCTTCCGCGGTCCTGCTCCCTGACTCGCCCGGACGCGGCGCCGGCCCGCCCGCCCGGCTCTCCCGCTCCGCGCCTCGGCTCGGTCCCGAACCAGGGCCTCGGCGGCCGGCCGCTGCGCCCTGGGCTCAGACCTGGGCTCGCCGCTCCTGGGCCGGGGCTCCAGGACCCGCCACTTGCACAGTTCAGTTCGAGCCGGGACCGGGAGCAGGGCGCTCGCAGCTCGGTGCTGCGAGGCGACTCCACAGCCTCAGAGGAGAAAGAGGGAGGGAGACAGAGAGCGGGCAGGGGGAGGAGGAAGGAGGAAGGGTGGGGAGATGGAGAAGGAGGGAGGGACAGAGAGTTCCCTCCTCCTCCCTGCAGCCAGGTCCATCCCGGCATCCACAGCTGGAAACCTCCGTTGGGAATGGGAAGGGGAGAGCGGCGGGAGGCGGGTGGGAAGAGAAGAAAGAGGTGGATTCTGCCCACTCCCACCGCGCAGGTGTGAGGGTCGCTGCCGAGAATCTCCGCTCCTTGGAGCAAGACCCAAGAAGTTATTCGTCTCGCTCCCGGCCTCCTGACCCTCCAGACGGGCAGGATTGAGAGTTTCCGACCCTACGCAGAACCTCATCCTACCTGAAGCTAGACCGCTTCCTAGTGCCTCACACCACTCTCTCGGGTGTTTGTTGTTTCCCTGAGCCTGTTCTAGATGAAGGGGTGGGTTCCTTTAATTCGGGGTGTTCCTTAAAGGCCATGGAGGGCACTCGGTGTGAGGACAGGGATCAGAGTCTTCTGGGGGGGCGGGGAGGGGTGTTATCTGAACTGGGTCTCAGGAAGTAGAGCCGTGAAAGGAGGGGCAGTGGTGAAGCTGAGGATAAGACACAGACAGCATAGGTGGCCCATCCTCTCAGCAGGTGATGGTCAGCCGGGCTTCTAGGACCTTCTGGGGGCTTTGGATTTCATCATTCCCCGTGGCCTTCCTTACCCAACTCCTTTTATTCATATTTTAGTTCTCAGCCCAGATATCAATTCTTCCAGAAGTAGGTCTTGACAGCCCAATCTGGGTTAGGTGCCCCATCTACTGGGGCGGGCTCCAGAAGCCCTCCCCCACCCCGCCTACACACCCCTCCCTGCCCGGGGAAGGGGGAGGCAGGGGGGTAGATATTTGTACGGCTTGCCCCCCACCCCCACTGGAATGCAAGCTCCCTGAGAGCAGGGATGTCTCCCCAATCTTACAGAGAGCAGGCCCTTGACAAATATTTGTGGATTTGTGGGTTGATTGAAGGGAATAGGGAGTCCCTGAGGGATTCTAAGGAGAGCCTCTGATGCCGTCAGTCTAGCTGGAGGCAGGGAGACCCTTGACCAGACAGTGACAGTCACCAGGGTAAAAGTGACACAGGCCTAAGGTAAACTAGGAATAGGTAAGATGGAAAGAAGGAAGCAGGGGGATGGAGGTGGGACAAGTCTGTATCAGCTCTCCAGCGAATGGCTTTTGGATGACTGAATGAAGCCAATTCAGAAATCATGGAAGAGCTACCCAAGTGCCACCAAGCCTTTCCCCGTCCTGGCCAGCATTCCTGTGTTTTCCATATAGCTGGATTATTTTTCTCTGGCCCCTGATCAGCTTCAATGCCACCATCTATGGGTCGGTCCCTCCCCGTCACGGTCTTCAGCCACAGCAGAGTGAGACAGGAGGAACAGAGAGATGGGACACAGGCTCTCCTCTTTCCAACAGTCCCCGTCCACTATATATCGCACTCACTAGAGACCACCCTTCCTAGTCACTGCCACTACGTTGAAATAGTTTTTTGTTTTGTTTTTGTTTTTAGTAATCTCTATACTCAACATGGGACTCCAACTCATAACCCCCAGATCAAGACTCTATGCTCTTCTGGGCCAGCCAGGTGCCCCTGAAAAATGTTTAAGTATCTGCCTACTATGTCTTACACACAGTAAGACAATATACATATATGATTCTATTTTCAAATACAATATCCATTTGTACCTTATCCCAGTTCTGTGAAGGCTGGTACCATCATCTCCATTTTAGGGGTAAGAAGAATGAAGCTCAAGGTCATGGCCAGTAAGTGACGGGAGGAAGTTGTTTGACTGAAGATTCTGGGTCTTTCTATACTACCACACCGTTTCCTGGGACTACCCATCAAAATGACACCATTTAACCTAGTGGACTACTCCCTCCTCGAAATGTTCATGACTCCACACCCCCGAGTTTCTTCTGACCTCACTGGTTGTCCTTCCTCAGCCTCCTTTATTTATAGTCCTTCCTCCACTTGTCTCCAGGGGGGTATTTCCCATGGGAAACCTTCTGCACCCCTTTTCCTCTCTCCCTTCTCGCCATACATGAAATGTTATGTTTCCAAAGCTTTATTTGTTTTTTAAAAGATTTTATTTATTTATTTGAGAGAAAGAGAGAGAACGAGCTGTGGGGAGGACAGAGGGGGAGAGAGAGAGAGAGAGAGAAGTAGACTCCCTGCTGAGTGGAGACCTGATGGGTGGCTCAATCCCAGGACCCAGAGATCATGATCAGAGCCGAAGGCAGATGCTTAACTGACTCAGCACCCAGGCACCCCGTTCCCATAGCTTTAAATACCAACTATTGGGGTGCGTGGGTGGCACAGTAAATCATCCAGGATCATCCATCCTTGATTTCGACCATCAAGTCATGATGATCTCAGGGTCATGAGATCGAGCCCCGCATCAGGCTCTGTGGGAAGCCTGCTTAAGACTCTCTCTCTCCTTTTGCCCCTCCCAGCCCATCTCTCTCAAATAAATAAATAAACCAACATGTGCTGATGATTCTCCCAACTTCTTCTGTAACTCTCCAGGACTGCTTACTGCACTTCAGACTCATGTATCCAACCACACACTTGACATTTCTACCTGAGGATCTCACATGTTCCAAGATGGAACTTTAACCACCACCCCCAAGCCTGTGTACATACACCCTGTACCGTCTTTCCCGTCTCAGAAAACGATACTACCGGGAGGTTGGAGCCAAAGACCTTAGGAGTCATCCTCGATTCTTCCTTTCCATAGACCCAAATTAATGAGTGCTGTTGGTCTTTGTCCACAGATGTGTCCCCCCTCCTCCTCTTCTCTGTCCTCACCGTCCCCACGCTGGCCCGGGTCATTATCTGTCAGCTAGACCACCACAGCCTCACTGCTTCCGAGAACCAAGACCACCCACAGTCCCATCATTTCACTAAGGCTACTTACATCGCCATGACTTTTAACATTTGTTCCAGAAATTTCTTGCCCTGGAAGGTAAGCCTGTAAACTAGTAAATAATTTCATTATTTGCTCCAGGAACTTCCTGAAAATCAATTTATCTGAACAATAGACGGCTCGAATGGCCCCCTTCTGGGGACAATAGTTTGCGTAACCTGGCAAACCACTAGTTTATCAAACAATTGTTTATTTTTCAAGATCCTCCCCTCGCTGTCGCCTCCAGTCCAGAACTGTTATCTTACAAACTGCCCAATCCCAATGGGATCTCCATCTTGAAAGACCTGCCTCTAACCAGACTTCAAGCCCTATAAATATCTCTATACCTGAAAGCACTTCTGCAAAGCCTGTTCTTGCCAGAGCAGGCTCCCTTTCGTCCTCTGGTCTGGATGTAGATGTTCCTTTCTTTACCTTCCCTTCCCCAACTCCCCTACCCCACCCCTGAGACCACCCTCCACACCTTATTCTCCTGCTTCACAGCACTCATGGGATTGGTACTTACTTTATCTGTTTACTTGTTTTTGTTTTTTGGGGGATTTTTCCCTGTTTTCCCTTTAGACTGTGGACTCCGTGAGGAGACAACCTTGTCTACTGTATTTTCCACTTAATTTCCAGAGCCCCTTGCAGATGCTCAAAAAATATTTGCTGAAGGAAAGACTTTGGTTCCAATGAGGTGGCCTCCAGGGCACTTCACGTGGCTGCCTGTTCCTGAGAACCCCATGGGGGCTCTGGTGCCCCGGGGAGCTGGGGTTTCCTGCTCTCCCTTCAACCTTCAAGGCTAGAGACAAAGGGGCGAGTGGGAGAAGTAGTAAAAGGATTCAATTCACAGATTGGTGTGAATCACTTTCTTCAGTGTTACAGGAACAGGTGAGAGGGAGAAAGTTCCAGAAAGTGAACTTCCAGAAAGTGAACCTCCAGAATCTGGGAGGAGGAAAGAGCAGTGAAATCCCTGTCCTGCTTTGCCTCAGGTCTTTCCTGCCTTTCCCTAGGCCTCAGGACCCAGCGAAGGGCCATTTTCTCTCTGAAGCTTAGAGGAGCTGCTTGCCATTTGGATCAGGTCAGGGTAGGCCCAGCCTAGTGGAGTTTGCCTGGGTACCAACTCTTCATCCTGCTGACTAAGGACGTGCTTTTCTGGATACCTACCGCCAGACTTGCCAGGCAGGAGAGCTGAGCTCAGACGGTCACACTGTGGAGGATACCACAGGAGCCCCCTTCCAGAGTCAGGCTCTCCCTTCAGACTGAGCTTGATGGGCCTCTCCTCAGTTCTACTTGAGTTTCTCCTGAGAGTCCCACTTGGGTGTGGAGGCGAATCAAGAAGATAACATGTTGATTCACAGAATGTTTCATTGGCCTATCAGAATCTGAAAGTGTAAGATCTGGTAAGCCATCAGCGTTCCAGAACCATCTCCTCCATCTCCTCTCTTTGTGCACAGACAGGAGAGGAATCTTACCCACGGCTGACTCTTAACACACATGCCCTCTTTCAGTCTATCAGTTCGTGAAGAAGGGAACTGTTCCTTTTCACAGAGGAGGGAAATCACACTCCAAGACTGGAACAAAATTTCCAAGACTGCGTGGTGAAGGGGGAAGGGCTGACGTCTGAACCCAGGTTTCCTGGCCCTCAAGTCCATGGTTTTTCTACTGCAGCACCCTGTGTTGCCCCATATGGGGTTTTATGGTCCTTAGAGTCAAAACCATCTAAAGTAGCACTGGCTATTATTCAACAGCCCACATGCTAGCCTAGGTCCCAGAACTAGAAGCAGCCCAGGGCACCTGGGTGGCTCAATCGGTTGGGTGTTGCCTCTTGATCTCAGCTTGGGTCTTGATCTCAGGGTCGTGAGTTCAAGCCCCACCTTGAGCTCCATGCTGGACACGGGACCTACTTGTAAGAAATAAATAAATAGAAAGGAAGAAACAGCTCTCTGCTTCTAATGTGACAGTTAGCCACCTGTCCTGCTGAAGGGCAGTCTCCCAAGGACAGATGGACGACTGGACCCATCCCCCCATGCCCAACACACTTGCATGCACACATACCGGGACCTCAATGAGGGCCTGTGCTCCCCTAATGCTGTGACATTAGTCCTTTCTAGACACACACACACACACACACACACACACACACATCACACACACACACTCTTCCAAAACTTCACCCCATTGTTCTTCCCATGTCTAGCTACCATGGGGAACTTAGTTTGGGGAAGAGGGCAGGAGTATCAGGTGTCACCTCCAGACCTAGGAAACTTCTCTCCCCACAAATTTACCTATTTGTAGTCCTAAACCCTGGGGGCAAAAATTGGGCCTCAGGTTTTACTGATCAGTTTGGAATGGGTGCAAAGTCATGGTTCCCTCCCTCTGAGGGCGCCCACACACAGTATGGCCCTGCGCAATGGGTGTTTTCTTCTCTCTTCCTTCCTCCTCTCCTGGTCCTTCCCACCTAGGGGGACCTAGGGCCCCACCTGAACGGGCAGCTGATGGAGGGAGGGAGGGAAGGAAAGATCAGAGGGTTGTTCCCTTCCCAGCAGCCCCAGGAACTTGGGAAATCCTGAAGTGGCCTCCTCCTGCCCCCCCACCCCCCACCACCTGGTTTATAGTGCCCCGCCCCCACCACCTAACTTTTTTTTAACCCTCTTTCCTGACTTGAGGAGACCTAGATCCTCATCCTGGGAGGGACTGGCGACAATTAACAAAGGCACCATGGAGTAAAGACAATTAACAATCCAGAAAAGAGGGGAAAGAGAGGCTTTGTTCTGGTCTCCATGGCAACTGGGGGGGGGAGGGAGGAGGAGGAGGAGGAGGAGGAGAGGCCATCCAGGGAGGCTGATACTTTCACTTTCCTTTCATCCCTCCCCTGTCCCGCCCCCTTGGGTTTCTGCCAGGGAGACAGGGGATCTTGGAGAACACAGGACTGGGACAGGTCCAGTCTGCAGGACTGGGATTCGAGGTGGGTGACTGTGAGGTTCACACCCTAGCTAAGAACTCACTGGGGAATTAAGGCTCGACAGAGCGCCTCGGGGCCTGGTGCATCGGCATCCTCCCCTTCTTCTTTTCTGAGGGCCTTATCTTGTGCCAAGAACTGTAAGCAAGCCTCTGCTCTGGCTGGCTTGTGGTCAAAAGGAGCTTGAGAGGCTGGTGCTTTCTTCCTGGTCAGAGCCAGGGGGTGGACTGGCCCCCCGCAGCCTGCAGGACCCACTGCGAAGTGGTACAGCACCCTGGGCGCAAAGTTAGTAGGAATTCAAGATGGTGGCGGCAGAGCATGAAGTCAAGGGCAGGGCCCTTCTGAGCAGTGCCCTATGCCAGCAGTGCACGTTGAAAGCCTGGGATGCCAGCCGGAACAGAGGGCAGCTTGGGGCCTGGGCTCTGTTTGCCTGCTCTTGTGCACGTGTGTGGGGGCCGAGGGGGGTGCGCACAAGAGGGAGAGAGAGAGAACACTTCTGGGCAAATCTTTCCGCCTGGATTTCTGTTTCCTCAGCTGTTATCGAGGACATTGAACTGGTGATCTTTGGCTTGCCTCTCCTATGGGTCTGCATTTCCTCTTCTCCAGGACGAGAGGAGGATTTTCCAGGCTTCTCTCTACTGCACACAGTTCTGAACTCCACCGCGAGGAGCAGAGCAGAAACCAAGTACGGAGAACTCATTCCCAAGTGTTCTGGTCCAGCTCTCCCAGGCTTCCCTGTTTGGAAAAGGCAGAAGACAATGAAATACAGACTCTAAACCCTGCTAGAGACCGTGCTGTCAGTTGCGGGGGGAACTGGAAGGCACCTGCCATCTCGCAGATGCTTCCAGCCAGAGCAGAAGTGTCTTGGCATGAGAGACCGGGAGCCCCAGACCTGCCTTCCATAGGGGCCTCTGCATTAGCCGTAGGAGACTGTCTGTCAGGACATGTCTTGCTCTCAGCGGCCTTAACATTGTGAAAGAGTATGGATTAGGGACTCCAGAATATTATCTTTCTAGGACTCAGCCTCATTGTGCTGTGGGTCTAAGGGAAATGAAGAATATTAATCAGAAACGAAAATCAAAGAGAAAAAAAAAATCAGTTCTGTCAGAGGCCCTAAACCAGACAAGAGGTCAAAAGGTCAAGGGTCAAAGGGAATAAAGAAACTACATCTGCTCTCTGCCTTCATCTCTCTGCCGGGAGGGTCTCCTGCCAGGGAGTCCTTGCAGGGATGCTATTATAGGCCAAACTGTGTCTCCAAATTCATATGTTCTAACCCCCAGTGCATCACAGGGTGACTGTACTTGGAAACAGGGTCTTTAAGAGGTCATCTTGTTAAAAAGAAGTCATTAGGGTGGGCCATAATCCAACATGACTGGCATCCTTATAAGAAAAAGAAAATCTGAGGGGCTCCTGGGTGGCTCAGTGGGTTAAAGCCTCTGCCTTCGGCTCAGGTCATGATCTTGGGGTCCTGGGATCAAGCCCCGCATGGGGCTCTCTGCTCAGCAGGGAGCCTGCTTCTCCCACTCTCTCTCTGCCTGCTGCTCCGCCTACTTGTGATCTCTGTCTGTCAAATAAATAAATAAAATCTTAAAAAAAAAAAAACGAAAATCTGATATAGACACAGAGGGGAAAGACAGAGCGAAGACACACGGGGAGAGAAGATGGCCGTCGGCAAGCCAAGGAGAGAGAGAGGGGCCTTGGGCCAATCCTTCCCTCAGAGCCCTCGGAAGAAGCCTCCCGTCGTGGACTTCTAGCCTCCAGACACGCGAGAAGCTACGGTTCTGCTGTCTAAGCCCCCCATCCATGGTGCTTTTTAAGGGAAGCTCTAGCAAATGGAATAGGGAGGCTTAGAGGCTGGGAGGTCTGCCCAAGCTTGGGGCTGCCCAGACGCCGAGAATGTGTCTGCATAAGGGGGTAGGCTTTTGTACTAGCACTGCTGTATTATTTTAATTTGAAACAAAATTGATCTATTACTCTCTTCCCCCATAGCTAGTCTTTTAAATTTTTTATTTCTTCTGGTATTGGTTTAACACATTTTATTGTTTTAATCCCTTTAGTCTTTTATTTTTCTGGTTTTAATGATTTTACTTATCTCTGTCATTTTTAATCTCTGTTTCGTCTTTGTTCTAGCTATTTCATACTACTTGCTTTTATCTCATCTTATCTTCTCGATTTATTGTTATTGTATTATCTTTTTATTCTCCATCTTTTATTTCTAACCTTTGCCTTATCATGTCTTTGTTCTAGCTTTTCATTTCTTTTTAGTTTATTTGGTTTATTTTTAGTTCATATTATCACTTTGCCCACTGCCGCCTTCTTTTTTTTTTTTTTTTTTTACTGTTTTTACCATCTTTTTATTTCTTCTTAGTTTATCTCTTTATTGACTGGTGTATTATCTTCCATATTTTACTGTTTTCAATTCTCCCCGCTTATTAAATGCGGGGGCTGGAAACACAGCCCTCAGGGGAGAGCTGCCAGGCTAACCCAGGCCTCAAGCTGAGGAGGCTGGATGTTCTGCGGCAGAGAGCGGGTCCACTCAACAGCCCCCAGCAAATGCCCCCCCTTTGCTCCAAAGTGGGCCCCCCCCAATCTGTAAGAATTAATCTGTGTAAGAGAGGAGACCTTAGGATAAAATTCTCTCAGGAAGATACCCGATTTGCCTACAGTAATAACACACGAGAGCTGTGGAGGAGCCCAGCTTTCTCATACCACATGCCATCCAACTGCTCTCGGAGCACGACATCATCTCAAGTTCACCATCAGCAGACATCGGACCAAGGGTATAAAGAAACTACATCACCCGGCAAGGTGGGTATAGAAGGCAGGAAATTCCACTTTGTGAAAAACTCTCAACAGACTACCTCACGTTTAATTTTTTTTTTAAGATTTTATTTATTTATTTGACAGAGAGAGAGATCACAAGTAGGCAGAGAGGCAGGCAGAGAGAGAGGGGGAAGCAGGCTCCCTGCTGAGCAGAGAGTCCAATGCGGGGCTCAATCCCAGGACCCCGAGACCATGACCTGAGCCGAAGGCAGAGGCTTAACCCACTGAGCCACCCAGATGCCCCAATCTCAGGTTTAATTTTAATAAGAAACCAAGTGGTCATGATCCTTGCAAAATGTTTTTGGGAAAAAGCACAATGAAAGATCATTGAGAATTTTGACATCTAGCTGCCTCCTACATCCATTTATTTCATAAACTTGTATCAAGAAGTTACTATGTACCAGGAATTAGGTTAAGAAATGAGGATAAATTGAAGAGCAAAAGGAGTTGGGTCCTTGCTGTTGTACAGTTTATAGTCTTACGAAAAGATATGATATTTTCCTGGCGATGACTGATCTGATTTGCCTTCCTTGCAGACAAGATTACAGGAGGTTGGAACGTCTGAGAGTGCTCATTGTTTCCCCAGTATATTTCTCCCTTTCTAGAGAAATACAAGTTTTAGCTGAGAAAATAACTGCCCGTCACAAGACTGCATTTTCCCAGGCTCCTTTGCAGTGAAATCTAACCAGGTTCCTAGGTTCTGCTGGAGAGAACCTCAGCAGAAGTGAAACATACACCTTCCTGGTTCTACCCCACAGGATGGACACAGAGAGATACAGGCAACTTCCTGGTCATATCCCTATCAATAAAGAGTGGTTATTCTTTCCATTCTTTTTCCCTTCTGTTGGCTGGAATGTGGGTAGGGTAGCAGTACCTCCTCTAGTTATGGAAGAGTCTGGAAAGCCGTTAAGATGAACGAAGGACACTGAAAAAGGAGTATGGATGTCTGATACCACGGAGGCCCCATAAAGATCTGTTCTGCCTCTTCTTGGACAGTTATAGGGGAGACTAATAAATCCGTGTCTGGTATAAGCCACGGTGACATAGACCTTCGTCATGGTAGCGGAATCAGTTCTCTTTAGCATGTAGGTCTCCCCTAGAACTTTCCCTGATTTTGACTCAAGCCTAGAATCATCTGTTTCCAAGCACTCTTAGAGGAAAATTAGATCTATCCCAGCGGGGTCACTCCTGTATGCAAGAAAGGGACCTTTCTTGTCACCAGGGTGCATGCGGGTTGCCAACTTGTCGCATTTTGTGGCTCGACTCTGATTCTTTACAAGTTTCTATGTAAGGCTCTCTCTTGAGTCTCAGAAAAGTAAACTAGGTCTTAGCACTCATGCCCACTTTAAATATCTTTTTCATGACAAACCATATGCAAACGGAAGAATATTCTGTTAAAAACAATATTTCATCAGCGCAATCTCTACCAATGACCAGAGTGACCCTACCCCTCTGTCAACAGTGTGATTCCTCTCCAAATATTATACTATTGGCTTAGTACTCTGGCCCTCTAAATGTTTACTTCCGTGCTCCCTGGTCACATTTTCAGTAACTTCTTCAGCAGTAGGGAATTCCCGTCCATGAGCCCTGCTCCTCTGCAGAGAGACACTGGCGTGAAACCTGCAGATTCCTCTAGCCCTGACCACCCTGTAGAACCCTCACACCGTGAGTTTAGTCCTGCTTCTACTCAGGGAACAATAGCCCCTAATGTTAGTCTGCTCAAGCTGCTGTGACAGGATACTACAGACTGGGTGTCTTGCACAACAGAAATTCATTTCCCACAGTTCTAGAGAGTGGAAATCTAAGATCAAGGTGCCAGCCATCTGGGTTCCTGATGACAACTCTCTTCCTAGCTTATAGATAGCCACCGTCTCCCTGTATCCTCACTTGGTGAAGAGAAAGTGCTCTCATCTCTCTTCCCCTTCTTGTAAGAAACTAATCCTAATCGTGGGGTCTCCATACTCAAGACTTCATCCAATCAACTACCAATGGCTCTATCTCCAAACACCATCAGGTTGGGGATTCGGGCTTCAACACATGAATTTGGGGGGTACACATTCAATCTGTAACATCATCCCCACTCTCCTCTCTTATTAACTGCTGTATCCTCAGTCCCTAGGATAAATAGTCAGAATCCTGCATAATTCTAAACTGCCGAAGGATAATGATGACATCCTAGGAGATTCACAGAAGTTACCTCCTGATATCTAAGGCATTTCTCCCAGTATGGAGCTGAATGCAGTTCACAGTAATACTATAACATTTTATTTTGGGATGTCATAGTATAATAATCATAAAGAGGACTAGATTCTACATAATAATTTCATGTCTAGGGGCACCTGGTTGGCTCAGTGGGTTAAGCCTCTGCCTTTGGCTCAGGTCATGATCCCAGGGTCCTGGGATCGAGCCCTGCGTCGGGCTCTCTGCTCAGCAGGGAGTCTGCTCCCTTGTCTCTCTCTGCCTGTCTCTCTGCCTGCTTGTGATCTCTGTCTGTCGAGTAAATAAATAAAATCTTTAAATAATTTCATGTCTAAGAATTAGGTCCTTTTCTTTAAAGTTCCATGGGGAGGGCACCTGGATAGCTCAGTCAGTTAAGCACCCAACTCTTGGTTTCGGCTCAGGTCATGATCTCAGGGCCGTGTGATCGAGCCCAGCGATCGAGTCTATTTGAGATTCTCTTCCTCTACCCCTCTCTGTACATGCACATAAGCTCTCTTTCTCAAATAATAAATAAATCTTTGAAGTTCCATGTGACATATGAGGCAAAGGTGAATTGGCCATTTCAGTCTCAGTGCCACTCAGCTTTCAGATTGTTAATATCATAGTCAGTGCGTGAGGGTATCTGTGGTAGTAAGTTTCCAAGATGGCCCCCCACGATCCCCACTTTTTGGTGCACATGCCCTTGCCCTGAGTATGAGCTAGACTTAGTGATATTTTTTTTTCTTTTTAAGTAATCTCTACACTCAATGTGAGGCTTGAATTCCTGACCCCAAGATCAAGGGTTGCATGTTCTTCTGACTAAGTGAGTCAGGCATTCCCAAACTTAGTGACACCTTTTTTTAAAGATTTTATTTTTAAGTCATCTCCACACTCAAGATGGGGCTCGAACTTATGACCCCGAGATCAAGCATTGCATGCTCTACTGACTGAGCCAGTCAGGGGCCCCTAGTAACACTGTGTGAGTTGGAGGCAAAGGTGGCAGACAGTGTGTGATTTGGAGACCGGCTCATAAAAGGCAGAGCGGCATCTGGATTATTTGCTCCGGGGGAAGACGCCTGGATGTCAAGTGGTGTTTGTGTGAGGGTCCACGTGCTGACGCCTCCTGCCCACAGCTGGGTGAGCGAGCTTGGAAGCACAGCCTCCAGCCCCAGGCTTCGAACATTGCAGCCCAGCAGCTAACTTCCTCTAGAGAGGTAGTTAGTTAGAGAGAAGTCCTTCTAAGAGACCCTGAGCCAGGAGTACTCAGCTAATCTACTCCTGGACCGCCAACCCTCAGAAACTGTGTGAGATGAGAAATGCTTATTGTTTAAGTTGCCAAGTTTGGGGGTAATTTGTTTTGCAGCAATAGGTAAGCAGATAATAGATTGGGATGTCAAGATGAATAAGATAATTCCACAACTTCTAAATGCATTTGCCTTCTGTGGTTGGGCTCGGCCACCTGCAAAAAAGAAGATTAGTAAGTGGGAATCTGAGAGAGCATTTCTTCTCTAGAAAGCATGAGTGAATCATCTGCATAATCTGTGTTCTCCCAAACCTCTTAGCATGATCCTGGACACAAAATTAGCTAATGGATTAATTGAAGACTTCTTACTGAAACTTGCATTGCTTTCTATTTGCCTTATAATTAATAAATATTTAATTTTTAAATTAAATATTTTATAATTAAATAATTTTTAAATATTTAATTTATTTTTATTTTTAATTAATATTTTTAATATTTAATAAATCAATAATTAATAAACAAATAGTAGATTCACAGAGCTCCTTCTGGAGTGAAGAAGAGTTATTTTGCCTGCAAAATCCATTGTAAAAGTTTTTTCTGGAGGCTTCCATGATGGAGGCCTCCATCTCCATCCTCACACCAGTGATTCGAATTGGTCATTCTTTCCTCCGTGCACTCATGGCACTTTGAGAACACTTCTGTGATGGCACTTGGCACAGATGACTCGCTATCTCCCTCATTCGGCTGGGAGATTTTTGAAGGGGGAGACTATGATTTATTCATCTTTGTTCTTAGAACAGAACACAGGCTCTGGCCCGTAATATAAGTTCAACACATATGCCTTATGTAAATGTAATTTATAAACTATGTTACTACATAGTTTATAAACTATATATAATTTTTATAATGAATATAAACTATATTAATAATTAATAAGCTATATTAATGAAGGAAGGAATAAATAAATTAATAAATGAGTTGGCTTTGAAAGAAAACTAAGTGGCCTGAGGAAAAGATTTTCCCCCTTGGATTTCTGTTCACCTATAAAATGAAGGGGTTGGCAAGATTTCTTCTAAGACCCCCTTCCATTTAGAACTTCCAAGATTTATGATTGAAGGTGGGAGCGGGAACCCATGCCCTTCTACAACCTTCAAAAGACAATGTTAGGAAGAACATAATAAAGGTAAGACTAGAAATCAATGAAATAGGAAACAGAACAACAATGTAAGAAAATCAATGAAAGCAAAGACTGGTTCTTTGAAAAGATCAATACAACTGATAAACCTCTAGCTAGATTGATCAACAACCAAAGAGAGAAGATACAAATTACCAATATCAAGAATGAAAGGGAGGGAGCATCACTTCAGATCCTACAGACTTTAAAAGGAGAAGAAGGGAGTATCATTAACAACTTAATAGAATACATTTGGCAACTTACATGAAATGGACAAATTACTTGAAGACACATATTAGAAAAACTGGCCCAAGAAGAAATAGAGAATCTGAAAAGCTCTCTATCTATTAAAGACACGAATTCATAATTTTTTAAAAATTGGCAAAATCCTATCAGTTGTTTAAGGATGAAATAATGCTAACCATTATTTACATTAATTGTTTCAGAACACAGAAGAAGAAGGAAGATTTCCCAACTCATTTTATGAATCCAGCATTACCCACATGCCACAGTCAAAGATGTTCCAAGGGAAAAAACCCTACAGATTCATATCCCTCCTGAACAATAGACACGAAGCCTTAACAAAATCTTTGCAAATAGAACCCAAAAATATACAAAGTGGGATAATTCAGGAATGCAGGGCATACGGAAAGCAAAGGAAGAAACTAAACTGTCTTTATTTGTGGCTATAATGATATATATGCAGAAGTCTCTAACCAATTTACCAAAAAACTACGATAACTAATAAATCAATTGAGCAAGGTTGTAGAATACAAGATCAAAATGCAAAAAAAAACCCAAAAAAAACATGTATTTGTATGTACTTGTAATAAACTATTGGAAAATGGAATGAAAAGGTGTCTTTACAGTAGCATCAACAAACATGAAATATTTAGTGATCAATTCAATGAAAGATATGTAAGACATTTACATGGAAAACTTCAAAACGTTGCTGAGAGAAATTAAAGAGCTAAATGAATAAGGAGATATGCCATGTTCATGGATGAGGAGACTCAATATTGTTAAAAGGTTAATTTTCCTCAAACGATCTACAGATTTAATGTAATCCCAGTCATAATCACTACTATAGGGTGCCTGGTGGCTCAGTTGGTTAAGCAACGGGCTTCAGCTAAGGTCATGACCCCCGGAGTCCTGGCATCGAGTCCTGGCATCGAGTCCCGCATTGGGCTCCCAGATCCACGGGGAGTCTGCTTCTCCCTCTGACCTTCTCCCCTCTCATGCTCTCTCTCACTGTCTCTCTCTCAAATAAATAAATAAAGTTGTTGTTGTTGTTGTTTTTTTAAATCACGGCTATAGACTGAATGATTGTGCCTCACCCCCCCACATCCAAATTCATATGCTGAAACCCTAATTCCAGTGTGATTATGTTAGGAAATGGGGCCTTTGGGACACCTGGGGAGCTCAGTCAGTTAAGCACCAGACTCTTGATTTTGGCTTAGGTCATGACCTCCGGGTTCTGAGATTGATCTCTGCATGGAGCCCTACATCAGGCTCTGTGCTGTGAGCCTGCTTGAGATTCTCTCTCCCCCTCCCCACCCAGCCTCCCACCCCTGCTTACATGCTGTCTCTCTGTCTCTAAAAAAAAAAAAAAAAGAAGAAGAAAAAGGATAAAGAAATGGGGCTTTTGGAGGGTGATTAGGTCATGGAGACAGAGCCGTCACAAGTAGGATTACTACCCTTATAAAAAGTCCCATGGGTGCCTGTGACCAGTTCGTTAAGCATCTGCCTTCAGCTCAGGTCATGATCCTGGGGTCCTGGGATCCATCCCCAAGTTGGGCTCCCTGCTTGGCAGGGAGTCTGCTTCTCCCTCTCTCTCTGCCCGCCCCCTGCCCACGCTTGTGTGCTTTCTCTCTCTCTCTCTCTCAAATAAATCAATAAAATCTTTAAAAAATAAAAAAAAATTTAAAATCCCCAGAAAGACCTCTTTTTTCTTTTTTAAGAGTTTATTGATTTATTTGACAGAGATCATAAGTAGGCAGAGAGGCAGGCAGAGAGAGAGAAGGGGAAGTAGGCTCCCTGCTGAGCACAGAGCCTGATGCGGGGCTCTATCCCAGGACACTAGGATCATGACCTGAGCTGAAGGCAGAGGCTTTAACCCACTGAGCCACCCAGGTGCCCCCAAAGTCCCCAGAAAGACCTCTTATACTTTCCACCATGTGAAGACACAGCAAGAAGACAGCCATCTATGAACCAGGATGTAGGTTCTTACCACACACCAAATCTGCCAGTCCCCTAATCTTGGATTTCCCAGCCTCCAGAACTGTGAGAAATAAATTTCTGTTGTTTAAGCCAATGGTAAGTCTATGGAATTCTCTTCCAGCAGCCCAAACAGATTAAGACAATCATCCAGTAGTTTTTGCAGAAATTGACAAACCTGTTCTAAAATTTATATGGAAATTCGAAGGACCTAGAATAGCCATCTTGAGAAAGAAGAACAAGGGAGGATTTATATTATTTGACTTCAAGTCCTGCTATTATAAAGCTGTAGTAAGCAAGTCAGTGCGGCATCGGTGTAAGGATGGACATATACATCAGTGAAACAAAATAGCAAGCCCAGAAATAGACCTACACACGCTTTGTCAATTGATTGTTGACAAGGGTGCCACAGTAATTTAAAGAGGAAAGGATATCTTTGCAACAGATGGTGCTAGAACAACTGTACAGTCTTACAGAAAAAAAAAATACATCTTGACCCCAACCTCATAATACAAACCAAAATAAACTAGAAATGGATCATAGACCTGAACATAACAACTAAAATGATAAAATTCTAAAAGAAAACATAGGAGAAAAGTCCTCGTGCCCTTGGGATAAGAAAGATTTCTAAAGACACCAAAAAAGAAACAATGACTTTTACTCCACTGAAATTAGAAACCTCTGCTCTTCAAAGGACCCTTTTGGAAAATGAAAAAAGAAGTCACCGGTCATAGCCTGGAAGGAAGTACTTACAAACAGGTACCTGACGAAGGACTTGTATCCAGAACATATAAAAATATATTCAGAATATATATAGATACATTCAGAAGATACAATTTTTTAAAGATTTTATTTCTAAATAATCTCCATACCCAGCATGGGGCTTGAACCCTCATTCGTTACCAGGGAAATGCAAAGTAGAACCACAAGGAGTGGTTACCACGCTCCTCTCCCAGTGGCTAAAAGGGGCAAAGATGGACAGTGTGAGCACAGAACGCCCCTGTATCACGGGTGGGTGTGTAAAATATTACAACCCCTTTGGAAGATAGTTTGGCAAGTTCTTACAGAGCTAACATACACCCGCCTATAACCCAACAATTCCCCTACTAAGTAAAATACCCAAGAGAAATGAAAAACAGATCCATAAAGACTTTTACATTCACGTTAATGGAAGTCTCACTCATCACAGCCCCAAGCTGGAAATATTCCAAACGTCCATCAATAAATGAATGGACCAACACAGTGTGGGGAAGCCCCCCGCCAATGGAGTAGTACTCAGCAAAGACAAGAAACAAACTCCTTACGCTTAGAACACCTGCGGAAGGGTCCAAGTCTACAGTTCTGTTTCTATGAACACCTTGAACTTGCAAAACTCTTCTACAGTGACAGAAACCAGAGCAGTGGCTGCCTGGGGCCAGGCGCTGGAGGGGGACTGGCTGCGAGGGGCACAGGGGAACTTTTGGGGAGGGATGAAAATGTTCTCTCTCGGGGCGCCTGGGTGGCTCAGTGGGTTAAGCCGCTGCCTTCGGCTCGGGTCATGATCTCAGGGTCCTGGGATCAAGGCCCGCATCGGGCTCTCTGCTCAGCGGGGAACCTGCTTCCCTCTCTCTCTCTCTGCCTGCCTCTCCATCTACTTGTGATTTCTCTCTGTCAAATAAATAAATAAAATCTTTAAAAAAAAAAAAAAAAAGAAAAGAAAATGTTCTCTCTCTTGGATTGTGGTGGTGGTTACATGGGTTTAAATATTTGTCAAACTTTACTGAACTGTACCCTTAGAAATAGTTTATTTTAAGTAAGTTATATCTCAATAAAGTTAACTTCAAAAAAGAAGAAGAAGAAGAAGAAACCAAAATGGCTGCACTGCTCTGTGCTCCACTGAAAGCTGGGCTCAGTGTCCACCTTCCCACTGCCCTCAGTGTATTCCCAACATCTCTACCCCAAAGCCATCCTCCAGCAGGGCCTCCTTTCTCTGCGACAAGTCTCTTGCCCAGCATGTCCTTCCCCCCCTGCCACCCCCAGCCGGGACTTTGGTCCATCAGCCTCCAGCAGCCAGAGCCCCCTTGAACCCGCCACCAGCCGGCCCTGCGGATGGGCTGTCCGTGCCGTCCCAGGTAAGGGCCCCGGGCCAAAGCCGAGCCGCAGGAGCAGACTGTGTTCCGCAGATGCCGAGTTGGCCCTCGACTAAACACATCAGCCTCACCAGCTCCTGCTGGGTCCTGGCGAAGGCCTGAGACTGCACGCAGAGTCTCCGGCACCTTTGCCATCAGACCTCCACGCTTCTTATCCTGTGGACCCCCAGGGCCAGGCTGTCTGGTCTGCCGCGTGAGGTTTCGCAGACCCGTCCTAGGCTTCTTGATGGTGTCCCCACCCTGAGTCTCGTCTTTCTTTCAGATCCTAGTTCCCTCTGGCCCAGGTCCTTTCCTGTCCCTAAGATATCATTCCCCAGCAAAGCCGTTTAAAAGAAAGACACCGGAAGCTGACCGTAATTAGAGCCTTGGACCCACTGAGGACCCACTGAGGAAAGGGCACCCTGGGCTGGCCGGGGCTCCTCTCCACCAGGCCAGTGACTCTCTGCAAGGCTAGAGGACCTTGTTGCTCACCTCAATGGGCCCTATTTTGTGCCACCGCTCAGCCCCGCCTGGGGATACACACAAGAACACTTTGGGGACACAGGGAGCAAGCGTAGCCAGAGAGAGAAAGGGGTGCCAGGAAGCCCAAGAAGCTCGGTTAGGGTTCCAGCCTGCATTTGTTTCTAGAATTGTCTCTGTACTCCTGATCTAGGGAGAGGTTGGGGTATGGGATCCAAGTGGTCCTTGGGGACCATAGGCCTCCAGGCCAGGGACTAGGGGGATTGGGAGCAACTGGGAACTGTGGCTCTTTGGCCCCTGGTCCCTTGCCCTCCTACTCTTGGACGGCGGAGAGGATGCTGTTTCCCTGGTCATGGGAATGGCTAGACCCGGCCGTCTTGGACACAATGGCTTGGCTAGAGCACGTGGGCGAGCCCAGGAGACTGGCTCGGGTCTGCGGCTTCCTGGGAGGAAGTGAGGCATTGTTTCGGGGGTTGTGTGGGCCCGCTGGAACTCCGCACAATGCAAGGAGCGATGGGTGCCAGGTCCAGCCCACCGACAATCGGGAACTTGTTTATTGCTTTAATGACCCCATGGTGGATCCACCTGGAAACAGACCTGCTAATGAGCGGAGACGGAGCTGGCACAGCCCCAAGGGAAGCCTGTCGGGCCAGCTCCCCTGGAGGCGCTAAGGGTGTGTGGTCTGAGACTGGGAGAGCTGGGAAGGGAGGCCTGGGATCTGTCTGGGAAAACCACAGCGAGATCTTCTGCTTCTCCATCCCCATCGGCCTCCTCCGCGGGGTCATGAGAAGGCAGAGTGGGGGAAGGAGCCATGGGCTTGAGAATGGAAGGCTTGATGGAGCTTTCCATTCCAGCCTCCGCTCCAAACTGCTGGTGACCTTGACCAAACTGTCCAAGCTTCCTGGGCCTCAGTGTTCCCATCTTTCAGGAAAGGATACCCAGATCATGCCTGCTGTCTCCCCACTTTCCCAGGGTGTTGGGAGGATAAGGTAAGATCAGACACAGCAACTGCTTTGAACTTCTTGGAAGAAAAACCCTTTTAGACATCAAGGCTTTACACTGTTTGCTTCTTTCCCCTGTGGCTGGAACCTGGGAGCTTGGGGAGATGTACTGTCTGGGACTTGGTTTTCCTAGACTGTTTTTCAGACACCTGCCAGGGACTGAGACAAAATTAAAACCTGCCCCTGGATCAAGGACATCTGGGAGCCACAGGTAGGCAGCATAGGAAGGGGCGACGCTGTGCTGGGGCCAGCCTGGACTGGCTCGCAAGAGCCAAGCACTGAATGTTCAGGAATGTTAAATCCGTTGGTAGCTTGTGATCGGCCACTCAGGAGTTTTTACCCCATCAAAATTAGTGGTCTCTAGAATCAGGGCCTTTTTTTTTTTTTTCTCTTAAGAGCTAGTTTTCCAGCTAGAGTCTGCAAAAGGCCTGCTCGGGGCTGCCGTGACCCCACTAAACTCCTACCCTGGTCTCACCAAGCAGGTGCAGCTCGTTTGCTCTGGGAACACAGACCCCCTTCCCCCCCCACAATCAGGCACTGGAGGCCTGAGCAGGTACAAAAATGGCCCCGGGCCAGGCAGCAGTGGGGCACGGGTGACCAGTGAGACAGAGGGGTCTGGACTCCGGTGCTACAGCTAGGACCGTCGTCTCTCCTGTCCCATCCTGAGATCTCAGGGTCTGGGAGCCACACCGAAGCTCCGGCAGGATGCCGAGGCCTGCTCCTGCCCTGGGCAACCCCTTGCCCTTGTTCAAACACGACAGGGGCAGGGGTGGGGTGGAGACCACATGAGCCTTACATCTTGGACATTTATGAGGACACGCAGGGGAGCAAAAGTGAACCTCATTAATTATTTGAAGAGTTGTTTGCTTGCTGGCTTGTGCTTTGGGACCTTATTTTAATCCAAGAAGTTTCTTTAGAGGCTGAAAAGGGGCGATGGCCATGGATTCCTCAATGGCCTTGGTCATGGCAGGCAGTGGGGAGTAAAGCTATGAAGCGGGGGGGGCGCCTGGGTGGCTCAGTGGGTTAAGCCGCTGCCTTCGGCTCAGGTCATGATCGCAGGGTCCTGGGATCGAGCCCCGCATCGGGCTCTCTGCTCAGCCGGGAGCCTGCTTCCTTCTCTCTCTCTCTGCCTGCCTCTCTGCCTGCTTCTGATCTCTCTCTGTCAAATAAATGAATAAAATCTTTAAAAAAAAAAAAAGCTATGAAGCGGGGGGAGGAAGCAGCTAGTGACCTGGGAAGGGTCAAGGGCACAGCTCAGGGCCTGCAGGCCACAATACCTGGGCTCCAGTTCTGGCTCTGCCATTCGGTCTGGGGCACAGCACCCGGTCCCTGGGGGCCACACTTTCCTCGCCTGCAGGCCATCTGGAGGGGCCCTGGTGGCACTCACATCCTCTGACCTCAATTCTTCTCTGCGGCCCTTCAGTTTCTCTTACCAGTGTCTGTAAACGGGTGGCACGTAACCTCGAGACGTGCTCCCATTCAGTGAAGAGCTCCTTGTGCCATCGCACGACTATCACAGTGTTAGGTATTTGCTCCAGACTCCATCCCAGTTCTGGGCTGAAATCTTGGCTCTCACCTCTCACTGGCTGTGTGACCTCAGGGCAGGCTCTCCTCTGATCCCACCACCTCTTCCAAGAGGTAAGACTGATCAGAGAACCCTCTACTCAGACTTACTGGCGGAATTAAATGGGGTGATGCGTGTAAACTCTTTTTTTTTTTTTTTTTAAGATTTTATTTATTTATTTGACAGAGATCACACGTAGGCAGAGAGGCAGGCAGAGAGAGGAGGAAGCAGGCTCCCCGCTGAGCAGAGAGCCGGATGAGGGGCTTGATCCCAGCACCCTGGGATCATGACCTGAGCTGAAGGCAGAGGCTTTAACCCTCTGAGCCACCCAGGCACCCCTGCATGTAAACTCTTGGTACAGACCCTGGGACACAGCACGTATGGAAGAATGGTAGCTGAGGTAGGCCCTTTCCTCGGAGGGGGTATTACCCTCTGGAGCAGGACCCTGGTGGGCCTGGGAGGGACCTGCCACTTAAAAGAGGTAGAAGACCTTGAATCCCCTGTTGGGGTACCTGGGTAGTGCCCTACAATCTTACTAGGGTATCTCAAGTCAGCAAGTGAAAGTCACAAGCTCCCAGAGGAGACCCCCGTATTGTCACAAGCATGACTGATCGGAGGTGGCGGGGCAGGTTTCTGGTTTTGACTTGTCCTCAGCTCCCTTGTTAATGACATGTTGCTTATCTCTGGTCTCCCTCATCGCTTCGTACAAATGAGGTCATGCTGATGAGCAAAATGAAATCAGTAAAAATGTTTTAGCCATAAAATTTGTTGCCATAAAATGTATTATTGCCATAAAATGTATTATTATTGCAAATAATAATATAATTACTCTCCATGGCCCTGGACAGCCCTGAGGGATTTCTCTGTGGGTAGAAGAATTTTCTTTTTCCCATTCTTTTCCAGGGAGGGGGTTTTTTGTTTGTTTGTTTTTTTCTTTCCCCCAGCAAAAGCCTCTGTGCCTTGGGGACAGAGTGGGGCTGAATGACCAGTGTAGCTCACAGTCCTGTCTTCCACCCTCCCACTCGTCCCTCCACTGGGAAATCTAAATATATTTTTAGGGAACCTCATTCCTCCCGCCCCGGTTTCCTTTCCAGGGCATGCCTGGGAAAGCTCTCAGAACTTGGGACCGAAGGCTGCAGTAAGGATGTGCCTGAGCATTCCTCTCTGACCCTGGGCTCTGGTCCCCAGGAGGACTGATGGCAGTGGGGAGGCCCAGGGGCTGAGATGGCCCAGAGAGAAAAAAGGTGTGGCAGTGACCAGGAGGGTAAGAAATGGAATTAAGTTGTCGCTTGGATGGGGAGGGAGGGATACAACTGTTGAGGCCCCAAAAGAAGAAGAGAGTAAACAGCCCAGCCACCGTCCATCCCCAGGTCCACCTTGGATGGGGCTGAAGGGCTCGGGGCTCCAGGGCCCCAGGTTCCAGGGCCTGTCAGCTTCCGCTTCGTCGAGCTGGGGGTGGGGCAGGCAGGTGACACAGGCTCTGCTGGGAGTGGGATAAATAATCTTCAGCTGCAACAATAAAGATCAATTATGACCTAATCGCCCAGCCTGATTCCAAAGGGCCAGGGGTTGGGTCTTTCTGCCCGTCCCTCCAGGTTTAATCATCTGAAGAGTCTTTGGACTTTGGGAGACCCAAAAGGGAAATAATTAAGCCAGGGAATGGCCTTCACCAAAGAAGTATCTGTAGGCGTGGGGCAGGGGGCACAGGCTGTGACAGGTCCCCCCTGGGTGCATCTGTGTGGGCTGGGCGGGGAGAGGACAGGAGCAGAGGAAGGGAGACGGCTGAGGTGGACAAGAACTCTGTGGTCAGGAAGGATACCGGAGTGAGCCCCGAGAGCCATCCTCTGCTCGGGGAAGGCAGACACATGGGGAAGCTGCCACCTGAGGACCATTCTCACCCAGGAGTTCCCTTCTGTGTTTGTGACACCTTTGCAAACACTGGAAAGATTGGCAGTATCTTGGGAGGGACCAAAAGAACTCCGAACAGCACTAAGCAAACCAGAGTGATTACCGGCTGCATTGGCCGCTGCAGCACACAGGCGCAGAGACCAGAAAGCACCTGTCTTCGCGTCCCACTTGCCCTGACTTGTCACCCTTAAAGTACGGTTATCTCTATCTGACACCAGCCGGGCCAAGTTCTACCTGGCGACAGAGTTGTCCCCTGCTTGGAGCCATCTCACACACATGCCCAGCTCCACATTCCGCCAGACACATATCACTGAAATGTACATAGACACAGCAGTGGAGGGTGGGGGGCAAGGATCAATTTCACACATGATGGAAACCGGGGAAGCAATCATGGTACACAGGTTACATGCTCCTGCGGGGACTTGGGACAGGCCTACCGGTTTTCCCTAGAGGAGTTTTCGGGTTGGGATTCCTTTGGCCTGGCTCTTTGTTTCTAACAGAGGTACCCATAAGGTCCCACAGGCGACCCACATATCTCTTCCAGTATGTTTGCCCTGGATTCCTGAGCAACTTCTTTGGAAACACAGTCTATTAGCAACTGAAAGAACAGTAGAAGCCATCAAACCCATTTTACAGATGGGGAAAGTGAGTTTTCTTTCCCCATCCAAAGCGGGCTCTCCAGACTCCCATTTGCTTTCTAAATGACTTTTCACGCTGTTTTTTTGTTAGTTGGGCATATCTTTATTAATGATAGTTTTACATGTGCACCGAAGTCCTCTGGCTTATTAACATGATGATGAAGGCTCAGCCTGGGTTAACCTGTGCGCCTAAGCAGCCGCCTGGGCAGGGAAGACAGAGCACAAGTTGCCTGTGAGCATGAGGCCCATCCCCCACTCCGGCGCTGAGGCGCTACTGTGTTTTAAAATCACCTTGGTATATTTATATATTAGTGTTCTTTTCTATTTTAAAAATGCTTTCCCATTGTGCTTTGGCTCACTGGGGCAATGCCGTTCTCCTGGTTGTGCCGATAGTTTTTTCAATCAAAAACAAACAAAAAAAAGCCACATGTTTCTATTTCTTTATATATCTCCGCTTTTTCAGGAAAATAAATATTTGTTGAATTGAAGTAGAAAAATTTTTGAGAAAAATGTTTTTGTACCTAGTGTATTTTGCTGTCATTGTTGTTAAATAAGTGCTTTCGGTGACAGGGCTTTTGTTCTGAGAAAGGGCTTTTTATGCTGGGGGTAGGGGGCTGTTGCATACCCAGGGAGCTGCGTTGGGAATTTCAAAGTAGGAGAGTCTTAAATCATGCAAGCACACGGTAGCACCTCTGCTTTCTCTTCTCCTCCACTTTGTTTCTGCCTCCTAATTCATATATTCCCTCTTCTCATCAATGCCATCCCCTATCCCCACGACTTGGCCCTCCAGCCACTATATGGTAGGAGAGCAAGGCAGACGGTCACGTAGTTCCTCAGTCTGCATTACAGACCAATAAAGGAGGGCAGAGGTCCCAGTATCCTTGGAAGCTCCAGAGAACTCATCCATTCCAGCATCCCACCTTGAGATGAACAGAGTTGTTCTGGGGTTCAAGCGCTTGACAGCGGAGGTCCTCCCTTCTACCCCCGCAAGACGATTTCCAGGTGCCCACAATTCACCAGGCTCTCTCAAGGATCCATTCACACACTGGGCTTTACTTAGGTGCAAACACTCACGTATATGGGGGTACAGAACAAATCCCACCCCTTCCTCAGCGAGCAGGGAGCAAGGCCCTAGGGGCCCTGACACAATGGAACTCCAAGCCAATCCCAGCCACCAATCATGGGGCCTTTCCCTGTCTCGTGACTCATCTCACGGACAGCCACAGGGCAGTGGCGCTCTGCCACGTCTTCGGGGATGCAACAGTGAAGGAAACATAGCCCGGGACCTCCAGAGTCCAGTATTTAACAGGGAACAGACACTCAGACGATCAGTCACACCAGTGGATGGCAAATGTCACGATGGGAGCAGCTCTGGATGCTTAAAAGATGAGTAGGTTTCGGGGCCCTAGAATGGCTCAGTCGGTCGAGCACCCGACTCTTGACATCAGCTCAGGTCATGATCTCAGGGTCGTGAGAGGGAGCCCCAAGTCAGGGTCCAGGCTCAGTGCGGAGTCTGCTTAAGAGTCTCTCTCTTGCTTTGCACCCCCTCACGCACTCACGCACACTCTCTCTCAAATAAAGAAATACATCTTAACAACAACAACAACAAAGGTATAGGTCTTCACCAAAAGGGGAAGAAGGGGGAAAAAAAGCATTCTAGGAAGGAACAACGTGTGAAACAGGGGGACTGGAAAGAAACTTCAAGTAGCTGGGTAAGATAGGGGGGACAGCTGCTGAGATGCGTTGGTAGGAAATGAGAGCTCTTTGGGCTCGTGCATTTCTGCCAAGCATGGGTTTTAGGTGCCGAGCAAGAGACAAGCTCTCGGAGCTTCTGTTCTAGGAGGGAGACAGATAACAACACCCAAACAAACATATCAGAGTGAGAAATGCTAAGCAGAGAACTACCGCAGGAAGGCATGAAAAATGAGTCACAGAGGCACTGCTTCGGGCTGGGCGGCCAGAAGAAACTTTTTGGCGGGAGGTGGATAAGGAAGTTGGCCATGTGAGAAAATCAGGCATCCAGGGCAGAGGGAATGGCTATAAAAAAACGCTCCGGTCAGCAGAGCTGTTTAAGGACATTTGAACACTGAGATTGCTTTAAGAAATGCCCTTGGCCATGCCTCTCCAGCCTCTTGAGATAGCTACTGTGGCCGAACAAATTACCCCAAACATTAGTCAAATCAAACAACGAACATATCTCGTAAGTTTCTGAGGGTCAAGATTCTGGAGGTAGTGTCTCGGGGTGTTTCTGGCTCTGGGTCTCCCGTCACCACGTGAGCTTCTTCATAGGGTTACTCACGACACAGCAGCTTGCTTCTGCCCAGAGAGAGCCAGGAGATAACATACCCCAGACAGTGGCCATGGTCTTCGATGAGAAGCCCCACAGTGGTGTGGGATCTACCTTGGCTGGGCGCTCCTGGAGCGGTGTGCAAGGGACCATGCAGAGGTATGATTCTCAGAAGTCGGGAGCTGCGGGGACCATTTTGGAAGCTGGCCATCTCTGCCCTACGGCCCCTGAGGTTTACGTCCCTCTGGCAGGCAAAATATTCTCCTGCCCCCAGCCCGCAAGACCCAGAAGTCTCGCCTCATGGCAGCACCAGCTGTATCTCATCATCTAAATCAAGTATAAGTGTAGATAAGGCTTCTCAGGGGTAGTTTCTTTCTTTCTTTCTTTTTAACTTATTTATTTTAGAGAGAGATTACACAAACAGGAGGAGCAGAGAGAGAGAATCTCAAGCAGACTATGCACCGAGCCAGGAGCCCAACTTGGGGCTCAATCCCCCGACCCTGAGATCATAACCCGAGCAGAAACCAAGGGTCAGATTCTTAATGGCCGGAGCCACGCATGTGCCCACAGGTGTAGTAGTCTCTCTCTCTCTCTCTCTCTCTTTTTTTTTTTTTTTTTTAATATTTTATTTATCTATTTGACAGAGATCACAAGTAGGCAGAGAGGCAGGCAGAGAGAGAAGAGGAAGAAGGCTCCCCATGGAGCAGAGAGCCCAATGTGGGGCTTGATCCTAGGACCCTGGGATCATGACCTGAGCTGAAGGCAGAGGTTGTAACCCACTGAGCCACTCAGGTGCCCCCAGGTGTTGTCTCTTAAGTAGACTCCCATGAAAAGTTCCTCTTGATCAGCTAAACCGAGATGAGTTACTTGCTCCCACTACACTCTGTCGTCAATGTAGGGGAGGCACAAGATAGCCACTGAATTCATTCCTGTTCTAAAGGGGGAACGTGGTCCATAACAATTCTGAAATCCAGCCCAGCAGATGGAATAATTCTCCAAGGCTCTTCTTGGCTCTCCCCTCTGAGCTCTTGCTTCTGACCTCTGTGTCCTTCCTCCCTCTTCATGAAAGTTAGCCTGTGTTTTCTCAGCTTGCCTCCTACCAATAGAATTTTGAGACTCCAGAAGGCTCTTTTAATTTTGCATTGTCTCAAAAGTGCATGAGAACACTTAGGAAAAAACATCAGCCCAGAGCCTAGACTACAAAACATGTTCAGTAACAGCAGCAATTATTACTAACGGGAGGTATGGTACACAGAACAATGGTCCCTAAGGATGCCGTGTCCTAAGCTCTGGAAACTCTGAATAGGTTTCCTACATGGCCAAAGGGACTTTGCAGATGTGATTGAAGTAAGGATCTTGGGATGGGGAGAGAATCTTGGATTATCCATGTGGGCCCAATGTAATCACAGGAATTCTTGTAAGTGGGGGCGCCTGGGTGGTTCAGTGGTTAAGCATCTGCCTTCGACTCAGGTCATGATCCCAGAGTCCTGGGATCGAGCCCCATGTTGGACCCCCTGCTTGGCAGGGAGTCTGCTTCTCCCTCTCCCACTGCCCCTGCTTGTGTAACCTCTCTCACTGTGTCTCTCTCTGTCAAATAAATAAATAAAATCTTTAAAAAAAAAAAAAAAAAAGGAATTCTTATAAGTGAAAGAAGGAGGGGGCACCTGGCTGGCTCAGTCAGAAAAGCATGTGACTCTTGATCTCTGGATCATGAGTTCAATTCCCACATGGGGCATAGAGATTCCTTCAGTAAAGAAATAATTGTAAAAAAGAAAAAGAAAGAAGAAGGCAGGATGTTTAGAGAAGGAGATGCGAGGCCCCTGCAGAGCTTGAGCGATGGGACTGCTAGCTCGCCACGAGGAGCCACAAGCCAAGGAACGCAGGTGCCCCTGGGAGGTGGGAAAAGACAAGGAAATGGATTTTCCCTAGAGCTTCGGAATGCAGCCCTGCCAACATCTTGACGTTAGCCTAGGAAGAGCTGTTTTGGATTTCCGGTCTCCAGAATTGTATAACACAATAAATTTGGGATGTTATAAGCCACGGGGTGGTAATTTGTTTCGGCAGCAGTGGGCAACTCACAGAGGGGGCAATGGCACCATGAAGGTATGAAGGGGTGGGGACAGATTGGGGGAAAAGATTTAAGTTAGGGACATGTTGAGCTGTTAGAGCCCAGGAGCAGATGGGCAAGGAACAGCTGGGGTATTTGAGGCTGGAGAGAAACGAGGGTTTCAGGAGATATGGAAGCCATCAAAGTGAACGAAGGATGAGGGGAAGAGGCGGAGGACAGAGGATGCCTGAAGGGCAGGCCAAGGGCTGGGGGGAGCAGGGGAGCCCTTGAAGGAGAGAGAGAAGGAGCACTTAGCAAGGATTAGCAAGGGGATTAGCATCCCCTGACAAGGTGGTCAAGGGATAACTAGAGAAGGCTCGAGTTTCCTTCTGCTTTTTCCCTGGGGTCGGCTCTTTATTTTCTGTGTTGTCTGAATCAGCCGAGTATGTCTGGAAAACCTCATGAGATGGGGTCTCGTGGCTCCCAGGATCCCAGGGAGGAAGGATGGGGGGGGCGCAGGCGAACGCCCTCTCTGGCAGCTGCTGTACCGTCGTCCTGGGAGTGACGCCCAAGGCCTGGCTTGTGTCTCGGGAGCACGTTTCGGGGTCGTCAGGGAATAGAGGGGCAGCGGGGACCATCAGAGCAAAGCCGTCTTTTTGACTTGCTTGGCACTCAGCCCAGGGGCCTAGATTTATCCTGAATTGAGGGAACAATCGGGACACTTTGTGTGGAGGCCAGATGAGGCCACCGTGGGGGGCAATGTGCGCAAAGCAAGGAGGCCCAGGTCATGCTGGGGAAGGAGAGAGGTCCTCCCGGGAACTTCCGTTCCGTTCCTAAACGGAGGGCCTTGGTGACGCAGCTCCCCTGTTCAACTGGAAAGGCCAAGGGGCCCCTTTAAGCCTTCTTGCTTTGAAGACATCCATAAACAAGTTTATCACTTAGGAATGCTTTTCAATGACAAGAAACAGAAAAGCCAACTAACAAGGACTTACATGAGTTGGGATTTATTTTCTTTCCATAACAAGAAGTCTGGAGGCTGTCAGTAGCTGGATGGCTTAGGGCACTGTAATAGTAGCGATAACATCTTGTATTTACCTTGGCCTTTCTCCCAGAGTCACAGAATGGATGCCGCCGCCCCAGGTATCACATCCCCATTCCAGGTGGGCAACAGGAGGAAGGGACGGTGCCAGATACATCTGTTCCAGTTATTAAAAGAAATGAAGGGTTTCCCAAAAACCAAACAGGATTTTGCTAATGTCTATCTGGCCAGGACATTGTCAAAAGTCACCTACAGCTGCAGAAGATGGATGGTTTTCGTGTTGCTGGGCTCTAGAGTGGAGACTGCTAAGGGAAGGGGGGTTGGGAGTGGGTGTGGGGCAAGCTGTTCTGAAAGAACGGGATGCTTGTGGACTCCAGTTGCCCCCGCTTAAAGGAGATGTTGGGGGTTATTTTTTTTTTCCATTTGAGGGTAGCTGGAGTATATGGGACCCCATACCCGCCGCCACCAGGCAGGCCCCAGGCAGCCCGGCATTGGTCTCCATAGGCTGCAGTCCATGCACCCCTCCTTCTCGGGGTGCGGGTGGGGTTTCCTATTCTACAACCACCACTGAAAGAGAAGGAGGAGATGGTTGGTGTCTGTCTTCACTTCCAAGTCATGAAACACTTAGGGCTGTTATTTTTGAGGTCAAAGATACCTGTTCTGTTAACTCAAAGAGGAAGCAGTCAGAGACTAACTCTCACCTTCCGACCAGCTGCTGGGCCTTGGTGAGACAGGGCGGGGGGGGGGGGGGGGCGGGGAGACAGGAGGGGGTCCACGCCCGGCAGCCAGGTCGCCCTCCTGCCTGCTTCCTTCACCCCGACCTTGTTTACACCAGGTCTCAGCTGTTTACCCTGAGTTTGGGCCGCCCTCCCCTTTGTCTCTCTCACCTGCAGAAGGACTATCTCAGAAGTTCTGTTGACACCCACCTCTGGCCCGCCCACCCACACACTGCCCACCCCCACTGCAGCGGGCTGGCAGGGAGACCCACCTTCCCGACCACAGCCCCTCACCAGGCGCACACAGGACGGCAGCTGTCAGATGTGGTGGGAGGGTGGGGAGGGGAGGGCTCTCGGCCCACTCCCTCCGGGAGAGGATTTGGGAAAAATCCAGAGGGACCTTCAGGCATGACTCACACTCAGTGCTCAGTGGGTGTCTGCCCACATGACTAGAAAGACAGGCACCCGCCCATTGCCAAGCATGCCTGGGGGTCTCCTGGGTACAGGCTTCAGAAGCCGGACCTCGGCAGTGACAGCATCCAGCCGGGCGGGAAGTGGGGCCGGAGAGGGAGCTTTGCCCGCAAGGACGTTGCATCTCCTAGTGATTAATGGACAAAGGTCACTCACATCAGCACCATTTCCTGAATCCGAACAGCCACCGAATGGGGAGTGGAGAGGGGGTGTAGGGCAAGGCTGGCTGATACAGGAAGAATTTTGGAAGGTCTGCTTTAGACCCTCTGCCGTGCAGTGAGGGTGTAGTCAAAAGGGGAGAAGGGGCCCTTTTCTGAGCGGGTAGCAGGGATAAACATGGGCTTAGTGTTTTTGGTGGACAGTCTGGCCTCACCTACCAAATGTTAAATGTGCCTGTGTGATACGCAGGCTACAGATAATATTTCCACAGACATATTATGGTAACAAGGCTACTCTGAGTCCAGAGCAGGATTTGGGGGAGTTGGGGAACACTCTTTTTTTTTCTTTTAAAGATTTATTTATTTATTTGACAGACAGATCACAAGTAGGCAGAGAGGCAGGCAGAGAAAGGAAGGGAAGCAGGCTCCCTGCTGAGCAGACAGCCTGATGTGGGGCTCGATCCTAGGGCCCTGAGATCATGACCTGAGCCAAAGGTAGATGCTTTAACCCACTGAGCCACCCAGGCACCCCAAGGGACAAACACTTTTTATATCATGCCCCTCTGTGTTTGCGCTTCTTGCTGCCAAGCAGGTGTTACCTTTCTAATTATGGAAATAGCGTTACCACCCTCTCCCTAGTTCAAATGTGTTATCAGGATAGGTAAACACATCATGACCCTGGGAGAGAATTCTGGCCTGGGGGCTCCTGAGTTCCACAGGTAGGAGTTTCTCAGAATCCTGAGGGCCCCTGGGGACAAGACATGACTGGCAAGGGGACTTGGGGGACCAGACAGAAAGGGCAGTGTCCAGCCTTTTCTGCTTGGGCTGCCTCCGGGCTCTCCCCTGAGCCCAGGCCCCCCAGCACCCAGTTTATTAAGGTAAAGAAATAGCAAGTGGGAAGAGAAAAAATATATATATAGCCACCCATAAAAAAAGATAAAGTAAATTAAAAGAAATAAAAAGATAATTAAAATGATATAAAAAGCAGTGCGCAGCTAACTGATGAAAGGGACTAAAATAAGCCCCAGCTCAGCCCACGGCTCTCCGGCAGCTGAACAGCCCTGAGGTTGTGGAGTCCTGGTCCCCTGGGACGGGGGCTGCGGTGTCCCAACTTCACCGAGCTGGGAGGGCAGCAGGGGTGGGCAGCCCCCCTATCTGCTGCTCTGTGCTACAGTGTGGGGGGCTGGGGCCAGGCTGGCACTGTTCAGACAGAACCTATGGAAAGGCTTGGGACCCTTGGTGGTGGGGAGGGAACACTGGGATGGGGAAAAGCAGGACTTGAAATGAGCTCCAACCTCTGAGTCCCCCAAAGCTCCATTCTTGCCTGCTTCCTAGGCCTGCCTGCCTCTCTCTTCCTCAAAAAAGGGGGTACCCAAGTCTTCTTCCAGGGGGTCCTGAAAGCCCGGAAGCACTCTTAAGCCTATTACTCCCAGGTCTCCGTTTCCCCTGGGAGTCTGCCCCTTCCTAGGTCAACTGACCAAATGTGCACTCCTTTAAGACAAAAGGGCGAGTCTAGGACTCAGCCTGGCTCTGAGTGGGGGGCTGTAACCAGCCACTCTTCCCGTTCAGTGAATTTCCCAAAGTTGGGGTTCTTCCATCTGGCCAAATCCTATGAGGAGACATCAACCTTCCCCCCAGCTGGGTCTAAGGTGATGTCAGCGTGGCTGTTAGAGGCTTCTCGGCTGGGGGTGGGTGGGGTGGGAGGGGTGTAGAAGGCCTGCTTGCTCTCTGCGTTCCCATGCAGCCGCAGCCAGCACAGGGCCATGTCCTCACTCGTCTCTGGGAACAATGCTTTCTCCATCCCTTTAGAAGAGAAATCTCTGCAGCTGGTGGAAAGCTTAAACATCTCCCGACATCCTCAGCACGGAGCATTCTTGAGGCTGTAAAAGAATGAGGGGAACCTACCTGCAGGTGGGATCAGGGAAGGGCTCTGGGCAGGTTAAGGATGCCGAGGGTCTGGTCTCCCAGAACAAAGGACTATTTAACCAGTAATAAATCCCCACCACTTAGAAGAGCCTGCTGCTTTGAGATTCGGTGTTTTCCAAGGCTTTAAGAGCCCCAGGACCAATTCTTGGTTAAGGCTTGAGCTTAAATTTGGGGGCTCCCCACCCACCCAGAAATCTCCTCAGGGAAAGAAACTCTCTGGAGTACTGAGCAGTCAGGCTTGGAGGGAGGGATGGCCTGGAGGGGGGGCGGGGTGGGGGAACCGAAGACCGTTTCCTCCTCCAAACTACCGGGTCTTTTGTCAGTCACTACAAAACTGCACAATAACAATAAAAAACAGGAAGATAAGATGAGCTAAAAGAATGCAATATAAAATTATAAAGGACAAAAGAGAGATAAGGAATAATCAAGATAAGTAAAACAGAACTAGAGGACCCACGGATGAAAAGGATGAAAGAAATAAATGAGCTTTAAAATGATACAAAAAATATAATCAACAATTTTAAGATTAGGAGCTGAGGTTATAAAAACAAAAAAGGTTTACAGTGTTCGGATGGGACGGGGCAATCAGGGAGTAAATCTTCCAGAAGTACACAGGAGTCTCCCCTTTCTCACACAGCAGGGTTTGAGCCTGAATTCAGCCGACTTCAACATCCTTCTGGATAGCGTCTCATGGCTTACACACTGTTGGACCTTTGTTTCTGATTTTTGCTGATCCCCATATCGTGGTATTGAACCCCTCGTTCTGCCAGGGTTTCCTGAAGCTAATTTTATTGGGAATGAGTACCCGATGGGTCTGCCACACCATGTTCTGAATTCTGAAACAACAAAAGCCCTGAAAACCAAAAATGCCATCTTTTATTTGGAGGCATAACCCAATCTGGCCAGAACTCATTAGGGTGGCAAAACCCACCCTAACATGAAGCTATTTCTAAGATGAGCCTTCATACATTTCCTTGTAGAAACATTCGAGCATCTGATCAGAGGGGACTTCTGCACACCCGGCACATGGAGTTGTGTAACACAGTACTTGTGCCTCACATCTTTGTTTACCATCTTTCCAAAATTCTGAAACACATCTGGTCCTAAGGGTTCAGATAAGAGATTGTAGACCTGATGAAAAGCCTCCACTAGGCACAAGAAAGGCTATGTATACATACATATATTATTCACACCGTGGAATAGTATACAGCAACGACAATGACATCTACACCACAGGCAGCACGATGTTGAGAGAAGGAAGCCAGACACAAGAGCATGCGTGTTGGAAGGCTCACTGACCACAGGATTCTTGTGTCTTCATCTCTTCAATTCTATTTGTAGGAAGTTCAAATACAAGGAAGCTGCTCAGGTAGGATTCTCTCATCAAATATAGGCCAGTCCCCGATTCCCCCTTCCCCCTCGGAGCCTCGGCTGGCCCCATGGAGAACGCACCGCTGAGTGGCCCAAGCTCACGGCCCCATCCCCAGCACAGGCCCGTTGGCTGGGCCCCCTCCCTTTCTGCCTTCCTCTCCCCGCCTTTGTCTCCAGCCCCTCTTTGCTTTCCCTGGGTGGAGTGCCCGAGGGATGGTGGCAATTTTGTCTTTTCATGCTTTTGTCCCAACTCCATTTGGGGTCCCTCTCCACCCTCTTCCCTGGCCATTCACACCGGTGTTTCATCTTCCTTCGCTCCCTCTCCTCCTTGGCTGACGGGGCCGCTGATCCCCACGCGGTCTGCTCTCTTCCTGTCCCTGCGTCTCCACTGTCTGATCCTTGGGATCAGCGGGCTTTGGGCTTTTGTTTGGGCCGCAGGGCTTTCTCTCTGCCTCTGCCTCTCTGTCCCACCACCCTCCCTTCCTTCCCCCTCATCTCGATGTCCTTTGTGGGACATGCACTTTTATCTCCCTTTGATTTGCTCTCTCCTCTTTGTAGAAGAAGAATGAAAGCCTCAGCTAATTGTAGCGGGAGGGCAGTGACGCCCCATTCCCCTTCCCGGTGTCTTCCCCACCAGGCCGAGCAGGAAGCGAAATGAGGGCAATTGAGACTCCCACCTGCTCCTGAGTCGGCTCCGGCTCTGGGTCTCTCTGCAGTGCAGAAGAAAAGTGGGCTCTTCTTCTCCATTGTTCTCAAGGGGAGACGACACAGTGCTGGAGCCCCTCACCACCGCCTCCAGCAAGTCTCCCTAGACCCACCACTCATCCACGGATGTCATCACTGCCCACTGGTGTAAGCCGGCCGTCCTGGAAGGTGCTGGGCGCAGAGCGGTGAACAAGACAGATGTGCGGTCTCTGAGTTCACAAGTCATAGCAATCAAGTGGGTCAGGGAGGGGTGTGATCGGAAAATGACTTTCACATCTCTAACGGAGGTACCTGAACTCAGTGATGACCTTAGTCAGGGGGGAGAGGGAAGATACACAGGTCCTAAACAGACAAAACATTTTGTCCAATGGAGGGACAACATGATCGGAAGTTCATTATATGAATTTATGGGGCAGAAACTGCTGTGGACCCCTGCAGGAGTCCAGCAAGGAGCTGGGAATTTATCCTAAGGATGCAGGAAGTGTTTTGAACAGGGACCTGTCAGATGAGATTTTGTGTTTGGGGCGGGGTGGAGAGTAGAGCGAGATTGGAGGAAGGGTGAGGAGGTGTCTTCATTTCCTATTGCTGCCGTAACAAGTGACCACACATCTGGTGCCTAAAACAACACAGCTGCATCATCCTACAGTTCTGGAGACCAGAAGACCAAAGTCAGGCTCGCGGGCTGAAGCTTAGACGCTGGCAGGGCTGGTAACTTCTGGAGGCTGGAGTGCAAAATCCATTTCCTTGTCTTTTCCAGCTTCCAGAAGCCACCTGCATCCTTGGGGTCGTAGCCCCTTCCACCTCCTTCAAAGGGCACCTTGCCAATGTCTGCTTCCATCGGCACATTCTGTCCATGTCTGACCTTCTTGCCTTCCTCTTATAAGGAACCTCGTCAGTCTATCAGGTCAACTTGGATAATCCGGGATAATCTTCCCATCTCAAGAGCCCTAACTGACTCACTTCTGCAAAGTCCCTTATGCCATGCAAGGCGACATATTCACAGGCTCTGGGGATTAGGATGTGGACATCTTTGCGGGCCATGGTTCACGGAAGCTCTTGTGGTACTTCGGGAAGGACACAATGAGAACTTGAAGTGAGTGGGAGCAGTGCAGGAGGAGCCAAGGGCTAACTTCAGGAAGGGGACTAAAAGTTGACTGACAGGCTGTGGGAGATGAGGGAGAAGGCTGAGCCGGAATCCCCTCTACTCTCAGACTCCAGCAACTGACCAAATGGCAAGGTCACTTTCAAGATGGAGAACACAAGAGAAAACAGGGTTCCATATGGAGGGTACAGTACAGGAAGAGAGGGGTCTGAGCTACCTCAGAGGCATCCAAGAAGAAACACCGCAAGGCCAGACGGGCATCTATCTGGAGCCCAGGAGAAGGGTATTCGAGGGCAAGAGAAGTTAGAAAAAGGGTCAGCAAATTATGGCCCGCAGACTGACAGCCAGCTGTACAAATAAAGTATTATTGGAACACAGTCAGGCCCATTCATTTACACATTGTCCCCAGTTGCTTTTTGCATGATAGCAACACAGCTGCAGACTTGCAATAGAGAACATGTACCACTAAACCATAGGGCCCTCCCATGAAACGCATGGCAACCCCGGGTTGGAAGGTGGTGCATGTGAGAGCATCGAGTGGCCCAGATCAAACACGCGGAGGGAGAAGAACAGAGAGGCCCGGGAAACCCAGTATTCAAGAAACAGGAATAATACAAAGAGCCATAGACGCACATTGAGGGTGGGTGGTTAGAGGCAGAGAGAGACAACCAGAGCCAGCCTGTTCTTCCTGCAGCAGAAGACAAGCACTTTAAAATACGTCCACAGGTTCTTTGATACTGTAGGGGATCAGAATATGCCATCCCCAAATATGCCGTTTTGGCATAAGGAATATTTTGAGCGGAAGACAACTGAGAAACAGCAAACACCAGGAAGGAAAAAAAAAAAAAGAAAGCTCCCTGCCCTCCCCCACTATTTGCCTAGAAGCAGGCTTAGGCTCCTAATCACCAGAGACTCTTATCAGCCCAGAGACAGCCAGAAAGGAATCTACATAACAAACCCGCACTGAAATAACCCTTATCTTCCAGGCGCTGTCCCGGTATATGTTCCTTCCCGCAGTCTGCCGCTCTTGGAAGCCTAAAACCCTTTTCCTTTGGCTTCCCATTTCTCTATAAATTTACTGGTCTTTGTTAAGATGCTAGAAGCCTGAATTCATCACTGTTCACTGTTTCTCCCTCATGTATGAGCTCTACACGGGTTAATAAGCTGTTTTTCTCTTGTTAATCTGTCTTTTGTCAGTCTAATTTGCAGGGCCCCTGTAATGAACCTAAGAGGGTAGAGGGAAAGGGGTTTGTTTGTTTCCCCCTCCTCTACAATACTTCTTCCTTGAAAAGATGGAGTCTAGAGGCATCTAGGTGGCTCAGCCAGCTGGGTGTGGGACTCTTGATTTTGGCTCTGGTCATGATCTCAGGATAGTGAGAGGGAGCCCCCCACGGAGCCCCGCAAGGAGACCTGTGCTCAGCAGGGAGTCTGCTTGAGATTCTCTCCCTGCTCCTCTCCTTCTGTTAAGTGTGCTTTCTCTAAAATAAGTAAATCTTTAAAAAAAGTAATAAAAATAAAAGATGGAGTCTGGTTCTCCCACTCTTCGTGGTGGGCTAGATTTAATGATTCACTTATCGGAAATAAAATTGAGCAAAAATGGTAATGTGTAAATTTGGAGACTAGGTCATAAAAGGACTCCCCGTTCCTCCCCTGGAAGTTATGCCAGATCGTGGGGACACAAACAGCCTATGGAGATATCCACATGATGAGTGCCTGAGGCTTCCAGCTGAGAACCTGAGAGCGCCGTGGCCACCTGCCAAACACCGTATGAATGTGAATGAGCCACTCGGTAAATCCCCAGCACAATGCAACCCTTCAGATGACGGTGGCCTTGACCAACATTCTGACTACAGCTTCATGGGAGATTCTGAACTAAACCTACTCAGCTCAGATGCTTTGGAATATGTATATTTTTAAGACTGTATTTATTTATTTGACAAAGAGCAGCAGAGGAAGAGGGAGAAACAGACACTCTGTTGAGCAGGGAGCCCGATGCAGGACTCGATCCCAGGACTCTGGGATCATGACCTGAGCCGAAGGTCAGAAAGCTTGAGCTGATAACTACTTCTTGTTTTAGGTGACTAACGTTTTGGTATAATTTGTTACAGAACAGGTAACTAATACACAAGGAAAAATAAGTGTTTTAAGGAAAGCACTATCAATGTCCATTCAGCTTAGAAGTCAAGCAGAACTTAGCAGGCTGTGCCCCTAGTTACCTTCTGGGGTGTCCTGCCTGTGGGACTGTAGGAGTCCCTTGGCCAGGATGAGGACAACTGGGTGAAACAGGCAAGCCTTTTGTTTTATCACTTATACAATTCTGGAGGGGAAGAAAAGAAAGAAGCATCTGGGAGCTGCCTTGGCATTAGTCCTCCCTTATAAGATAGTTTTGGCCCTTCCCAATGCGAATTTGGAAAAGTCTTACTTATTTATTTTTTTTTAAAGGTACCAAAAAAAAAAAAAAAAAGGTACCAATCACAAGTCCTCCCTGGGCCTTTGGCCAGGAGGCTTATGGAGTAAAAGCAAATAAACGAATGTCCTCTGCTACCTCTCTGAATTCCTCTGGGTGAAGTCAAGACATCTGTTGATGGCCTTATTATTTTCAGTAAATGACCCAGAGTGACTTCTGTGCTTCATTCAGTTACCACGTGACTGTGCAACGCTTGAGGAAGAAAACGTCCCAGGAGTCTGACTTCAGTTTCCACATCTCACCTACAACTTGTCTCTCAGAAACATCACAGAACTGTGTGCCAGATTGACCAATCCTGTCTCGGCTGCATACTTTTGGACATAGATCAGCTAGTTTGGTGTGAGAATGAAGCCTAATTCTCCAGGCATCCACTGTGTACAGGAATTAACTTCTTTTCTGTGCACTATGTACCATTTGGGGGAAGCGTGGAGAAAACAGTCACTCCAGTAATTTGCCTGTGTTCTGTGGTTTGGATCAGGAGCCCTGGTTGAGAATTACATACGAGTGTTGGATTTTAAGGTTGCTTCTGCTCGACGCATTCTGGCTAGCTTAGCATGAAGTCGCTAGGCTTTTGAATTTGTTGCTCTGTCTTTAGACACATTTACTATGGTTCCTTACCTCCTTGGTTCTTACGTTTCATCTACTTTTATTATTTTAGCTTTTAAAAGTGATTGGGTCCTTTTAATCATTGGCACAGTTTAATTGTTCTTTAAGAAAGGAAAAAGATTTTATTTATTTATTTGAGAGACCGTGAAAGCGAGAGAGATCACAGATGGAGAAGCAGACTTGCTGCTGAGCAGGGAGCTCAATGCAATGCGGGGCTTGATCCCGGGACCCTGAGACCACACCCCAGCCAGAGGCAGGCATTTAAATGACTGAGCCACCCAGGCATCCCCCGTTTAATTGTTCTTAGTATGCTTTGTCTTTCTTGCTATTTTATACCTCTTTCGTTTATTCCATTTAAAGTGCTTGTTCTGGGCGCCTGGGTGGCTCAGTGGGTTAAGCCACTGCCTTCGGCTAGGGTCATGATCTCGGGGTCCTGGGATCGAGTCCTGCATCGGGCTCTCTGCTCAGCAGGGAGCCTGCTTCCTCCTCTCTCTCTCTGCCTGCCTCTCTGCCTACTTGTGATCTCTGTCAAATAAATAAATAAAATCTTAAAAAAAAAAAAAATAAAGTGCTTGTTCTTGGGATGCCTGGGTGGCTCAGTGGTCTCACTGAGTGGCTCAGTGTCTGCCTTCGACTAGGGTAGTAATGCCAGGGTCCTGGGATGGAGCCCTACATCGGGCTCCCTGTAGGGAGCCTGCTTCTCCCTCTCCCACTCCCTCTGCTGTGTGCCTCTCTCACTGTGTCTAGCTCTGTCGAATAAATGAATAAAATCTTAAAAAAAAATAATAATAAAGTGCTCATTCTTGGGATGCCGCGGGTCACAGTCCCACGAGCCCCACGTCAGGCTCCCTGCTCCCTGGGAAGCCTGTTCTCCCTCTCCCACTCCCCCTGCTTGTGTTCACTCTCTCGCTGCCTCTCTCTCTCTCTCTGTCAAATAAATAAATAAATAAAGTGCTTGTTCTCAATCATATTTTTCATTTCTCTTTATCACTTTTAACTTTATAGTTGCCCCCTTTTTATCGCGTTTTATTACAGTTTCAATTTTCCATTTATTTTGATTTTTTTTCTTTATCTTTTTATTAATTGCTTTTTTAAAAATAACTTCTTTTCTGTTAGTTTACTGACTGGGAGTCATAAGCACAGTGCTAGGGTGAGCCGTGCTCTCCGAGACCCACACCAGCAGCGAACTAAGGAAGCCGGAGGGTTCTTCCCTCTCCTTCACTTCCCCAGCTCGCTTTAAGGATACCACATCCCTTCCTGGCTCCAACAACTTTAACCTGATTAATACAGAAGACCCACCATCCAGAAGTTCCCCACAAGATCAAGTTGTGATGGCCCCTGAGAGTCCCATCCCCAGAATATGTAACCCTGTAATCAGTCCCCTGTGCGTGAGTGCGGTGGGATTGTGCGTTGGATGGATTTCACTCCCCAGATGAGGTTATTTTATCTGACAATGTAAAGGGATTCTGCAGATGTATTTAAGGTTCCAGAATTAGAGGACGCCTGGGTGGCTCAGTTGGTTAAGTGTCTGCCTTTGGCTCAGGTCATGATCCCAGGGTCCTGGCATCGAGCCCCATTGGGATCTCAGCTCGGCGGAGAACCTGCTTCTCCCTCTTGCTCTCCCTGCTGCTCTGCCTGCTTGTGCTCTTTCTCTCTCTGTCAAATAAATAAATAAAATCTAAAGAAAAAAAAAAAGATTCCAGATCAGTTAACTTTGAGTTTTTGGGTTTTTGGTTTTGGTTTTAATTTTTTTTTTTTTAAAGATTTTATTTATTGGGGCACCTGGGTGGCTCAGTGGGTTAAAACCTCTGCCTTGGGCTCAGGTCATGGTCCCAGGGTCCTGGGATCGAGCCCCATATCAGTCTCCCTGCTCAGCGGTGAGCCCGCTTCTCCCTCTCCCTCTGCCTACTTGTCATCTCTGCCAAATAAATAAATAAAATCTTTTTTTTTTTTTTAAAGATTTTATTTATTTATTTGACATAGAGAGAAGAGACAGAGAGGGAACACAAGCCAGGGCAGGGGGGAGAGGGAGAAGCAGGCTTCCTGCTGAGCAGGGAGCCTGATTCAGGGCCTGATCTCAGGACCTTGGGGTCACGACCTGAGCCTAAGGCAGAAGCTTAATGGCTGAGCCACCCAGGTGCCTCTGTTTTTGTTTGTTTGTTTGTTTTGTTTTGTTTGTAAGATTTTATGTATTTATTTGACAGAAAGAGAGTACAGGTGCACAAACAGTGGTTAGCGGCAGACGGAGAGGGAGAAGCAGGCTCCCTGCTGTGCAGAGAGCCCAAAGCGGGGCTCCAACCCAGGACCCTGGGATCATGCCCTGAGCCAGAGGCAGGTGCTGAACCGACTGAGTCACCCAGGTGCCGCAGCTGACCTTGAGTTAATTGTAGTGGAATTTATTCTCGATGGGCCTGACCCAATTATGTGAGCCCTTCAAAACGACAGGGCCTGCCCTGAAGTCAGAGATGGGGCGTAGGACAGGGATTCTGCTGCTGGCCTTCAAGAGGTAGGCTGCCGTGTTTGTTTGCTTATTTGCTGATCGTGGCTGAACTTTCTTTTTGTCTTGTTTCCCTTTTTGAATGATACCTGACATTTGTTAAACTTTTACAGTGAGCAACGATTCGTCTAAATATTTTTTTATTGATATATATGAGCATAGTTGGCACACAACGTGACATCAATTTCAGGTGTACAACATGTTATTTCCACAGCTCTATACTTCATGCCGTGCCCACCGCAAGTGCAGCTGCCATCTGTCGCCACACACCGCTGGGACGATACCATGCACTAGATTGCCTGTGCTGTGCCTTTCATCCCCGTGGACTTACTCATTCCAGAACCGGAAGCCTGTACCTCCCACTCCTCTTTCCCCAACTTACCCATCCCCCCACTGTCTGTCCTTTGGCAACCACACAGTTTGCTTTCTGTGTTCATGGGTTGGGCCACTCTATTTAAATGGCCTGTGAAGGCTCCATGGCCAAGGCCTGAGACTAGATGCTGACCAGAGTCCCCAGCGAACGGCTAACAATGACAAGAGGACTCCAGTAAGGCAAGTACAAGGTAATGAACTTGGCCAAGAACGTGAGGGAGCTTGGAAACAGACCTTCCCGTATGTGAACTCCAGGTGAAAACAAACCAGCTGACACATTGATTTCTGCCTTGTGACACGATGAGCAGAGGACCTGTCTAGAACGTGCCAGACTCCTGGGCCACTGAAATAGTAAGTAACACCTGTGTGTTATGTTAAGCCACTAAACGTACAGTAATTTGTTCCACATCAATAAAACCTAAGGTGTCATGCGATGTCATATTGATAGCTTTTTTGAACTGCTCGAACGGACCAGTTTGTTCCCATCATACTGTCAAGCTTCTTTCTGAGGAGCTACAGCCTACAATCTCCGTCCTCCTCTAAACCCTTTGGACGTTGAGCAAACCCTTTACACATACCACCACATATCAGGAAGGGAAAGTAGGTAAGAAGTTCCATTTGGGAAGGATCTTTAACACAAAAATGGCTAAAGGTAACCAAAAAAAGCAAGACTCTTTGGAAGGAAGTAAAGTAGAAGAACCCAAACTTAGTATCACAACTATACTTTCTAAAAATAGGCCAAACAATATTGCCCATCCCATGTGACCTCGTCCAGTGACTCTGACACTTCTCCCATGGAGAAGTGATTTTTGTGCCCTCTTCCTTTGACACTGAGCAGACTCAGGACAGAAGTAAGTCTGGGACCTCCCTGCTAAGTCACCAGGACATACATCTTGGAGATTTTCAGCCACCATGGAAGCAGTCTGATTACCCTGAGCCACCAAGCTAGGAGCTACCTGAAACCAGCCCAAGCAGGAGACCACAGGGAAAGGTTCTGTGACTACATGAGGACAGAAAGATGTCTCACCAGTCCCCAAACTTTCCAGATCCCCTATTGTTCCAGCTCTAGCCAGTTGACTGCGACCATAAAAGAGATCCCAAGCCACAGCTGCCCAGCCAACCCCTTGGAAATTTCTGACCCACAGAAACAGTGAGAGAGAGTGAAACTATTGCTGATGTGTTAAGTCATTAAATTTTAGGGTGATTCGTTACACAGCAACAGATAACCAGAACATTTGAGCTTGAAATCCTTCCTTAGGTCAACCTGCCCCTTGAATAGTTCCCAGTCTTGACTGGCCTCCTTTCTACTCTTACCTACTTTGCCCCCATAATTCTCCTGAGCAGGATTTTTTTTTTTTGAAGATTTTATTTATTTATTTGACAGACAGAGATCACAAGTGGGCAGAGAGGCAGGCAGAGAGAGAGAGGGAAGCAGGCTCCCTGCTGAGCAGAGAGCCCGATATGGGTCTCGATCTGGGGACCCTGGTATCATGACCCAAGTGGAAGGCAGAGGCATCAACCCACTGAACCACCCAGGCTCCCTTCTCCTGAGCAGGATTATGAAAAGGTCTTCTTGGAGTATAAACTGCCTCCATCCCCTTCCTTTGTTTTGAGATTGAGGAGTGTTTGCCTAAAATTGGTATTATCCTCAACAGCTCTTCTAGTCCTGAGTCATCTGTGTTTTGCTGGGTTAACCGAGAGATAAGAATGCCACAGATGAAAGTTATGTGAGCTATGGAGGACAGAAGGCATGAAACATGACACTGACCTCAAGGAATTTACAATCTATTTGGTGTGTTTTTCAAAGTCAAACAATGATGAACGCTCTATTGAGAAAACCGAAGAGGCTCCTGTCGCTTTAGGTACAAAGATCATTTCATTTGTTACCCAAATCAAAACGGTTTTGGAAGTGAAAGGGAGCTCTAGTACTAATCACCTCGGGAAACCAGGCATAAACTGCCAGGATCCTGGGCAAACCAGCACATGTGGTCCTCAGAGCCACAAGAACAGAAATCGGGACAGCCAGAACAGCTCTTACTGATTGTCAAATCTCAACTTTGTTTAAACCCAACCTCTTCTCCCAGTCTGCACCTGTTCCCACGCAGCTGACCATGGCTGGGAACAATGCACAGCTACGCGGACTGGTTGACTTTAAATCCATGGTCATGTATCACACATGACTCTTACTGCTGCACAGCGAACATGCCAAATTTCCCGCTCTCCTGGACAATGCTTTCACATCTCTTCCCCCCTCCCTCCCAGACTCCAACCGTCTTCCTTCCTCCTCACTCTGAGCGCTGAAGGTCTCACCCCTGCTCTCACCCACCTCCCTGCTCCTGGGCCCATGACACTCCGCCACTGCCCCAGCTGTGTGGTGACCCCGTGCTCCTTGATGAAGACAAGCCCTCCACTCACACGATAGCTCCTATCGACTCTCACCTACTCAGGATTCTGCCCCCGATGTTCCCCCCACTGTCTCTTCTGTTTCATTCATGTCTCCCTTCTAGTCACTTCCATAGCACACCAACATGATGCTTGCTGTTATCTCCCGTCTTTAAAAAAACCCTTTCTTGGGGGGACGCCTGGGTGGCTCAGCTGGTTAAGAGTCCATCTTCAGCTCAGGTCATGATCCCGGGGTCCTGGGATCGAGTCCACATGGGGCTCTCTGCTCAGCAGAAAGCCTGCTTTTCCCTCTGCCTGCCGCTCCCCCTGCTTGGGCTCTCTCTCTCTCTCTGACAAATAAATAAATAAATATCTTTAATAATAATTAAAAAAAAATCATTCTTGGGGTGCCTGGGTGGTGCAGTCGGTTAAGTGTCTGATTCTTTTTTCTGTTCAGGTCCTGATCACAGGGTTGTGAGATGAAGTCCCACATCAGGCTCTCCTGTCAGCAGGGAGTCTGTTTGAAGATTCTCTCTCTCTGTCCCTCCCCCTGCTCTCTCTCAAATAAATGTCTTTTTTTTTTTTTTTTTTGTAAAGATTTTCTTTATTTACTTATCATAGAGAGAGAGAGAACAAGTAGGGGGAGCGGCAGAGGGAGAAGCAGACTCCCCACTGAGCAGGGAGCCTGATGCGGGACTCGATCCCAGGACTCTGGGATCATGAACTGAGCCAAAGGCAGATGCTCAATTGGTTGAGCCACCCAGGCACCCCATAACTAAGTCTTTAAAAGCCCATCTGTTGATTCCATTTCCCCCTTCAGTTAAGACCCCCACTTATTTCCTCCCTTCACACAAAATTATTCTAAAGACTACTCAGTCACCTATTTATCTCCTTTCCTACTATCTTCAATCACTCCAGTGAGGGTTTTGCCTCCACCACACTCCACCAAATTGCTCTGGTCATGAGAGCAAATGAACTCCACGTGCCACAGCCCAGGGACATTTCTCATTCTCCCAGTGCATTTGACAAAGAGCATCTTCCAAGACTTCCTTGAAAGACACCTTCACTTGGCTTCATATATGCCTCCCTAGCTTGACTCCTACTTCTCTGGGCCCTCTTTCACAGTCCTCTTTGCTACCTTCTACCCTAAATGCTGGAGTACTCTGGGGTACTCAGCTTTCTATCTGTATTCACTCCTTAAGGGGTTTCATTCAACCTCAGGACTTTCCATGCCATCTGTCTCTGATGATTCCTCCGCCTGCATCTCTAACCTAAACCTCTTGCCAGGATTCTAGTCTTGATTATCCAGTTATCTATCCAACATCTCTCTCCTGGATGTCTAACAGGCATTTCAAATTTAACATGTCCGAAATTGAATTCCTGTGTTTACCCTAGCACAGCTCCTTTTTAAGTCTTACCAGACATAGACAAATATATTATCCATTATTCCACTTACATGAAAAAAAAAAAAAAGTGTTATCTTTGGCTTCTTTTCCTCTTACATCTCACAGCCAATCCATTAGCAAATCCTGAGCATTCTACCTTCGACATGTTTCCAGAATTAGACCACCATCACCTCTTACCTCCTAACCGTCACTTCTTACCGCCCTCTCTCACTTCCTAACTTATTTTCTTGCTCCTGTTCTTGCTTCCCTTTGGTCTGTACTCAAAATGGCAACCAGATATAGTCTGTTCAATCCTAAGTCAGATCATTATCACTTCTCTACTCAAAACTCCTACGTCACTCAGGGTAAAGATGAAAGCATCCCCCTTTCCTGTCTGTCACCTCTTTGACATCTTCTCTCCCTCTCCCTCTCACTCACTCTGCTTCCTTCCAACACATCAACCATGAGTGCTCAGACTGCTTCACCTACATAGAATGACCTTCTCCCAGATATCTTAGTGGCTGCCTCCCTCACTTCCTTCAAGGCTTATCCAAAGGTTATCTTTTTCGTTCTTTCTCTTTCTTTCTTCCTTTCTTTCAAGATTTCACTTATTTATTTGACAGAGAGAGAGCAGCAGAGGAAGAGGGGAGAAGGGAGCCCAACATGGGACCTGATCATGGGACCTGATCCTAGGGTAGATGCTTAACTGACTGAGCCACCCAGGCACCTCAAAGCTCATGTTCTATTTTTTTATTTTTTTTTAAGATTTTATTTATTTGGCAGAGAGAGAGAGGTCACAAGTAGGCAGAGAGGCAGGCAGAGAGAGAGGGAGAAATAGGCCCCCCACTAAATAGGGAGCCTGATGTGGAGCTTGATCCCAGGACCCTGGGATCATGACCTGAGCCGAAGGCAGAGGTTTTAACCCACTGAGCCACTCAGGCGCCCCAGAAGTCAAGTTCCTAATGAGGACAGCCTCCAAAACAGCCTCTAGTGATCATATCTTTATACTCTTACTCCTGTGCTCCTGGTGTCCCCTTCCACATTGCTCTTGGGTTGGTTTGTGTGGTAGCAGAAGTTCTGAGTTTGGGTTATAAAAGCCTGCAACTTCCACCTGGGCATGCAATCTCTCTCTCTCTTGAATTGTTGTCGCTAGGTGAAGCAAGCTGCCATGTCACAAGCAGTCAGACGGAGCGAGGCATGGAACTGAGGCTTCTTGCCAAGAGCCATGTGAGTGGAGCATGGAAGCTGATAGCCTGTCCCTTGACTGTGATTTCATGAAAGATTCTGAGCCAGAACCACTCCAGTTAAGCTACTCTTGACTTTCCTACCCTCAGAAACTGTATGAGATAGTAAATGTTTATTGTCTTGGGCTGTTAAGGTTGGAGATAGTTTGTTATGCAGCAGTAAATAATACTGATACTATAGCCAAACCTAGCCCCTAAGACTCTATATCCACTTTTTAATTTTTAAATAAATATTATATATTAATAATAACCAATAATATATTAATTAATAATATATAAATAAGACATTCTATCAACTGTTTTATTTTTTTCGTCTTAGCATTGATTGCTATCTAACATACTACATATTTTATTTATTTACCTTGTGTTTGTCTCTCTCCTCAACTAGGATGTGAACTCCCGGCAGGCAGGGAATTTTTGTCCCTTTCCTTCACTGCCATAAGTACAGCACCTGGAACAGAGTCTGGCATACAGTAGGCACTCAACAAATATTTGTCAGCTGCATACATAAAAGATTGAATGAATCTGACATCAACTTTCTATCTGAAATTCTCCTACATAATGCAGTTATGGGCGCCTGGGTGGCTCAGTCGGTTAAGGGTCTGCCTTCAGCTCAGGTCATGATCCAGGGGTAATGGGATCCAGTTGTCTTGGGCTTCCTGCTCAGTGGGGGGTTTGCTTCTCTCTTTGCCCCTCCCCCATATGTGCTAGTGCTTGCTCGCTCTTTCTCTCTCTCGCAAAAATAAATAAATAATATCTTTTTAAAAAAATAAAATCAGGGGCGCCTGGGTGGCTCAGTGGGTTAAGCCTCTGCCTTCAGCTCAGGTCATGATCTCAGCATCCTGAGATCGAGCCCGGCATTGGGCTCTCTGTTCAGCAGGGAGCCTGCTTCCCCCACTCTCTCTGCCTGCCTCTCTGTCTACTTGTGATCTCTCTGTCAAATAAATAAATAAAATCTTAAAAAATAAATAAATAAAATAAAATCAATGCAGTTATAATCCTAATCATTTGTTCACATTTTCTCAATTATTATTTTTATTACCAAAACCCGTACAGTCAGTTCTGCTATAACACAATATATGCTACTAAAAATAACCACACTATGCCAAAGCCGTGCAATGAAAACCAGGGGCTTATGGGAAAAACAGGGTTAGAGGTCACAATACTCAAAACACTTTGTTAGTAACAACAAAAGACAAGAGCCTAATAAAATCGTAGCACAGTTTATACATGTTAAATCGTTGAGAAATATGTAAACACTACAATAAATATAGCACTATAGCCTGAAACAGACTTGAATTTTGCGCATGGAAGTGGGTGTTGGAAGGGGCAAAACTTCTGGGTTACTGTGAAGTGGTGGAAGCAGGGGGTTATCTGAGACTGGAAAGAAAATTCTAACACTAGGTATAGACGGGTATGGTCGATGACTCTGCGAACTGTGCTCACTTCAGCAGCCCATAGACTATACTGTAACACTGTGAACTCAGGTATGGGTATACACTTGAGGGGTGTGCTTGGGTACATTGTGTGTGTTCCTACCCTGCATGGTTCAGCTGGGTGCATTTTTCTCCACCTGATGTTTTCCAGGGCAAAATCAAGCATAAGCAAAATGCAAAAATCACATTATGTTCAAATTGCTCCCTAATGTCTGAATCAGATTGGAAGAGATTCGTGTTTTCAAAACAAGCCTCATAGAGAACCAACCGTATCTTTGTTGATATCATTTTCTAAGGTCATTCTTTCTCCTCCCGCCCCCCCCCAAACGAATTCCACCTTTACTTCAAGCCTTATTTTCTTTCCCTTGACTCTTTTATTACCTGTGTTGACTTTATCTTCTTTGAACATTCTTATACTTCCTTCTCAATCCTATCTTATGTCATCTTGGAACCTCCTATCAGTTCACTCTACATATGATTATGTGTCTCTCTCCAGCTAGCGGTAAACTACTTGAGGGCAGGGGTAGCCTCCAGATCTTTGCATCTTTTTGCTCATCTTCCAGTACTAACCCTAGAATTGTGTATTGCATATAATGGATATTGGAAAAACTCTTTGTTGATTTAATCCCCAGGCAGGGCTATGTGAGGCCTTTTTCGTCTCATAGCCTGATGCCTAATGAAAGCAGTAAGGTCACTTATGGAGAAAACTCAGACCAAGAATGAGTAAGAGAAACCAAAGTCTGAAAGCAAAGATGAATGTTCTAAGTATGTAATGAGTCCCAAGAAAGGGGCAGTGTTCAATGACCACAGCTTGGCTGGTTTGATCAGGAACTTAATCCTAGGGTTGCCTGAGTTTTGAACAGACTTTTTGTTTTTTTTTTGTTTTTTTTGACGGGCAGAGATCACAAGTAGGCAGAGAGGGAAGCAGAGAGAGGAGGAAGCAGGCTTCCCACTGAGCAGAGGGTCCAACTGGGGGGCTGGATCCTAGGATCCAGAGATCATGACCTGAGCTGAAGGCAGAGGCTTAACCCACTAAGCCACCCAGGTGCCCCTTGAACAGACTTTTGAAGAAACAAAGGATAATTTTGACTGGGCACTTAAAACATCTTACCTAGAAGGCAAGTTGCCCTTGATATTGGACACCAAGTGCACAAGCACAGCCTAAATGCCTCCTGAAAAGTGAAGGATGGGTTGAAATTACATTTCTCAGCAGGCAGAGCCAGGGGATGGGTGATGAGCGTGATCTAGGTACCGAAGGTTAGGCATTGGGGAAGGGAGTGGGGTGACTTTGGTGCCTCACTGAAGGGGCATAGACTTAAGAAGCAAAAATGGGTTGGGCCACATGATTGCTCATTCCAGAGGCTTCATTCAGAGGGCAGTCTCTGTGAACTAACTTTCTTTCTTTCTTTTAAGTTTATTTAAGTAATCTCTACACTCAGTGTGGGGTTCAAATGTGTGCTCTTTTGACTGAGCCAGCCAGGTGCCCCTCTGTAAACTTTTTGTGTGCCAACTGGAAATGACTCCTTAAAAGAAAGACTATGATCCCCCTGCTTGCAAGTATGCCTCAGATTGGGGGAGAAAGTGGGGCCAGGGAGTGGTACAGTTAGTACATAATGCTACATCTCTTTCTAGGGGTCTAATTAGGGTCTATGGCAAGACAGACAATCAAAACCCTGCATTATTAACTCTAAAATGAGAGCTCAACTTTACAGGTATTTTACATGTATATTACATATTCATCAGCAAAAGCTGAAAGCCCTTCTTCAATTTCCACAACCCAGAAGGCTCTTTTTCAGGGGGTCACCCCCACCTCCCACCTTGCTAACCCACCCAGAGACTCTTGCATTTCCCTAACATAGGGGAGGGAAAGCTGTTTCTCCTTCATTCATATTAGGTTCCCGGGCTGGTCTCTGTAAATTAGACTGACAAAAGACAGATTAACAAGAGAAGAACAGAAGTTTAGTAACACTAACATGAGCATCTGCATAGGAAAAGGACTCTCGAGTCTCTAAGACAGCAATTGGTAGGAAGGTAAATATATGAGAGAACTAATGGCTGATAGTGGTTAATCATTAAAGTTTGTTAAGTAGATTTCTCTGGTGCCAGCTCTGGGCTGGTAAGCGTCTAGAGTTGTCTCCAGGGATTGGCCTCTGTTCTTCCTGGTAGAGCAGGGATGGGGGACACCTTTACAGATTTATGTCCTACTTTTAGGTAAATAAGGGGATTATGAGAGCTTTTCTTGTGTCTGCTGCTTCTCAGTTGCCTTCAGCTCAATATAGTAGCACATTTTTGGGTTGCATATTCTGCTACCCTTTGTTCGCATTCTGTGAGTAGGCTCCCCAACTCCCCATCACAAGTCATGTCTGCAATAACGTAATATCTACTTTGTCAAACTTCCTTGGGAGCTCTGAGCCATTGCCCAGCACTAGCTGCCTGGATCTTATATTCTTTGACTCTAGAAAATGGTCCCATCCTTGATGCCCACATCCTCTTACGAATGATATATATTGTATTGGCCAGGGGACCTTCCCACAGAGCAGAGGTAGCTGGTGGACGATGATTACATTATGTCAGGAGACACACAAGAAGATGCCGAAGTGGTGGGAGATCATTTAAGGCTCTTGGCATCCCAGTCTTGTCCAATGGCTGTACCTTGTGGTTTAGGAGAGCAAGAACAAAGCTGCCACTGCGGCTGCTGCTGCTTGCTGAGTGTTGAAAAAGCACAATAATACCTCCATCCCTGTCCTCTGCTGCTGAGAACTCAGAACTAATTACAAATATGCTGAATGGTATTCTATCCCAAACCATAGTATTTTTTCTCTCCTCTGCCTTTCCCTAATCTGGGGAGTGGAGGTGGAGGATAATCTGAGATAAATGGGCTGGGGAGGAGTCAGGAGGAAACTTGTAAAAAGCTGATTTTCCAGTTTGGCTGGTCAGTAGGTTGCTAGCCCCAGATACTCTCCCCTCCCCCCAGACATTGCCCACAGATCAGAAATTACCCTGCAATTTATTTCCCTGGAGAGAATGGACTGGTTTGATAAGGAAGGACAGTCAAATAAACCCTGCAATGATTTATACATTTGTATAGATTGGTTGATCTTGGGAGTCATGATGATCTTAATAGAAGCTGATGAAATTGAACATATTAGGATTAAAACAACCACGTGAATAAAGCTTTTTATAAGTAAACACCAACAAAGGTACTTTGTTTTGTTTTGTCTTGTTTTAACCTCTGGGAAAAAGAAATTTCACTGTAATTGTAAAATTTTGACTCTGTTCATTGATAACATCCCGCACCTGCCGCCCCCCGCCCCCCAACTGGGAAGATAGCACCATTGTCAGAATAATAGCAGGAAAATCTTTCAGTCCAAGAGAAGAGTTTTGAATTGGTATAACCGTAAGAGCCTTGAATGCCCGTCCCTGCCTGGGAATGGCTTGGAGTTGTAAGGTAGGCAGCAGCCTCCTGACCACCCTTCCTCCCCTTCCCCACTACTTTGCACCAAGGACATCAGAAGAGAGGAGGAGATGTTACCATCTCTACTTTGGAAGAATAATGAGATTCTGTGTCTGGTGCTCTGAGGCCCTTCCAGAACCTTTTAGTCCACCCAGTGTAGGCCTAGAGCCCTCTCCTTCTCTCCTATCATTAGGCAGGTAAAAAATCTGCCAGCCTTTGCCGAGCTTCCAGTTCTAAACCCACTTCCACATGTTTGGGTATTTGTTAGAGCAGCACTCCCACTTCTTGGTACCAAAATCTGTATTAGTCAGGGTTCTCTAGAGAAACAGCACCACAAATACAAGGAGATTTATCATAAGAATTGGCTCACATGATTATAGGTCCCAAGATCCACAGTCAGCAAGCTGGAGACCCAGAAGAGCTGATGATATAGTACCAATCCAAGTCTGAAGGCCTGAGAACAGGGAGAGCCAATGTTGTGAATTTCACTCCAAAAGCTAGCAAGCTTAAGACCCAAGAAGAGCTGATGTTTCAGTTTGACTCCAAAGACAGAAGACTGATGTCTCCGCTCATCAATCAGGCAGACAAAACTTCCTCTAGGCTAGCCTTTTTTGTTCTAGTTGATTAGATAAGGCTTACCCACATTAGGGGCAGCTAGCTGCTTTACTCAGTCTACCAATTCAAATGTTAATCTCATTTAGAAATACTTTCACAGACATATCCAGAATAATGTTTGACCAACTGTCTGGGTATCCTTGTCCCAGTCAACTTGACCCATAAAATTACCCATCACAGCGAACACCCAGGGACGTTATAATGGGTGATTTAAAGCTTTCTCTCAACATGCCTTAAATGACCATACGCTAAGTGCAAGGTCCCACTCATAAGTCTTTGGAAAGTCATTGTAATTGTGTTCAATTTGATTTGATTCCAACGATGGTATAGGCTATTGCCACAGGTGGTGAGTTCATCTCTACACAGATCTTCTTGCTGATGCCCTCTGAATGGTTGGGTCTATGATTGGCAATACTGTCATGAAATGGGCAGGAGCATGGGGAGGCAGAGAGGGAAAAGCTGTAGGAGGGTAGAGCCTGGGATTACACATTTCTAACAAATTCCCAGGGGATGCTAATTCTGCTAATTCTGCTGGTCCAGGGACAACACTTTGTGTTTTTGTTGTTGTTGTTGTTCTAAAATTTATTTATTTATTTGACAGACAGAGATCACAAGTAGGCAGAGAGGCAGGGAGAGAGAGAGGGGGAAGCAGGCTCCCCGCTGAGCATAGAGACCGATGTGGGGCCCGATCTCAGGACCCTGAGACCACGACCCGAGCTGAAGGCAGAGGCTTAACCCACTGGCCACCCAGGCGCCCCACTCTCCCTGGAATTTTTATATCAATGTCTTATTAAGAAGTTTGTTCTCAATTTTCTTATAGAAGTCACACACCTGAAATGTAGTAGTTGAGTCACCTAAAAAAATAGCCTCAATAGAAGAATCTGAACAATAACAAAAAGATCAGTGAGATGAAAAAGTGTAGGGTTGGCTCTTCCTTAATCCATGGGGGCAGCTGTAGTGGGTTACGACCCCGAGAAAACTAAGAGTGAAACAGCATCATGCACAAGGTGGCCCTGAGAAAGGACAGTTCTGAACCAGTAGTCTAGGGTCAGAGTTCTTCTAGGAAGGAAAATGGTAGAGGTACTTGGTGGGGAATGGCTACCACTGGGGTCACAGGTGCCCTGATGGGAATGGCCATTGGACCTATAAAAGGGCCCGTGCTATCCAACAGTCTTTTCTCAGTCTAGGACTAGTTACCCTGATCTTTAGGTTCAACTGGGAGCGGCAGATGTGTTGGGATGCAGGCGGAGTTGGGAGCTAGTCAAAGAACTGCTAAAACTATATACCGAGATGGAAGAAAGCAACTCTTCTTGGAGGAAGGGGGCAGGGGGCTGGGTAGGATCCTTTATGGCTTTGGCTATTAAATGAAGAGCCACCCACAACAGGCAAAACACTTGCTGAGCAGATCTGTTCACAATAAATAGCTCTCGCTTGTCTTGTGACTGTTGAAGTCAGAATCCACTTCCCTAAACAATCCTCATACACCTAGTTCTCCAGCCCCTACTTGCCCAGTCCTAACCTCCTCTTTCTTCCTTCCAAGGAGGTCCTAGGGAGACTGAGAGCCCCTGGAAGGTCTGATAGAGACCCTCCCTGCTGGGTCTCTTGGTCCCCTTCCAACGAACACACACACACACACACACACACACACACACACACACACACCACATACCTGCACACGTGCACACGCGCGCGCGCGCGCGCACACACACACACACACCCCTAACCAGGCCAGTGACTTGAGCTCAGAATGGCTGGAGCTGGTGGGGGTAGGGAAAGGGGGAAGGGGGAGGGAAGGAAGAGGAGAATCAAACAGAAACCTTCTCATCTTTCTATCAGCAGCCATGCAAGGAATATTGTTCAGCATGGCACAAAAGCGGCACTGAAAATAGCTACAGCCAGAGCGGGGCTGCCAACCACTGCCTGAGATAACGTCTACTTGGAGACACTGGTGTCTTTGTGGGGCTGTCAGTGTCCCTATTGTTCCCGAGCCTATTGCCTGGGGAATATTGTTCCCAGCTTTTGTCTCCCCCGGTTCACTTTTGTTTGCCTTTACTTACCATTTCATTCCTCGCTGCCTTTGTGCTCTCCCATTCCCTCCTTTGTCTCTCCCTCTCGAAGCCTGCCTGTGGCTGTGGATTGGTGCCCAGGGACACAATAGGCCCTACCCCCTCTCAACCTATGGTCCCACCCTGAATCTCACACAACCACACTGCCCTTCCCTCTCTCCCTCTCCCAGCAGCACCCAATGGGTCCCAAAGGCGAGGCAGCTCTGAAGGAGGGTGGGGTCCGGGCTACCACTCCCCTCCTGGAAGATCAAGAAAGGGCCCATGGAGTCAGAGGAAGTCTGCGATGCCTAAAGTGTGTTCCTGCTTCTTTCTGGATCTCCTTTTTTTTTTTTTTTTTTTAATAGGTTTTCTGTCTAGTCAAAGGAATAGGGACAACTCACGCTCCGCATCCCCCAAACCCTCTTTCAAGTGCCCAGCATGCACTTCTCTGACCAGGGCACTCAGTTTTCTTCTCCCTCCCTCTCAGCCTGGCGGATCAAAGCCACTTCTGTTTATTTGCACATTCAAATCCAGACTGCCTCCAGTAACCCGATCCATTCAGGCGCCAGGATGGTGTAAAGAGAAGCCCGCCTGCACCCCCTCCCCCATCTAACAGCCCTTTTGGCAGAACTGGGCAAGGAAGGGGACAGGGGTCTCCTAGGGTCAGAGTTGGGAGTGGAAGAGGAGCCCTGTGGTGACAAAGAAACAGACTGTCTATCCCTACAGAATGGCCTCTGGCCCTCTCACCGCCAAGGCAGGGGGAAACCAAGGCATCAAAAGAGATTGAGAAAATACAGGAATCAAGCCCTGAGCTTTTCTGCCCACCCTTAGCACCTTCGGGTGTCCCACTGCAGTCCTGTGGAGAGGTTCCGTCTTCGTTCCAGCCTGGGAGGGCAGGCCCCAGGTATACTTAGAGGTTGGGGCTCACTTTGGGTTTCAGAAGCAGTTAATAGAAAGTGCTTTTTCCACCGACGTCCCCCAACTTCCGGCCTCTAGACAGATGGGAACAGTGATTGGAGAGTCGAGGAAGCTTTTACTTTGGCGGGGAAGGCTGGGAGCTGGGATGTAGCCTGAAGCCAAGGAGGAGGCTCTACTCTCTCATTGTTCTAGTTCCAAGGACAATGGGGATAGTCTCCCGAGAGCCATTGTTTCAAAAGCTGGAAATTGGGTAGGGGATTTCCGGAAAGTTTGAATGGAAGCCAAGCTTGGCTGTGAGGTGACAGGAGGAGGAGGAAGTGGAGGAGGAAGGGGAAAAGGAAGGGGAGGGGGCAGTCTGGGGTTAGGGGAAACTACCACTAGGCCCCGAGGACAAATGTGCCCTCCGGATCTCACTGTTCTCGGGTCCACACTGCTCCTGTTTGTTCTGATTCTTGCTCTGCCCTTTTCATCTCTCCCCCTTTTCCAGCTACAATTAGCTCTAGATTCTTAATGCTCGTAAGCATAAAGAGAAGCCAAAATAATTTGTCCCTGACTTGATGACAACAATGGAGTCTGCTCTACCTTTGCAACTCTGGTCCAGAGCTCAGACCATAGTACAAGCTCAGGAAATGTGTGGAGAATGAAGGAATGAAGGCTGTTGACTCTTGACTCCAGGAAGTCACACTGACTATCCCTGGGCTTCCAGGAGAGTAGGCATGGAATTGAAAGTTTAAGGTGAGGGGCACCTGGGTGGCTCCGTGGGTTAAGCCTCTGCCTTCAGCTCAGGTCATGATCTCAAGCCCTGGGATGGAGCCCCACATTGGGCTCTCTGCTCAGTGGGGAGCCTGCTTCCCCCTCTGCCTGTCTGTCAAATAAATAAATAAAATCTTTTTTTTTTTTTTAAAGAAAGTTTAAGGGGAGAAAAATGTAAAGATAGGGATAATGAGAATTTGGGGATACACAAGTTACAAGGCAGAGAAGGCAAGCTGTGGTTATTAGACAAAAAAGGCCCAGCGATGTAGAAGCACCTGGCTGGCTCACTTGGTAGAGCTTGCAACTCTTGATCTCAGGTTTATGGGTTTGAGCCCCGTGTTGGATTTAGAGATTACTCAAGAAAATAAAAATTTTAAGAACAACAACAACAACAAAAAATGCACAGCAATGCAGAACGATATTTGGCCTCCAGAGTGAAATTCTCTGCCTCAAGTGTCTTTTCTCTTCCTGTTCCTCCTACTTAGTATGAACTATCTTTCAGAAATACAGATGTGATCACATCTCTCCCTTGGGTAAAACCATTTGGTGGCTTCCCCCTGCCTCCAGGCACCTGTGAGTCAGTGAAATTGGAACCCCTCGAAGACAGGACCACGTTGATTGTTCCCAGTACCCTCCACAGGTAACTGGCACCTAGCCAGCACTGAAACCACCCAGTAAACATGGAACTGAATTAACCAGCAATTGTGTGAGTTAATTCTGCCAATTCTACTGTGCTCCCTGGTTGGTATTTCAAGGTTGGTACAGTCGATGACTTTGACACTTAATGTTTTATCCATTTTATAGCTATTGATTTGATCTTTGAAAATAGCCAAGGGCCATGAAAATCAAAACATGTATATTTATTTTAAATATTGAATCATACTCCATCTAACTAGAATATAATTGAGAACCTGGAAGTAAGCTAATGTATAGTGAAGAGCAACCGAAAGTGGTGGCATAATGGCGATATATTCTATTGACCTTGTAGCTAGGGATGGCCAATGAAATATAAGTGGAAGAGGTGGGGTGTCTGGGAACTTCTGGGAGGGGGATGACTCAGGTGGGGAGCATGCCCTTCTCACCTTTTTCTTTGTCTGGACTGGAATGTGGTTGTGATGGCTGGCAATCTAGCAACAATCTTGTAACCATGAAGGGGCAAGGAGTTTGAAAACGTTATGTGAAGGAAGGCCAAACAGAAAAAGAGGAAGTGCTAGGGTCCCTGAAGACCAAAGAGCCACAGTGCTAGCCTCAAACTGCCTATGAATCTTAACCTATCAAGTTTATTTAAGTGGAATCACCAAAAAAACTTTTATTAGATTAAGCCCTTTAATTTGGGTCGTTATTATTAGGCGTCAGACACGATTCTCACTAACACAGTCGTATGGTTTATATCAATAAAGAAATACATTTCTGTACCTTTTCTTTCTGTTTGCTGAACTGGTAGAAAAAAGAAAAAGAGTCAGAAGATATCTCCCACTGTGGACTAGAGCACATGAATAATCCTATGGGTTTTCAAAGTGGAGTTGCAAGCTGAGTTTGGAGGCCAGAGCTAGCGAGAACACAATTGCTCTGCACAACAAAGCAGAAGAAATGAATCTGAGGTGGCTGGGGAGCAGGGAGGAGGCCAAGCAACCTGCAGAAGATTGCTGTGGATGGACGGGCATCAGGACGAAGTGGAAGAGGGAGGCGGAAACCCTAAAAAAAGACACAGAACTACAAAAACACAGAAGTTTATTAATAACACTCGAGGTAAATCCAAATAGTTCTGAAAGCCTCATCAGGAGCCTGAGGGGCATCAGGCTTTTGCAACATTAGACAAAATGGACAATTCAAAATGATGAGCACATGTCATTAAAGCAAGTCCTCTCCCAGGAATACAGAAGCCAAGTTCTGGGTCAAGACAGCAGGTGGAATAGATGCTAAAACCTCCTCCTCCTTCTCCGAATACATAAAATGAGGGAGAAAATAGACTTAAAAAACTCAGAGCCACACTTGAAAACAAGAAAGGGAAATTTATCAAAGTTATCAAAGAGGGAGGAGGGATTATGTACTGAGAAACAAGAATCAGATTGATACCAGACTTTCTCTTATGTAACAGCAGATGCTAAGAGACAGTAGGATGAAATCTTCAAAATGGTGAAATAAAATGATGGTGAATGTAAATTTCTCTGCCCAGTGAGACTATTATTCCAGAATAAGAGTAGAATAAACACATCTTCAAGTATGCAAGAACTCAGAAATTTTAGTAATCATAGACTTTTACCAAAAGAACTGTTTCAACAAGAAGAATGGTGAATCCTGAAGGAGAAAATGGGGGATGCAAAGTTTAGCAGAAGGTTTTTACATACAGCACGGGTGTAAGTTTGTGAAAAGGAAGTACATAGGTAGGTCATGCTACGGTAACAAACAACATCCTCAAATCCCAGAAGCTTGTAATCCCAAAGGTGTATTTTCTGCTTATGTCAGCTCAGCTGCAGACTTGCTAAGATTCTGCTCTATATGCCTTCTTTATTCTGGGATTTAAGTGGAAGCAAAAGCGTCTATTAGGAAGATGGGAAAGAAAAGTGGAAAGCTATGGTTCTTAAAGCATCAGCTAGGAAGTAGTAAAGAGCCTTTCAACTCACAAACCATGTCAGGTGGCTAAGCCTGCCATCAATGGAATGTGTCCTGAAAATCACGTGGCAGTGGGAGGGGGTGTGTAGAATTTTTTCAGAAAAGGGTATGAATAATTTGGGAACAGAAATACAATCTACCAAACAGAATAAACTCATTTGCATCCTGCTTTTTCAAGTTGACTATTAATATTGAGAATGTAGGGAAGGAGAAAAAAATTTCTCTTGCTGGGGCCCTGGGAATTAGACTGACAGAAGACAGAAGGGGAGGGCACCTGATGATGAGTAACTCAAAGGGATGGTTAAAACTTGGAGCTTATAGAGCATGTTTTTTAAATTTAAGAGTCGGGGGAGGGACAGAGGGAGAGAGAGCATCCTTTTTTTTTTTTTTAATATTTTATTTATTTATTTGACAGAGAGAGAGATCACAAGTAGGCAGAGAAGCAGGCAGAGAGAGAGGAGGAAGCAGGCTCCCTGCTGAGCAGAGAGCCCGATGAGGGGCTCGATCCCAGGACCCTAGGACCATGACCTGAGCCAAAGGCAGAGGCTTTAACCCACTGAGCCACCCAGGCACCCCGAGAGAGAGCATCCTAAGCAGGTCCCATGCCCAGCACAGAACCCAACAGGAGGCTCAATCTCACAACCCCGAGATCATGGCCTGAGCCAAAATCAAGAGTCAGACACTCAACCGAAGGAGCCACCAAGCACCCTGCAACTTATATAGTATCTTAACAAAGAACAATAAAATTGTAGCGGAGTGACAGGATAAAGGAAAATGAGCTTGAGCTTGTGGAGGTGTCAAACAAGGAAGGTGAATATGGAGGAGTAAACTAATAGGAGATGACTGTGATTTCAGTAAGTTGTTTTTGCAGACCCACGTCAGTGCCGACTTTCTCTCTTCTTTCTGGCCATAAAACTCCCCCAAGAGAGGAGATATATGGTGTCCTCATTTCCCAGAAGTTTCTGCCTTCAGTTACCTAGGGAGGGCTCTGCGGACACTTCTTTCTACAACTGTTGATTTTCATTTGCTGGCAGCTCAAAATCATTCTTATGCCAGAATGGTGTGTTTTGGGAGTGGCATATTCTGATCCTTTACAGGAGCATTTGTTCATACCACTAGTAGTCCTCCCCATTTTCTTTTGTAAGAGGCAGAGATCTAATATGGTTTAGAAAAACCAACGTGTTGGGGCGCCTGGGTGGCTCAGAGGATTAAGGGTCTGCCTTCAGCTCAGGTCATGATCCCTGGATCCCTGCTGGATGGGGAGTCTGCTTCTCCCCTTCCTGCCCCCGCTCCACGGCCCCAGCCCTCTCTCTGCTCATGCTCTCTCTGTCTCTCTCTCTCAAATAAATAAATAAAATCTTAAAAAAAAAAAAAGAAATAAAATTTATGCACATTTCCCAAGGAATCCAGATATCTAGTGTTTTATTATGTGTGACAATGACTCTGAGTGCTATACAACTTTAAATAATTAAACATAAAACCTCATTTTTAAAAATGAGAAGGCACAAAATACTGAACACATAAAAATACTGGACAGTGAGAGAATCATAAAGAAATGTGTTTACCAACAATTCCTCTTTTTTTCAGTTATCAGGGAAAATTGTGAAAGACATGAGATGGATCAAAAAATTATTGGATGTCTGGGGCACCTGGGTGGCTCAGTGGGTTAAGCCTCTGCCTTCAGCTCAGGTCATGATCCCAGGGTCCTGGGATCAAGCCCCACATTGGGCTCTCTGCTCAGCAGGGAGTCAGCTTCCCCCTCTCTCTGCCTGCCTCTCTGCCTACTTGTGATCTCTCTCTCTCTCTGTGTCAAATAAATAAATAAATAAAACTTAAAGAAAAAATTATTGGATGTCTTCAGTGGAAATCTATGCACTATCTAGAGCACACCATCTAAATTACCCGGTTCTATGGGAGTTTCACTTCTCATCATCTTTAAGCTATTTCACAGCACTGTAAGATGTAGAGAACATAGCAATGCAAATAATTCTGTCTTATACACGTGCAAATGAATCCTGTGTAGTCAGGATAGGAATAAATGATGTCTCTGACCTCCCACCCCCCACCAAACAACAACTAGTTTCCCATCTATTTATAGATTTGTTTTATGACTACATATATGTGCGGTCTTTGAATTCTCTTTTCAACTGGTTGAAACATCCTATGCCTTCATTAATTAATGAGTTGAATAAAATCTTGGATGTGTTCGCTTTATATTTGTATGGGCATCATGATTTTATCTTACACTTGCACACTGAATGTACCATAAAACTTCCTCGGGGGGCACCTGGGTGGCTCAGTGGGTTAAGCTTCTGCCTTTGGCTCAGGTCGTGATCTCAGGGTCCCGGGATCGAGCCCTGCCATCAGGCTCTCTGCTTGGCAGGGAGACAGCTTTCCCCAACCCCTCTGCTTGCCTCTCTGCCTACTTGTGATCTCTTTCTATGTCAAACAGATAAATAAAATCTTTAAAAAAAACACAACCAAACAAATAAAACCTTCCTCGGAACACTTACAGGGTATCAGCCCCTCATGCTGTATGTTTGTGCAAACATACGTTATAAAACAATATTTTGAATTATTAAGTGTTGCTTTTTGCTCATGAGTTTTTCCTTGATTCGCATCCCAGTTAACCCAGTCTTACTCTATCAGATTAGCTGTCACTGGTGGGCTGGTGGATGCAGAAGCGGGAGAGGAGGCGGCAGACACGCAGCGGTGCCCACAGCTTGCTTTCCCCCCTGCTGCCTGCTTCCTGACTCTCTTGGCAAATTTTGATGTCTGAAAATTAACCAGAATTCTTCCAATTAATTTCCTTTTTTTGATTTATCTAAGATAAGCTGATTTCAGTTATTTATAATCAAGCAACTTTAACCAAAACAAAGTGACACCAAGAAGGAAAAAGTAAGACCATTCCCCTGGTTGAATCCAAGTCTCTGTCTATCTGATCTGGATAAAAACAGCTTCTGGGGTGCCTGGGTGGCTCCGTTGATTAAGCATATGCCGTCTACTGTGGTCACGATTCCAGGGTCCTGGGATCGAGCCCCCCCATTGAGCCCTGCATTGGGCTATCCTGGCAGAAACCCTGCTTCTCCCTCTCTCTCTGCCTGCCACTCCCCCTGCTTGTGTGCTCTCTCTCAAATAGATTAAGCAAAACAGAACAAAAAACCCCCCAAACAAAAAACACACCCAGCTTCACTGACTTGTTCTCCCTTCAAGTCCATCATTGTCATTCTCTGAGTTTTCACACTGTCCAGCAATCAACCCTTACTTCCCTCCTCTGTTCTTTGTCCAGGGCTCGCCTCTCTCATACCCCCAGAGCTCCTCCTATGTCCACGCCCTGGCGGTAAACCTGGCTCCTTTCTTCCCTGAGAAAACCGAACTATTGTAAGAAAGCTTCTGTAGATTATCCTTACTTCACGCACACAGCTCCCAGGACATCGTGGTGTCTTCTTTCCTTTCTGCCTCACATATTCCCCCTTCCCCATCACCTTCGCCAGTCTTTCTTCTAGACCTTTCCATGTGTGTTGCCCAACACGTCAGCTGCTAGCCTCCGGTGGTTGTAGAGTCCTAGCAGTGTGGTGAGCGTGAACTGAAATCGCTGTGTTCAACACATGTAAGGTTTCATTTGTTTTTGAAGATTTTATTTATTTATTTGTCAGAGAGACAGAGAGAGCACACAAGCACGGGGAGCAACAGGCAGAGGGAGAGGGAGAAGCAGGCTCCCGCCGAGCAGGAGCCCAGTGTGGGGCTCGATCCGAAGACCCTGGGACCATGACCTGAGTGAAAGGCAGATGCTTAACTGACTGAGCCACCCGGGTGTCCCAACACATAACAAGATTTCCCAAGACTTGTTAGGAAAAAAAGAATATAAAATATGTCATTAATAATTTTTATACCATTTGGGGCTCTCTGCTTGGCAGCAGCCTGCTTCTCCCTTTCCCTGCCACTCCCCCTGCTCGTATTCTCTGTCAAATAAATAAATAAAATTTTAAAAATAATAATGATTTTTATAGTGATCACACGTTGAAATGATAACATCTTGGATATCTTAGGTTAATTAAAATGTAGTTTCAGATTAATTTCACCGGTTTCTTTGTCTTTTTCTTTTTTTGAATGTGGCTATAAAACAACTTAAAATTAATGTGGCTCACATGATATTTCTATTGTCAGCGCTCTAAATGTGGGCTCCTCCTTTGATGTTTTTTTTTTTTTTCTCTACTCTCACTCTCTTACACAGTTTTACTGCTTTAAACACTTCATATATGCCTTTAAATACTCATATAGGCTTTAAATACTTCATACGTATACTTCATATATACTCACAGACCTGTGTCTCCAACTGCCTGCTAAGTTCCCCACTTAGAAATCTGATACACATCTCAAGCCGGCTCCTCCCTTGGTCTCCCCAATCTCCACCGACAGCAACTCCACTTGTTCAGGAGAAAACTCTGGCGTCATCTATGACTCTTTTCTTTCTCTCAAGTGACGCAGCTGTTTCTTCCTGGGCTTATATTCAAAGTATATCAGGAGTGTATTTTTCACTATGATGGGGTTCTAGCTGCGCCATCCCAAAACACAGTGCCTTGCCATACTGAGTATTTCAAGCTGAAGGAGCTTGAGAAAACAGCAGAAGCAGGAAGGTCATTGACCTTCCCCCTGACCTTCTGTCCTAGAACAGGTCCTAAGACCCTCATGTAAGAGGCACCCTCCCTATCACCAGAGGAAAAAAATAAACTTATCTCCAACAGAATGAAAAAGCCTCGCGATGTTTTCCCCACTTTGCTACATTTAGCTCATACTCTTTTCCCCATCATATGTTTCCATGACTTTACATTGCATCAAACCTAGCACTAAAAACACTCAGGTTTGGGGTGCCTGGCTGGCTCAGTTGAAAGAGTGTGTGAGTTTTGATCTCGGAGTTGTGAGTTTGAGTCCCATGTTGGGTATAGAGATTTTTAAAAAATAAAATCTTTATTAAAAAAAAATTAAACAGGGGGGACGCCTGGGTGGCTCAGTGGGTTAAAGCCTCTGCCTTCAGCTCAGGTCATGATCTCAGGGTCCTGGAATCGAGCCCAGCATCGGGCTCTCTGCTCAGTGGGGAGCCTGCTTCCCTCCCCCTCTCTCTGCCTGTCTCTCTGCCTACTTGTGATCTCTGTGAAATAAATGAATAAAATCTTAAAAAAAAAAAAAAATTTAAACAGGGGGACCTGGGTGGCTCAGTCAGTTAAGCTGCTGCCTTCCACTCAAGTCATGATCCCAGTGTCCTGGGATCAAGTCCCGCATGGGGCTCCTTGCTCAGCGGGGAGCTTGCTTCTCCCTCTGGTGCTGGGCCTGCTGTTGCCCTCCTTGTGCTCTCTCTTTCTCTGACAAATTAAAAAAAAAAAAAAAAAAAAAAATTTAAACAAATAAAAAAATAAAAACACTCATGTTTAACCATTTGGCGGCGGGGTGGGGGGGTGCCTTAATTACCTTCTGAAGGTTCTTATGACGTGCAAAATAAATACATATGCTTTTCTCCTGTTCATCTTTTTTTTTTTTTAAGAGTTTATTAATTTATTTGACAGACAGAGATCACAAGTAGGCAGAGAGGCAGGCAGAGAGAGAGAGAGGGAAGCAGGCTCCCCGCTGAGCAGAGAGCCTGATGTGGGGCTCCATCCCAGAACCCTGGGATCATGACCTGAGCTGAAAGCAGAGGTTTTAACCCACTGAGCTACCCAGCTGCCCCTCTCCTGTTCATCTTTATCAGATTAATTTTCATACCTAACCAGGGACCCTAAGAGAGTCTAGGACAACTTTCCTTCCCTACAATTATTTTCCCTTCTACAGCCATTATTTCTGGCCTGGATTACTGGCATGGTAAGTAACAGGTCTCCCTGTTTAATGTTAACAGGTCCCTCTGCTTCTACCCTTGAGCTGGTAAGTTTGTTTTCAACACAGTGCCTGAGGAATCCCTTTAAATTTTAAATGAGTGCTTCTCTGCGAAAATCCTGCCTTGACCCCCTATGACACTCAGAGTAGAAACTGAAGTCCTCCCAATGACTAAGGGCCCTGCACATCTCTGACCTCCATCACATCTCCGGCTTTGTCCCCTGCCGTCCCCCGTCCCCCTGCTCCAGCCACAAGGCTGTTCTTAACATGCAGGCAGATTCCTGCCTTACAACCCTAGAATTACTTGTGTCTTCTGCCTCGAATGCCCTGCTCCTAGGCAGTCCCATGACTGAATATCTAATTTGCCTCCTTCAACTTTTGTTCAGATATCATGTAATAAAGGGGTTCCCCTGTTTAAAGCTATAATCCAGGGCACCTGGGTGGCTCAGTGGGTTAAAGCCTCTGCCTTCGGTTCGGCTCGGGTCATGATCCCAGGGTTCTGGGATCAAGCCCTGCATCGGGCTCTCTGCTCAGTGGGGAGCCTGCTTCCCCCTCTCTCTCTCTACCTGCCTCTCTGCCTACTTGTGATCTCTCTTGGTCAAATAAATAAATAAAATCTTAAAAAAAAAAAAAAAACCTGTAATCTACACCTCCCCTTCTCTTTCCTCTCATTTACTTTTACTTTTCTCCAAACTACTTATCACATTCCAGTATCCTATAAAATTTAAGATGCTTATTGTCATCCCACTTGCCGCCCTTACCACTAGGGCGGGAGCTCCTCTAGGGCAAAGAACGTGTCTTTGATGTCTCCTAATGCCTTCCAAATGCTTACAACAGTGGCACGGAGTGGGCACTCAGTAAGCATCTGTCGAGTGAATGTTAGGCTAATCTCAAGAGTAGGCGGGTGCAGTAAGACAAATTCCTGCTCCAGGTGGCCAAGCTGGAAGCACAAAGGAAAAGCAGAACCACAAATCAGATTCTGAAATTCAGATCAATACATCAATTATTCACCAGGCCCAAAAGCAGCCAATCAAATGCTCTGATTTGCGCCTCCTTTTTCTCTGGGACAGGAGGCTCCACTTGCTTGGGAAGGAGTGGAATCCTGAAAATCTCATTGGGAATATGCGGAAAGCATCAAGAATTCCTGGAACCCTGACCCGGCCCCCAAATAGTCTCTTTTCAGGCATGCCTTGGCTGAAAGAGGGCTCCCATTCCAAGACTAAAACTGGAATGCAGTCGGGGAGCATAGGCAGCATTCCTTGGGAGATTAAAGAAGATAGGTTCACTGCAAACTCCTTTCTACCTCTTTGTCTTGGGTCTATGCCTGGAGGCTAACGCCATTAAGCAGAAAACAATTGGGGATGCTAAGAAACGGAAGACCCGCCGTCCTGGCCCCGGCTTGATTTTTCAGCTCGGTAGGGATGGAGGTTCACAAGGCAAGACCCGGCAATGTTACAGACATTCCTTCATCCATAAACAAATATTTATTGAACTCCTTTTTTGTATCAGACACATTCTTGGCCTCAAGGAAAAGAGTGGTGATGAATATAAGGTCTCTCTTTTCATGAAGCTTATGCTCTGGTCGGGGAAACAGAAAATAATCAAGTAAAACACGATAGATAGATAATTTCAGATCATGGTACTTGGTAGGCACTAAGAAGATAATAAAAGTGGAAATGCCGTGGCGTTGGGTGCTTTAGGCAGGGTCGGCAGGAAAGACCTCTAGGAGAAGGTAAGATTCCATCTGAGAGCTGGATGATGAAAGGGAGCCGGTCATGCAGAGAACATTCGGGTGGACAGAACAGCAAGCACGGAGGTGCAGGGTTGGAAAGGATGACCAGAGGAAGCCGGTGTGGCTCAAGAGTTGTGAGCCTGAGCAGAAAAGGATAGAAGATAAAGCCGAAAAGACAGGATGAAGTCAGACCACGCAGTGAACAGACACCCACAGCTATAAAGCAATGACTCTGATAGTCTGATTTTAATTGTATAAATAGCACTGTAAACTGTAGGGAGAATTTAAAAGCTAGCTCAGTCGTCCAGGTGAAAGATTATCACAGCTTCCACAAGTGCAAGGGATGACTGTGATAGAAATAAAAAGACATGAATGGGTTCAGGAGATAGTAGAGATTTTGGAGTGGGAAGAACAAAATGCTCTGGACAATTAACCAAAGTGATTTGTATTTGACAGAGAAAAGTAAGAGGTGGGATAATTACATACTGTCAGTCACACAGCGTTATACACTTTAGAAGTGTATATATGAAACCCAAGGCTACAGGGCTGCCTGGTTGGCTCCGCTGGTTAAGCACCTGACTCTTGATTTTGGCTCAGGCTCTGATGTCAAGGTTTTAAGATTGAGCCTGAGAGCCCCACCTCGGGCTCTGTGCTCCGTGCTCCAAGCTCGGTGCTCCCTGTTCAGTGGGAGTCTGCCTAGCATCCTCTCCCTCTGCCCCGCCCCTGGTGCACATACATGCACACACTTTCTCTCTCTCAAAAATAAGTACATAATTTTTTTTTTTTTTTTTTAGATTTTATTTATTTGACAGAAAGAGACACAGTGAGAGAGGGAGCACAAGCAGAGGGAGTGGGAGAGGGAGAAGCAGGCTTCCCACTGAGCAGGGAGCCCCATGCAGGTCTCAATCCCAGGACCCTGGGATTATGACATGAGGCAAAGGCAGATGCTTAAGGACTGAGCCGCCCAGGCACCCCAATAAATAAGTCTTTTTAAAAAAAAAACCCAAAGAGGGGCATCTGGGTGGCTCAGTGGGTTAAAGCCTCTGCCTTCGGCTCAAGTCATGATCCCAGGGTTCTGGGATCGAGCCCCGTATTGGGCTCTCTGCTCCGTGGGGAGCCTGCTTCCTCCTCTCTCTGCCTGCCTATTTGCCTACTTGTGATCTCTGTCTGTCAAATACATAAATAAAATCTTAAAAAAATAAAAAAAATTAAAAACCCAAAGACACACTCTTTCTGTAGCATAAAAAAATAAGCATAAGAATTTAAATTATACTAATCAGTATTTCAGTATTTTATCTTGGAAATTGTCTAGCTGCCTAATGAATATCCATTAAGTAACTCAATTTATTGTTCAATGTTTTAATTACCCAAAGATCTTGAAAAACTAACTTCAAATGGGATAAAAAAAAAACCAACTAACTTCAAATTAATTATTGTTAAGATGAAGTTTGTTAGAATAATTATTCTATTTGGTTAAACACAAATTTATGCTTTTTGTAATCCTAAACATTAAGTAGAAGTCATGCTAACTTATTCAATCAGTAAACCAATTAAGTTTAAGAACATATCTAAGTAGAATAAAAATGTACACTAATATTTTACTTCTATAATTATTTATAATTTACTTCTCTATACTGTCTATAATTCAGAGAAACAAAGCTATTTTTATTAAACCAAAATGTTTAATTTTCCCACTAGTTTTGTTTTAGATTTATTCACATTATGTTAACTTGAAATCTTAAAATGTTGAGTTATGGGGCGCCTGGGTGGCTTAGTGGGTTAAGCCTCTGCCTTTGGCTCAGGTCATGATCTCAGGCTCCTGGGATGGAGCCCTACATGGGGCTCTCTGCTCAGCGGGAGGCCTGCTTCCCCCTTCCCTTCTGCCTGCCTCTCTGCCTACTTGTGATCTCTCTCTGTCTGTCAAATAAATAAATAAAATCTTTAAAATATAAAATAAAATAAAATGTTTGAGTTATTTTATTAAAAAATGCCCTTTTTTCACATTGAAAGTATTAGCAGTTCAGTTTCTTTAGTTTCTGGGAATTTTAAGAATGCTTAATTTATATAAGAGCTTATTTATCTCTAAGCCAATCAAACTAGTGCTCCTCTAACAGATTTTATAATCTAATTTGGTAATACCATCTGAAGGTAGGAAAATATCACACCTTCACAGAAAGAGAGGTAAAGTTTCCTGGTTTATAGACATAGAACCATATATACACACTGAAAGACAAAGTTTAAAATTTCAACTGTGAGTCACACACACAACCACGAGATGGGTCACACAGCTAGAAAGTGGTAGAGCCAGGACGTCCAGTGGATTAAGTAGTCAAAATAACACTTCCAGCAGGCCTGCTTTACACTATTGGAAAAAAACAGCAAAGCAAGAGTAAAGATCTCCTCTTAGGAAAGGAGAATGGAAAGGAAACTTCCAAGACAGCTTCAGACATGGGTCACCAGGCAAGCGCATGGCAGGACCCGCTGAACAGGGATATTGAGGTGAAAGGTAACATCTACAATCTCAACAGTATTCGGTTAAGCATTTGTTTCCTTGATTAGAGATTGGGTTTGAGTTTCTTGGTCAAAGAATTAAATTGCCAAAAATTCTATCCTCTGAGAGGCTCTACATCGTCCCATTCCCTTCAGACCATACCAGGTGGCCTGCTACCTATGCATGCTAGTCTCTTTCAGTGGGCAGAGCCAACCCATGGCTACAAAACTCCAAAAATGGTACCTCCCTCTTCCAAGAACTACTTTTGACCAACTATTTTCAAAACCAGTTAAACTTGGGGCGGGTGGGTAGCTCAGTTGTTAAGTCTCTGCCTTCAGGCTCAGGTCATGATCCCAGCGTCCTGGGATGGAGCCCCACATTAGACTCCTTGCTCCGTAGGAAGCCTGCTTCCTCCCTCTCCCTCTGTTGCTCTTTGGGCTTGTGTTCCCTCTCTTGCTGTGTCTCTCTGTCAAATAAATAAATAAAATCTTTAAAACAAAAAACAGGGACGCCTGGGTGGCTCAGTGTGTTAAGGCCTCTGCCTTCATCTCAGGTCACGATCTCAGGGTCCTGGGATCGAGCCCCGCATCGGGCTCCTTGTTTGGCAGGAAGTCTGCTTCTCTCTCTGCCGCTCCCCCTGCTTGTGTTCCTTCTCTTGATGCGTCTCTGTCAAATACATAAATGAAAACCTTAAAAAAAAAAAACAAAAATGAAAGAAAATGCAGGATGGACTAATTACCAAATTAAATCATTTTAAATACCATACTCATAAAATTTTAAGCATAGATGGATATTTAAAAGTATAAAAATAAAACAAAATATCTTAGTAGCTTACCTTTTTTTTTTTTTTTTTAAGATTTTGTTTCTTTCCTCATTTGAGAGAGAGGGGAGTGGGGGACAAAAAGACTCCACCCTGTGTGCAGAAGACAACTCGAGCTGAAATCTGGAGTCAGAGGCCCTCTGGCTTCTGGGTGACTCAGTTAGTCAGGTGTCTCCCTTCAGCTCAGGTCATGATCCCGGGGTTCTGGGATCGAGTCCCACGTCTGGCTCCTTGCTCAGCGGGGAGCATGCTTCTCCTTCTGCTTGCCACTCCTGCTTGTGCGCTCTCTCTCTCTCCCTCTCTCTGACAAATAAATAAATAAAATCTTAAAAAAAAAAAAAAAAGAAGAAGAAGCTTCAGCTTTTTCAGATCCAAGTGCATTATTTAGGCCATGACATCACACAAAGTGGAAAGTCCCGTCTCCTCATTCATTGGAAGCTATGTGGGACTTGCCCCCACCCAATTACCAAATAATAATGTCAAGGATTTCTCAGTCTCACAGGATTCTGTAGACATTGGATTTCTAACTTTTCAGGATTGGCTTTTCCTTTATATGTTTTTTTTTTTTTTTAAGATTTTATTTATTTGAGAGAGACAGGGCACCAGCAGGGGAAGCAGCAGGCAGAGTGTGAAGCAGACTCCCCACTGAGCAAGGAGCCTGATGTGGGACTCGATCCCAGGACCCTAGAATAGGACCTGTGTAGAAGGCAGACAATGAACAGACTGAGCCTCCCAGGCATCCCAGGCCATGGCAGATCTTAAGGTGGGTATGGCAACACACAACAATCTTAGTGTACGGGCTTTGGGTAGTTCACTATCAGTCAACCTACAGACTGAATTCAACCATGTGAGCAATCAGTCCTTCTCATGCAACAACAAAAGCCCCAACAAAAATTCTGGACACTGAACGGGTGTGCTTACATCATTGCCAGTACTTCTTTGTGGATTGTCACACACCAATATCAGAAAAACTGAATTCTGATTCTACAGGGAGAGAAAATTGGAGCTTTGAATTTGGTACACATAGATTCTGCCCATTGTGTTTCTTTTCTTTTCTTTTTTTTTTTTTTTTAATATTTTATTTATTTATTTAACAGACAGAGACCACAAGTAGGCAGAGAAGCAAGCAGAGGGAGAGGAGGAAGCAGGCTCCCTGCTGAACAGAGAGCCCGATGTGGGGCTCGATCCCAGTACCCTGGGATCATGACCCAAGCCAAAGACAGAGGCTTTAACCCATGGAGCCACCCAGGCACCCCTGCCCATTGTGTTTCTTCATTTGGTTGATGAACTGTAACTGTGAATACAATTTCAGTGAGTTCTAGCAAATTATCAAAACTGAGGGTCATTTTGGGAACACCATGAACTTACACTTGGTGTCAGAGGTGAGAACGTGTTAAGGACTGTGACTTCTATGTAGTTGACCCATTTCTCTCTCTCTCTCTCTGATAAATAAATAAATAAATAAAATCTTAAAAAAAAAAAAATCTGATGTGGCCAGTTCCTAAACAAAGACACTCCTATCAGGTATGACAGATTCCCTCCCAGAAGCTGAGGGCAAAAGCCAGAATTCTCTTCGAACCAAATTCTTTACTACACAGTTCTGTTGCTGAGTTGGTTTTTTTATAAATGCCTACTAGGTGAAATTGGTTAACAGTATGGGCCACATCTTCTATATATTTTCCTATTTTCTTTTTTTTTAAGATTTTATTTATTTATTTGCCAGAGAGAAAGATCACAAGTAGGCAGAGAGGCAGGCAGAGGGAGAGGCGGAAGCAGGCTCCCCACTGAGCAGAGACCCCGATGCAGGGCTCGATCTCAGGACCCTGAGATCATGACCTGAGCCGAAGGCAGAGGCCTTAACCCACTGAGCCACCTACGCGCCCCTATATTTTCCTATTTTCTGTCTACTTGTATCAATCATTGGGAAGCAGGTTTTGAAATCTTTAATTATAACTGTGGATTTGTCTATTTATAGTTCTATCAGTTCTATCAGTTTTACCTTCATCAGTGCTCTGCTATAATGTGCTTGAGATTATTATGTCCTTTCAGTAAATTGACATCTTTTTTTTTTTTATTTTTTTTTTTTATTTTTTTTTTAATTGACATCTTTATCATTATGGAATGATTCTCCTCATCCTTGGTTATATTCATTTATTTGTTTCCTTTTTGTTGTTGTTGTTGTTGTTTTAAAGATTTTATTTATTTGAGAGAAAGAGAGAGCACAGGAGCAAGGGGGAAGGGCAGAGGGAGAGGAAGATGTGACTCCCCATTGAGCAGAGAGCCTGATATGGGGGCTTGATCCCGGGACCATGAGATCACGACCTGACCCAAAGGCAGAGGCTTAACCGACTGAGCCACCCAGGTGCCCTGGTAATATTCTTTTATTTGAGATATACTTTGTCTGAGATGTACTTTAAGATATACTTTGTCTGATAACCTAGATTTCTTTTCTTTTCTGTAATACCCATTTTGAAATATAATTCACATACTATAATGTCTACTCCTTTGAAGTGTATAATTCAGTAGCTTTTAGTATATTCACAGAGTCGTGCATTTAACACCACTCTGAAATTCCAGAACATTTTCATAGACCCAAAATTAAATTTCATACCAGCAATCACTCCCTACTTCCTACTATTTGCCAGAAACCACTAATCTATATTCTGTCTTTTATCTATCTATTTTTTTTTAATTTATTCAGATGTTTAACCTACTGAGCCACCTAGGCATCCCTGAATTATATCAGTTTTTCTTTATAGGGGAATGCATAATTTCTCCATCATTTGTGGAGGGATATAGAACTCTTGGTCGACAATAGCATTTTGAATGGATCACCCCACGGCTTTCTGGACTCCATTGTTTCTGATGAGAAACCAGCTGTGACTTATTGAGGATCTCTTGTATGTGATGAGTTGTGTTTCTCAGGCTGCTTTCAAAATTGTTGGTCTTTTGTTTTTCTACGACATATCAAGGTGTGGATGCCATTTAGTTTACCCTGAGTTCATGGAGCTTCTCGGACATACCAACTAATCGTTTTTCCTCAATTTCTGGCTGTTATTTCTTAGAATATTCTCTCTGTCCATTTTCTTTCTCCTCTTCCTGAGACTTCAGTCATGCCTGTGCTGGTTCACTGGATGGTGTTCCACAAGTCTCAGACCTCAGTTCGTTTTCTTCATTCTTTCTTATTTCAGTTCTTCAGAATGGATCATCTCAATTGACCTTTCTCTGTGTTCACTGATTCTTTCTTCTGCCTGTTGAAATCTACTGTTCAGTCCATCTACTGGACACAATTTCTAGTTTAAGAAACTGGCTCATAAATTCTCACATATCTACATAAATTTTTTGTTGAAAACTGGACATTTTATTTATTTATTTTTAAAAGATTATTCATTTATTTGAGGGAGAGAGAGTGAGCGAGCAAGCACAAGTTGGGGGCAGAGACAGAGAGATAGAAGCAGACTTTCCGCTGAGCAGGGAGCCCCACGCGATGCTCAATCCCTAGGACTCCAAGATCATGACCTGTGCCAGAAAGAGATGCTTAACAACTGAACCACCAGGTGTCTCATAAACTGTACATTTTAAATTTTGCAATGTGGTGGGGTTCCTTGGTGGCTCAACTGGTTGAGCATCCAACTCTTGATTTCAGCTCAGGTCATGATCTCAGGGTCCTGAGGTCAAGTCCCATTTGAGGCTTTATGCTCAATTGTGGAGTCTGCTTGTCCCTCTCCCTTTGGTCCTCCCCTTTCCCTTTCTCTCAATCTGTATATAAAATAAATAAATAAAATAAAATCTTTAAATTACACAATGTGTTAACTTTGTAAATCAGATATTCACCCTTTCCTCAGGATTTGTTTAAAGAGTTTCCTGGACTAATTCTCTACAGTGCATGTTTTTTGTTATATGAAATCTCTGCTAAGTTAGCTTAGTAGCCAGTTTAATGATTAAATAGAGACTTCCTTAAATATCTTAAACAAATAAGTCTTCCAGGTTTTGCTAAATGACTGTGTGTATTGAGATATGGTTTCAATGATTTGTCAGGCAGTTTACACCTGTTATTAGCCTTTATTTCTTTGAGCAAAACCTTGGAGTCAGCCAGCATTGAGAATTTATAGTCTTCTTAAGCCCTTCTTGGGTGTGCATACACCACTCATGTGGCATTATAAATTCCTAGGTTCCCAGTTCTCTGTCAGATCTTCACAACTCTCCCTGTAGACCTCTTACTCTCCAACTTTTCCTTTTAAGATTTTTCATCAGCCTATTCTTAGCCCCAGCTGTTAACACCTCTGGCAGCTTCAATGTTAAACAATTGCCACTGATTGTTTTTGATAAATGGCTGGTGGTTAGGACTATTCTTAAAGATTGAGTTCTGATTCAGGTCAAATAAAGACAAGCTCCGAGAATGGCACTTTTCAGTGAGCTGCCGGACAAGTCAAATAGTGACAATTCTCTGGGATTGGGGCTTTTGGGGAACTCTAAATCCATTTTCCCCTCTACAACAGCTGCTAGCCTGCTGGTTTTCATAGCTACTGTACCTGTAAGGCTATCAGATTTAAATGGTACTTGGAAGGTGGGAGAAGGGGTATTGGGTAAAGTTATTATGCCCCAAAGATTATTGTTCTTGCTGAGAATCAGATATTTTTTGTGAATAATCACTCTCAGATTATCAAAAGACTGTTTAATTTCAAGAGTTTGAAAAAGTTGATTTTTGGAAGTTTTTTAATCTAAATTTCTCATTGCTTTTATGGAGGAACAGATCTTTTGAGTTCCTTAATGCTATGTTAGCATGGTGTATCATTTTATATCCTTTAGTTTTATTCTATTTGTGTCCTTATTATAGATATATTATATATGTTTATATATTTAAATATATATAGATATACTATATATGTGTATATTATATATGTAAACATACTATATATGTTTATATATTTATGTATTTATAATATATATATAAAGTTTTCATTAAAGCCAGTTGATTTTTTTTAAGTGCCAGTTGCCCCTATTTGTGTCTTTATTTTATTATTTTTTTTAAAGATTTTATTTATTTATTGGACAGAGAGAGAGATCACAAGTAGGCAGAGAGGCAGACAGAGAGAGGAGGAAGTGGGCTCCCCGCTGAGCAGAGAGCCTGATGTGGGGCTCCATCCCAGCACCCTGGGATCATGACCTGAGTTGAAGGCAGAGGCTTAACCCACTGAGCCACCCAGGAGCCCCGTGTCTTTATTTTAAAATGAGTTTCTTGGGCTACCGGGTGGCTCAGTAGGTTAAGCAACTGCCTTTGGCTCAGGTCATGATCCTGGAGTCCCACATCGGGCTCCCAGCTCCATGGGGAGTCTGCTTCTCCCTCTGACTTTCTCCACTCTCATTCTCTCTCTCTCTCAAATAAATAAATAAAATCTTTAAAAATAAATAAATAAATAAAACGAGTTTCTTGTGGTGCTGGCTGGATCTGTCAGTGGCACATGTGACTCTTGATCTCTGGGTTGTGACTTTGAGCTCTACATTAGGTGTAGCGATTACTTAAAAGTAAAAATCTCAAAACATAAATAAACAAACAAATAAATTTTAAAAAATGAGTTTCCTGATAGTTGTATTTGTTGGATATTGCTTTTAAAATTTTTTTATTTTTATTTTTTAAAAGTTTCATTTATTTATTTTAGAGAGGAGAGAGAAAGAGAGTGGGGGGAGGGGCAGAGGGAGAGAGAATTCTAAAGCAGACTCCCCACTGAGCATGGAGCTTGACATGGGGCTTCATCCCAGGAACCTGAGAACATGACCTGAGCCAAAGTCAAGAGTCAGCTGCCTAACTGACTGAGCGCCCCAGGTGCTCCCTTTTGAAAATTCCTTTTTAAATTGGGATGTTAAGAAGATTTAAAGTTGTTTAATAATGTTGAATTTAAAGTTACCTGTTTGCTAATTTCTTTCTGTTTTTCCCATCTGCTCATCGTTCTCTCTTTGTCTCTCTTTTATTTATTTATTTATTTATTTATTAAAGAAGATTTTATTTATTTATTTGACAGAGAGAGATCATAAGTAGGCAGAGAGGCAGGCAGAGAGAGAGAGGGAGAAGCAGGCTCCCTGCTCTCCACTGAGCAGAGAGCCCAATGTGGGGCTCGATCCCAGGACACCAGGGTCATGACCTGAGCTGAAGGCAGAGGCTTTAACCCACTGAGCCACCCAGGCGCCCCTGTCTCTCTTTTAAGAAAATTATTTTTGGGGCACCTGGGTGACTCAGTCAATTAAACATCTCATTTGGCTCTGGTCATGATCTCAGGGTCCTGGGATAGAGCCCCGTGTTGAGCGCCCCAGTCAGCAGGGAGTCTGCTTATCGATCTCCCCCTCCCCTGTTCATCTCTCTCTCAAATAAGTAAATACAATCTTTTTTTTTTTTTTTTTTTTTTTTTTTTTTTAAAGATTTTATTTATTTATTTGACAGAAATCACAAGTAGGCAGAGAGACAGGCAGAGAGAGAGAGAGAGAACAGGAAGCAGGCTCCCCGCTGAGCAGAGAGCCCGATGCGGGGCTCGATCCCAGAACTCTGGGATCATGACCTGAGCCGAAGGCAGAGGCTTTAACCCGCTGAGCCACCCAGGCGCCCCTAAGTAAATACAATCTTAAAAAAAAAAAAAAAAAAAGTAAAAAAACTCTTTTGGACTGAGGATTTTTTATGATTCTATTTTATCTTTTTCATTGCCTTTTAGCTCAAGGGCTTTGGATTTTGTTTTGCTTTGAGTAGTTGCTTTATAGTCTATAGTATACATTTTTTTTTAAGATTTTATTTATTTATTTGACACAGAGAGAAAAAGCACAAGCAGGGCGAGCAGCAGCAGAGGGAGAGGGAGAAGCAGGCTCCCCACTGAACAGAGAGCCCAACACTGAGATGATCCCAGGACCCTGGGATCATGACTGGAGCGGAAGGCAGATGCTTAACTGACTGAGCCACCCAGGCACACCTATAGTATACATCTTTAACTTATCATTGTTTACTTTGAAGTAACATTATACTGCTTCACAAATAGTGCCAGAACCCACAACAACATACTTTCATTTCTCCACTTCTGGTCTTTGTCCTATTGCTGCATATAATTTATTTCTATATATGTAATAAATCTCACCTTTCTTTCTTCCTCCCTCCCTCTCTTTTCTTTCTTTCTTTCTTTCTTTCTTTCTTTCTTTCTTTCTTTCTTTCTTTCTTTCTTTCTTTCTTTCTTTCTTTCTTCTTTCTCTCTCTCCCACCCTTTCTCACAACCTTGAGATCAAGACCTGAGCTGAGATCAGGAGTTAAATGTTTAACTGACTGAGCCGCTCAGGCACAGATGTTATTTTTGCTTTAATAGTCAGTTTTCTTTTTTTTTTTTTTTTTAAGATTTTATTTTCAAGTAATCTCTACATCTAATGCAGGAGTCAAACTCATAACCCCAAGATCAAGAGTCATGTACTCTACCAACTGAACCAGCCATGTGCCCTGTCAGTTTTCTATTAAAGAAATTTAAATTTAAATAATTTTATTTATTTTTTTAAAAAGATTTTATTATTTATTTGAGAGAGAGCGAGAGCATGAGCACAAGAAAGGGGATCGGTAGGTAGAGGGAGAAGGAGAAGCGGGTTCCCGCTGAGCAAGGAACCCAATTCAGGGCTTGATCCCAGGACCCTGGGATCATGACCTGAGCTAAAGGCAGATACTTAACTGACTGGGCCATTCAGGCACTCCATAAATTTAAATAACTTTAGATGTCTTATACATTCACCCACATATTTATCATTTCTAGAGCTCCTCATTTTTTGGTGTAGATTCAGATTTCCATTTGATAATATTTTCCTCTTCCTGGAGGCTTCCTTTAACATTCTTGTAGTTCAGGTGTGCTTGTATGAATTTCTTCAGATTTTGAATGCTGAAAATTTCTTTATTTGGCCATTGGTATTTTGTTTGCTTGTGTTTTTATTTGTTTGTTTGTTTGTTTATTTATTTATGTTTTATTTGACAGAGAAATCTGCTGCATTATCTTTATAGTCTGTAAATAAGTTGTCTTTTTAAATCTTAAATATGTTTTTAAGATTTAAGATTTTCTCTTTATCAGTAGTTCTAAGCAATCTGATTGTGATATACTTTTGTTCCTGTATCTTGGGCTTCAGGTTTGCTGATATTTGTGGATCTGTGGATTTAAGTTAAACTTTTTTTTTTTTTTTCTTTTTAAGTAGGCTCCATACCCAGTGTGGAACTTGAACTCATTACCCAGAGATCAAGAGTCACATGCTCTACCAAATGAGCCAGCCCCATATCTGTGGATTAATAATTTTCATCAAGTTGGAAAATTTTTTATCCATTAAGCTTTAAAATACTTCTTCTGCCTAACTCTTCCTTAACTTTCAGGGACTATGTATGTTGGGCCACTTGAGGTTGTCCCACATCTCACCATGTTTTGCTTATATTTTTTGGTGTTCTTTTTCCTTTTGTTTGTTTCATTTTGTACAGTTTCCATTGCAACATCTTCAAGTTCTCTAATCATTTTTCTGTTGTGTCTAATATGTTATTAATCCTGTTATCAATTGAATTGTGTCCTCCTCAAAGTTCATATGTTGAAACCCTAACCCCCAGTATTACTTCATTTGGTGATAGAGCCTTTGCAGAAGTAATTAAGGTAAAATGAGGCCATAAGGGTGGGGCCCTTATCTAATGGGACTGATATCCTTGTAAGAAGAAGGGAAGTTTGAAGTGTTTGCCTACAGAGAAAAGCTCATGTGAGGACAGAGCAAGAAGGTAGCCATCTGTTAGCCAAAGGAAGAGTCCTTGTTAGAAGCAAACTTTGATGGAAACTTGATCTTAAGCATTAGCCTTCAGAACTTTGAGAAAATAAACTTCTGTTGATTAAGCCATCCTGCTTGTGGTTCTGTTGTGGAGGCCCTAACACATCAATACAAATACCATCCAGTGTATATTTCATCTCTAAAAGTTCTATGTGGGGGCATCTGGCTCAGTCAGTAAAGCATGAGGTCATGAATCCAAGCCCCACTTTGGGTATAAAGCTTACTTAAAATAATAATAATGATAATAATAATAAAATAAGAAACTTTTTTAAAAAATAAAAAAGTTATATGTGAATTTTATATGGATTTTAAAGACTTCTAAAAAATTTATTTGAGAGAGAGAGTGTGCAAGCTTGGGGAGGGGCAGGAAGAGAGACAAATAGAGTCTGTGCTGGGCACAGAGCTCCACACAGGGCTCAATCTCATGATCCTGAGATCACGACCTGAGTCAAAAATCAAGAGGTGGATGCTTAACTGACTGAGCCTCCCAGGTACCCCAATTATATGTGAATTTTAAAAAATACCTTCCATGTCTTTCAACATTCTCATAATTTCTTGTACTATTTTGAAATTATGTACTATTTTGAAATATATGGAATATATGCATATCATTTGTGACATTTCTTTTTTTTTCTTTTTTAAGGTTTTTCTTTATTTTACAGAGAAGGAGAGAGCACAAGCAGGGGGAGCAAAAGGCCGAGAGAGTGACAGGCAGAGGGAGAGGCAGGTAGAGGGAGAAGGAGAAGCAGGCTCCCTGCTGAGCAGAGAGACCAATGTAGGGCTGGAGCCAAGGACCCTGTGATTGTGAACCAAGCTGAAGGCAGACACCCAACCAACTGAGCCACCAGGCACCCCCCATTCATGTCATTTCTTTTTTTAAAAAAATATTTTATTTATTTATGTGACAGACAGCACAAAAAGGCAAAGTGGCAGGCAGAGGGAGAAGAAGTAGGTTCTCCACTGAGCAGAGGGCCTGAAGCAGGGTTCCATCTCAGGACCCTGAGATCATGACCTGAGCCAAAGTAGCCACTTAACTGACTGAGCCACACAGGCACCCCTTGTGTCATTTCTGAATCTATTTCTTTCTTTTTCTTTCTTTCCTTAAGATTTTATTTATTTATTTGTCAGAGAGAGAGTGCACAAGAGAGCACCCACGCTTGTACACAGGGGGAGTGCCAGAAGGAGAAGCAGTCTCCCCACTGAGCAAGGAGCCCAATGTGGGACTCAATCCCAGGACCACGATTTCATGACTTGGCTGAAGGTAGACACTTAACCAACTGAGTCACCCAGGCGCCCCTCTGAATCTATTCCTATTATTTGATTTTTCTCCTCATTATGGATTGTATTTTCCTGTGTACTTGCTGCCTAATAATTTTTTATTGGACAACAGACATTGTGAATCTTACATTCTTAGCTGATTTTTTTTGTGTGTGGTTTAAATATGTAAACATTGTGTTTATTCTGGGCTGTTATTAAATCACTTGGAAACAGTTTGGTCCTTTAATGTGTTGCTTTTCAGCCTTGTTAGGTAAAATCAGAGCTGTGAGTTGTATTGGCCTTACTACTGAGGCAGTCCTTCTCAGAATTCTACAATAACCCTGTGTATTACAAGGTTGTTCCATTCTGATTGTTGGGAATATGAACTATTTTCAACCTTGTATATTTTCTGGGAGTTACTCTGCATCTTCTACCCAGTGGTTCTTTCACTGGTCTATGGCAGTTTTCTCATAATATGTGTTGATGAGTATTCAGCTGAAGACTGAAGGGAAACCCCTTCAGTCTCAGTCTTCAGTCTTTAGTATATCTCTGCAGCTCTTTCCTCTCTAACACTTTACCCTGTACATTAGATGCCCTGATCTGTCCAATTTCTCATCTACACTCAACTCAAGGAGACCCTGGGCTGTGTTTCTATTCACTGTGCTGAAATCTAGAAGCTATCTCCAGCTATGTGGGTAGATGATTCATTTTCTTGTCTTCTTCTCCCTGGGACCACTTTTCCACATTGTCCAGTTTAGGAAATCCTTTCTTTCTTTTCTTTTCTTTTTTTTTCCTAATTGAAGTATTATTGACACACAATGTTAATTGGTTTCAGATGTACAACATAATGACTCAGGAAGTCTATATGTTATGCTCTGCTCACCATAGGTTTAGCTACCATCTGTCACATACAACACTATTATGATATCATTAACTATATTTCTATGTTGTACCTCTTATCCCCATAACTAACGCATTCCACAACTGGATTTTTTTTTTCTTTTTAGAGAGAGAGAGCACGTGAACACGGGGGAGGAGTGGAGGGAGAGAGAATCTTAAGCAGTGTCCATGTTCAGCATGAAGCTCAACCTGGGGCTTGATCTCACAACACTGTGATCATGACCTGAATCAAAATCAGGAGTCAGACTTCTAACTGACTGAGCCACCCAGGTGCTCCATAACTGAAAATTTTCTTCTCCCACTCTCCTTCACCCATTTTCCCCTCTAACATCCACTGCTTTGTTCTCTGTATTTATGGGTCTCCCCTCTGGCAACGTCCAGTTTGTTTTCTGTATTTATGGATGTTTTTCATTTTTAAAATTTTTAAAAGATTTTAACTAATCTCTATACACAATGGTAGGACTTGAACTTACAATCCCAATATTGAAAGTTGTGTGCTCTACTGACTGAGCCAGTCACATGCCCCTTGTGTGTGTTTTTAGTCATTTAATCTGGTCCCTGTTATTTCCATGTTTAGAAGTGGAAGTCTCCCTAAAAGTGCTTAAGTACTTTGTCCTTCCATTTGAACAGGTGCAAAAAATAGTAATATAGCATTAATGTGTGATTAGTGTGATGATCTTGAGATGTCAGCACCAGCAAAATTTCTTTGGATTATATTAGATTGTAAAGCTAGTAAATGTGTAAATCTGTGAAGGTGTATTATATGCCCTTCTAGGTCAAAGCAAATAGCATCGGATGATCCTAACAAACTGATACTGATTTTTTAAAAATCTTTTGCAAGATCAATACATGCATATATACCAGGTAATATACCATTTCTAGAACAATAGCTGTTTGAAATCATTTTCTGATACATTTTATGACCCACAGTCATTCTCTAGGATCACAAGCTAAATGAGGTACTTGAATGGGGGATATTTTAGATATCAACATCCTTGCACATACCAAGCTAGGAAGCAAGACTCAACAAATACCAAAAAAACCTTACTATTGTGTTGGCCACATTTTCTGATCATAATGAGATACAATTAGAAACCAATAATAAAAATATAACTTTTAGGGGTGCCTGGGTGGCTCAGTTGGTTAAGCACCTGACTCTTGATTTTGGCTCAGGTCATGATCTAAGGGTCATGGGATTGAGCCTTGCATTGGTCTCTGTGCTCAGCGAAGAGTCTCCCTGAGGTTCTCTTTCCTTCTCCCTCTGCCGCCTCTCCCTGCCCCACTCTTTCTCTCTCTCTCTCTCAAATAAATAAATAAAGATTTTTAAAAAGTTTTATTATTATTTTTAAAGATTTTATTCATTTATTTGACACACAGGGAGAGATCACAAGTAGGCAGAGAGGCAGGCAGAGAGGGGGGGGGGAAGCAGGCTCCCTGCTGAGCAGACAGCCAAATGCAGTGCTCGATCCCAGAACCCTGAGACCATGACCTGAGCTGAAGGCAGAGGCTTAACCCACTGAGCCACCCAGAGCCCCCCTATAATTATTATTTTAAAAAATATTTTATTTATTTACCCAACAGAGAGAGGGAGCATGGGTAGGCAGAGTGGTAGGCAGAGAAAGAGGGAGAAGCAGGCTCCCCACTGAGCAGAGACCCCGATGTGGGGCTCAATCCCAGGACCCCGGATCACCACCCAAGCCTGACTGAGCCACTTGGGTGTCCCAAAAACATAAGTTTTAAATGCACACATTTGGAGAACTTAAAACACATCTCTACAGACTTCTGTGGAAAGAACAAGGTACATAGCTGGAATTAATAATTCAAGATAGTGAGTATTGTTTAATACATGATTACCACTTATGTAATCATATATTACAGTCATGTGTATGTATTTGCAGGTACATATAAAAATTATTTGGAAATATACCTCTAAAATTTAACACTGGGCATTTGTATTGGGGGAGTGTATAAACCATGTAGGTGGGATAGGTCATATAGGATGGAAACATCACTGAATACCATTTCACATGTTTCATCTTTGATTTCCGGTAAAGGTTTTAGATGACTGCAGTCTTTGCTGACATTTTAAATGCAGCCCCAAGTGAGACCCTGAGCTAAAACCACTCACGTAAGCTACTCCCAGATTCTACAGAGACTACTTAAAGATAATAAATGTTTATAGCATTCGGCTGTCAAGTTAGTAATTTGTTACACAATAACTAGTACGCTAGTCCTCACAAAGATTTTGGTTGAATTTCTGTTGCCTGTGTGGTTAGAAAAGTTTTAAGTAGAAATTTGACAACTGAAGAAGCAAATACTTTCTCAGGAAGAGCGTATTTCCGCTGCCCTGCTTTGCTCTTTAGCTCAGGCCTGTAGTGCTGGCAGGATGGGCAAGTGTCACCGTCTCCGTACTAATAGGAAGTTCTGCAGCCACTGATGAGATCAGAAGCACGTGATGAAGAGTGTAAGAAAGCCCATTTGGGCACAGTCCTGAAGGCTAACCCTTTTGGAGGCACTTCGCAGGCAAAAGGAATTATGCTGGAAAAAGTAGGGGTTGAAGCCAAGCAGCCAAATTCTGCCATCAGGAAGTGTGTCGTGGTCCAGCTGATCAAGAATGGAAAAAAAAAAATCACAGTTTTTTCTTTTTTTAAAGATTTAATTTATTTATTTTACAGACAGATCACAGGTAGGCATAGAGGCAGGCAGAGAGAGAGAGGAGGAAGCAGGCTCCCCATTGAGCAGAAAGCCTGATGCGGGGCTTGATCCCAGGACCCTGGGATCATGACCTGAGCTGAAGGCAGAGTCTTTAACCCACTGAGCCACCCAGGTGCCCCCAAATCACAGTTTTTGTACCCAGTGATGGTTGTTTGAATTTTATTGAGGAAAATAATGAGGTTCTGGTTGCTAGATTTGGTCGTAAAGGTCATGCTGTTGGTGACATTCCTGGAGTTTGCTTTAAGGTTGTCAAAGTAGCCACTCTCTCTCCTTTGGCATTACACAAGGGCAGGAAGGAAAGATCAAGATTGTAAGTTTTGATGGTGAAAATATCCAATAATAAATACTCATAAACCAAAAAAAAAAAAAAAAAAAAGAAAGGAAAAAAAAGGAAGCGTTTAGTTTTAACCCAGGTCTCAAAGAATTTCTGAGGGTAAATTTCAAGGTAAGTAATAGTTCACACTGAGAATCACAAAACACCTACAAGCAAAAGATATCATGAGTGAGAGCCAGAAAACCAACAAGCAGCAGAAGCAGACATGCAAAGACTCCATATACTGAATTTTTATCAATGAAATAATCTTAAATGATTACGTTTAATATGCTTCAAGAAATAAAAGCAGGAAAAAGAAACTATGAGCAGGAAAAGAAACCATAATGAACAACCAAGTAGATTTTTTTAAAGAACAGAGTAGAACTTCTATAAATAAAAAATACATCATATTATTAAATAGTCAAGGACTGATTAAATAGTAGATTAGACACAATTGAAAAGAGGACCAGAGCAATAAAAAATAGATCCAAAGAATTTATCCAGAATGCTATCCATGGATTCAAAGATAGAAAATATGAATGAAGGGTTAAGAGAAATGGAAGACAGAATGAAAAAGTCAAACCTATAGCTCAGTGGAGTTCCAGAAGAAGATAAGGGAGAGATTGGGGATGAAGAAATATTTGGAGATAAAATGACTAGGAATTTTTCAGGGTTGTTGAGAGAGATTAATTTTTAGATCCAGAAAGCCCAATGAAGTCTCAAAGGAATAAATAAGATGAAATTTAACAGAAACATATTACAATTGAACTACAAATCAGAAAAGAGCAAGAAATGATGTTAAAAAGTAGAGTAAGGGATGCCTGGGTGGCTCAGTTGGTTAAGCTCAGTTGGCTCGTCTGCCTTCAGCTCAGATCATGATCCCAGGGTCTTGGGATCAAGTCCTACATCATTGGACTCCTTGCTCAGTGGGGAGTCTGCTTCTCCCTCTGCCTTCCTCTGCCCTGCTTGTGTGCTCTTTCTCTCTGGCAAATAAATATATAAAATCTTTTAAAAAATTTAAAAAGTGGAGTAAGGTTAAAGAAAGCATATGAGAGGAAATAATACAAATAAGAAAAAAAAATTAATGAAATAGAGATAAAATGATGCCACAGAGGGATCTCTAAAAACAAAGCAGGTGTTAAAATAGACAAAGTTATAACAAGATATATAATAAATAAGATTACAGGGGCACCTGGGTGGCTCAGTTGTTAAGCATCTGCCTTCAGCTCAGGTCACCATCTCGGAGTCCTGAAATTCAGTGCAGCATTGGGTCCCAGCTTCTCCGGAAGCCTGCTTCTTGCTCTGCCATTCCCCCTGCTTGTGTTCCCTCTCCGGTTCTCTCTCTCTCTGTCAAAGATTTAAATAAAATCTTTAAAATAATAAATAAATAAATAAATAAATAAATAAATAAGACTACACATGGGTCTTTCTTCAAGATTTTATTTATTTATTTGACAGCGATCATAAGTAGGCAGAGAGGCAGGCAGAGAGAGAGGGGGAAGAAGGCTCCCTGCTGAGCAGAGGCCAATGGGAGGTCTCTGGGGGGTCCATGACCTGGCCAAAAGCAGAGGCTTAACCCACTGAGCACCCAGGCACCCCTACATAGGGCTCTTTGAGGAAGATGCTATAGCAGCATAAGTGGAGGTTTAGAGCAGCCTATCCTGCTCCTGACTCGCCGCAGCTCGCTTGCACAGAGGAACAAGTCAGTTAGGAAGCCAGGCTGCTTTAAAGACTCTGGGAAGGCGTCTAAAGACGCCTGGGGGGCTTAGTTGTTTAAGCATCTGCCATCCGCTTACGGCATGATCCCAGGGTCTTGGGATAGAGCCCCACATTGGCTCCCTGCTCAGCAAAGAGCCTGTTTCTCCCTTTGCCTGCTGCTCTGCCTAATTGTGCACTCGCTCTACCTCTCTGTTAAATAAATAAATAGATAAATAAATAAGTAAAATCTTCAAAAAAGAGACAAAGAAAGAAACACACTGAAAAGACACTGGTGGATTCAGAGATGGTAATTGACCAAATTAGAATTACTCTTAGCAGCTGCAACATAAAATCTTGGGAGAAAGTATGTGCTGACTTGGTCAGAGGCTCAAAGGAAAAGAATCTCAAAGCGAAAGACCAGTTTGGATGCTTATCAAGACTCTGAGAATCACTATAAGAAAAGCTTCTGTTGGTGAAGGTTCTAAGATTCAGGTTCGTTTTCAGATGAGGATCCACAAGAGACTCATTGATTTGCACAGTTGTTCTGAGATGGGGTGTGTGTGTGTGTGTGTGTGTGTGTGTTTAAAGATTTTTATTTATTATTTGACAGAGAGAGAGAGAGACAGCGAGAGAGGGAACACAAGCAGGGGGAGTGGGAGAGGGAGAAGCAGACCTCCTGCAGAGCACGCAGCCCCATGTAGGGCTCGATCCCAGGACCCTGAAATTATGACCCGGTGGATGCTTAAGGACTGAGCCACACAGGCGCCCCCCCCTTCTGAGATTGTTAAGCAGATGACTTCCATCAGTATTGAGTCAGAAGTTGAGGCTGAAGTCACCAATGTAGATGCTTCAATCAGCCTTTTAATAAATTCATTATCAATTGTTAAAAAAAAAAAAAAGATTAGGGTGCCTGGGTGGCTCAGTGGGTTAAAGCCTCTGCCTTCGGCTCAGGTCATGGTCCCAGGGTCCCAGAATCGAGCCCCGAATCCGGCTCTCTGCTCAGCAGGGAGTCTGCTTCCTTCTCTCTATCTGCCTGCCTCTCTGCCTACTTGTGATCTCTGTCTGTCAAATAAATAAATAAAATCTTAAAAAAAAAAAAAGATTACATATGAATAATACCAGGAATGGGAAGGGGAACATAATTCTCTTAAAGTCTTTAAACATTATAGGGGCGCCTGGGTGGCTCAGTGGGTTAAAGCCTCTGCCTTTGGCTCGGGTCGTGATTCCAGGGTCCTGGGATGGAGCCCGCCTCGGGCTCTCTGCTCAGCAGGGAGCCTGCTTCCTCCTTTCTCCCTCTGCCTGCTTCTCTGCCTACTTGTGATTTCTGTCTATCAAATAAATAAATAAAATCTTAAAAAAAAAAGTCTTTAAACATTATAGAAACTATTAAGAACTTTATGTCAATAGGGGCGCCTGGGTGTCTCAATGGGTTAAGCCGCTGCCTTCGGCTCAGGTCATGATCTCAGGGTCCTGGGATGGAGTCCTGAATCGGGCTCTCTGCTCAGCAGGGAGCCTGCTTCCTCCTCTCTCTCTCTCTCTCTGCCTGCCTCTCTGCCTACTTGTGATCTCTCTCTGTCAAATAAATAAATAAAATCTTTAAAAAAAAAAAAACAACTTTATGTCAATAAATCAGTAAACTTAAGCGAAATGGAGTGTAAGAGAATATACTTGGCTTCACGTAAGAGAATACCTGTTTGATAGTTTTTTGAGCAATGAGACATTTATTTATTTATTTATTTATAATAAATTTTATTTATTTTTGTTTGACTGACAGATCACAAGTAGGCAGAGAGGCAGGCAGACAGAGAGAGAGGGGGAAGCAGGCTCCCTGCTGAGCAGAGAGCCCAATGCGGGGCTTGATCCCAGGAACCTGAGACCATGACCTGAGCTAAAGGCAGAGGCTTAACCCACTGAGCCACCTAGGCGCCCCAGAACAATAAGATATTTAATTAAAATAAAGACGAATCTGGGCAGACAGACAAATGCTTTCATGTAGGTTTGGAACTAATTATTATTATTATTTTTTAAAATACTTTATTTATTTATTTGACAGAGAGATCACAAGGAGGCAGAGAGGCAGGCACAGAGAGAGAGGGAAGCAGGCTTCCTGCTGAGCAGAGAGCCCTATGCGGGGCTCGATCCCAGGACCCTGAGACCATGACCCGAGCCGAAGGCAGAGGCTTCAACCCACTGAGCCACCCAGGTGCCCCGGAACTAATTATTTTTCATACAACTTTTTCTTTACTTTATTTTTTTTTAAGATTTTATTCATTTATTTGAGAGAGAGAGAGAGAGACAAAGAGGGCATGAACAGGTGGAGAGGCAGAGGGAGAGGGAGAAGCAGGCTCCTCGACGAGCAGAGAGCCCGATGCAGGGCTTGATTCCAGAACCCTGAGATCATGACCTGAGCTGCAGGCAGATGCTCAACCATCTGAGCCACCCAGGTGCCCCTACTTTTTTTTTTTAGTAAAACATTATATAAAGAAAAGTGCACAGATCAAGTATATATCTCAATATAGTTTTTTCATAAAGTGAACACAACCAAGTAGCCATCACCCAGATCAAAATAGGGGACATTTCTATAAAACAGAAACCTCCTGTGGCAGTAATTATTTAAAGCTTAACCCTCAAATGTTCTTTCAGTCCATGTGGATTCAACTGCCTTGTATTTTTTTTTTTACGATTTTATTTATTTATTTGACAGAGATCACAAGTAGGTAGAGAGGCAGGCAGAGAGAGAGGAAGGGAAGCAGGCTCCCTGCCAAGCAGAAAGCCTGATGCGGGACTCGATCCCAGGACTCTGGGATCATGACCTGAGCTGAAAGTGGAGGCTTTAACCCACTGAGCCACCCAGGGGCCTCTGGCTTGTACATTAAAAGCACACACATTTTCCTGCCCCCGCTAAATCCTAACAGAGCTATGAACTGAAATGTTCGTTGGCCCCTAAAATTCACATTCTGGCCTCAGCTATGCCTGCTAACTGCGTTCTCTAGATCCACCAGTGTGCACGGAGGTTTCCAGGAGGTCTGCGCGTGTGGACTGAGACCAGGGCCACAGTGGAAGTCTGGGGATGCGGCAGTCGCCTACACACTGAGGCCACTGAGGCCACTGAAGCGGCTTTGCCGAAGGGTCTTGCTAGGGACCACATCTTTGCTTAAGGTCCCATGTGTGCAGCCTTGCTCTATAGAAGTATAAGCTGTAATATCCTGACGTAAGCTGTAGTCACCTGCCAAGATCAGAACAGGAGGCGCCTTATGACTTCAAAGCTCTTGCAGAAGTTAAAAAGTTTTATCTGCACAACTCAGAACTTACCTGGCTTTAACATAACCTCTTAAATTGTCCCAGTCAAAACCTACTAAGTACACTCTAAAGTCTAAAGCTCAAAGATACTTACTCCACTTCACAAATGTCTCTTCTGTAGAAATTTTGTCACCCAGAAATTAAATCCCTATTTATTTCCCGATGTTCACACCCAGCATTTCAGATGTTGGGGTCTTTTGAAGTAATGTCAGTCTGTTTATTCCAGAGGCAAGGCCTGCCCGTGCATCTCTTATAGCATGGAACACAATAGAAATCAGAAGATTCTACTCTTTCCCAGCAAGGCAGCTTCCTAGATGAAGGGATATCTATGCCTATTTTCCCAAACTTATCACTTAGGTACCCCCTGCTCCTCCTTCCACGGAAGCTAAGAGTGAAGGAGAAGAGAGAGGCCAGGAAAATTATCCTAGGGAACCTCTCCTCACAGTGAAGGAACACCAAGTGATGGAGAAAAGTACTCTCCCCAAACCAATTGGTTCAAAGTATCAGAAAACCATGTATTGGGGTGCCTGGGTGGCTCAGTTGTTAAGCCTTTGCCTTCAGCTCAGGTCATGATCCCAGGGTTCTGGGATCGAGTCCCTCATTGGGCTCTCTGCTTAGCAGAGAGCCTGCTTCCCTTCCTCTCTCTCTGCCTGCCCCTCTGCCTACTTCTGATCTCTGTCTGTCAAATAAATAAAAAATAAAATCTTAAAAAACCCCAAAAAAACAAAAAACCATGCATTGGAAGTGAGGAGTCAATTTCATCTTAGCAGGACAAAATTCCTCTAGGAGAATGTGTACCAGACCCAGGGAAGGGAGTCAGGACTTACGCACCTGACTTGCCAAAAAGCTAGAGCTCTGACAAGGTGCTCAGAAAATCTAGAAGCAAGCAGTAATGGAGGCAAGGAAATTCCACGCTTCCTACTGTCTGAAAATAGCTGGGTCTTTATTAGGATATAAGAAGTCATGTTCTTTACAGAAAGGGAGCAAAAGGTCATAAAGAGGAAACAAAGGAGATGAAAGGACAGAACATGAAATACAAAGCCACAAGAGAGATGAAAAGGGAGTTGTGTAAGATATGGGAGAGCTACAGGAAGTCTATGCATTAATATACAACAAAAAGAGGCAAAGAAGTCACATTATAGACAATGCAATAATAAATATGAGAAAGTACCTTAAAATGTGGAGGAAAAGGAGAAAGGATGAAATAATAAGAGAAAAGATGATAGCAATAGAGGACAAAGAACAGACTGATTAAAAAAAAAAAGTTTTATTTATTTAAGTAATCTCTACACCCAACATGGGGCTCCAACTCATGACCCTAAGGTCAAGAGTCACATGCTATACAGACTGAGCCAGCCAGGCAACCTAACAAAGAACAGATTTAAATCAAGGATTACTGCTGTTCTGGGGCGCCTGGCTGGCTCAGCTGGTGGAGCATGTGATTCTTGTTCTCAGGGGGTATGAGTTCGAGCCCCACACTGGGTATAGAGATTACTTAAAATAAAATCTTAAAAAAGAAAAGAAAAGAATTACTGCTGGCCCTAAGGGAGGAAAAAGAAAAAAGAAGTCAAAATTGAAAGTTTTAGGAGCTAGAAAAAACTCTAAGTACTAAGACTAAAGGGGATCACTGTGTTGAATAAAAATGAACAAACAGACCTACACAGACATACTCTAGCAAAAATTTTTTAATTACAAAAAAATAAATGCTCCAACCTAAAACGAATAAATAGTTTAGGTATAAAGAAAAAAAATTATGTTTGATTTTATTTTTTTCTGGAATACTAAGTACAGTGGAACAACAGATACAGAATTTTTAGGGGAAAACTATCTGACATAGCCGTGAGTCTACAAAATACATGTACGGGGCGCCTGGGTGGCTCAGTGGGTTAAGGCCTCTGCCTTTGGCTCAGGTCATGGTTCCAGCGTCCTGGGATGGAGCCCCGCATCGAGCCCCGCATCGGGCTCTCTGCTCGGCGGGGAGTCTGCTTCCTTCCTCTCTCTGCCTCTCTGCCTACTTGTGGTCTCTGTCAAATAAATAAATAAATAAAATCTTAAAAAAAAAAAAAACGTGCACAAGAACAGACTTTTTTTTTTTTAAAGAATTTTTATTTATTTATTTGACAGACAGAGATCACAAGTAGGCAGAAAGGCAGTCAGAGAAAGGAAGGGAAGCAGGCCCCCCGCTGAGGAGAGAGCCCGATGCGGGGCTCGATCCCAGGACCCCGAGATCATGACCTGAGCCGAAGGCAGCGGCTTAACCCACTGAGCCACCCAGGCGCCCCAAGAACAGACATTTTTAAAGTTTAGTCTAGTCCATGGACTCCTTGGGGTTTTTTTTTTTTTTTTTAAAGATTTATTTATTTGAGGGGCTCTTGGGTGACTCAATGGGTTGGGCCTCTGCCTTCAGCTCCAGTCATGATTCCAGGCTCCTGGGATCGAGCCCCACATCGGGCTTTCTGCTCAGAAGGGAGCCTGTTTCCTCCTGTTTCTCTGCCTGCCTCTCTGCCTACTTGTGATCTCTGTCTGTCAAATAAATAAATAAATCTTAAAAAAAAAAAAGATTTATTTATTTGAGAGAGAGAGAGAGACAGAGATAGTAAGAGAGAGCATAAATGGAGAGAAGAGAGAGTAGCAGGCTTCCTGCTCACGGGGCTCGATCCTAATACCCTGAGATCATGACCTGAGGTGAAGGCAGATGTTTAATGGATGAAGCCACTCAGATGCCCCGACTCCTTGGGGTCTTAGAAATCTTTTCAGGGTACCTACAAGGTCAAAGCTATTTTTGTAATAATACTAAGACATTATTTGGCTTTCTACTTTGTTAATATTTGCACTGTCGATGCAAAAACAATAGTGGGTAAAATTGCAGGCAGCTCAGCACAAATCAATGTCATGGCACCAAGTGTGCTAGTAACAGCGTTCTTCACTGCCCCATCCTCCCATGTGTCCTTGATGAAACAATAAAAAATATTAATTTTACTAAATCTTTTTAATCTTTTTTTTTAAGTGGTCTTTTTTTTTTTTTTTTTAAAGATTTTATTTATTTATTTGACAGAGAGTGATCACAAGTAGGCAGAGAGGCAGGCCGAGAGAGGGGGGAAGCAGGCTCCCCGCTGAGCAGAGAGCCCGATGTGGGGCTCGATGCCAGGACCCTGGGATCATGATCTGAGCCGAAGGCAGAGGCTTTAACCCACGGAGCCACCCAGGTGCCCCTAAATCTTTTGAATATTAAATGCACATTTTAAAATATTCTGTGCAGCACAGAGGAAGTACATATAAGGCACTGCTGCTGTTTGGTGAAGTCTGAGGGTTGTCTTGAGGAAAAGCATTTGTGCATCTGGGTCACAAGCTGAACCAGCTACCTTTCTGCGTTCTACCCTCGCTACTTGAAAGAAAGGCTGACAGACAAACCATTGCTATTGAGACTTAGGTACTGGCAGACATTTTCTTGAAAATGAACAAAACAAGCTTATCTCTTCAAGGAAAACAATTGACTATATTTTGCCATTAAAAATTTGAGATTTCTCTTTCTTTCTTTCTTTCTTTATTTCTTTCTAAGATTTTATTTATTTATTTGACAGAGAGAGACACAGTGAGAGAGGGAACACAAGCAGGGGGAGTGGGAGAGGGAGAAGCGGGTCCCCCCCCAATAGAGAGCCCAACACAGAGCTTGATCCCAGGACCACTGATCTGAAGGAGGACGCTTAATGACTGAGCCACCCGGGTGCCCCCCAAAATCTGAGATTTCAAGTGAAAATTAAAATATTAGAGGGGCGCCTGGGTGGCTCGGTGGATTGGGCCTGCCTTTGGCTCAGGTCATGATCTCAGGGTCCTGGGATCAAGCCCCACGTCTGGCTCTCTGCTCGGCAGGGAGCCTGCTTTGCTTCCTCTCTCTCTCTGCCTGCCTCTCAAGATTTCCAGCATAAAATTAAGTACAAATATATTTGTTAAGTATGAGGAAAGAAATTATAATAAATAATAAAATCAAGTACAAAAATATTTGTTAAGTATGAGGAAAGAAATTACAACAAATAATTGGAGTTTCAGGTGCCTTTCTTTTACGATCTGTTCAGCCAATTCATCAGAAATGTTTCAGTCTGTTCCCCTCTCCATCTAGAACACTCCACAACTCCCAGCAACTGTCAGAGCCCTGGAAGGTGAGGGACTCTAAAGCTTCAGTTTTGTTAGCTTCATGGTACATCTGCTTCTGCGCTGAGGCAAAAAAATTCTATTCCTATGTAAAAGAAAAGGGCACCTGACTAGCTCAGTGGGTAGAGCATGTGGCTCTTGGTCTCAGGGTGGTGAGGTCAAGGCCCACATTGCGTGTGGGGCCTACTTTAAAAAATAATAATAAAGAAATAAAACATTTGAAAGAAGAAGAGAATCAATATCCCATTAATGGTCTCTCCCACTAGCTCATTATGCATAACCCCAAAGGGTATTGTTAAGACTTATGGGTAAGGGATTCAGAAGAACTATGTCAGCTTATTATTGAGAAGAAACTTTTAGTGCAGTCAATGGATATAATGGACAGCATTAGAATGTGTGGAATTCCGCTGTTGGAGGGGATTGGGCTGTTAACCATTCATGGGGATGTCTTGATGAGGATTTAAACACCAGATTGGGCAGGGCTTACTTAGATTAGATGAACCTTAAGATAGTATACTGAAATGCAAAGGTCGTGAACTTCAAAGTAAAAAGATTTGGGTTTGCATCCAAATTCTACCTCTAGCTGGTAGGATGACCATGGGCAAGTGGTTTACTCTCTCTGACCCTCAATTTCTTTGTCTATAAAATGGGGATAGCAAAACCTAGTCCTCCGATTTTCTATAAAGAGTAAATGTGAATGAATTTTTAAAAAAAGATTTTATTTATTTATTTGACAGAGAGAGATCCCAAGTACGCAGACAGGCAGGTGGGGAGAGAGGAGGAAGCAGGCTCCCTGCTGAGCAGAGAGCCCGATGCGGGGCTCAATCCCAGGACCCTGGGTTCATGACCCAAGCCGAAGGCAGAGGCTTTAACCCACTGAGGCACCCAGGCACACCAAATGTGAATGAATTTTGAACTCCCAGATCAGTACATAATCATAGATCTCAGTATAAATGATTTTCCTCTATCCTGCTCCTTTCCAATACTGACCTTCTACAATTCTACCTGGGGTCTGAGCTTTATATTGAAATATAATGGGAACTGGATGAGCATAGAAGGAGGAGGACATTCTAAAGGGAGGGGCTTCGATAAGGTGATGCACTGATTCCTAGTTTTTGGTTTGTCTACCCAAAGGGGATCTTCCCTCTTCTGAGGAACTGCTCCTTTACAACCATAGTACATATAATTTGGAGGCAATTTATAATTCAGAAAGCAATCTCTTTATCACCCAACTTCTCCATTCTTGTGGTCATAACTATTCACATATTTAATGGCAGAAATAAACCTCAAGTGATTTTTAAGGGGCGCCTGGGTGACTCATTTGAGCATCCGACTCTTGGTTTCAGCGCAGGTCATGATCTCAGAGTCCTGGGATCTAGCCCCAAATGGACTCTGCACTCCGAAGGAGTCGCTGTGGGATTCTTCTCTCCCTCCCCTTCTGCCCAGGTGCCACCAGCCCCCATCTGCAACATGATGACAGTCTCAAATAAATACATAAATACATGAATAAAATCTAAAAAACAACAAAAAAAAACCAAGTAACTTACTTTAGAAGGGCAGGGCAGGTAAGTCTATTTACTGAATCCTTACATATCTAAGAATACATTTGTCTTTACTCAGGAACATTTGTTTGCTTCGTTATAAACTACTGTTTTGCAAATATGTTTAATGTCTATCTTAATAGAAGCTCATACATTTCTGCATCCTGTTGTAATATGTTGTTTTAGTTAGAATATAGGAAGAAAATCCGGCCTCACACCAATGTGCAATTGGAAAAGGGAAAAGTATTTTGAGGAGGGAGAGTATTTTAATAATCTTTTCAGATAATTTTGGATGTTCTTCTTTAATACTGTACCAGAAGTCAGCAAATGGTCGTTTCCTAAAGATTAATTTCAATGTGGAATCTAAAACCATATCAATGAACATTCATACTCTTTTAAATTAGAATCTATTGATCTATCTTTCACATGAAATGAATTTTTTACCCAGGCATAATTTTGCAACATCATGCATTTGGTCATTTGGAAATTATTGGTCTACTGAGTTATGCCTGTCTTCCAAATGTTAACATATATTATTAATCAATATTTAAAAAAATCTCTTTCATTTACATTACCACTGATCTCATCAGAAATTTCTTTAAGTAGTAAGGATCTGACCTCAGAGTGGCAGCTACAGTTTTTTTAATATTTTATTTTAAAAAATTTTAAAATTTATTTATTTGACACAGAGAGAGGGAGAGATCACAAGTAGGTAAAGAGGCAGGCAGAGGGAGAGAGGGAAGCAGGATCCCTGCTGAGCAGAGAGCCTGACTCCGGACTCCATCCTAGGACCCTGAGATCCTACCCAAGCCAGGGAGGGGGAAGTGATACAGAATGTTGAAGTTTTATTCTGCCATGGGCATACAAGACCACCACCACCAGAGTCAACTGACCCAGGGAAGGCCTGACACAGGCCAGACCAATAACTCCTCGCCCATGATCTTTGAACTGGGACTATAGAGTCAGTCTCCTTGGTTACCTGCACTTTAAGCTGTGAAGCATGGGATCTCCTGGCAATTTTATCTCTTTACAATTGTGTTTCCATACTTCCATAGGAAAGAAGTCAGTATGCACTAAGAAAGAACACGGAAGAGGGAAGAAAGGATGAGTGCTATAGAAATTCTGTCTTTTTGGTTGTTCCTGCAGCCCAACTGCATTTTTGCCTTCCCCTTTTTTTTAAAGCTCTTCATTTATGGGGGTACCTGGGTGCCTCAGTCGTTAGGCATCTGCGTTTGGCTCAGGTCATGATCCTGGGGTCCTGAGTTGGAGCCCCACATTGGGCAGCCTCCTTGGTGGGAGGCCTGCTTCTCCTTCTCCCATTCCCTCTGCTTGTGTTCCCTCTCTTGCTGTGTTTCTCTCTGTCAAATAAATATAATCTTAAAAAAAAATTTTTTTAAAATCTTTATTTATTCAACAGAAAGAGAGAGAGAGAGAGTCAGCATAAACAGGGGGAGGAGCGAAGGGGGAAGCAGGCTCCCCTCTGAGCAGGGAGCCTGATGTGGGGATTGATCCCGGGACTCAGGGATCATGACCTGAGCCCAAGGCAGCTGTTCAACCAACTGAGCCACCCAGGTGCCCCCATTTTTGCATTTCTTATAAAATTTGGTTCATCAATTCTTCCTTGACCAAGAGAACTATACCAATAAATTCTTGGTTTTGTCCAAGCTAGTTAAAGTAGGGTTTCTGTCTCTTGCAACCAAGAGGCCTGCCTGGCTGGCTGTCGGTACAGCATGTGACTCTCAATGTCAGGGTCCTCAGTTCAAGCCACACATCGGGTGTGGAGCCTATCTGAAAATTAATAACTAAAATAAAACTTATTATGCATTCCTATAAGGTATATATGAAACAAGCCAAGAAAAGGGCCCGGAAACTCTCAGCACGCACCTTTTCATGTTAACAAGTTGCCTGTGACTCTGTATCTCCTGAGCACCTACATTCATAGATCCAACTGCCTGACAGGATATCTCAAAGACACCTCAAAATCGTCATCGTCTTTCCTCTTAAACCTTTGCCTTCAGGGCTCCTCATCACAGTAAATGGCATCACTACTCACATTTGGAGCCTAAGTCTCAAACTTGGATGCGGTCCATGCATTGTAAAACATGACGTGTGGGGCGCCTGGGTTGCTCAGTGGGTTAAGCCTCTGCCTTCCGCTCAGGTCATGATCCCAGGGTCCTGGGATCAAGCCCTGCATCAGGCTCTCTGCTCGGCAGGGAGCCTGCTTCCTCCTCTCTCTTTCTCTGCCTACTTGTGATCTCTCTGTCAAATAAATAAATAAAATCTTAAAAAAAAAAAAAGTACCACATTGACTTAATTTTACATGGGATGACTTCAATAGGGCCCAAACTTAACTTAACAAATAAATGATTGGACCTCTGTTGCCGCTCTGGTAAGAAAGTGATTCTGCATGTCCCTTGCTTCTTCATCCTGTTCCTTTCCTAATCAAAATATCACACAGGAGCATCTAATTGGTGAGTCTGCTTTCATGCCTGTGCCTTAGTTACAAGAGTCACTGAGACAGTGAGGAGGTGGCCTCTGTTTTAGTAAGGTAGGACTCATAGTGTCAGAGGAGGGAAAAAAAAAACCCCACAAGGGAAGAGTGATCAAAGATGCTGGAAACCTCAAAGTATAGCCTCCACATCATGGCTTAACCTGGTCATCCCTGCGGCATTCTCTGGTCACTGAGATTGTTTTACAATAGGCCCCTGGCCCATTTCACACCAAGATGATGTTGGAGAGATTTCCAACGGTTGTTGTAAGAGAAGACGTCTCATTTTAAAGGTGTATTGCAATCTAGCCATCTCTTTTTCTGGACAGTGTGGTTTATGGGTGAGGTTTGGAATTACTGCAGCAATGCTGATGCTAGGGGAAAAGCTGTGTCCGAGATACAGCTAGCACAGCAGGATGTAGGGTGGAGATATGGGAAGACAGTGAGAAACCAAATTCCACCAGTCTCAAAGACTGTGCATTATACCTCTGCATCTTACAATTATGTGACCCAATAAATCATCTTTATCATTTCAGCCTGTTTTGAGGTTTTTCCTTTGTCTCAAAAAACACATATCCAACAAGAGACCTGATTGCATAATATATAATCGGCTCAACAATAGAATAATTAATAACCCAATTAAGAAAATGGGCAAAAGACTTGAAGAGACAGACACTTCACAAGGGAAAATATACAGATAACAAATAAGCACAAGAAAAGATGATCAACGCCATTAGTTATCAGGAGAAAATTCAAACCACAGTGAAAATCTATTGCACACCTATTAGAATGGCTAGAATTAAAAAACCGACAATACCAAGTGTTGACGAAGATGCAGAGCAACTAGAATTCTCACACAATGCTGGCAGGAATCCAAACCGGAACAGCCACTTTGGAGAACAGTTTGACAGGTTTTTTTTTTTTCTTACTAAAGACTATATTTTTGGAGATGTTTTAGGTTCACAGACAGCTTCTTTTAAAGTTAAACATAATTACCATATGTTCCAGCAATCCCACTCTTAGGTATTTATCCAAGAGAGATGAAAATTTATATTCACACAAAACCTTGAAGATGGAGGCACCTGAGTGTCTCAGCTGGTCGGGCATTTGCCTTTGACTCAGATCAGGATCAAGGGTCCAGGGATCCAGCCTCATGTCCCTCTTCCTGCTCAGCAGGGAGCCCATGTCTCCCTCTGCCAGTCACTCCCCTTGCTTGTGCTCTCACTTTCTGTGAATAAATAAAAATCTTTAAAAAAAAAAAGATTTTTTCACTTTCTGTGAATAAATAAAATCTTTTTTTTTTAAAGATTTTTATTTATTTATTTAACAGATCACAAGTAGTCAGAGAGGCATGCAGAGAGAGAGGAGGAAACAGGCTCCCCGCTGAGCAGAGAGCCCAATGTGGGGCTCGATCCCAGGACCCTGAGACCATGACCTGAGCCAAAGGCAGAGGCTTTAACCCACTGAGCCACCCAGGCGTCCCAATAAATAAAATCTTAAAACAAAAACAAAACCAAAAACACTTGTACATAGATGTTTATGGTAGTTTTATTCATAATGACAAAAAATTGGAAACAGCCTGAATCCTTAAGTGGGTAGAAGCATAAACAGACGATGATACCTCTGCGGAATGAGATACCACCAAGCATTAAAAGCCGTGGATACGAGCAACAATACGGATGCAGCCCAAAGGCGTTCCGGTAAGTGAGGGAAGTCACGTGTGCAAACCTACATATGTGTGATTCCACTCACCCAACAAAATGATAGGGATACAAGGCCGATCAGCGGTTGTCCGGGGCTCGGGGAGAGGGCGGGCAGAGGGCAGACTGACTAGGAATGGGCAGCAGGAAGGGATTTGTGGGAAGGGGCGGATCAAGTTCCATATCGTAATTGCGGTGCTGTTGACGTAGCTATGCATGTGTCAAAACTCATAGGCACCTACAAAAGTGAGTTTTATTACATGTAAATTTTAAAAAGCAAATAATTTTTAAAAAAATGTTCTGTCTCTACCATCTCTCGGATAAAACAGAGTTCCAACCCTCGGGGGAATTTTAGTGCAGCTGGTGAAATGAAGGTGCCCGCTCTAAGGAACGGGCAAATGTTAGGTGCACACCTGTAAATGAAAGATTGACAAGGACAGATGCACGTTACTTCAACAACTGATACGCACAGCTATTAGAATAAATATAGCAAAGTAAAGTTAATGGGAGAAAGTGTCTTAGGAAGGCTAAGCAGAGGTTATAAGGGTGAGACCCTGCAAGGATCTGAAAGTACTTTGGAAAGTATTAAGATTTATTAAAGTACCCATTTCATAATTTTCTTTGCATCTCCTACAAGGTCTAGTATAATATCTACATATTGTTGGGGGTATTTCATAAATAATTTTTGTTTATTCTTGTTTATTACATATGATTCATAATATAAAATAAATTGTTCAAAGGCGTGGAAAGGCATGCAAGCCAAAAGGGAGGACCGGAAGTTCTTATTAGTTCCACGGCCGGTCAGATCCCAAGGACTTTCCCTTGTTATGGGCAAAGACTGGGGAGGGAGGGGTCACCTTGTAAAGGGCGGATCCAGAATAATTGAGGTCCTGCTTTTGTCTATGGCATGGTGTGCAGTTGAGTAACTGGCATCAATCTTATGCTCCCTGGTTTTTTTTTTTTTTAATATTTATTTATTTGACAGATCACAAGTAGGCAGAGAGGCAGGCAGAGAGAGAGTAAAGGAAGAGGCAGGCTCCCTGCTGAGCAGAGAGACCGATGTGGGGCTCGATCCCAGGACCCTGGGATCATGACCTGAGCCGAAGGCAGTGGCTTTAACCCCCTGAGCCACCCAGGTGCCCCTATGCTCCTTGTTTTACACCAAGATGTAGGTTCTGAAGGGTATAAAAACATACTCTCCCGGCTTCCTGCAGGAGCCCCCTCTGCTTGCCTTCCTCTCCAGCTTGACTCAGTGTTCTGGGGCTCAATGTTCTGCAGAAACCAGTGCTGATGGTATCTCTTTTCCCAGATCTGCAAGGGCCCTCTGAGCTGTAGATTGGTGACATGACAATTAACCTTCAAAGTAGCCTGATCCCAGGTATGGGGTATATGGCAACAACCACCTCCGGAAGGTTAGCATCTTGGGAGCCCACTAGAACCCCACAAATCCGGTACCATGATTTGCCAAAGTGGAAGAAAATTGTTTAAGTAACTGTCTTTACTCACCTTGCCAGGACTGTAACAGCCCACGAGTTGTCCCCATCCAAAGGGTCTCTTTCCCACAAGCAGAGGCTAGAGAGTGTGAAGAATTAACTCTATTCAAATAGCTCCTGCTAGTCACTGGCTTTAGCACCCTCCTACCTGAACATTTGTCCTAGACACTAAACTCTCAACTTTTTGGGGTCAAGTTTTCCTTCAACCTCAACTCTAAATTTTGCTGATTTTTATTTTATTATTTTATTTGTTTGTCACATAGAGAGTGAGAGTGAGCGAACATAAGCAGGGGAGCGGCAGGCAGAGGGAGAAGCAGACTCCCCGAGGAGCAGGGCGTCTGAAACGAGGCTCCGTCCCAGGACCCTGTGATCATGACCTGAGCCAAAGACAGATGCTTAACCCACTGGGCCACCCAGGCGTCCCTCTTTCCCCCAGTTCTGTTCCAGCTCAGATGCTTTGTTAGTTTCATCCTTCTAGCTGTGGCCAGATCTGGGAGACTATTTCCAGAAAGTAGGAAGTACCTTCGGAAGCCTAGAAAAATGTCCCTACCCAACGTGCGGAAGAGAAGTTTGGAAAAGCCTTCAGAGCAACTTGTGGGCTTAAGTTCCTGCATCTTAAACAAAGGCAGCCACCCAGAGGAGTGTCTCCCAGTGGAACGCAATCACAACCCATGGAATGGCTCCTATGCTGGAAGAGACGTGGCTGGTGTGAAGTGGGGATCTTCTTGCCAATTAGCCTTTCCCCAGGGCTCTGGGAAAAAGTCTTTGAGGAGGACGCTTTGGGACCAACTAGGGGAAAATGGAGCACAGCACCTCGGTTAGCCAGATGCAGAAAGAAAAAGCAAGCCATCCCTGAGTAGAGCCCAGAGGCACTGCCCACAACAGTGGGATGCATAAATTAACACCTGAACACTGGTTCACAAACACAATAACAAATCAAGGCCGTAAGTCAAGCCAGAGCTCAGATGATGGGTTTAAAATGATAGGGACAGGAGAGGCCAGGAATCTGGTTCTGTTATCAGTACTGTTTTAACATTTAAAAAAAAAAAAGATTTTATTTATTTATTTATTAGAGTGAGAGAGAGAGCACAGGCAGGCAGAGGCAGAGGGAGAAGCAGGCTTGCCGCAGAGCAAGGAGCCCAATGAGGGACTCGATCCGAGGACACTGGGATCATGACTTGAGCCAAAGGCAGCCCCTAACAGACTGAGCCACCCAGGCGTCCCCTGTTTTAACATTATTGAGGCAAGGCACAATGAACCTCTATGGGCCTCTCTATCCCAGGATGGCAAAATTTCCCAAGCAATACAGACACAGGACCTGAGCGTTCTAGATTTAATATTCTTGGCCCTATGACAAGTAAGATATTCTAACTTCATAGAGCATTTTACCAATCAGCTAGGTATTACGTACCTCTTCTACTTTAATCCTTATAATAACCCCATGAGATGGCTTTTTTATCCCCCCATTTTACAGAAGAGGAAATTGTGGCTTACAGAAAGCAAAGCTTATAGAGAAGTAATTAACCCCAGGGACACACTCTGGTCTTTATTTATTTATTTTTTTTTTAAAGATTTTATTTATTTATTTGACAGAGAGAGATCACAAGTAGGCAGAGAGGCAGGCAGAGAGAGAGGGGGAGGCAAGCTCCCTGCCGAGCAGAGAGCCCAGTGCAGGGCTCCATCCTAGGACCCTGAAATCATGACCCGAGCCGAAGGCAGAGGCTCAACCCACTGAACCACCCAGGTGCCCCACACTCAGGTCTTTAGATACCCCATCTGGTATCCTGTGTATTTGTCAGTGGTTTTCAAACTTTGTTTTTTAAGGCTCTCAACAATTCCATGGAAATGTCTATGGCCATACTGCCCTGAAGGCGCCCGGTCTCGTCTGATCTCGGAAGCTAAGCAGGGTCGGGCCTGGTTAGTACTTGGATGGGAAATGTTCATGGGATTTTGTGGACATTTGTACGGCAAGTCAAAAAACCTTTCAGACCACTGCTCAGTAATGTCTGACCTTGGTTCTGCCCTTTGATTTGAAATACATTTGGTTCCCCCAGCTCACTTTCCCCTGATGCCGCAATGATTAAGACAGTAAGTAGTTCGCAGATAGGGCCTGGGTGCCTTGCCCTGAAACCAAGCCTCACTTCCGTGAGCAGCCCGGCCTCCTAGGGCAGGGGTGGGAGAAGTGGGCAGAGCGAGAGGAAGTCTGTTACTGATGCTCCGCACCATAGACTGATAACGCAACGTTCATCTTCCTGTTGAACACTTTGAAGTGCTTTCCCAGATATGAATGAAATTTTCTCAGATTGGTTTTTTAAAATTCCCTTAAAACAGTGAGCTTTTAAATGCGTTACAGTAGCTTCTTGCATCAGTAGTCGACCACATTTCCACGGTGACTGCTCTGACAGACTGTCACGAATGCTCCTTGGTTTTGTGGCTGCCCAACCACCTGAACTCTCTCCCTGGGTTCAAGGCATCCCCTACCATGGAGCTTTAGTAAAAGGCAGGGCCAGTACCCCCACTTTAAAAGTCCAAGGAGCATACACTTGCTTTCCCTGCACCTCTTTTTTTTTTTAAATAAACATATAATATATTTTTATCCCCAGGGATACAGGTCTGTGAATCGCCAGGTTTACACACTTCACAGCACTCACCACAGCACATACCCTCCCCAATGTCCATAACTCCACCCCCCTTCTCCCAACCCCCTCCCCAGCAACCCTTAGTTTGTTTTGTGAGATTAAGAGTCACTTATGATTTGTCTCCCTCCCAATCCCATCTTGTTTCATTTATTCTTCTAACCCTTAACCTCTCATGTTGCATCTCCACTTCCTCATATCAGGGAGATCATATGATAGTTGTCTTTCTCCGATTGACTTATTTCGCTAAGCATGATGCCCTCTAGTTCCATCCATGTCCTCGCAAATGGCAAGATTTCATTTCTTTTGATGGCTGCATAGTATCCCATTTTGTATATATACCACATCTTCTTTATCTATTCATCTGTTGATGGACATCTAGGTTCTTTCCATAGTTTGGCTATTGTAGACATTGCTGCTATAAACATTCGGGTGCACGTGCCCCTTCAGATAATTACATTTGTATCTTTAGGGTAAATACCCAGTAGTGCAATTGCTGGGTCATAGGGTAGTTCTATTTTCAACATTTTGAGGAACCTCCATGCTGTTTTCCAGAGTGGTTGCACCAGCTTGCACTCCCACCAATAGTGTAGGAGGATATAAAATCAATGCACAGAAATCAGTTGCATTTCTCTACACCAACAACAAGACAGAAGAAAGAGAAATTAAGGAGTCAATCCAATTTACAATTGCACCCAAAACTATAAGATACCTAGGAATAAACCTAACCAAAGAGGCTAAGAATCTATACTCAGAAAACTATAAAGTACTCATGAAAGAAATTGAGGAAGACACAAAGAAATGGAAAAATGTTCCATGCTCCTGGATTGGAAGAATAAATATTGCGAAAATGTCTATGCTACCTAAAGCAATCTACACATTTAATGCAATTCCTATCAAAGTACCATCCATTTTCTTTAAAGAAATGGAACAAATAATTCTAAAATTTATATGGAACCAGAAAAGACCTCGAATAGCCAAAGGAATATTCAAAAAGAAAGCCAAAGTTGGTGGCATCATAATTCTGGACTTCAAGCTCTATTACAAAGCTGTCATCATCAAGACAGCATGGTACTGGCACAAAAACAGACACATAGATCAATGGAACAGAATAGAGAGCCCAGAAATAGACCCTCAACTCTATGGTCAACTAATCTTCAACAAAGCAGGAGAGAATGTCCAATGGAAAAAGGACAGCCTCTTCAATAATGGTGTTGGGAAAATTGGACAGCCACATGCAGAAAAATGAAATTGGACCATTTCCTTACAGCACACACAAAAATAGACTCAAAATGGATGAAGGACCTCAATGTGAGAAAGGAATTCCCTGTACCTCTTGCCATTACGGAGTAGTCACATAATCTGACCTTAGTCAGCGGACCATGCCGGCCCGGAATCTGGACTCAGGAGATGGTAATGCAGAGAATGAGGCCGGGAAGCAGAATTTATTCCAGCAACAGCAATTTCTGTTTTCCATGCCAGGGGCAGCATGCCGTGTCCTGTGCTGGTAGTGAGAAAGGATTCATCAGTCTGGCTTCGTGGTGGGATGATGATGGTGGTTACAGCTCCTCCCTCCCTCCTCTTTGCTCATGCCCACTTTCAGAGCTTCGGTCTCCAGGAAGTCCCGTGGATCTCCAGCTCCTTTTTCTGGTTGCTCAGGCCCAAGCCTTGGGGACTTTCTGAGTCTTTTTTGTAACCCTATATCCAATCTATGAATGGGGAAATTCTGGAAGTGTCCCATTTCGTCTGCTAGTCCCCCTGATGCAAGCCACCATGACTCCCACTGGATTGCTACAGTCGCCTTGTAACTGGTCTCCCTGCTCTCACCTTTGTCCCCATACGGTCCTTCCTGTCTCTACGGAGTAGTCAGGATCTTAAAAATCATGTCGGGGTGCCTGGGTGGATCAGTGGGTTAAATCCTCTGCCTTCAGCTCCGGTCACGATCTCAGGGTCCTGGGATCGAGCCCCGCATCAGGCTCTCTGCTCAGTGCGGAGCCTGCTTCCCCTTCACTCTCTCTGCCTGTCTCTCTGCCTACTTGTGATCTCTGTCTATCAAATAAATAAATAAAATCTAAAAAAATCATGCCAGATCCTGTCACTTCTCTGCTCAAAACCATCCCACAGATTTTCATTGTACTCAAAATCCAAAATACTCACCGAGATCTACAGGACTGGTCCCTTGCTTGCTACTTTTCTTTTTTTTCCTTTCTTTCTTTTTTTTTTTTTTAATTAAAATTAAATGTTTTAGTGCCACCCATTAGTAAATTTTTCAGATCCGTATTCTAGGTGAGTGTGGTTATTACATCTTATCAATGTTTTTTTTTTTTTGCTTGCTACTTTTCTAATCACATTTCCTATCACTTCCTCATTTGCTCTCTGCTCCGGCCACACCAGCCTTCCCGCTATTCCGAATGCTGAGCACACTCCCCACGCTGACCTGCTGTTCCACTGCCTGGTAGGCTCTTCCCCAAGGTGCCTATGCAACTCGCTTCCCCACTCCATTCAGGTCTCTGCTTAAATGTTACTTTATGAGATGGGCTATCCTGACCTCATCCTGTTTAAGCACTCCTCTCTTCTTCCTTTTTCTTTTCTAACATCTGACTCATTCCTCCTTATTTTTCTTCTTTAGCTTCCGAAACATAATGCACTTGTTTATTGTCTCTCTTCCCTACTACCCCCTAACATCCTCCCCAGGGTCTACAAGAGTGTTTAGCATACACTGAGCATTCGATAAATGTATTAAGTAGATGTGTCTACCAAACAAATTCCATGCCTGCTTAAATCAGCCAGAGTTTTCTTACAACGTAAACTCCTAAGAATCTTCTCTGATAGACACAGTGTAGGCCCCAGGACACTGGGAATCTCCTTTAGTGATCTTGAGCCAAGTTACTTAACACCTGGAGACTCAGTTTATATGTTGCCTCTCTTTGCTTTAAAATAATCTTACAATTTTTTTAAAAAGCCAAATTTCAAAGCAACAACAGAATAGCTATTTTACCAAACTGAATCATTCTTTAGCTTTTACAGTTAGTATTTATGTCTTCTTAGAAATGAGTCACCTGAGGGATGCCTGAGTGGCTCAGTCGGTTAAGCATCTGCTTTTGGTTCAGGTCATGATGCCAGGGTGCTCAGACTGAGTCCTGCATCTGACTCTCTGCTCAGTGGGGAGACTGTGTCTCCCTCTGCCTCAGCCTCTCCCTCTCTCTCTCTCTCTCTCTTTCTCAGGAATAAATAAATAAAATCTTGAAAAAAAGAAAAAGAAATGAGTCACCTGGGGCACCTGGGTGGCTCAGTCAGTTAAACATCTGCCATGCAGTCCTGGGATGGCATTCCTTCCGCATGGGACTCCCTGAACTCTCGGTCCCTCGCCCTGCTCATGCTCTCTCTCTCTCTCTCACTCTCTCAAATAAATAAAATCTTAATCAAAAAAAAAAAAAAAGAAAGAAAGAAAGAAAAGAAAAGAAAAAAGAAATGAGTCACCTCCCCTCAAAGTTTTATTATACTGAGATAATTCTTACATATCACCAATGTTATTTTCACTACTGCCATCAGTATTGATTGCCCCTATAATCATCATTAAGTAAAAGTAATGAAGTAAAAGAGAATTTCAGAGAAGGCCAAAGCTCATCACGCACCGTGTTGAGAAATGGGTGTTGGTTTTTAAAAAATGTTTGTTTAAGTGACCTCTACTACACCCAACATGGGGCTTGAACTCACAACCTGGAGACCAAGAGTCACATGCTCCACTGTTGGAGCCAGTCAGGCACCTCTGAATGAAAGACAGATTTAAGGCGAGTAAAGGGGAAAGGTGGCCTGCAGATGCTTTATACAGGTAAAAGCAGAGCACTACAGGTATATGATGGAGAGGTAGAATAGCCAAGAGAGTAAGTAAAGTCCAGTTCATTAGGGATACCCACAGGCCATGCACTGGCTTCTCTTGATTTCTAGGAAAAGATGCAGACACCACAGCCTAAAGTTTTGTCTTAGGACTTTCTCCAAATTGTCCTCATGTCTTCATCCACAGTCTAGCCTGCTTCCTCTATCTTCTTGCATCCAAAAATTATAGAAACATGTTTTTAAAGCTCCTTTGAACATTCAATGACTTGTATAAAATTACAGGGCTTTTTCTCATGAACTTCTACAAAACCAGATTTTTCCCTTCATGTACTTACTATATATTTTAATGTATATACTGGACTTCCTGATAATTCCTATAAATTTTTGTTTTTTAGCCTATTGTTTAGAATTTGGAATCCTAACTCTCTAGGTCAGTGGGGTAGGTTATAGGTACTACAGTTTATGATACCTGAAAATTTCAAAAGTATTTTTCATGGGTCTTTATCTAAGATGTTGAAGAAAATGTAGAATGAGATAAGGGCAGGGAAATTCTCTGATTTCTCTCCAAGCTGAAACTGATCTTATCGGTACTTGGGTTTAACTTTTGAATCCACAATAAATAGATCTACTCAACTATTTTGCAGGGAAGAGATTGTGGTTTAGTAAATAGAGCAATGGACTGAGATTCCTACGAATGTGATTCTGAAACAAACTTTGCCACTGATTTTGTCAAGATAACAAAATTCTCTTGAACTTATTTGGAAAATGAGAGGGTTCCATTCCAAAATTCAAAGATCTTATCATCCAGTTCATATTTCCCCACAAAAAAGAGACAATATTGTATATCTCTTTACCCATTTTGTGTCTCTGAGACAGGGCAATGACATTTCTCTTTGGCCTAATTAATAACTATTTCAGAAGAGGTGAGTCTTACAACATGCTCAAGAATAGACTAAGTCTAATTTCAATTCAGTCCACAAATATCTGTTGAGTTCATACTATGTTAAGCATTACACTAAAGAGTTTCTAAAATAAATCACCAATGATAAAAAACAAAGTTAATTAGGAATAAATCCTGCATTCCCAGACTTTGGACCGGCGCAGCACTAGCGAAGCATGTCTCAGCCTCTTTTCCATGTACACTAGCCATTACAGTTGCCACAACATCAGTGTTTATGCATTTCATTAAAGGACAATGTCCTAGGGTGCCTGGGTGGCTCAGTGGGTTAAAGTCTCTGCCTTTGGCTCTGGTCATGGTCCCAGTGTCCTGGGATCGAGCCCTGCATCGGGCTCTCTGCTCAATGGGGAGTCTGTTTCCTCCTCTCTCTCTGCCTGCCTCTCTGCCTGCTTGTGATCTCTGTCTGTCAAATAAATAAATTAAAAAAAAAAAAGGACAATGTCCTGTCCCTGAATTCTCTTAGATATTCTCTCATTCCTTCTTTTTTTTTTTTTTTAAAGATTTTATTTATTTATTTGATAGTGAGAGAGATCACAAGTAGGTAGAGAGGCAGGCAGAGAGAGAGGGAAGCAGGCTCCCCGCTGAGCAGAGAGCCCAATGTGGGGCTCGATCCCAGGACCCTGAGATCATGACCTGAGCCGAAGGCAGAGGCTTAACCCTCTGAGCCACCCAGGTGCCCCCTCTCTCATTCCTTCTGAGACCATATACAAGTAATCATTTTCTTCATTCTATTTTTCCAGTGTTTGCTGTAGAAACTTTAAGAAAGCATGTGTTATATCAATTAAGTTGATCAAGGAAGAAGACCTCTATGAGTGATAGTAGAATAAAGGATTTATTTATTTATTTATTTTTTAAAAAGATCTTATTTATTTATTTGAGAGAGAGAGAGGGGTCACAAGTAGGCAGAGAGGCAGGCAGGGGTGGGGGGAAGCAGGCTCCCCACTGAGCAGAGAGCCCGATGTGGGCCTCAATCCCAGGACCCTGAGATCATGACCTGAGCCGAAGGCAGAGGCTTAACCCACTGAGCCACTCAGGCGCCTGAATAAATGATTTATTATAGAGATTAGGTCTTTTGCAATCATTGGAGCTAGTTAGGCAGTCTATGTAAGTCTGTTGTTTCTATGTCTGGTGCTGGGCCTGAATTCAGCAAGGCCAGCAATTAGAAAGGGAAGATAGACACATTGTGGGAGATACAGAGAGGACCTAACCCTAACCCTAACCTTAACCCATGAGGACACATAGGAGCTGTGTGTGTCTCTTTCTCACTTCTTCTACTCTAAATGCTATAGGTGATCTGTAAGATAAGTTGGTATTCCTCAGCATGGAGGGCATGAACATGGTCCAGAATTTGGAGAAGATGAAGAAGTAGGTCCAGTGGGAGATACTCCTGCCTCAAACCAACAAAATATACCAACTGATACCTGATGACACATGAGCTACATGACTACACCTGCCCTACACTGACTTTCAGAGCACAAAATTAGCTACAATCTTACTTCTACCTTCAACATCTCATGCAAATCTCTCGTGTGACAATTCTAATTAAGAAGCATACAGGGAAGAGGCACCTGAATGGCTCAGTCTTTAAGCATCTGCCTTCAGCTCAGGTCATGATTCCAGGGTCCTGGGATCGAGCCCTGCATTGGGCTCCCTGCTCAGCGGGAAGCCTGCTTCTTCCCCTCCCATTCCCTTGGTTTGTGTTCCCTCTCTCATTGTGTCTCTCTCTGTCAAATAAATGAATAAAATATTTTTTAAAAAGAAGCATACAGGGAAGAATATAATGGAAAATAGAGTTCTACCTCAGCTACTGCTGACCCAGTACAAAGCCATCCTCAGAATCAATACACAACTGGATAGCCCTTATAGACATTTCCTCCCTTATTCTTTAGAGCCTTTTAAGTATTCATTCCCATGTCCCCTACTACTGTACTTGTTGCTACTATTAGCCACAGGCTAAGAGAAGATGATATAATAAATACTACCTACAAGGAGTTAATATTTAGAACATATAAAGAACATATAATATTTAGAACATATACCAAAATAAGAAAATGAAAAACAACTTAATAGAAAAATGGGCAAAAGATTGTTGAATAAAATAAGTCAAGCAGAGAGAGTCAATTATCATATGGTTTTGCTTACTTTTGGAGCATAAGGAATAATACAGAGGACATTGGGAGAAGGAGAGAAGGGAGTTGGGGAAATCAGAGAGGGAGATGAACCATGAGAGACTGTAGACTCTGAGAAACAAATTGAGGGTTTTGGAGGGGTAGGGGTGAGGGGTTGGGTGAGCCTGGTGGTAGCTATTAAGGAGGGCACCTATTGCATGGAGCACTGGGTATAGTTCATAAACAATGAATCCTGGAACACTGAAAAAATAAAAACAAATTAAAAAAAGAAAAATGGGCAAAAGATATGAACAAGCAATTTGCAGAAAACTCAAGTGGCCAATAAACACAAGAAAAAAAAAACTCACTAAAAGAAACACAAATTAAAACAGATTTCAGGGGCTTCTGGGAGGCTCAGTGGGTTAAGCATCAGCATCCAGCTCAGGTCAAGTCCCACATCAGGCTCCCCTGCCTCTCCCTCTGCTCCCCATCGCCCCCTACTCGTGCTTTCTCTCTTAAATAAATAAATAAAATTTTAAAAAACATACAGATTTCATCCATATTCATCAGACCAAAAACTATTTTGAAGTCTGCAGAAACAAGTATTGGTGAGGATGTGAAGAACTGGGAACATATACACTGCTAGTACAAGATAAATTGGTACAACCACTTTGGGGAATGATTTGTCAATAACTATTAAAATGGAAGATGCACACAACACATGACCCCAAAACTCTAGTTGAGTAGAAACACTCTAGTCTAGAGAATTCATACATGTGTGAACAATGAGAAATATACAAGAATATTCATTGCAGCATTGATATAACATTGAAAATTGGCAACCATCTAAATGTCTATCAATAAGTAGCTAAATAAATATAAATTGAGGTATATTCATTCAATGAAAAATGTTCAGTAGTTAAAATGAATGTACTCAAGGGGTGCCTGGGTGGCTCAGGTCATGATCTCAGGGTCCTAGGATGGAAGCTGTTTCTACCTCTCTCCCTCTCCTTCTGCCCCTCCCCCCCACTCATGTGCTCTCTTGCGCTCTCTCTCTCAAATAAATAAAATCTCTTTAAAAATTTTTTAAAAATGAATATACTAGAGTTACATACATCAACATGGAAAATATAAGAAATAATCTTGAAGGGAAAAAAGAATTTGCAGAATAATATTTATAGTGTCATGCCATTTAAATAAAGCTTAGAAACAGGCAAAACACTAGCAACATGTTATAGTACGTAGTAAACATATAAAGGCCTGCACAAAAATGATATACATTAACATAATGAACACCACTGTGGAGAAAGAGAAAGAGATTTTATTTTAAAGAGTACAAAGTGGGTTCAACTATATATATAAAATGTTCAATTTTTTAAGAAGATTTTATTTTTTTATTTATTTGACAGAGAGAGAGAGAGATCACAAGTAGGCAGAGAGGCAGGCAGAGAGAGAGGGGAGGAAGCAGGCTCCCTGCTGAGCAGAGAGCCGGATGCAGGGACTCGATCCCAGGACCCTGAGATCATGACCTGAGCCGAAGTCAGAGGCCTAACCCACTGAGCCACTCAGCAACCCTATAATGTTCAATTAAAAAAAAAAAATCTGAAGCAAATATGGCCGGATGTTAAAATGTGACAAGTTATGTTATGGATACATTGTTTTTAAAGTAGTCACTATACTTTTCCTATTTGCCTGACATAGTTTGTAATTTCAGTGGAAGGAAGGGAGGGAGGAGGAAGCAATTCCAATATCTGTGCCCCATTTCCTACTCAATAACATAATTTTCCTGCTGTTCCTTCTTCACAGTCAGGCAATGTGGTAGAGTGAAGAAAATGTCCTAGTTTTCAAAGATTTGAGTTCTGATCCTAACTTGGTCCCTTTGAGTTGTGTGAATTTGCTGAAGTTACACAATTCAAAAAGTACAGAGCTAGGATGTGAACTAGTACTGAGTTGATTTCTTTACTGTAAAATAAGAAAAAGTAAACCCAGCTCACAAAGTGATTATGAATATTACCAGTAACAGCTCATATAAAATAACTAAATATGCCAGTCATATAAGCACATGATAAGCAAATGCAAAACGAATAATATCCTTCACTTCTTCCTTTTGTAAGATTTCATTTTATTTTTTAAAAGACTTTATTTATTTATTTGATAGAGAGAGAGAGCACAAGCAGGAGGAGCAGCAGGCAGAGGGAGAAGCAGACTCCCTGCTGAGCAAGGAGCCTGATGTGGTACTTGATCCCAGGACCCGGGGATCGTGACCTGAGCCTACAGCAAACTCCTAACTGACTGAGCCACCAAGGCGCCCCTTTAAGATTTTAATTTTAAGGGCACATGGGTAGCAGTCGTTAAGTGTTTGTGTTTGACTCAGGTCATAATCCCAGGGTCCTGGGATTGAGCCCCACATCAAGCTCTCTGCTTGGTGGGAAGCCTGCTTCTCCCTCTCCCACTCCCCCTGCTGTGTTCCCTCTCTCACTGTCTCTCTCCCTCTGTTAAATAAATCAATAAATAAGGGCGCCTGGGTGGCTCATTGGATTAAGCCGCAGCCTTCGGTTCAGGTCATGATCCCAGTGTCCTGGGATCGAGCCCCGCATCGGGTTCTCTGCTCAGCGGGGAGCCTGCTTCCCCTTCTCTCTCTGCCTGCCTCTCTGCCTACTTGTGATCTCTGTCTGTCAAATAAATAAATAAAATCTTTAAAAAATAATAATAAATAAATAAATAAATAAATAAATAAATATTTTTTAAAGGATTTTATTTTTAAGTAACCGCTACACCCAACTTGGGACTTGAACTTAAAACCCCAAGATCAAGACAGATAAAGGATCACTGCTCTACCCATGGAGTCTGCCAGTGCCCCTGTTTCCTTCACTTATTTCTAAGTTCCTACCTTTCCATTCCTCTCTCATTGCCCAGTCCTCATACTATATTTTGCTAAAAGGCCTGAATTTTCTGGTTCTCTCATAAACTTTTACACTCTTCCTGGCATTCCTAAAAGGTAAGGACAGTTTTCTTTCCCACATTTTGTCAATGGGGAGATTAAAGCCCATAACAATGAAGCAATTAGCCAGTTACATAGGGCATTTAGGAAAATAGTTGGAACTGAAATAGAACTCTTCTGATTCTTTTTTTTCTTAAGATTTTATTTATTTATTTATTTGACAGACAGAGAGAGTGAGAGCGGAACACAAGCAGGGGGAGTGACAGAGGGAGAAGCAAGTGCCCCACTGAGCAGGGAGTCTAACATGGAGCTCGATCCCAGGACCCTGGGATCATGACCGGAGCCAAAGGTAGACACTTAACAACTGGGCTACCCAGGCACCCCAGAATTCTTCTGATTCTTGACCAGATATTCCAAACACTGTCATAATATTAACAAAAACAAACCAAAACAAACAAAAGTAAACAAACAAGGTGAATTAAAAAGTACACACCGCAGGATCTCCTGAAAGATGGCGAAGAATAACTGTGCCCCACTTGTCCCCAATGTTCATAGCTGCAGTGTTCGTAATAGCCAGACTATGGAGAAAGTCCAGATGTCCATCAACAGATGAATGGATAAAGAAGATGTGGCATATATACATATATACATACACAATGGAATATTTTGCAGCCGTCAAAAAAAAATTTTGCCATTTGCAATCACGTGGATGGAACTAGAGGGCATTATGCTAAGCAAAATAAGTTAATTAGAGAACAACAATTATCATATGATCTCACTGATATGTGGAATTTAAGAAACAAAACAGAGGATCATAGGAGAGAGAGGAAAAAAATAAAACAACACAAAACCAGAAAGGGAGATAAACTATAAGAGACTCAATCATAGGAAACAAACTGAGGGTTGCTGGAGATGGATGGAGGGACAGGGTAACTGGGTGACGGACATTAAGGAGGGCTTGTGATGTAATGAGCCCTGGGTGTTATAGAAGACGGACAAATCACAGACCTGTACCTCTGAAACCAATAGAACATTATGTTAACTAATTGAATTAAAACAAACAAACAAACAAAGAAGTACCCTCTCTTGACCCCCAAAATTTATTAATTGATCAATCAATACCCCCTCTGTCCAAGAGATGTACCCTTATTCCCCTCTCCTTTTAGGTAAGACTGGATTTAATGACTCTTCTATTGAACAGAATATGGCAGAAAGACCTAAAGGTAAAGCAGACCTTAAGAAACACTCTCTGGCAAACCAGCTCCACCCTAAACATAAGCTAATGAGATAAGAATGTGAAGCAAGGGTGCCCTAAGCATAACCATAGCAACAGTAAATCTCAAAGGTCAAGCACGCACACCCTAATAGAGATGAAGAATGCTTCCAGGTGCATCAGCCGACTCAACACATCTGAGCCAAGGATCGGTGACCTTGAAGATAGGTCAATATAAATTACCCAAAATGAAACATGAAGAGAAAAGAATATAAAAAGGACCGGGCACCTGGGTGGCTTAGTCAATTAAGCATCCAGTTCTTGATTTCGGATCAGGTCATGATCTCAGGGTCCTGGGAACCAGCACCACATCAGGCTTCACACTTGCGGAAGTCTACTTAAGGATTCTCTCCCTCTGCCCCTCTCACTCTCGGGCATGCATGTGCTTTCTCTCTCTCAAATAAATAAAGAAATCTTAGAGCCTCCCTGACCACCCCCCCCAAAAGAGGATGGATCGTCCAAAAGCTGTGGAACATTATCAAGTAGTCTCAAACATGTGGTTGGAATCTCAGTAAAAGAGAATGAAGCCAAATATTTTTTAAATTAAAAAAAAAAAAAAAAAGGTGGGGGGGTGCATCTGGGTGGCTCAGTCAGTTAAACTGCTGCCTTTGGCTCAGGTCATGGTCCCAGAGTCCTGGGATCGAGCCCCTCATTGTGCTCCCTGCTCTGCGGGGAGTCTGCTTCTCCCTCTCCCTCTGCCTGCTGCTCTGCCTACTTGTGCTATCTCTCAATCAAATAAATAAATAAGATCTTAAAGAAAAAAAAAATAATAACTGTGCCCCAGACTTCAAGCTTTCCCTGCTCTCCAAATTTCTAAAAAACAAATAATTGAAATAAAGAGAAACTTCAGTATCAACAGTAAGATTCAAGGAATCAAACTCAAGGAAGTACTACAGGGCCTATAGAAATACAGAAACTGTATTCATTCACAGTTAACCACTCAAATGGATGAACCATAAGAAACACAAAAATATATGAGAGTGGAGCTGAAAATTAATTCCTAAAGAAGAAAAATGCAAGAGAACATCTAGTGCAGAGAATGTTTGTAGGTATTTACTAAGCAACACCTGGTCAGGATTATCCCATTATCAAGTAAGATCATTGTGTAAAACACTGAAAAGCAAAATGGACCCAGCAGGATAAAGCAGAATCAGTGAAATGAAAAGTAATTTAGAGAAATATATTAGGAAATAAAAAACATATTTTTAAAATTTATTTATTTTTAAATAAACATATAATGTATTTTTATCCCCGGGGGTACAGGTCTGTGAATCGCCAGGTTCACATACTTCATAGCACTCACCATAGCACATACCCTCCCCAATGTCCATAACCCCACCCCCCTCTTCCAACCCCCCTCCCCCCAGCAACCCTCAGTTTGTTTTGTGAGATTTAGAGTCACTTATGGTTTGTCTCCCTCCCAATCCCATCTTGTTTCATTTATTCTTCTCCTTTTAAAAGAACACGAAAGAGGAAAGGCAGAACCAATCTTTAAAAAATAGAAGTCTCAGGGCACCTGGGTGGCTCAGTGGGTTAAGCCTCTGCCTTCGGCTCAGGTCATGATCTCAGGGTCCTGGAATCGAGCCCTGCATCCCCTGCTGCCCTGCCTACTTGTGATCTCTTTCGATCTGTCAAATAAATTAATAAAATCTTTAAAAAATAGAAGTCTCAAAGAACACAGAAAAACAGGCAGATATGTGGTCAATAAGGTTTAAAAGAATATTTTTCACCTGAATAAAGAACTGAGATTGGACACAAAGAGAGCTCAGAGAGGAAATCAATATTAACTGGCTGAGTCCAAGACCATTGCTTTGGGGAAAAAAAAATTAAATTACTGGTAAAAATGAAATAATTGTTTTCCAACTTCAAAAAAAGCAGGCTATATGCAAATTAAAAATTTATATATAGAGAGAGAGTGTGGTCACGTGTGCACACATACACACACAAGTGGGGTAGGAGGGGCAGAGGGCGAAGGAGAGAGAGAATCTTTTTTTTTTTTTTTGGAGAGAGAGAATCTTAAGCAGGCTCCATGCACCAGGGAGACCTATGTGGGGTTCCATCTTCCAACCCTAAGATCATGACCAGAGCTGAAACCAAGAGTCAGATGCTTAACTGACTATGCCACCCAGCTTTATATTTTCCCATTAAAACAGAACCAAAGGGGGCGCCTGGGTGGCTCAGTGGGTTAAGCCGCTGCCTTCGGCTCAGGTCATGATCTCAGGGTCCTGGGATCGAGGCCCGCATCGGGCTCTCTGCTCAGCAGGGAGCCTGCTTCCCTCTCTCTCTCTGCCTGCCTCTCTGCCTACTTGTGATCTCTCTCTGTCAAATAAATAAATAAAAATCTAAAAAAAAAAAAAAAAAACAGAACCAAAGGAAACATGAAAAAAGACTTTTAATTCAAATGTTAAGTTTCATTAGTAAACAAATGGACCAGGAAAGCAACATTAGTTTGGCAAAGTAAGAGGCATATTTTTATTTATTTGTTTATTTATTTATTTATTTTATTCAACAGACAGAGAGCACAAGCAGGGGAGTGGCAGGCAGAGGGAATAGCGCCATGTGGGGCAGAATCCCAGAATCATGACCTGAGTCACACAGGTGCCCCACTTTTTTTTTTTTTAAGATTTTTTTTTCTGCAAAAAGCTTTATTGTTTCCATTTAAAAAAAAATTTATTTATTTATTTGAGAGAGGGAGAGCAGAAGTGCAGAAGTGGGGATGCGGTGGGAAAAGGGCAGAAGGAGAGGAGAGGGAGCAGCAGACTCCCCGTTGAGTAGGGAACCTGATGCAGGGCTCAGTCTCAGGACCGGAGATGAAGGCAGATGTTTAATGGACTGAGCCACACAGGTGCCCCTTGTGACTGTAATCTTAAGCACACCCGATATCAGAACTGCCCAGCAAAACCCACTCCTGGATTTCCAACTTCTGGAAACTGAGTTAGATAATAAATGTTTGTTTAAGCTACTAAGTTTCCTTTTCAGACTGATTTGAAAGGTAAAAGGAGAGGGGTATGGGTGGCTCAGTCAGTTAAGTCTTGGAATTCTTGATTTTGGCTCAGGTCATGATCTTAGGGTGGTGGGATGGAGCCCCGCATCAGAGTCGGCCTTCAGTGGGGGGAGTCTGCTTCTTTCCTTCTCCCTCTCCCTCTGCCCCCCTCCTTTTGTGCCCCCCCCCTAAAATAAATAAGTAAATCTTAAAAAAAAAAAAAAGGTGAAAGGAAACAAAGTAAAACTCATAGAAAGGGTGGAACTGAAGAAGCAAGAATAAAAGGTAGGAACCATAAATAGAAAGTAAAGTAAAACAAGAATAACAATTAAGGGCGCCTGGGTGGCTCAGTTGGTCAAGCATCTGCCTTCTGCTCAGGTCATGATCCCAGGGTCCTGGGATCGAGTCCCACATCAGGCTCCCTGCTCAGCGGGGAGTCTGCTTCTCCCTCTCCCTCTGCTCCTCTCCCACCCCCTCTATGCTCTCTCTCTCAAATAAGTAAATAAGTCTTTAAAAAAAAGAATAATAATTAAAATCATTCTAAACAGTCAAAGTCCTGCTATCAGAAGGCAAAAAAGCATAAATTATGTTAAAATTAGATAATGTTATTAATACAAATACTTAGAAACCAGGAGGCCTAGAAAGCCAAACAACAGAGAATGGGCAAAAATAAACAACTGATAAAAAGGAAAGCAACGATATTAATATCTGATGAAACAGAATTTAGGGCAAAAAAGCACTTAAGGCAGGTGATTACTGAATATGATAAAAGGTAGTGAGCGAAAATATAATAATACAGAATTTATATGGACCAACATGGCAGCTAAATCCATCATGTAGATTAATACCCTTGTAACAAGAAAATGATAAACACAATTATAATGGAAGATTTTAATTCTTTAATATTGATGACAGATTAAGCATGTAATATATAAAGTTGTAAAGGATCTAAACATGAGAATTCATAATGAAGAACATTATTGCAGATTTTTTTATTCTACACATATTCTACATATGTAGAAATTGAACATATCAGTTTAGAGAGAAAAATCTCATTAAAAACAATAATGGAAAACATTTCATGGGCTATATTTTTTTTATCAGCAATTTAACATTAACTACATAAATGTTTTCTTATAAAGAGTCCCCAATCATCTGTAAAATAAAGTTTCCACAAATAAGAATTTGGACAAAAAGCAAGAGAAAATGTAAAGAGAGGGCTTTGCAGGAAAAATGTATATGGCAAATGTTAGCAATTATGATTAGTTACTTACTTTAAAAATAATACTGAAAATATCAACCTAGCTAAATCTTTGTGGTAAAGTCAAAGCAGGATTTGGAGGAAAATGTAAAATTTGAAATATGTCATTATTATCTGTAAAGATTTTTAAAATTTATTTGACAAAGAGAGAGATCACGAGTAGGCAGAGAAACAGGCAGAGAGAGAGAGGGGGAAGCAGGCTCCCCTCCGAGCTGAGAGCCCGATGTGGGGCTCGATCCCAAGACCCTGAGATCAGGACCTGAGCTGAAGGCAGAGGCTTAACCCACGGGGCCACCAAGGCATTCCTGAAATATATTATTTTTTAAGAGAGCAAAAATATTATATATAAAAGCAACAACAAAATCCCCAGAAGTAAATAGAAGAATGGGACCAATCAAGACCAGAACAAAATTAATTAGAAATAAAAACAATTTGATTTTATAAACATTATAAAATAGACAAGTCCCTAGCAAATCTAATCAAGAACAAAAATAGACACAAATTATTAGAAACAAAGAGGTAAATAATGTGTGGAAAAGCTAAAATTTTCTGATCCTAAAGTAAAACCTTTCTTTTAGGGCACCTGGTGGCTCAGTTGTTAAGTGTCTGCCTTTGGCTTGGGTCATGATCCCAGGGTCCTGGGATAGAGCCCCACATCTGGCTCTGTGCTCTGTAGGAGGTATGCTTCTCCCTCTCTCCCTGCTTGTGTTCACTCTCTGGCTCTGTCTCTCTCTCTCTGTCAAATAAAGAAATAAAATCTTTTAAAGAAAGAAAAAACCCTTTCTTTTACTACAGTTCTCTCTCTACATTTTTTTTTTTTAAGATTTTTATTTATTTATTTATTTGAGGGACAGAGATCACAAGTAGGCAGAGAGACAGGCAGGGAGAGAGAGAGAGAGGAGGAAGCAGGCTCCCTGCAGAGCAGAGAGTCTGATGTGGGGCTCGATCCCAGGACCCTGGGATCATGACCTGAGCCGAAGGCAGAGGCTTTAACCCACTGAGCTACCCAGGCGCCCCTCTCAAATCCAATGATATTTTGGAAATAATGTGTGGGTTTTTTTTTTTTTTTTTTTTAGGATTTTTATTTATTTATTTGACAGACAGAGATCACAAGCAGGCAGAGAGGCAGGCAGAGAGGAGGAAGCAGGCTCCCCGCCCAGCGGAGAGCTGACCCAGGGCTAATCCCAGGACCCTGGGACCATGACCTGAGCTGAAGGCAGAGGCTTTAAACCACTGAGCCACCCAGGCGCCCCTAATGTATGTTTTCTGATGGTAAAAAGTAAAACAAGACTTACATTTCTGTTACTGTAGCAGACTAGGCACAAGAGGACTGTACCACCTGCTAAAATCAACTAAAATTAGTGGACTTAAAAAAAATTGAAGTATAGTTGACACACAATGTTACATTAGTTTCTGGTATACAACATAGTGATTTAACAAGCCCATATACTATGCTATGCTAAGCACAAGTATAGCCACCATCTGTAAAATTACTGGATTTTTTAAAAAAATGTCTCAAATGTACTCAGAAGCTGTCAAGAAACTAAAGATTATTTAATGATGTTATATATATTCTAAGGCATTTTGGTTGAAAGAGATACCACTATTTTATTCACTACTAAAAAAAGGGAAAAACGTTGTCAAACTATAACATAGTGCTTGCTTATAATTTAGAACTTTTATTTTGTACTTATTAAAAGAAATATTTAGACTTAGTCATCTATTTTTTAATATCAATTCTCTTTGGCATATGTAAATAATAAAATAAAACTGAAAAAACCATTTAAGGTATGCTTAAAACTTCCTCATATTTAACCTTTGTTATTATTATTATTATTATTATTTTAAAGATTTTTATTTATTTGACACAGAAAGAGAGAGAGAGAACAGAAGCAGGGCAAGTAGGAGTAGGAGAAGCAGGCTCACCACTGAGCAGGAAGCCTGATGCAGGACTCTATCCTGGAACCCCAGGATCATGACCTGAGCCGAAGGCAGACACTTAATGACTGAGCCACCCAGGTGCCCTTTTTATTATTTTTTTAATCCTCACATTTGATCTTAGTCTTCCATATAATGTGCTGTGCCATCAAGAACATTGGTGATTTATTATTTCATAAAATAATCCTTAAATAAATGAAAAATAATTGGCACTGGCCTCTTAGGCTTGACTTTGCAATTATGTAGTACCAACCAATTTTTGACTCATATTTCAGGAATCTGCATATGTCTGATTCAGTATAAGAACAGCTCCTTTCCATAGACACTTGACTCCTAGGGGTTAAAAGAATGCTCCATTATCAGCCTGAAGATTTTCTTCAAAGCCACTGATGTTCATTCTCCGAGTTTTGATGCTTCAATTTGATACACATATGCACATAAAAAAATACATCTATGTTGTGTCTGACCTTGGTTTATAGTCAATCCAGGATGCTATCAGTTTAAGATCTTTACTGATTTCAGAGATGTTAAAATGTGTGTGTGGGGGGGATGTGAATTTTGATTAACAAAATAAGATAAATTAAAATAGGTATAGAGATATGGAAGAAATCTACAAAAACTGGAGCGCTTAAGGTTCAATTTTGACAATTACGTAGCATGTGAGTTAAAAACAAAAGCCCAGGGCCACCAAAATTGGGAATTTAAAAGGAGATTCTCCTCCCACCTTGAGTGGGAGTGAGTCCCCAAAGGGTTAAACCGTCAGTGTGAAGCGAATCAGAATTCAGCTATTTTGTCACCACAACTATCACCACCAGGGGTCTACAACAAAAACTGCTCATCTCAAAACTTGGTGCTGAGGCAGGAAGAGGAGGAGATTATCTCACCCAAGAATCTGTAACCACAAACTACTCCAATACAGGTTTACAGACGAAACACACTCAACCTAGATATTTGAAAAAGTCTTAAGGCAAGAATTAGGTTTAAAGTAGTCTTAGTACAATGATGCCCTCAGGTGCCCAAAAAAAGCAAAAGCAAATCCTTTTGAAGGAACTCATTTTCATCCCAGGCCTTAAATATTTCCCAAAGGGAAAAAAATTTTTTTTAATCAGTTCACAGTAAAACAACAACATCATGAAACAAAAACAAATCACAAAACATCAGGAAACAAAGCACCATGAGCAAGAGCCAGCAGAAATGACAGCAAAATCAGAACTGCAAAGACATCAGATGTTGGAATTACCAGGCACCAAGTAGGGGGAGAAAGTATATTTAATACATTTCTAAAAATAAGAGAGGGTTGCAAACATGATGAAAAGCCAACATATCTGAAAAGAAACCAAAAAGAACTAAAAAAAGTAATAATTAAAATTTAAAATTTTCTCAATGGGTTTAATAGCTCTTTAGACACAGCCAAAAATAGCAGACTAGAAGACAGATCTGAAAAAAACTGTACAGAACAAAGGAAAACTGATGATAAATATGAAGAAGATAATGAAGGACATAGTGCAAGGATCTAACAAATGACTATTCAAAATTCCTCAAGGAGGGGATTAATAAAATGGGGTACAGAAAACAACTGAAGAAATAGTTGCTAACAATGTTTTAGAACTAAAAAAGAATTCAATTAACAGATGCAAGAAATCCAATGAATTCCAAGTAAAATAAATAAAAAAGAAAGCTACAACCAGAACTACAACAGGGAAACTGCAGAATAAAAGTAAAAAGCAAAACCAAATATACAAAACTATGTTTGAGGCAGCCATTAAAAAAGATCAGCTTCCTGGGACGCCTGGGTGGCTCAGTTGGTTAAGTGGCTGCCTTCAGCTCAGGTCATGATCCCAGCGACCTGAGATCAAGTCCCACATCGGGCTCCTTGCTCTGTGGGGAGCCTGCTTCTCCCTCTGCCTCTGCTGCCACTCTGCCTGCCTGTGCGCTCTCACTCTCTCTCTCTCTGGCAAATAAATAAATAAAATCTTCAAAAAAACAAAACAAAAAAATCAGCTTCCTGTGTCACAATGAGAATGACAGATGACTTATCAACAGTAACAATGGAAGCTAGAAGTTAATGAAGTATTATTTCTGACATGTTTAATGCACTGAAAAAAGCAACTGTTACTGAAATTCTATGCCCTGTGGAAATATCTTTAAAAACAAAGGCTAAATAAAGACACTTTTCAGACAGAATTTGCCATCACAGGTCTTCATTAAAGGAAATTCTAGAGTGCATCCGTTAGGCAGAAAGTGATCACAGATGGTCTAAGATGAAAGAAAGAAAATAATGGAAGAACAAAATGGCAAATACATCAGTTAATCCAAACAAACACTGCCATATGAAAATATAACAATACTGTAGGAAATTAAGAAAAACAAGATAGGGCCTTTAAGGAATTAGGGTGGGATCATAAGGATGAGGCTCTAATCCAACAGAACTGAATCCTTATAAAAAAAAGGATGAGACACCAGACATTTCTCCTTCCTTGTACACAGAAAAAAGAGCAGGTGAGGCCCTAAGAAGGCAGCCTCCTACAAGCCAGGAAGAGACTAGCCCCAGAAATAGAGCCGCTAGCACCTTGATCTGGGATGTCTAGCCTCTGGAACTGCAGGTCGGACGAATACTCTTACTTTCTCAGACATCCTTGTATCTAGGGGTGAACAATAACAAGCAGTTATGGTTAACAATATACAAAGAAATCATTTGGTATGAACTCTGAAACTGCTTTTTTTAAAAGGGCAGACCCTTAGGGGCACCTGGTTGGCTCAGTCTGTTGAATATCTGACTCTTCGTTCTTGCTCAGGTCATGATCTCGGGGTTGTGGGATTGAGCCCCACATCAGGCTTTGCACTCAGCATGGAATCTGCCTGAGATTCTCTCCCTCTGCCCCTACCTATTCCCACTTGTGCTCACTCGTGCTCTCTCTCAAATAAATATTGAAATCTTTAAAAAAAAAAAAAGTAGAATGTGCAGACCCAGAAAGCATGCTCCTATAGGCTCCCTCCATTTTCCTAGCGAGGCAGCATTTCTTTTCTTTTGATCACAGTCATAAGTATAACGCCCTATGCGACAAAGAAAGCAGCAGGGAAAGATGAAAGTAGCCTGGGTATCTGGTGGCATCATCGGATTACCATACAATACTGGTTAAGTGCTCATACAATGTCTAACAAATAGATTGCTTATTTTAGATTCCTTTTTCTTTTTTAAAAAAATATTTTATTTATTTATTCGAAAGAGAGAGAGACACACACAGTGAGAGAGGGAACACAAGCAGAGGGAGAAGCAGGCCTCCTGCCAAGCATGGAGCCTGATGCAGGGCTCGATCCCAGGATCCCGGGATCATGCATGCCCTGAGCTGAAAGCAGACGCTTAACGGCTGAGCTACCCAGGTGCCCCCTAATTCCAGATTTCTTATTGTGAGCTAAATAAATTTATATTTAAGCTACTGCTACTTGGCTTTTGTGTTATTTGCAAGTTTCCAGATAATACAATTCTCAAATGATAAACCCAAGGAGAAGAGATGGAATAAGTTATGAAGCATGTGACGTCACAGCACAACTGAAGCATTGACTTTACTCTGTTTCCTTCTCCTTCAAACAAAGGGCATGGAAGGAAAGTTAAGGTTTCTTTTTTCTTTCTTTTTTTTTTTTAAGATTTTATTTATTTATTTGACAGACAGAGATCACAAGTAGGCAGAGAGAGAGGAGGAAGCGGGCTCCCCGCCGAGCAGAGAGCCCAATGTGGGGCTCGATCCCAGGACCCTGAGATCATGACCTAAGCTAAAGGCATAGGCTTTAACCCACTGAGCCACCCAGGCGCCCTGGTAAGTTAAGTTTTTAAAAACATTGTTTATATGTTAAATATTGATGAAAATAAAAGGAATATAATATAAGCAAAATTCACATGAATTCTTAAAATATTTAAAGGGGTGTCCAGCTGGCTCAGTTGATCTAGCATATGACTCTTGATCTTGGGATTGTGCCCCATATTGGGCATGGAGACTACTTAAAAAAAAAAAAAATTAACACTTAAAAAACCATGAAGATAAAGCTTAAGTTTCATGCCTTCTCACTCATATAGACTTTTTATTTTTTTTTAAGATTTTTTTAAAATTTATTTATTTGACAGACAGAGATCACAAGTAGGCAGAGAAGCAGACAGAGAGAAAGGGAGGAAGCAGGCTCCCCACTGAGCAGAGAGCCAGATGTGGGGCTCGATCCCAGGACCCTGGGATCATGACCTGAGCTGAAGGCAGAGGCTTTAACCCACTGAGCCACCCAGGCACCCCTTTCATATAGACTTTTGCAAGGCCCTAGGAGGGACCTTAGCAATCTTTACATGATCAAATATATTTTTAATTTGCAAAATCAAGGCATTTTAACCGTAATAGATGAAGACAATTGTCTCTTTCCACTTAGATTTCTCCTTTACCACATTTCCTCTTGAATTAGGGAATGTGACAGTGGCCACAGGTATTTTTGAATTCTGGCTAAGAAACTGAGCTGGAGATATATTTAATTCTAGTTAGGTGGAATATTTTATGCAGTTCAGTTACTCTATGCACAAATTATGGCCCTAAACCCCCAACCCCCCAACAGTGAGGGACCGGCATCCAGGAACACTTTTTTTTTTTTTAAGTAGGCTCCAAACCCAGCATGGACCCCAACACCAGTCTTCAACTATGATCTGATCAGGACCAGAGCCGAGATCAAGAGTTGGACACTTAATCAACCAAACCACCGAGGCACCCCAATCCAGAAACACTTCAAAAACCTATTAAGCCAATGTACCTGGCATAGGCACAGGAAGGTACAAGTTAAAGGTCATGTAAAATTGTAAATAGAGAATTCCAGTTTCATAAAGATCTAATTAAAACCAAAGATATTCCTGTCAGAAACATATTGGTAATGTAACATATCCATTTCAAATGTATCATGCATTTTCCCCCCTCTTTTCTGATGGGAATGGCTTGTGGTATAAAGTTGAATACACCATTTCCACTGCAATTTGAGGATATATATATGTTTTTAAAGATTTTGTTTATTTGAGAGTGAGAGAATGAGAGAGAGAGAGCATGAGATGGGGGAGAGTCAGAGGGAGAAGCAGATTCTCCGCTGAGCTGGGAGCCCGACATGGGACTCCAGGACCATGACCTGAGCCAAAGGTAGTCACTCAAACAACTGAGCCAGCCAGGAAGCCCCTGAGAAGATATTTTTGAATGTTTTAATAAAGTGAGAAATGTTAGCCTCCTAATTTGGAATTGTATGAAAATGAATTTTGTCATATTTATATTTATTAAAGAACCAAAGGAAAATTCAGATTAGGAAACCAAAGCAATAGAGAAGAGCTATGAAATCAGCAAAATTATATTTTTTTAATTAAAAAGTGAATTATAGGGGCACCTGAATGGCTCAGCCGGTTAAGCATCTGCCTTTGGCTCAGGTCATGATCCCAGGGTTCTGGGATGGAGCCCCATGTCAGGCTCCCCACTGAGCAGGGAACCTGATTTTCCTTCTCTCTCTGTCCCTCCCCCCCCAAACAGCTTGTGCTCTCCCTGTCTCCCTCTCAAATAAATAAATTCTTTTAAAAAAGATTTTATTTATTTATTTGTCAGAGAGAGAGAGAGTGTACACAAGCAGGGGCAGTGGCAGGCAGAGGGTGAAGCAGGTTCCCAGATGAGCAAGGAGCCTGATGCACTGCTCTATCCCAGGAACCTAACCTGAGCTGAAGGCAGATGCTTAATGACTGAGCCACCCAGGCGCCCCAAAACTTTTCTAAACAATCAAAATTAAGTTGTAAACAACCATGAAAGAGGTTTATGATTTATCTCTCTCTTTATTTAATAGAAAATATTACAGGGGTGACTGGGTGGCTAAATCAGTTAAGCATCTGTCTTTGGCTCAGGTTATAATCTCAGGGTCCTGGGACTGAATCCTACATCAGGCTCCCTGCTAAGGGAGTCTGCTTCTCCCTCTTCCTCCTCCACTTCTCACCCTCTCTCTAATTAATAAATAACATCTTTAAAAAAAAAGAGAAACTATTACAAACTCTTGTTATATTAAGAAGCAATCAAAAAGTTATAGGAAGGGGTGCCTGGGTGGCTCAGTGGGGGTAAAGCCTCTGCCTTCAGCTCAGGTCATGATCCCAGGGTCCTGGGATCGAGCCCCGCATCGGGCTCTCTGCTCCAAGAGGAGCCTGCTTCCTCCTCTCTCTCTGCCTGCCTCTCTGCCTACTTGTGATCTCTGTCTGTCAAATAAATAAATAAAATATTTTTAAAAAAAGTTACAGGATAAAAAGCATTACAGAAGCGATTTAGGTCTTTTATAAATAAAAATACTATGTTGTTTTAGGGATTTTATAATTTTCTGTCATCAAGTGCAACAATTTGTAATTTATTAGGATTTCTTTTCTTGGGACACCTTAGTATCTCAGTCAGTTAGGTGTCTCCCTTCAGCTCAAGGCATGATCCCAAGGTCCTAGGAGTGAGTCCCGCACTGGGCTCCTTGCTCAGAAGGGAGCCTCTTTCTCCCTCTGCCTGCTGCTCTCCCTGCTTGTGCTCTCTCTCTGACAAATAAATAAAATCTTTAAGAGAAAAAAAGGATTTCTTTTCTCAGACTAAATGCTCATTTCTGTCTCTATAATTCTGTACTTAAAAAGAAGTTTGGGGGTGTCTGGGTGACTCAGTTGGTTAAGGGTCTGCCTTCAGCTTAGGTCACTATCCCTGAGTCCTGAGATGTGTCCCATGGCCAGCTCCCTGCTCAGCGGGGAGTCTGCTTCTCCCTCTGTCTCTACTCCTCCCCAGATTGTGCTCACTCTCTCTCTTTCACTCTCTCTCTCAGATAAATGAAATCTTTACAAAATAAATAAATAAATAAAAATTTAAAAAATTTTTAAAAGTTGGGGCACCTGGAGGCTCAATCAGTTAAGCACCTGACTCTTAGTTTTGGTTCAGCTCATGATCTCATGGGGAGTCTGCTTGAAGATTCTCTCCCCCTGCCCTTGCTTCAACTTGCACTCTCTCTCTATCAAATAAATAAATAAATCTTTAAAAAACAAACAAACCAAAAAAAAAAACCAAAAAACACCCAAAACAAAGGAAAACAAAAAACTCTGAAACTCTAGGCGTACTGGACTGGCTCAGTTGATTCTTGATCTCAGCTCATGAGTTTGAGCCCCACATTGAGCATAGAGTTTAATTAAAAAACAAAACAAAACAAAACCACTCCAAATAATGTAAACTTAGTAATCTTTTCAATAAAGGTTTGAAAAGGCAGCATAATAAAATTCAACAATATTCTCATTAACAGTATAGCTATATCCTACCCAGTGTAATCAAACTGTAGTTTGAGGGAACACTGCCCACAAGACTAACGTCACTAATCACACTAACTGCAAATTTGGGGGGTTCTGAAAACCATCTTCTGGCTTGGTAATTTCTCAAAAGAACTCACAGAAGTCCCTGAAAGCTTTCATACTCACAGTTACAGTTTGTAACTATACAGAGTAAAGATTCAAATCAAAATCAGCCAAGAGAAGAAATGCACAGGGCAGGCTTAGTGGGTTAAAGCCTCTGCCTTCAGCTCAGGTCATGGTCTCAGGGTCCTGCAATCAAGCTCCATATTGGGCTCTGCTCAGCTGGGAGCCTGCTTCCCCCTCTCTCTCTGCCTGCCTCTCTGCCTACTTGTGATCTGTCTGTAAAATAATAAATAATAACTAAAATCTTTTTAAAAAGTAATTATTTAAATGTCTTTGAAATTTCTAGCCAAAGATTGAGAATTTGAAAAAAAGAAATCATGTTTGTTTCTAGTATTGGTAGTCTAGATTATTTGGATTGACCCCCCACCCCCACACTCCCCCAGGGTTGCCAGATTCAGCAAACAGAGAAACAAGATGCTCGGTTAAATTTAAATTTCAGATATATTTATACTGAAAAAAAAAATTGTTTATCTGAAATCAAAATTAATGTGCTGCCCTTTATTTGGCAACCCCAATCTCTTCCACTAAAAACGACCCCAAGTGTTGTACACACGCAAATATATTCATATACAGACATACACCCATCTACACACATAACCTTTTTAACAACAACAAAGAGATGACAGGATAAAAAGGAATTAGGTGTGGTGGCTTTGTATTGTATCAATGAAGAGTATAATTTATTAAAGTAGTCAGAGACAAGATAATGTTACATATTTATATAATGAGAGGCAATGAATTTTCAGACACACAGGAAGCTTCAGTTCTACAACTGTAGCTATGGGTCATAGTAAACACACAACACAAAATATCAGCAATCCTGTTCTCAAAGAGATCTCTTCCAATGTACACTAAACATCTTCTTCATTGATTTGAACTCATTAATAGGAACACATTCAAAAAGACAAAAAGTAACAAATCATATTTTGTCATCTATTGGCTAACAAGAGTATAAACCGTCATCAAGCTGATATTGATAACCAAAAGTTCAGGCCAAAAAGTCAGATCCCCATTGGTTGCTATCACCAACTGAGAATAATTTATCAACTATGTGCAAATCAGAACTAGAACCAACTTTGGCCAAGAACCAGAAACAAAAGTAAAAATACAGGGCCAGGAATAAAAACAGAGATAAAAAAATACAGTTTTATTTCCTCTTGGGATTCACTCCAAGGGCATCTGTGGGCACACACATAGACACACACACACATATACACATGAAAAAGGAAAAAGGGAAAGAAAGGGGGGAAAAAAGGTATGTATGGGCTTAAATATTCCATAAGGTACGCTTCTAGCCGTCTTTAGTTGGCTCTGGTAGAAGTGTTCACTTGGACATCTCAGTGGAATCATACCATAGTAAAATATTCAAAAAGTTGAAAATACGGCTTTCGTACAAATGTTAGAATAAAGCCATGCCGGGACACCTGGGTGGCTCTGTCCATTAAGCTTCTGACTCTTGATTTCGGCTCAGGGGGTGATCTCAGGGTTGTAAGACTAAGTCTCGTGTTTGGCTCTATCCTCAGCAAGGAGTCTGCTTGTCCCTCTGCCTATGTTTCTCTCCTGCTCCCTCTCTCTCTAACAAATAAAATCTTTGGGCGAAAGAAAGAATAAAGCCATGTCAGAAACATATTAACTCATTAATGACAGAACCAAAGATACAAAGGTAACAAAGCTGGTTCCAAAAGTATTGGAGGAACTCTGCATTTATAGGTATATTATTTTTTTTTTAAAAAAGAATGCTAGATTAGATACAAAACTAGTAAATGAGTTTCAGGACAATAAAACTATAACCTTTTTCTACTGAACAGAAATCTACAAGTTAATGTGTAACTTCACAGAGTTTGGACTCTACAGATGGTAAATTAGACACAGGAACAGTAATTCTAAAGAAGTTCTAAACCTTGGATGGGCCTGTTAAAACTCTGCTCCAGTAAGACGCTAAAAAGACAAGCTGTACTTTCTTTTGCTTATTTCCAACTCTTAGAAATTTTTTCTTTTCTTTTCTTTAGATGCATGTGCTTGGCTGAGGAAAACTGCCAACTTGAGGACTCTCTATGCATCTTTCTCCTATAGGATACTTTACCCTGAGAAGACCAGTTGCCTTGGCCTGCCAATAACCCAATTTCCCCTTTTTCTATTTTTTTAAAAAAAACTTTAATTTATTTTCCAGAGAGAGAGAGAGAGAGAGAGAGAGAGATCAAGTGCCCAAGCAGGGGGAGCAGTAGGCAGAAGGAGAAGCAGGCTCCCTGCTGAGCAGAGAGCCTGATGTGGGCCTCAATCCCACACCCTGGGATCATGACCTGAATCGAAGGCAGTTGCTTAACTGACTGAGTCACCCAGGTGTTCCCAACTTCCTCTCTTTAATACAGGGAGATGTCTAGATCACACCTGGGTTCCACCTTCCTACACCCTGGCAACCAAATTCAGGCAGTAAGCAAGGCCAACTGTAGGGCTGTATTTGTTTCCTGTTAACCAAGCATTGCTATACTTAGTTGTCTGATGTCTTATGTCTTGAAAACCATTGTTTTATATATTTAGTCTTGTTTTTCAGTTACAGGTAGGAGGGAAAATCCATTTCCTATTACTCTATCTTGGCTGGTTATTTCTTTTTCTTGCCTCACTGTACTGGAAGAACATTCAGTATAATGTTGAACTTAGGTGAGAACAGAGTTGAGAGTACGGCCTTCTTCCTGACGGTACAGGGCAAGTGCGGTCTTTCAACATTAAACATGTTTGGTGTAGGCTTTTCATAAGCGACGTTTGCTAATTCATTGAGAGTTATTCAGGAATGGACGTTACAATTTTGTCATTTGTGTGTGTGTGTGTGTGTGCAAATACTGAAAAGATAATGCTTTTTCTTTTATAGTCTGTTAATGTGGAGAATTATACTAATTGGCTTCCTAGAGTAAGGGAGTGTTTCAATCTCTGGTTTTCTGGAGGACTTTGTAAGGAATTGGAATTTTTTCCTTTCTTAAATATATGGTAGAAAGCACTAGAAATGCCTGGTATTTTCTTTGTGGGTTGTCTAATTACAACTCCAAACTCTTTAATTTATAGAGATAATGAAGTTACCTAGTCTTTCCTCTTTTAATCGATAAAACAAATTGAAATATAATTGATATAGGAGTACAACATGATTTGATATTTGTATATACTGGGAAATAATTACTATAACAAGTAACCCATCCTATTTCTTCTTGAGTGAGTTTGGCAGGTTTCTCTATAATGGTATTTGTCCATTTCATCTAAATTATTAAATTTATTTGTAATAGTATCTCTTTAATATATATATCTGTAATTGTATCACCTGTCATTTCTGGTATTAATTTTGCCAACTCTCTTTTTTTTCTATCAGTCCAGTTACAGGTTTGCCAATTTCATTCATGTCCGTGTGTCTCTGTATTTCCTTTTTTCTGTTTGAGTTTCATTTATTTTCTATTTTCTAGTTAAAGGTAGACGTTCAGGTCATTGGCCTGAGAACTTTCTTTTTTTCAAATACAGGCATTTACACTACAAATTTTTTCTTTTAGCTGTATCCTTCAAATTCAGATATACTGTTTTCACTTTTCATTTTAAAAATAAGTCCTAATTTCCCTTTTGGTTTCTTTGTTGATGAGCTATGTTGAAATGTGTTATTTAGTTCCCATTATTTGGAGATTTCCCAGAAACTGTTCTGTTAACAATTCTTTTTTTTTTTTTTTTTTAAAGATTTTATTTATTTGACAGAGATCACAAGTAGGCAGAGAGGCAGGCAGCGAGAGAGAGGGGGAAGTAGACTTCCTGGTGAGCAGAGAGCCTGATGTGGGGCTCCCAGGACCCTGAGATCATGACCTGAGCTGAAGGCAGAGGCTTAACCCACTGAGCCACCTAGGCACCCCTGCTAACAATTCCTAATTTAATTTGTTGTCAAAGAACATACTTTGTATGATTTTGAATCCTTTTAAATGTATTGATACTTGCCTTGTTGACCAAAATATAAAAAGGTCCCTTGTGCACTTGAAAAAACATTTTCTGCTGCTGTCAAGTACTATATAAATATCAATTGCATTAAATTGGTTGATAGTGTAGCTCAAAATTTTTATTGCCTTTTTAAATAAGCTAAGATGTAATTGAAATATAACATATTAGTTTCAGGTATATTAGTTTTCTACATTTTATCAATTATTTAGAAGTACTGATATTTCAACTACAATTGTGAAAATTATCCATTTCTCCTTAGTTTTGTCAGTTTTTGCTTTATGTATTTTGAACCTCTGTTAAACATATAAGAGTGTTATGACCTCTTTCTTTATTAAGACATTTACTTACTTGAGAGAGAATGAGAGAGAGAGCAAGCATGAGAAGGGGGATGGTCAGAGGGTGTAGCAGACTCCCTACTAAGCAGGAAGCCCAATGCAGGACTTGATCCCAGGACTCCAGGATCATGACCTGAGCCAAAGGCAGTCGCTTAACCAACTGAGCTCCCAGGTGCCCTGTTATGACCTCTTATAGAATTTACCTTCTGGGGGTGCCTGGGTGGCTCAGTTGGTTAAACATCTGACTCTAGATTTTAGGTCATGGCTTCAGGGTTGTGAGAGAAAGTCCCATGTTTTAAATATTAAAATTTTTAAAAAATTGACCTTGTGATCTTCATGAAATGATCATCTTTTCCCTGGTAATGGCTTTGTTCTAAAATCAACCTTGTTATTTATACAGCCTCTCCAGCCTTCTTTATAATAGAGGCAACAGGGCTTCTTTTTTCTTCTACACTTAACCCACGTGGCTTTTATTAAAGTCATTTTCTTGTAAGCAGCATGTAGCTGGATCTTGCTTTTTTATCCACTCTGACATTAATTGGTCTGTTTGTACAATTTTCATGAAGTGTTAATTATTGATATGATTGGCTTTGAATGTACCATCTTGCTATGTCTTCAGTTCATCTCAGCTCCTCTGTTACCTTCTTCCTCTTCTTTTAGACTGAGAATGTTTCATGATTCCATTATACCTTCTCTGTTGTCTTAGCAGTTTTGAAATTTTTGTAACTGCTTTAGGCCTTTCATATACACCAATCTTTAAATTACTACATTCTAGGGCGCCTGGGTGGCTCAGTGGGTTAAGCCGCTGCCTTCGGCTCAGGTCATGATCTCAGGGTCCTGGGATCGAGTCCCGCATCGGGCTCTCTGCTCAACAGGGAGCCTGCTTCCTCCTCTCTCTCTCTCTGCCTGCCTCTCTGCCTACTTGGGATCTCTCTCTGTCAAATAAATAAATAAAATCTTTAAAAAAAATAAAATAAATTACTACATTCTATATTCAACTAATATATAGAGAGTGAGAATCTTACAATAGTAAGACTCCCTTTACCTCCCTTCCTGGCCTTTGTCCTATTGTTTTTAATTCTACATATATTAAAAACCTCATGCTTAATTTTATTAGTTTTTCCTTTAAGCAGTAACTATCTTGTAAAGAAACTTCTACTGTTCATTCCTTTGTATAGCTCCAGAATAATTCCATTTGCTGTCTTTCCCTTTATCCCTGAAGGACCTTCTTTAACACTTCTTATAGCATGAGTCTATTGGTGAGGAATACTTTGAACTTTTCTATGTCTGAAATAGTCTTTGTTTCACCATTGTTTTTGAATGATATTTTTGCTGCATACAGAATTCGAGATTTTTTTTTTTCCTTTTGGCACTTTATTTATTTTTAAAAGACTATTTACATGAGAGACAGAGAATGAGTGAACACAAGTGTGGTGAGAAGCAGAGGGATAGGGAGAAGCCGAATCACCACTGAGTGTGCAGCTGGATGTGCGGCTCAATCCCAGGACCTGAGCTCAAGTCAGATGCTTTTTATAATATTTTTTTTAAAGATTTTATTTATTTATTTGACAGACAGAGATCACAAGTAGGCAGAGAGGCAGGCACAGAGAGAGAGGAGGAAGCAGGCTCCCTGCTGAGCAAAGAGCACCATGTGGGGCTCGATCCCAGGACTCTGGGATCACAACCCGAGCTGAAGGCAGAGGCTTTAACCCACTGAGCCACCCAGGCGCCCCTCAAGTCAGATGCTTAAAAGAACAAGTCACCCAGGTGCCTCTATTTCACCCTTTTAAAGATGTTATTCCACAGTCCTCATACTTCCATTGTATCTGATGAGAAATATGCTGTCATCCTTATAGTTGTTTCTCTATATGTAATATATCTTTCTTTTCTTTCTTTCTTTTTTTTTTTTAAATAATACATCTTTTCATTGACTACTTTTAGTATTTTCTCTTAATCTCTGGCTTGAGGAAATTGAATAAATGTGCTTTGGTTTAGTACCCTTCATGTTTTTTGTATTTGGCACACACTGAGATTCTTGGATCTGTGGGCTTATAGTTGTTATCAAATTTGGGAAATTTTCAGTCATTTTTTCTTGACTTGAGTAGACTTCAAGTTTATACCTCAGGCTGATCCTTGACACAGAGACAGCCCATAAGAATGAAAACCAAACCAACCAAAAAACTCCCAAACCACTCAAATAATTTCTAAAGACAGCAAACCCTGGGGAAGGAGAGAACTTGATTTCTCAAGATAACATTATTAGATTTAAATGTCATTTTCAAAAACAACAAAAAATCATGAGGCACACAAAGAAACAAGAAAGTGTCACCCATTCAAAGGAAAAAACTACGTCAATAGAAACAGTCCTAGAAAAAGACCTAACAACAGATCTACTAGCCAGATGTTAGAACACTGTTCTTTTTTTTTTTTTTTAAGATTTTTATTTATTTTTATCTGACAGACAGATCACAAGTAGGCAGAGAGGCAGGCAGAGAGAGAAAGAGAGAGAGGAGGAGGCAGGCTCCCCACTGAGCAGAGAGCCCGATGCGGGGCTCGATCCCAGGACTCTGGGATCATGACCTGAGCTGAAGGCAGAGGCTTTAACCACTGAGCCACCCAGGTGCCCCTAGAACACTGTTCTTAATGTTCAAAAAACCAAAGGGAGATTTAACAAAGTCAAGAAAATGATGAAGTTATGAACAAAGCAACAGGAAACCTAAAAAGAAATTAAAAAAAAAAGAACTTATGGAGCTAAAAGGTATACTTGAAAGGAAAAATTTGCCAGAGGGATTCAAAGGCAGATTTGAGTCAGCAGAAAACAAAAACAAACAAACAAACAAAAAACTAGCTAATTTGAGGACAGGACAATGGAAATTACTGAGGAACAGCAAGAAAAAAGAATAAAAGCAGAGCCTGACGGACCTGTGGGACATACCAAGGGGACCAACATATAAACTGTGGGAGACGAGAGAAAGGGGCAGAGATAATATCTGAAGAAATGATGGTTAGGACACCTGGGTGTGTCTCAGTCAGTTAAGTATCTGCCTTCAGCTCAGGTCATGATCCTGGGGTTCTAAGGATCAAGCACCGAGTTGGCCTCCCTGCTCAGGGACCCTGCTTCTCCGTCTCTCTGACTTGTCCTCACTTGTCCCCTTGCTTGTGCTCACTCTGTCTCACTGGCAAATAAATATATACATTCTTTAAGAAAAAAAAAATCTTTAAGAAAAAAAAATAATGGCTGAAAGCTCACCGAATTTGATGAAAGAAATGAAAATAAACATCTAAGAAACTCAGTGATCTCCAATAAAGTTGAACTTACAGAGATCAACCCTGAGATGCATTATAATCAAATGTTTGAAAGCCAAAGATAAAAAGAGAATCTTGAAAGGAACAAGAGGAAATTGACTTGTCATATAGAAATAAGAAAGGAGCAGATTTCTAAGGAACTTTGGAAATTAGAAGGTAGTGGGCTGATATATTCAGTGTTCAAAGAATAAAAAACTATCAATGAACATTCCTGTGTCTAACAAAACTATCCTTCAAAAGTGTGGGAGAAATTCAGACACTCCTATATAAAGAAAAGCTGAAAAAAAAAAAAAAAGAAGAAAAGAAGCTGAGAGAGTTCTTATCACTAGGTTTGCTCTGAAAGATGATCAAGATTCCTATGAAAGAATACTAGGCAGTAACTGAAATCCATATGAAGAAATAAAGATCTCGACAAAAATTAATGCATGGAAAACTATGAAAGCTAGGATTGGGGTGCCTCAGTGGCTCAGTTGGTTAAATGTCAGACACTTTTTTTTTTTTAAGATTTTATTTATTTATTTGACAGAGACACAGCGAGAGAGGGAACACGAGCAGGGGGAGTGGGAGAAGGAGAAGCGGGCTTCCCACTGCGCAGGGAGCTCAATATGGGGCTCAATCCCAGGACTCTGGGACCAGGACCTGAGCAGAAGGCAGATGCTTAATGACTGAGCCACCTAGGTGCCCCCTTATTTTTATTTAAAGATTTTACTTATTTGTTTGAGAGAGAGAGAGCACATGAATGTGGGGAATAGGGGTATTGGGAGATGGGGAAGCAGACTCCCCACTGAGCAGGGAGCTCCACATAGGGCTTGATCCCAGGACCCTAAGATCATGATTTGAGTCAAAGGCAGATGCTTGAAAGACAGAGTCACCCAGGTACCCCTAAATGTTTGACTCTTGGTTTTGGCTCAGGTCATGATCTCAGGGTAGTGAGATTAAACCCCACTTTGGTCTCTGTGATCAGCAGGGAGTCTTCCCCCTACTCCTCCCCACCATGCACACTCTCTCTCGGGTAAATAAATCTTTTTAAAATTTTTATTTTTCTGACAGAGAGAGAGAGAGACAGTGAGAGAGGGAACACAAGTAAGGGAAGTAGGAGAGGGAGAAGCAGGTGCCCCACTGAGCAGGGAGTCTGACATGGGACTTGATCTGAGGACCCCTGGGATCATGACGGGAGCCAAAGGCAGAAGCTTACTGCCTGAGCCACCCAAGATGCCCCATAAATAAAGAAATCTTAAAAAACAAAAACAAAACCAAAAAACTAGTATTATCCTGACAAGTATGTAACTCCACTTTTTGTTTTCTACATGATCTGAGACTAATATATTTTAAAAATTATTAGTCTAAACACTACGATTATTGTAACTTTGGCTTATAAATTCTACATTAAAGAGACTAATACATTTAAAATAATTATTAGGGGGCACCTGGGTGGCTCAGTGGGTTAAGCCTCTGCTTTTGGCTCAGGTCATGATCTCAGGGTCCTGGGATCAAGCCCCACATTGGGCTCTCTGCTCAGTGGGGAGCCTGCTTCTCCTCCCCCCTCTTTCTCTCTGCCTGCCTCTCTGCCTACTGGTGATCTCTCTCTCTCTGTGAAATAAATAACATCTTTAAAATAAATAAATAAATAAATAAAATAATTATTAGTTTACATTTGGGTGCACACAATGTATAAAGATTCAATTTTGTGATATTAACAATTGAAATGGGTGGGGACAAAGTTGTAAAGGAGCAGAGTTTTTGTAGGCTACGGAAATTAAGCTAGTATAAATTCAAATTAGAATGTTGCAACAACAGGATGTTCAATTTAATCACCAAGTAACCACACACACACAGAAAACCCAACACAAAACATACAAAAGAAAATGAGAAACGAGTTTAAACATTTCACTACCAAAGAAAATCAACAAAATATAAATGGCAGTAATGAGGGCAACACAGGACAAAAAAGCTATAATGCCTACAGAAAACTAACAGCAAAATGACAGAAGTCCCTTCTTATCAGTAATTAAATGTAAACAGATTAAAATCTCCAATTTAAAAAACAAAGATTGGCAGAACAGATAAAAACACATGACCCAAAATATGTGTCTACCAGAGACTCACTTTAGATCCCAAAACACAAACAGACTAAATGTAAAAGGATTTAAGATATTCTTATGCAAGTAATAACAAAAAAAGAGAAGGGGTAGATATACTACTATCAGACAAATAAACATTAAGTCAAAAACGTTACAAGAGACAATAAAGGATATTATACATATTAATAAAAAGTACTACATAGCAAGATATAACAATTAGAAATATATAGGCACCTAATAACATACTAGCAAAACATATGAAGCAAAACCAGACTGAAGTGAAGGGAAAAGCAGAGAGCTCTACAATATTAGTTGGAGACTTTAATACTCTCAATAGTGGACAGAACCACCAGATGTCAGATAACTAAGAAAACACAGGACTTAACACAATAAACCAAGTAAATCTAACAGACATACAGAACATGCTACCCAACAAGAGCAGAGCATACATATTCTACTTAGGTACACAACATATCTTCTCCCACCACAAGATAAAGTCAGAAATAACACAGAAGTTAAACTGGAAAATCCACAAACCTGTAGAAATTAAACAACTAAATCTTAAACAACAATGGATAAAAGACAAAAGGACAAAGGAAACAGATAATACTTAGAGATGAATGAAAAAAAAAAACCCAATAGCATGCTAAAACCTATGGGATGAAGTGAAAGCAGTACTAAAGGGAAATTTATAGGGGCACCTGGGTGCCTCAGTTGGTTAAGCATCTGCCTTCGGCTTGGGTCATGATCTCTAGGTCCTGGGATTGAGCCCTGTATCAGGCTCCCTGCTCTGCGAGGAATCTATATCTCCCTCTTCCTCTCCCTCTGGCTCATGCTCTCCCCACCCCGCCTCAAATAAAGAAATAAAGTATCTTATAAAAAAAAAGAGGGAAATTTACAGGTATAAAGGCTTACAATAAAAAAAAATCTCCAATCAGCAACTTAACTGTATAATTAAGGAACAAGAAAAGAAGAAACTAAACCCAGAGTTAGCAGAAGGAAGAAAATAATAAAGATTAGAGAAGAGATGAATGAAAAGAGAACAGAAAAAAACAGAGAAAAAAAATCAATAAAAACTGATCTGAGATATTTTTTCTTTGAAAAAATATCAACAAAATTGATAAACTTTTAGTTAGATGGACTAAGAAAAAAAGAAAAGACTCAAATTACTAAAAAGAGAAATGGAGACATTACTACTGATTTAACAGAAATGCAAATAATTATAATAGAGTACTATGAATCACTATAGGACAACAAATTAGATAACCCAGATGAAATGGACACACTCTTAGAAACACAAAACCTACCAAGACTAAATCATAAAGAAATAGAAAATCTGAACAAAACTATAACTGGTAAAGAGATTGAATCAGTAATCAAAACTCCCCCAACAAAGAAAACTCCTGGAACTGATGGTTTCATTGGTAAATTCTATAAGATATTTAGAAAACTAATACCAATCCTTCTCAAACACTTCCCCTCCAGCAAAAAATAAAATATTATATATATTATAAAATATATATAAATAATATCTCATATCATTCTATGAGACCAGCATTATCCTGATACCAAAGCCTGACAAAGACACTAGAAAAAGACTATAAACCAATATCCCATATGAACACTAGAAAAAGACTATAAACCAATATCCCATACGAACACCAAAAAATCCTAAACAAATACCAGAAAATCAAATTCAGCAGCATATTAAAAGTATTACTCACTAACACCAAGTGGGATTTATTCCTGGAAAGCAAGGATGGTTCAATATACAAATGTAATCAATGTAATACATCACATTAACAAAATGAAGTGAAACACCCCATCCACATGATCATTTCAATTCATACAGAATAAGCATTTGACAAAATACAACACCCTCCTTATAACCCTCAATCAGGAATAGAAGAAAATGACCTCAATGCAATAAGAGCCATATTTTTAAAAAACCCCACAACGAACCATATTCAACAGCGAAAGACTGAAAATTTTTTGTCTAATGTCAGGCACAAGGCAATGACATCCACCTTCTTCCCTTTTATTCTACATAGTATTAGGCTGTTCTTTTTGGGGGGTGACGAAGGCTAGAGAGAGAAAGAATCTTAAGAAGACTCTACACCCAGCATGGAGCTGATGGGGGGCTTGATGTAATAACTTTGAAATCCTACCTATGCCAAAATTAAGAGTCAGACACTTAAAGATTTTTTTTAAAGATTATTTATTTATTTATTTGACAGAGAGAGAGATCACAAGTAGGCAGAGAGGCAGATAGAAAGGGGGGGGCGCCAGACTCCCTACTGAGCAGAGAGCCCAATGTGGGGTTTGATCCCAGGACCCTGAGATCATGGCCTAGCTGAAGGCAGAGGCTTAACCCCCTAAGCCACACATGTGCCCCAAGAGTCAGACACTTAACTGAGCCACTCAGACTCCCAGTGGGCAGTTCTAATTACAGAAATTAGGCAAGAAAGGTATAAAAGGTATCCAAATTGGAAAGAAGAAAAATTATCTCACTTTACAGATGTATCTTTACAGATATATCATGTAGGAAACCCTAAAGAATCTACAAAAATTTTTTTACAAATACTTTAATTCCGCAAAGTAGCAGGATACACAGTAAACACACAAAAATCAGTTGTATTTCCATATACTAATAATAATGTGGGGAAGAAAATCATAAGAACAATTGCATTTACAACAGAATCAAAAAGTATAAAATACTAAAAAAAAAAAGTATAAAATACTTAGAAATCAATCTAGCCAAGGAGGTGAAACACTTATGTACAATGAAAGCTACAGGGGTGCCTGGGTGGTTCACTGGGTTAAGCCTCTGCCTTCAGCTCAGGTCATGATCTCAGGGTCCTAGGATCGAGCCCTGCTTCGGGCTCTCTGCTGGGCAGGGAGCCTGCTTCTCCCCCTTTCTCTGCCTGCCTCTCTGCCTACTTGTGATCTCTGTCTGTCAAATAAATAAATAAAATCTCTAAAAAAAAAAAAAAAGAAAAGAAAACTACAAATCATTGATTAAAAAAATTAAAGAAGACATTAAATGAATGGAAACATATCCTATGTTCATTGATTGGAAGACAATATTGTTATGGTGTCAATACTATGCAAAGTGATCAGGGTACCTGGGTGGCTCAGTTGGTTAAGCGTCTGCCTCTGGCTCAGGTCATGATTCCAGGGTCCTGGGATGGAGCCCCACATCAGGTTCCTTGCTCAGCAGGGAGCCTGTTTCTCCCTCTCCCTCTGCCACTCCCCCTGCTTGTGCTCTCTCTCTCTCTCATTGTCAAATAAATAAATAACATATTTAAAAAAAAAAAAAACTATGCAAAGTGATCTACAGATTCAATGTAATTCCTGCAATAACCTGATTTTTTTTACAGAAATAGAAAAAAACCTATCCTAAAGTTCGTATGGAATCTTAAAGGACTCTGAAAGGCCAAAGAGTACTGAAAAGAAAAACAAAACTTGGGGCGCCTGGGTGGCTCAGTGGGTCGGGTCATGGTCTCAGGGTCCTGGGATTGAGCCCCATGTCAGGCTCTGCTCAGTGGAGAGCCTGCTTCCTCCCTCTCTCTCTGCCTGCCTCTCTGCCTATTTGTGAGCTCTCTGTGTCAAATAGGTGGAATCTTTAAAAAAACAAAAAAAAAAAACAAAAAAAACCTTGAAGACTCAATTTAATTCCTGAGCCAAAGGCAGACACTTAACCTGTGAGTCACCCAGGTGACCCTAAAACTATAAGATTCTTATTTATTTATAGATTTTATTTATTTGTCAGAGAGAGAGAGAGAGAGAGGATGCACAAGCAGGGGGAGCAGCAAGCAGAGCAGAGGGAGGAGCAGGCTCCCCGCTGAGGAAGGAGCCCAATGCAGGACTCGATCCTAGGACCCTGGGATCATGACCTGAGCTAAAGGCAGCTGCTTAACTGACTGAGCCACCCAGGTGTCCCTCTTTTATTTATTTTTAAAGATTTTGTTTCTTTATTTGACACACAGAGAGAGCACAAGTAGGGGGAACAGCAGGCAGAGGGAGAGGGAGAAGCAGGCTGTCCACTGAGTAGGGAGGCTGATGCTAGGGTCAATCTCAGGACCCTGGGACAATGCCTGAGCTGAAGGCAGATGCTTAACCCACTGAGCCACCCAGGTGCCCCAAACTATAAAACTCTTAAAAGAAAACATGGGACAAAAGCTGCGTACCATTGCATTTGGCAAAATTATCTTGGGTATGACACCAAAGGCATAGGCAAGAAAAGAAAATAATAGATAAACCTGACTTGATGAAAATTTGAAAATTTTAGGCATTTAAAGACACTATCCAGAGTGAAAAGAGTTCACAGAATGGGAGAAAATATTTGCAAATTATGTATGTGGTAAGGGAATAATATCCAGAATATACATAGAACTCCTAGAAGTCAACAATAAAAACCAAACAACTTGATTAAAAAATGGGCAAAGGACCTGAACAGACATTTCTCTGAAGATACACAAATGACCAACAAGCACATGAAAAGATGCTGGGAAATGCAAATCAAAACTACAAGGAGATACTACCTCATACCATTAGGATGGCTACTACAAAAAACCAAAATAATAGATATTGGTGAGGACATGGAAAAAGTGAAACCTTTGTACACTGTTTATAATAATGTAAAATGGTACAGCTGCTGTGGAAAACAGTATGGTGGTTCCTCAAAAAATTAAAAATAGAGGGGCACTTGGCTGGCTCAATTGGAAGAACATGTGACTCTTGATCTACACTTATCTTAGCCAAAGGCCAAGAAGCGATGTGTGACTCTTGATCGTAGCGTCAGGAGTTGGAGCACTGCATTGGGTATGGAGAGTACAAAAAAACCAACCGACCGAACAAACAAACAAAAAAACCCACTTAAAAAATCAAAAATAGAATTACATATGACCAAGCAATTCCACCTCTGGGTATACACTCAAAAGAACTGAATCTAGGGTCTTGAAGACATATTTGTACAACCATGTTCAGAATATTATTCAAAATAAGCTAGAACACCCAAGTGTCTCTTATGAATAAGCAAAACGTGGTATATACATACAATAATATATTCAGCCACAAAAAGGAATTAAATTTTAACACAGGAGAACATGAACCAACCTTGAAGATGTTCCACTAAGTGAAATAAGCCAGTCAGAAGACAACTATTGTAGGATACCACTTATCTGAGGTACTTAAACTAGTCAAAATCATACAGACAAGAAGCAGAACTGCCAGAGGTGGGGGTGGGGGGTGGGAAGAGGATTGTGGGTGTTATTGCTTAATGGATATAGTTTTACTTTAATATGATGAAGAGTTATATGTGATTAGGATGATTGTACATTGTGAATGCATTTAACATCATCAAACCGTTCACTTAGAAATGGTTAATATGGGGGCACCTGGGTGGCTCAGTTGGTTGGGTGTGCGACTCTTGATTTTGGCTCAGGTCTTGATCTCGGGGTCGTTAAATGCAGTTCCATGTAGGGCTCCATGCTGGGCACAGAGCCTGCTTAATATTCTCTCTCTGGGGCACCAGGGTGGCTCAGCTAGTTAAGTGTTTGCCTTCGGTTCAGTTCATGATACCAGGGTTCTGGGATTGAGCCCTGCATAGGGCTCCCAGCTTAGCGGGAGCCTGCTTCCTCTCTTGCCACACCCCTGCTTGTGCTCTCACGCACTCTCTCTCAAATACATAAAAATCATAAAAAGAAAAAAAATCCCTCCCTCTTCCTCTGACCCTCTCTCCCCACCCTTGAGCTTGCGCATGCGCTTTTACTCTCTCTCAATTAGCTGGTCTCTCAACAAGTCTATAATCAATTTGACTCAACTTTTCCTTACGTGAAGTTGTAAGTTCTTCCCCTAAGAATATATGTTCTAAATATATTCCTCTCTTACTTACTTTACTCTATTACAAATATATTCCTACTCTTTCTTTTACAATATACAATGAGAACTAGAATTAGAAAAATGCTAATAGTTTTAATATATAGAAGCCCACCCAGAAATATATCTTTATGAGAGACAGAAGAGATAAAGAAAGGTGTTCACTGTGGCATAACTTATAACAGTAAAAAAGTTGAAACTATATAAGGAAATATTTCATAAATTATATTTATTAAATCAATGGAATATTATGTACAAAGCCTAAAGGACAGCAGGAAATGGCTACTATAGGAAGCAAGATTGTGGGTGATATTTTAAAACCTCCAAATGTCATAATAAATGGTTTTTAAAATAGAATCTGGAAAAAAGGAACACCCTAGAATTGAATCAAGGTATAAAGACCACAGCAGAAAAGTATTTTTTCTTCTTTAGCTGTCTGAAGGAAATTAACAATAAGAGGAGAAAAGGAAATGCCCTTATTGACCTTCCCTCCAGCCTTTCCTGCTAATTCCCTGACATTGAACCCTAGCCAACAATTTAAAAGGCAGTCTATTACAGAAATGGAATCAGCACTTGGGTTTCCTCTAAGAGGACGTAGGAAGGTTATGTATGGAATGATATTAAGTAAAAGTCAAGAAAGGCTCTATTCAGTAAAAAACTCACACCTCTTTCAAAAAGAATAACCTGAAAAATTATTTCTAACCCAATAGTTTACATTAAATTTTTTAAAATTCCTGAGAGAGATAAGATGGAACTTCCTAACAGTCATACAACGTGAGCTCTGGTGAGTGACATTGACAATGTACTCCAGGGACGCCTGGGTGGCTCAGTTGGTTAAGCATCTGCCTTGGGCTCAGGTCCTGATTCCAGGTTCCTGAGACAGAGTCCCTCATTGGGCTCCCTGCTCAGTGGAGAATCAGCTTCTTCCTCTACCTCTTCCCTCCCTCTGCTCCTGCTTTCTCTCACAAAAATAAATAAAATCTTTAAAAACAAAAACAACAATGTGCTAAATGTTTGTAACACATCTACAAGTATGAACAAAGTGCACAGAAGAGGGAAGAATTGGAAGTATAAGGTTCTTACATCATACGTGCAACAATAAAAGACTATTGATGATAAACTATAGTAAGTTAAAGATGTATATTGCAATCCCTAGGAAATAATGTAAAAAAATGTTTTAAGATTTATTTTATAGAGGGGGCTCCTGGGTAGCTCAAGTCATTAAGCATCTGCCTTTGGCTCAGGTCATGATCTCAGGGTCCTGGGATGGAGCCCCATTAGGCTCCCTGCTCAGTGGGAAGCCTGCTTCTCCCTCTCCCACTTCTTCTGCTTCTGTTCCTGCTCTTCCTGTCTCTGTCAAATAAATAAATAAAATTTTTTAAAAAAAGGGGATTTATTTTATAGCGAGAGAGAAAAAGAGAGTGCCCGCACATGCGTGCTCGAGTGGGAGGGGCAGAGGAAAAGGGTGAGAGAATCCCAAGCAGACTCTGCACCGAGTGTGAAGCCAGATGGGGGGTTCAATCTCACAACCCTGAGATCACAATCTGAGCTGAAAAGAGGAGATGGACACTTACACTGCACCACCCACGTACCCCTATGTAAAATTTTTTAACAGGGTATGGCCAATATGCCAATAGTAGAAATAAAATAGATCATAAAAGTAATCCAAAAGATAGAAACATAGACAAAAAGAAAAGAGATAGGACAAACAGAAAACAAATAAGATAAATTTAAGAATTGTGAAGTATCTGAAATTTCACCCTACTTGCAAGCTAACAAGTTAGACTGACACAACTTCATGGATTTTGGTAGGACACAAGAGACATTTGAATCACAGAGGGCAGGGGATCACTCACAGCAACAGCAGTATCCAGAATACCAGCATTTTGCACTAATTCCCCAAACTGCAATTCCCAAAGAGCAATGCAGCTAGGGCCATATGATACTGACACATGTAATGCGCTGTGTTACTGCAGAAAAACCTGGTATCTGGGGAAATAAATTTTTTTTTTATGTGGGCAATAAGCACGCCTGTTCCTTACTCTAGAGGGAGATATGATCTATCTTCCAAGGCAGTTTGCTAAATAAACATCCGTGTCAAGATAGAAACAAAGGATAGTCGGTACCCTGCTTGCATCACATATAGAAATGCAAGAGACTTATGAAGAAAAGAACAGTCACTCATCCGATGGCAGATTTCAACCAACCATATGAATAATTATTATAAAGGTAAATGATTTAAACACCCAAATTAAAAAACAGAGACTGTCAGATTGGACTTCAACTGTATATCTATAATAAACCTGCTTTGCTCAGTAATGGAGGGAATGACTAGGCAGATAATTAATAATGACAGCGAGGACATGAACAATACTATTAACCAATATGACCTAATATTTATAGAACATTTTCATTTTCCCCAACAGCAGTACACATACTTTTTTTTTTTTTTTTTTTTTTTTTTGTGAGCTCTATGCCTAATATGGGGCTTGAACTCACAACCCTGAGATCGAGAGTGGCACACCCTACTGACTGAGCCAGCCAAGCACCCCAGCAATACACATTCTTTTTAAGTGTATGTGGAATAGTCACCAAGATAGATCATGTTGTGGGTTACCAAAGAAACCTAACAACTTTAGGGTAACTGAAATAAGATACAGTAAATTATCTAAACACAACAGAATTATACTAGAAAACAGTAACAGGAGGACAGGTGAACAATCCTTAAATATTTGGAAATGAATACACTTCTAAATAATTCATATATGAAAGAGAAATTAAAAAGAAACTGAAAATATTTTGAGCTAAATGAAAATACATTACTGAAATTTGTGAGACATGGTAAGATGCTTACATTAACAAATAAATGTTTTGTACCAATAATCTAAGATTCTACCCTAAAAAACTATGAAGAGATCAAAGTAAACTCGAAGCAAGCAGACAGAAGAAAGTAATAAAGCAGAAATTGATGAAATTGAAAATAGTAAAATGAGAGATTAATGAAATAAAAGGCTGGTTCTTTGAGAAGTTCAATAAATATATTTCTAATCAGACTGATCAAGGAAAAAATAGAGAAGATGCGAATTACTAATATTAAGAATGAGGGAGACGGCATCTCTATGGATCCTATAGGTATTAGAAGAAAAAGGAAATACGTACAACTTTATGTCAAGAAATTTGGTAGCTTAGATGAAATTAAAAAATTCCTTAAAAAAAAAAACCCAGAACTCCCAAAGGTCAGTAAGTGTAGTTAACCTGAATAGTCTTTGATCGGTTTCAGTAATTGAATTAGGAGTTAGGAGTAAAAACATTCTGCCATACAAACAAGCTCTAGAGAGGTAGCTGGACATAAGGAATGGAGAGCTAACTGTTTTGAATACAGAGAAGTATTCTTAGGAGGGAATCCTGGGAGGTTAAGTCTGGTCTAAAAGAAACAAACACTGAAATGCTGAAGTCATCAACTTCTATCATACAATGTCTTTTTCACATTGTGCTCCAGTCACCCCTCTGCATTTTTTTTTAAAGGTAGACTCCATGCCCAGCATGGTGCCCAATGTGGGGTCCAAATTCATGACTCTGAGACTAAGATCTGGGCTGACATCAAGAGTCAGATGCTCAACTGAGACACCCCGGCACTGCTGCATTTTTTAAGTAAACTACTCCCAACATGGGGCTCAAACTCATGACCTGAGATAAAGAGTTGCTTGTTCTACTGACTGAGGCAGCCAAGTGCCCCACACCCTCTGCATTTTTTTATAAGACTTATTCATTAGTATTTATATATGCCTATACTATTTTCTCTTGTTGTATTTATTTGTAACACAGTGCCCTAAGCAAGTCTGTAGATTCCTTAAGGTGGGTTATATGAAAAAGATTTCCAAACTGTGGGGGAAATGTATAGGAACCTTCCAGATCAGATGGCTTCACAGGTGAAACATACTAAACATTTAAGGAGGGAACTACATCAATCCTATAAAACTCTTCTAAAAAATAAAAGATGTGGGAAGACTTCTCAACTCTTAGGAAACTACTACATTGATATTAAAACCAGACAAAAACACTGCAAGAAAACTACAGAACAACATCCTAATGAACACATTAAACAAGTGATTTAACAATATAAAAAACAGATAATAAACTATGACCAAAGTATTTATTTCAGAAATGCAATGTCAGTTTATTGGAAGCAGTTGATGCAATTTATCTTATCAGACTTGAACAGAAAAATTGTATGATCTCAATAGAGAAATGGGGTAACAAAATTCAACATCCACTCAAGATAAAAACTCAAAGCAAATTAGACTTGAAGGGAACTTAATCCAGTAAAGATATATGTACAAAACGTTATATCTATATCATACTGAATAGTATCCTTTCTCCCTAAGATCCCCCAATATCAGGAACAACAGACTGTCTCCCACCACTCATACTAGAGCATTCCTAGCCACTAAAGTAAGGTAAGAAAAAGAAATAAATGGCTTCGTCTGGAAAGGAAGAAATAAAACTATTTTCATTTGCATTTTAAAAATTTCTTGCTTCCTCATTTTTTTTCAGACAAAATGATCAGCTATATAAAAGATGCCGTGCAATCCACAAAACACACTACAAGAATAATTGAGTTTAGCAAGGTCACATGATAGAGGGTCAATTTATAAAACTCTGCTTTATTTCTATATACTAAATATAAACAGCTGGAAATCAAATAGAAAAAAAAACAGTACCATTTACAATAGCATCATAAAACACGACATACTCAGAAAGGGATAAATCTAACAAAATGTGTTAGAAATTATATTCTAAGAAAAACTGAAAACACTGATGAGAAGTAAAAGGAAACTAGTCTGATGAACAGATATCCCATGTTCATCAATTGAAGATAGAGATGTCAGTTCTTCATACAATAAACAAGAGTCAAGCAAGCTCAACCAAAACCCCAGCGTCTTTTTGGTAGAAGTTGACAAGCTGGTTCTAAAATCTGTATGAAAATAAATAAATACAGGGCACCTGGCTGGCTCAGTGGGTTGGGCCTCTGCCTTCAGCTCAGGTCAAGATCTCAGGGTCCTGGGATCGAGCCCCAAATCGGGCTCTCTGCTCAGCGGAAAGCCTGCTTCCCCCCTCTCTCTCTGCCTGCTGCTCTGCCTACTTGTGATCTCTGTCAAATAGATAAATAAAAATCTTTGGGAAAAAAATACAATCTATATGAAAAAACAAAGGCCGTAAAATATATAAACTAGTTTGAAAAGGAAGAATACAGCTTATTTCAAAGCTTACTATAAAGCTACAGTAACGGAGACAACGTGGTACTAGTGAAATGATAGACCTAATGAACAATGGGATAAAGTAGGATCCCAGAAAAAGCAACCCACACAGTTGGTTAAGTGCTCAAACTATATGGGAATACTGGTCATCCCTCAGCAAAAACAAAACCCCCCCTCAAAATCTGTATCTTACATCATACATAAAATTAACTCTGGATGTAATTATCTATGAATTCTAGAGGCATCAGAAAAAAAGCTTTGTGGGCGCCTGGGTGGCTCAGTGGGTTAAAGTCTCTGCCCTCGGCTCAGGTCATGGGATCGAGCCCCGCACAGGGCTCCCTGCTCAGCAGGGAGCCTGCTTCCCTTCTTCCCTCTCTGCCTGCCTCTCTGCCTACTTGTGATCTCCGTCTGTCAAATAAATAAATAAAAATCTAAAAAAAAAAAAAAAGAAAAAGAAAAAAAGCTTTGCGATCTTTGGTTTGACAAAGAATTCTTAAGACACAAAAAGCATGAGTCATCAAACAACAATGGGATAGGGGTGCCTGGGTGGCTCAGTGGGTTAAAGCCTCTGCCTTCGGCTCGGGTCATGGTCTCAGGGTCCTGCGATCAAGCCCCACGTCAGGCTCCCTGCTCCTCAGGGAACCTGCTTCCTCCTCTCTCTGTGCCTGCCTCTCTGTCTACTTGTGATCTCTGTGTGTCAAATAAATAAATAAAATCTTAAAAAAAAGAAAGAAAGAAAGAAAGAAAAATGTGATAAATGAGAACTTTGAGGGGCGTCTGGGTGGTGCAGTCGGTTGGGCATCCAACTCTCGATTTTGGTTCAGGTCATGTTCTCAGGGTTATGAGAGCTAGCCTCCAGGGCTTGGGGCTCAGTACAGAGTCAGTTTATCCCTCTCCCTTCCCTTCTGCACCTCTGCCACTCAAGTGTGCTCACTCTCTCTCTCCCTAATTTAAATAAATAAAATCTTTTTGAAAAATTTTAAAAAAAATGAAAAAAAAGATTTTTTTTTTTTTTAAAAAACACTGTAGAGATTACATCCCCGTGACTTACTTATTTTTAACTGGAAGTTTGTACCACTTAATCCCCTTCTCCTACTTCAGCATCTTTTGGACTGGAAAATTTAAGCTCTTTACTGGCAGGAACTTAAATTTTTGCTCAACATCTGGCCCCACATAGCATGTCACAAGAATACAAGATTGGGGCACCTGGGTGGCTCAGTGGGTTAAAGCCTCTGCCTTCAGGTCAGGTCATGGTCCCAGAGTCCTGGGATCAAGCCCCGAGTTGGGCTCTCTGCTCAGCAGGGAGCCTGCTTCCCTTCCTCTCTCTGCCCCTCTCTCTGCCTGCTTGTGATCTGTCAAATAAATAAATAAAATCTTTAAAAAACAAAAAAACAATATAAGATTTTTGCAAAGAAAAAAACCCCAAAACCAAAAAACAAAACAAAAAACCACTGTACAGAAGTGAAAAGACAAGGCACAGAGTGGTAGAAAATATTCACAAAACCCCTAATAAGGATTTTTTTAAAATGCAGAATACAAGCTCTCCCAAAAAAAGAAAAAATAAGACAACTCAATTTTTAAAAATAGATTTTATTTATTGGAGAGGAAGAGGGAGAGCACCGAGAGGGCAAGGCAAACTCTTTGCTGAGCAGACAGCCTGATGTAAGGCTCGATCCTAGGACCCTGAGATCATGACCTGAGCCAAAGGCAGATGCTCAATCAACTGAGCCACCCAGGTGCCCTGGTAATCCAAATTTTTAAAATGGGCCTGCACATGAGCTTTACATTAGTGCATAAGTGACAAAAACTGGAAATAACCCAAAAGTCCATTAACTAGTTCACAGATAAACTGTGGTATATCCATACAATAGAATACTACTCAGTAATAAAAAAGAACAAAATACTGATACATGGAACGTGAATCTCACTTTTTTTTTTTAAAGATTTTATTTATTTATTTGACAGAGAGAGATCACAAGTAGGCAGACAGGCAGGCAGAGAGAGAGGAAGGGAAGCAGGCCCCCTGCTGAGCAGAGAGCCCGATGTGGGACTCGATCCCAGGACCCCAAGATCATGACCTGAGCCGAAGGCAGTGGCCTAACCCACTGAGCCACCCAGGCGCCCTCACTTTTTTTTTTCTTTAAGAGAGAGCAAGACAGACAGCAGGAGGAATGGAAAAAGAGAATCTTAAGTAGACTCAATGTCCAACACAGGGCTCCATCTCATCACCATCTATTACCTTAGCCAAAATCGAAAGCTAGATGCTTAGCCAACTGAGCCACCCAGGTGCCTCCAAAGCATCATAGTACATGAAAAAAGTCAGGCACAAGTAAGTACATATTGTAAGATTCCATTTACAGGACATTCTGAAAAAGGCTTAACTATAAGGTCAGAAATCAGATCTGCACTTGCCAGGAGCTAGGGTTAGTGAAGTGGATTGACTATGAAAGAACCTGTGATGGAAATGTGGATTGAGTTTATGTTAGTGGCTATATGACTGAATATATTTGTCAGATGTCATCTAAGTATACAGGTGTAAAGTGTGAATTTTAGTACCTGTAAATTATACCTCAATAAGCTTGACTAGAAAAGCGCATAAGAGATTCCCCAAATTTGTAATGTTTTGCTTAATGTCAAACGAGTTTACCTCTTCTCCACATATTCCTTTTATTAATAAAAAGATTTTATTTATTTGAGAGAGAATACGAGTGAGACAGCATGAGAGAGACCGCATAAGCAACAGGGAGCCTGATGCCAGACTCAATTCCAGGACTCCAGGATCATCATGTGAGCCGAATGCAGATTAACCAACTGGGCCACCCAGGCACCCCTCCACACATACTCCTAAACAGAGCTTTTAAACTATAAATTATCCTAATTTGGAACTTCTTGTGCATGAGTAATAATTCTTGTGCATTCCTGAGGCCTGAAACAGCACTTTTTATGTATTATCTCATTAAATCATTCCAACAACACTATGAAACTGAGGTTGAGAGGTTTGGTTAATTCTAAAGTTGGGATTTAAACCCAGCTATGTGAACTCCCAAGACCATCTTTCCTTCTATACTTTACTGCCTCCCCAAATCTCCAAAGACAAGGACTAAAATTTACATTCTTCACTGTTTAGCATATATATTCAATAAATGCAGACACTGTTGGAAGGTAAGAAACACAGAGTATCTTATCAGGCAGGATCTAAAGGCTGCTTTTTTGGGCAAAATACTCCCTCCCCCACTCTATTCACACCATCTACCTTCTCTCTGGTTAAGCAACATAGTCCACCAGGAAGAGGCACTCATTTGTTTATTTTCCCCAAGTCTCCTCTGCAATTTCCTAGCCCAGCAAAACATCTCTAACTCAGGGTGGCCCTGGGGATGTGGCTAATCTGTTAATACTCAAGGGACAGCAGTTTCTATGGACATGGAATGATGATCCAAGATCATCTTTCTCAGGAATTATTTTCATAACCAGGGAGGTAAAGATTACTGATTTATAGAATAAAACCAGTCACATCACTTCATTTGTATTCCCCTATGTGGTCCAAGAACATCACTTCAGTTGCCAATTTCCTCAACCATGGCATTTAATAATTCTGGAACAACTGATCCCCTTCCAAAAACAGGTGGCCCTGTTCTGACATTCTTCTCATTTATAATGTTTTTTTGTTTGTTTGTTTTTATGAACAGAAAACCAACCAGGATTTAGTCTCTCACTTAACAAGTTTGGTACTAGGCAAGTTCCAGGTGATTAATTCGGTGGCTCAAAAATCATCAAAGACCAATTTTTTTCCATTTTCCTACTCTGACATCCTTAGGATGCTGGCAGTTATGACTTCATAGTAGTCTCATAGTAAGCTGGTGAGTTTCATTCAGACTGCTGCTTGATGGTTGGCTGGCATGAGGAAAACAATTTTCTCATGTTACTATGGAGGGCTCTTTAGAAGTACGTACAGAATTACTTTTTTCCTATAGAATTATTTTTAATGTGCGTATCTTTTGATCCTGCACTTACACTTCTAAGAATTCAACTCATAGAAATATATGAGTGGACAAAAACAGGTAGGAAGATGTTCTTAGAAAATTCTTATTAACAGCAAAAATCTGGAACAGCCTAAAATATCCACTAACATGGGCGCCTGGGTGGCTCAGTGGGTTAAGCCGCTGCCTTCGGCTCAGGTCATGATCTCTGGGTCCTGGGATCGAGTCCCGTATCGGGCTCTCTGCTCGGCAGGGAGCCTGCTTCCTCCTCTCTCTCTCTCTGCCTGCCTCTCTGCCTACTTGTGGTCTCTCTCTGTCAAATAAATAAATAAAAAATCTTTAAAAAAAAAAAAAATCCACTAACACAGGTGATTACTTAAATTGAGAGGCCCATCAATGGAATACATCACAGCTGTTTAACACAGAAATATGTCCAAGTTTTGTTGGTAAGAGTCAAGCTTCAGGGAGTATACATACAAAAATAAATAAAACTTACCTATGACACCAAAAGCACAGGCAACAAAAGTAAAAACAGATAAGCTAGGTTACATCAAAATTAAAAATGGATGTCCATCAAAACAATCAACAGAGCAAATAAAACAACCTACAGAATGGGAGAAGATATTTATGAATTGTTTATCTGATAAGGGGTTAATATCCAGACTATGTAAAGAACTCCTTCAACTCAACAACCAAAAAGTAACCTGTTTAAAAATGCGCAAAGGACTTACAAAAGACATTTCTTCAAAGAAGACAAATGACCAATAAACATCAAGAGGCTAGCACCACCAATCATTATGGAAATGCAAATTAAAACCACAATGAGGGATCACCTCACAACTACTGAGATAGTGGCTATCAAAAGTAGAAACTAAGTTTTTCCAAGGACAGAGAGAAACTGGAAGCCTTGCGCACTACTGATGAGAACGTAAAATGGTGTAGCTGCTGTGCAAACTCTATGACGGTTCTTCAAAAAGACTTCAGGTATATGCTCTCAAAAAAAAAAATTACAAAGTCGCGTTAATAGTAACGCTAAGACCGTTCCTCAAGAAAAACCGTTTTGGGTCAGGTGCCTGGTGGCTCCAGTTAAGTGTCCGAGTTATTTCTGCTCAGGTCGTGGTCTCAGGGGTGAGACTGAGCGCCATGTCTGGCTCCGCACTGGGCCTAGAACCTGCTTCAGATTCTCTATCTTCCCCTCTCTACCTGTCCCCGACCTCTTAAAAACAAAACAAAACGAAAACCATTTGGGGATATATCCAAAAGAACTGCCAACAGGCTCTTCAAGTGTAGTATTACTCATGACAGCCAAAAGGTGAAAGTAACCCAAATATTTACTGACAGTTCAATGCTAAAACAAAATGTGGTGTATAAACATATAATATTATTTGGCCTTAAAAAGAGAGGAAGGAAATTATAACACAGTGTACTACATGGATGGACCACGAGAACATTATGCGAAGTGAAAAAAGCCCATCACAAAGACAAATACTACCCGGCTCCATTTCTATGAGGTATCTGGATCAGTCAAATTCACAGGAACAGAAAACAGAATGTTTGCAAAGGGTTGGGGAGGAAGAGGGATGGAAGTTGTTGAATGGGCAATTTCAATTTTGCAAGATAAAAAAGTGCAAGAGACACTAGCACAACAACGCGAATGTTTACACAACAATGTGAATGTACTTAACATTACTGAGCTGTACGATTTTACCAAAAACTGAAATTTTAAATAAAAATATCAAATTGATAAACCAAACTACATGTACCTGTAAAGAGCTTAGAAATAACCACCTAACTCCTAATAGTAGTTTTGTACGGAGAATACTAATGGGAAAGGGAAGGACTTTTACTTCGTATCTTTCTGTACTACTAGCATTTAATTATAAATATGCTCTAAGTGGGGCGCCTGGGTGGCTCAGACAGTTAAAGCGTGTGACTCAAGATTTTGGCTCAGGTCAGGATCTCATGGGTTGGCTCCACACTCAGCGGGGATTCTGTTTGAGATTCTCTCTCCCTCCCCTCTCTTCCCATTTTTATTCTCTCTCTCTTTAAATAAATCTTAAAAAAGAAAAGAAAAGAAAAGGGAACTAAAGCATACACCAAGCTAGGATTTTTAAAGTCAATTTTTAAAAACTTTAGTGGATAAAATTTAAATTAAACTCTAGGTACAATAGACAAGTTCTAATGCCACTTTAAAAAAAGTTACCACCCATATCTCCTCACGAAAGCACACCAGGAGTAGGTTATGATTCGTTCTAAAGAGTGATTAATTAAGGAGAAACTCCTGGTGTCACGCAGTTAACAGGAGATGCTGCCATCAGGCTTACCCCAGGAACTGCCCATGATACTTACTAACCAATAATGCCTAAATCCAAATTAGACAAAGATCCACTCTCTAATCCTGGAACTGACAAACCTGATACAATGACAATAGCTAGCGCCTGCAAATACAAAAATCCCAGGGTTTTCAAACTATTTTTACCCTTCTTCTCCCCTACCCACTACTACTAACACACAAGGCCTGCAACAGTACTTAACTTTTCCAGAGCCTCATTCTCCTTCCACCCCCACTTCAAGAATGTTACAAGAGTTAGTGGGTGGTTAGCAAGACCCCCTCAGAAACCAACAGCCATTCCAGAAAAATAATTGCTCACATACCAAGGGCTGCCAACAAGAGCAGCTTCCCAGCAGCATGTTTTAATAACCTTAATGAAGCAGAGAGCAACGCCTCCTATAATACAAATTCTGGTTGGAAAAAAGATCTACAGATTGTGGAAAAGTACAACTTAAAAAGCAAACACCACAGGCTCCAGTAAGGCAGGAAAGCAAGCAGAGATTTCTAAATACAGAGCTCAATTGTAAGAGTTCAGTGGTACCTCATTTCTCTCATCGTTTGCTCTGTCAAAAATAGAACCTTCCATGTCTTGATCCATTCAGAATAAGCCACAGCAGGCACAGCTTTGCTTACACAGGGCAGCCAGGTCAGAAAGGCCACACAGGGAAATGGAAAAGCAGCCAGCAGGTTTTCTTAGGGATTATACTGCTCCGGCTTTTATCCTTCTTCCCAGCTATTTTGGTGCCAAGAAAACTGCAGGGAGGTCTTTGCTCTGAAAAATCTTTTACTAGAAAGACTAAAGCAGTCCCAGGGCTGCAACTCCCTCTGCTGCCCAAGGTTTTCTTTGCATGCTGTCGCAGGTTCAATGCATTTCAAACTCAACTATGTTAAAAGAGCTAAAGTAGCCCTTTATTTCAAAATGTGCCCAAAAAGGCACAGGTTCAAATAGTAGAGGAACCGCTAGAATGCCAACTTCTGAGCTGCATTAATTTCTACACTTACCTACAAACCTGCTCTATCTCTGGAAGGGTTTCTTTTACCTAGTTTAAATTTAAATTTTTTTTTTAAGATTTTATTTATTTGACAGAGATCACAAGTAGGCAGAGAGGCAGGCAGAGAGAGAGGGGGAAGCACGGTCCCTGCTCAGCAGGGAGCGGGGCTCGATCCCAGGACCCTGGGCTCATGACCTGAGCTGAAGGCAGAGGCTTTAACTCACTGAGCTACCCAGGTGCCCCTTTTACTTAGTTTAAATGAAAGTTCTCCATCTCCTTCACAGGCCCTTGGAAAAGCAGGAACTAGAACAGACTTCTTGTTCCCTCTTCACCCACCCTTAAGAATGCCCATCACTGGGACGCCTGGGTGGCTCAGTTGGTTAAGTGGCTGCCTTCAGCTCAGGTCATGATCCCAGCGTCCTGGGATTGAGTCCCACATCAGGCTCCTTGCTCAGCAGGGAGCCTGCTTCTGCCTCTGCTGCCACTCTGCCTGCCTGGGCTCTTTCTCTCTCTTACAAATAAATAAATAAAATCTTAAAACAAAACAAAACAACGTTCATCACCAAAATCTAAGACAGGCCTTATTCGCCTTCCAAGTTCCAATTTAAATAGCACTTAGCCCACGGGAACTGAAGCTATTTGTTTGGCAGTCTGTTTCACTGCATTAGATTTGGTACCTGTGTAACAGCAGAAGCTCCATAATCACTTATCAGCATTCAAACTAGAAATCCCCTGAGATCTTTAAGTTTATTTAAGTAATCCTTACACCCAACATGGGGCTCAAACTTACGACCTCACGATCAAGAGTCACACATTCTACTGACTGAGCCAGCCAGGCGCCCCAAACTAGAACCATCCTAAGGTACTGGGGGAGTAAAAGATTTGTCCACATAATTTGGACTTAAGCAATTACCAGGGGGAGGCACCAACATCTTTAGAGAGAAGAGTAAGAGGCAGGTGTTGCTCCAACTAACACACCATCATTCTGCCCAACAACTCAGCAGCACTGCTTGTGGTCTTTTTCAGGTTACTGATCTCGCCAAGTCTCTGTCCTGGTAACTGTTAACAGACTCATTGTACATGTACTTTTAGGGCACTTTATTCTTTTCTTATACCCAAACACTTCTCACATTGTGATCTTAGTGGTACAAGAAGACACAGAGACCTCACAGTGACCATGAGAGTGCTACGCAGATATGGAAGCTGTTCCAGCATGCCCAGCCTACTGTGGTCAGGAGCTCTTGTGTCCCAGCAGCCGGAAGGAGGCCTGCTGCTGAAGACACACATTAGCGCAGTAACCTCCTCTTCCCTACCACGCAGGGTCAGGGGCTTACCTGTCAGGTAGAACTCCCACTCTCTGCCTTAAGAATCTATACATCCAAGCTCTGGAAAAAAAACAAATGCCCAGAGCAAAAGCCACCCTCCAGAAAACTTAGCTCCCACTGAGTGAAAAGTCTCTATCACTGGACAGAAGAAAACAATGTAAATTTTTAAATAAAAACAATACCACAGCATTTATTGTCCTCTGGTAGTAACATGAAGATAATCAAAACAATACAAACAAAATGTTTTAGAAATACACCCCAACAAAGAACATCTCTAAAAACCCAAAACTACATGGCCTTCTCAAGCATTTCTCACTTCATTGATCATTTCTAGTTGGAGACACTTTGGAGCAGGGTAATATTATCTCCTTTTAGCATGATCCGACCTGCAACACAAAATTTTAAAAAAAAGAAAGAAAGAAAAAGCTATTAATAGTGACTCAGCAAGCATGTAACCACCATTTAGCCTCAGAATTCTGGATCATATTTAAACAATTTTGAAAATGCTTTCTCTCTTGAGCAGGTATGTGAAAAATTTCAAATATCCATATATTGAAAGGCTATTCATATTAGAGCCTATGAACTTCTCTAGTAATAACCTAATGAAGGTAGAGAAATGTTATTTTATGAAAAGTAGCACCATTTTTAGAGTTCTTAGTATATTCCTGCAATTAATAAACCTGTTTGAACTTTATCCACCATTTCTTAATCTTACTTGACCAAAGAATAGTTTTTTCCTGAGAATGTCTATAAAAATTTTTAGGGAACATTGGTGTTGAGTAAAATCAGTCTGAAAAATGCTCAATCAATCCCAAAGATTAAATGGTTTCACTTTTTAAAACCTCTGTAACAGGTAATACTAATATATTCTGCAGGATAAATACTTCCATAGGAATTCAACTCCCTAATTAATTTATAAAGAATAGGATGTCAATAAGGCTAGTTTGCCTTTCATGGCAAGACAAGTTTAATTGTGAAAATCCAGGCTTTCACAAAAATAGCCCAAGGATAAAGAAGCATAGCAAAACACCATACCACTTCTCAGATTCTACTTTCCACATATCTACTTTAGGATCAAGATGATCCTCGGGGTTTGGAAAAAAGAGGCACCTGAAACCTACCACAGATGAAAGTACTAGTGAGCTGTGAACTGGGGCTTTAAACAATTAAAAACAAAGTATCCAAATAAACTCCAAATGAATAGGGTTTTTAAAAGAAAGGACTCAGTTTGTCTTAAAGTCATGAATACTAAAGATCCTTTGTTAACCGGGTTAAGAAATTGCATTCATTATTTAAATATTTCTGAGTTTCTATTACATGGCAGGCACTGAATCAGGCAGCAGTCTTATTAGAGATCAAAAAAGACAGGACTTATAGAACATCTGGTCCAGTGACAGAGACATTAATAAAATAACCCGACTAATGAGTGTTCTACTACAAATTCAGAGAGCACAACACATCTTGACTCCCCCATCCCTACTCCAGTTAAACAAAACCAAACTCTTGATATTTGACATTTGACATCTAAAGACACAGGCAACAGCACAGACAAAGATTTACAGTGGGGCAAATGTGCACATTCAGAGAACTGAAAGAACACAAGCTGGATGAAACTTGGAAAAATGAAGCGGAGTGATACAAAATGAGCAGGGGGCAAAAAGCCAGATCATGAAGAACCTTGCAGAACACATTAAAAGATTTTCTTATCCTCCTAGCAACAGGAAGTCACTGAAGGATTTCAAGTAAAGGACGACCAGGTCAGACTGGTGCTTTTAAAAGATAACTGCGGCTTGAAGAGCGAACTGGAGGGGGATGAAGTAGTTATAAAAAAATCAATCAGTGAAGTGAATGGTGGCTGGTGCCATTCAGAAAGACAGGGAACACTAAAATAGCTCCAAGAGTGTGTTAAGGGGAGGGAAGTGAGTTTGAAATCTCACACGCTAACTTTGAGGAGTCTTTGAAACATTCAGGTAGAAATGTTGAATAGGCTCAGAGAGGTCTAGGGCTACAGAGGTAAATCTGAGGTCAATATATAGATGGTAATTGAAAATAAAGTCTTGGGTAAGTAGCACGGAATGACAAGAAGACCTACGACTAAGTCTTGAGCAGCTCAAAACATTTAATGGCGGGGTCCCAGAGAACAAATATACGGAAGTCTGAAAAGGAATAAACAGAAATGAAAAGTGAAAATTTTGAGTACAGTACCACAGAACCAAAGGAACAAAGTGTTTTAAGGTAGGAGTGGCCAACAGTGCCAAATGCTGTTCAGAGTTTGAGGAAGACTAATATTGACCATTAGTAAATTTAACATCATTTGTCTTCGGTGACCTTGGTGAGAGTTCAGTGGAAAAACAAAAGCAGAAATGGGAGTGGGGTTAGCAGTAAGTGGCAGAGAATTTTAAGAGTGAACTACTCTCCCACACAGTAAATTTTCAAATGCAAACTAAATTTAAACATGGACTGAGTTGCAACTCATTCAATTCTGCAACTGAATAAAACTTGCCACAGTTCCCAAAGGCCATCTGTATTCTTACCCAGTTGTTTTCTTAACTTTGTTTTAGAATGAATCTCTTCGGCATCATCTAATACGAGGTTCATGTACTCATCGAAACCCTAGAAAAATAAGCCAACTGAATGTCATTTTTCAAGTAAAATCCTACCCAAACCACTGCAGATGAATACACCAACCTAGATACAGAAATGCCAACTAACTTCAGAAACTCCTCTTCCACCGATCTTTTAGCTAAAATACCATCTCCCTCCTAAAGCCTTTTTAAATAACAAGAAAGCCAAATGTACTCCAAATTACCTCTGGAACCTTGTGGATTTAAGATTTGATTAGCTATGCTAAGACCCACTGTCCCTATCTTTTATAACTTACCTAATACAGAGTATGTGTGTATACATGCAGATTAACTTCCACTGTCACCAGTCTTCCCATGCTCCTTACAAAACAACTCTTGCTATTACCCATAACATGTTTTTTTCCCCCGTAAACAGGGGAGATTACTAATAGAACCAACAGTATCTAAAGGTATCAAAGTATCCTAAAACTTTTCAGACATATTTTATTTTTCTTTAAAACCTTATTTAGGGGCGCCTGGGTGGCTCAGTGGGTTAAGCCGCTGCCTTCGGCTCAGGTCATGATCTCAGGGTCCTGGGATCGAGGCCCGCATCGGGCTCTCTGCTCAGCAGGGAGCCTGCTTCCTCCTCTCTCTCTCTGCCTGCCTCTCTGCCTGCTTGTGATCTCTCTCTCTGTCAAATAAATAAATAAATAAATCTTCGAAAAATAAATAAATAAATAAATAAAACCTTATTTAGGGGCACCCAGGTGGCTCAGTCAGTTAAGTGTCTGCCTTTGGCTCAGGTCATGATCTCGATGTCCTGGGATCAAGTCCTATATCAGGCTCCCTGCTCAGAGGAGAGTCTACCTCTTCCTCTCTCTCTGCACCTCCTCCCACTTGCACACTCATGTTCTGTGGCTCTCTCAAAGTAGTAAACAAAATCTTAAAACAACAACAACAACAACACATTATTTAGGGATGGGATGTGTGGGAGGTGCAGTTGGTTGGCATCTGATTCTTTCCTGGGATCAGGCCCGGAGTCAGGCCCGGAGTCCGCACTCAACAGGAAGTCTGTTTGAGATTCTCTGTACCTCTCCCTTTGCCCCTCCCCACCTCTCTCTCTAAAATAAATCACCCCCCCACATTATTTAGGATATTCTGTTATCCTGAAAATCTTATTTAACTAACCCCACCCAGCTATATTCAGGTATCACCTAATATAGAACTAATATACCATTAGTTTTCTCCTGACTCTAATTTTATTTCTTTTGTTCCCTCCTTCAAATACTAACATTGTTATTTAATTATCAAAAATTAATTTTCCCTCTTTCCCATCAAATAGAACAATGAGACAAGAATAGTGGCCCTGAAGAACTCTGCTTGGGTTGCGTCTTTGACGTTTTGTACCCTGCTCTGGCTGGGCATTTTTTGTGAAATCATTTTCTGTGAACACACTGCTCCGAGAGAAAACATCCTGGGTACTCACAATGATACAGCCCTCTATCCGCATGTTCACTTGCTCATAAAGCCACACCTGAATTCGAGATCTCTGAAAAAAATGAAAATAGCTATGTTTAAAAAACAAGTACATAAAACCCAATCACTCCAGTCAAACAACAGAGAAATACGACTCCCAAAGAAAACCTTAAAAAGTAAAAGTCAAGAATTTTAACTACTTGATTCATATCCAAGAACTGATAACCAAGACTAGTTACTTGCCAAGAAACATTCTCAATAAATGCTATACTAGGACTAAGTTAATAATTTTCCTGTCATCTTGGGACTCAGTCATATTTCTTACTGCTTCCCATCTCAATGCATTTAGAGTGCAAACTGACAGTGTAGCACAATGTGGTAATTTCCAATGATCAAGGGCTTTCTTACCTGCGTTAGCAAAATCCAGAAGCTAGGTTCCTAGCTTCCCTCACATTTAACCATCTGGGGAAAGACCCTCAGATCTGGTGTGATTAAACATAATGGCCTGGGGCAACTGGCTGGCTTGGTTGGTGAAGCCTGTGACTCTTGATCTTGGGGTTGTGGGCTGGAGCCCCATGTTGGGTGTAGAGATTACTTAAAAAATACAATAGCTTGAAATTAATCTGCTTCCAACTATGTTATCACATACTAAAATTTATCAAGAGTAACAGAAATTACATCTTATTTCCAAAATAATTTCAATACTTTGCCCTACCACCTCGCAGTTTGGGATGCTAGAAATTCCCCCAAAGGAAAGGAAGCTGTCACAATATCCTCCAAGCCTATCCCTCCTCTCTTCCTTTTTGGGCATCTTTTCTATATTTAAGTATACTACCAGCCCCACCCCCCCCACACCTTACTATGTGGTTTAAAGTCCACAGGAGTCTTCTTCCAATGTTTCATCCCAGGGGGAAGAAAGGGGAGAGGTTCCAATATTCTAGCCATAATGACTACCAACAAAAGTACCCAAACACCAGTCGTTTGCCAGTAACTACTTTTTGGAATTAGTGATTTTGGTCTTGCAAAGTAAGGATGACACAATTCTTTCAACGCTTGGGCTGGCATTTCATCACATTAGAGCTTTGCCTGAGCCCCTTCCCCTCAAGCACCCCTCCAATCTCAAGTTTCACTTAATATTGATTTTTTAAAGTAATCTCCACACTCAACGTGGGTCTTGAACTCAAGGCTCCAAGATCAGGAGTCGTGCGCGTGCTCCACCGACTGAGCCAGCCAAGCTCCCCAGTTTCACCGATTAATTTTAACTCGAGAACACACCGAGCAGACAGGATGACACACACAGGCAAATAAATTCACCTTTTAAAGAGGTAATTACAAAACAACAAAGAACATAGAACTTACGTACATTCTGCAAGTATCTGAAGATGAGGTTCTGCACCAGTGGTTAAGGAAAAAACACACGCATAGAGCAGACGGTGCTCCCCAATACCGGTCGATCTTACCTACCCTCACCTCGCCTTTGTTTTCGGAACATGAGATCTGGTGTGCATGACACGAACAGCGTCCAGCCGGGCACTGGTTTCGGGTTCCCGAAAGGTTCTGACGGAATTCCCGCCCACTCTCTTACTCCCCAGCCATTTCTTGGCGCCCGCATCTTCCTCGTCTCCGAGACCGCTAACTCCCACTTCACTCAGTTCCTAATTAAGGCCGCCTTCCTTTCGCTCGTCCGCGCCACTCCTGCACTTCCCACCACAGGGCTCTGCCCAAGCCCACCTCCCACCCGGTCTCAACTACCCGCGCTTTCTCCCGGCCACGGTCGCCCCGGGGGCTCATGGGATGTGGGCCGCACTCCGTTCCCCCAGGCCCGCTCTCGGTCTGCTCCTTCGCCCCCCCGCTTTCTGGCCCGAACCTGCTAGTCCTGACATGCTGCGTAGGATACGATGGGCTGAACCATCACCTTCTGCACTTTTTGGCCCTGGCCACGGTACGCCATGGTGGAAGCCGACAAAGACCGCACGCTATTTCAGAAAGCAACTTCCGGAATAAAGAACCGGAAGCGGAAGTGCATGGCGCCCGCGAGGCGACCTGGGCGGTTCCTGGGAAATGCCGCTCTAGGCTTGAGTGTTGCTTTTCTCTGTGCTCTATATCCCCTGGGGCAAGCCAGAAGACGGCTGTGCATTTTGGAACGTGAGTCAGTCCTACAGCGCCACCTGGAGGGAGCCTGAGGAGGCTCCCGCGGCTCGGTTTCCCGTGTGGGCCTTAAGAGTTGTACCTCCGTTGTGTGAGATGGGTTGGTTTAGAGCTTTTCCCAAGGCCTGTTTCCCTGGAATTTAGGCAGAACGGGCCGCATCGCCGTCTAGAGGGTATGGCGGCGAGAAGCCCCAGCTCCGGGGGCCTCCACACCTGGTCCTCGAAGCCACAAACAATCCGAATTCAAAAGCCAGGCGCTGTTCGCCATGTAATCAATTCCCCTCTCGTCTCCTTTGTGGGGCTTTACTGTAAGGTGGCGACAGGGCAAGGCTAGCGGGCAAGCCCTGATGTCTGATGGCTGGGCCCGATCAAGATCAAGATCAAGGTCGCTGACGCTGTGTGACCAAAGGGTAAGTTCCTCATCCTTGCTGTGTATCGGCTTCGTTGTCACCAAGATGGAGATGACCCTGTCTTTCGTCGCGGAGCTGGAGAGTCGGTGAAGGAGTAGCGTGTGTGTGGACTCAGCCGGGCCTCCGTGTGGGAGCACATCGTTTCCAGGGTAACACAGCTGGAAGGGGAGGAGCTGAAATCTGTTAGGTTTTATCAGTGACTTGTGGCCTGGCAGAAATGGTATTTGACCGGAAAACCCATTTTACAGATGGAGAAACTGACAGAGTTGAAGGGATTTCTCCAAGGGGACCCCGCGTAGGCAAGTGGCAGAATCCTAAGTTGCTTAACTGAGGTCTTCTGTTGAGGATGAGATTAAGGCTGAGCTAGAAAACGCATGGAATAATTATTGGTTTAAAAAAAAAAAAGCCCTCCCCCCTCCCCCAATCCCAATAAAGGTTTATGTTGTCCAGAGAGTAAACAGGGCATTGGTTGAATTCAAAGGTGGTATGGCTGGAAGGAACTCTCAGACTTGTTTCATCTCAGATGCAGAGATGCTAAGCTACTCTTGCACTTTCCTGTCTCTGAAGTCACCATTCCTAAACTTTTGGGGATTGATCCCTATAACCAGTCATCTGATTATACAACTCATGAGATTTGTTTTAGCCTTTATTTTTAAAAGATTTATTTATTTTAGAAAGAGAGAGAGGAGGAGGGAGGGAGAGAATCTCAAGCAGACTCCTGACTGAGCGCAGAGCCTGATGCAGGGGTCTGTCTCATGACCCTGAGATCATGACCTGAGCCAAGAACATGACCTGAGCGGAAATCAAGAGTGGGATGCTTAACTGGCTGAGCCACAGAGGCGCCCCTATTTTTTCTAAGTGATTTTGCTTTCTTATATTTAAATCTTTGATCCATCTAAAATGTTATCCCAATATATCCAAGAACTGATAACAACTTTATAATATCTAGATGGCTACCCAGTTTTTCTTTTACCATTACAAAAAAATCTCTTGTTTCCCCATTTAATTTAAAATGCCACATTTATAATATACCAAGTGTATGTAAATATGTATAGTTTCTATTTTGCTCAATTGATCTTTGTGTGTATGGATCAGTGTCACTGTTACAAGTACTGTATAATATTTCCTTATTTGGCAGGACTAGAAGTCGATAGAACTTTCTTAGCTGTTCTTATTTATTTTTCTTACAAACTTTAAAATTATCCTATCTAATTAAAAGACCCCTTTTGGTATTTTTACTGTGATTACATTAAACTTGAGAACGACTTAGAATCAGTTTTTTTAAACTAACTACCTGATGTCTATTTGTTCAAATTTTCCTTTGAGTCTTTGGGAATTTTTCAGTTTTCTTTAGTTTTCAGCTTCCTCTTGCAAGCTTATCTAGTTTAATCATAGATATTGCCTCTTTCTTCTTCTTAGTTATCTTTTCCTCAATTGCATGCTCTCGCTGGTTTTTAGAAGACAAAGTGACAAATTCAATTACGTAAAAATCACATATAGTTTTGGGTGACTAAAATACCACCACAGTAAGCAAAGTCAAAAGATCAGGGAGGGGACGCCTGGGTGGCTCAGTTGGTTGGACGACTGCCTTCGGCTCAGGTCATGATCCCGGAGTCCCGGGATCAAGTCCCTCATCAGACTCCCAGCTCTATGGGGAGTCTGCTTCTCTCTCTGACCTTCTCCTCGTTCATGCTCTCTCTCACTGTCTCTCTCTCAAGTAAATAAATAAAATCTTTAAAAAAAAAAAAAAAAAGATCAGGGAGAAGTATGTTTGTACCACATCAAAGACAAATGGGTAATTTTACTAGTATATAAAGAGCTTTTTAAAAAACGCTTTTCTGGTTCTCTATTGCTGTGAAAGAAATAATTCAAAACTTGGTAGCTTAAAACAGTAACTTTTGTTATAATTTATGATTTTGTGAGTCAAGAATTTGGCCAGCACTTGGATGGACTTTTTTTTTTTTTTTTTTTTTTTCTCCAGAAGGCCTATTTAAGGGCTTGGGGCGTGTGTATGGAAAGCTGGCCTCACTGGGGCCAGCTCCAGACTCCATGTCTGTGCAGCCCTAGGGCCTCACACTTCATCTCTCTTGCAGAGTAGGATGGTTTCTTTTTTTGTTTTTGTTTTTAAAGATTTTATTTATTTATTTGACAGACATCACAAGCAGGCAGAGAGGCAGGCAGAGAGAGAGGAGGAAGCAGGCTCCCCACTGAGCAGAGAGCCCGATGTAGGGCTCGATCCCAGGACCCCAGGATCATGACCTGAGCTGAAGGCAGAGGCTTCAACCCACTGAGCCACCCAGGCGCCCTGGTTTCTTTTTTCGTTTTAAGAGAGAGCACGAGCACATGCCTGTTGCCTCAGGACCAGAGGGAAAGGGAGAGAGAACCTTAAGCAGGCTTCACACCCAGTATGGAGCCTCAACCTCATGACCTTGAGATCATGACCTGAGTAGAAATCAAGAGTTGAATGATTAACCAACTGAGACACCCAGGTGCCCCTAGAATACTTTTTTTTTTCTTTTTTAAAAAGATTTTATTTATTTGTTTCACAGAGATAGGCAGAGAGGCAGGCAGAGAGAGAGGGAAGCAGGCTCCCTGCTGAGCAGAGACCCCCCCCCCCCCAATGCGGGGCTCCATCCCAGGACCTGGGATCATGACCTGAGCTGAAGGCAGAGGCTTTAACCCACTGAGCCACCCAGGTGCCCCCCCGCCCCGAATACTTTCTTAAATGGTGACCCAGGCCTCCAAAACCCAAGGCTGAAGCCAACAGTACCTTTTAAAGGCCAGGCTTGGTACTAGTATACATACAGTTCACACCTCAAGCCAGATTCAAGGGCTGGAAAAATAGAGCCCATCCCTGTTAAATATTAAAGCATTTGCAGCAACAAAATGACACATAGATCCAAAACAAAAATTGGCAATAGAGGTGAACATTCTGTTTATAGAAAAGGAAATACAAGGGCACCTGGGTGGCTCAGTCGTTAAGCCTCTGCCTTTGGCTCAGGTCATGATCCCAAGATCCTGTGATCCCTGCTCAGCGGGGAGTCTGCTTCTCCCTCTGTCCCTCCCCCCTGCTCATGTTCTCTCTCACTCTCAAACAAATAAAATCTTAGTAAATCATAAGAGAAAATAAAATTTACAGTGTATTGTACATATATTCATTGAAAAAAACTTGAGTATAGGCTGGCCAGGCCAGGAGTGGACAGAGTTGTGGCAGGCCTGGCCCGGGTATGATGGTGGAGGCCTTGGTTTAGCAGGGCAGCCTCCAGGTGGGCCTGTGGGTTGTGACAAGGGCCAGGAAGTCCAGTACATCTGCCCCAGTGACCTGGAGGAGTACCACAGGCCCATGGCTATCGACAGCTTCAGCCACATGTGAGTTCACTGGCCTCTGGGAACTTTGGGGAGAAAAGGCACGGAGGACTCAGGGATCAAGGCTCCCTAGGCAGTACCATCTCTGCCCTTTGCGCTTTTGCCTCAGCCCACCCTCTTGCCTGCCAGCCCTCTGCACTCAACTTGAGCACCCCATAGGCACACAGGGCAGCCTACTGCTCTGCCCTGTCCTGGGGCTTCCAGGGGCTGCTGATGGCCTCAGAGGCCTCCCGAGGGAACTCAAGGCTGCAGCCTTGACGCCTCCATCAGTTGCCTTCTGTTGGGTCCCATGAAGACTGGGGGGGCAGATTGGTAAATAAATGCCTTGTGGATCTTGCTGTCAATTCTTAAAAGAAACAAACAAACAAACAAAACACAGTCCATCTATGAGTGGATCTGTGTAGTTCAAACCAGTGTTATTCAAGGTTCAAATGTACCATCATTTCCATAAATTCATTAGGTAGTGGAAGGTACTACGAAACCAGTTTCCCTTTTAAATTACAACTAATCAGGGGCGCCTGGGTGGCTCAGTGGGTTAAAGCCTCTGCTTTCTGCTCAGGTCGTGGTCTCAGTGTCCTGGAATTGACCCCCGCATCAGGCTCTCTGCTCAGCAGGGAGCTGCTTCCTCCTCTCTCCCTGCTTGCCTGACTACTTGTAATCTCTATCAAATAAATTAAATCTTTAAAAAAAATTACAACTGATCATAAAGTTCTTGCAAAATTTGAGATTTTCATGATACTCCCAAAGTGTCTGCAAAATAGGCTAAGAATCACTGGTCCATCTCACAGCTTGCTGAATGGCTGTGATGGACACAACCCCAAAGAATGGGGTTGCAAAGACAGGGGCAGTCGAGCAAAGATCAGCAGCCCCTGACATGGATACTTGGGTCAAGAGCTTTTTTATTCATTCAGCACAAGTTTATTGAATGCCTTTTGTTATGGGCTGAAGCTTGCTCCCTGAAATGTGTATGTTGAAGCTCTAACCCCCTAGGACGTCAGAATGTGACTGTATTTGGAGACTGGCCCTTAAAGAGGTAATTAAGGTTAAATGAAGTCATATGCGTGGGCCCTAATCCAAGATGACTGGTGTCCTTATAGACACATTAAAACACAGACACGTGCGTGGAGAGGAAAGACTGCTTGGAGACATAGTGAGAAGGTGGCACCTGCAAACCAGAGAGAAGCCTCAGAAAAAAAATTTTTTTTCAAACACCTTGATCTTGGACTTCTAGTCTCTAGAACTGTGAGGAAATAAATTTCTGTTGTTGAAACCATCCAGTCTGTGGTATTTTGTTATGATACTAGGTACTGAGAATATAAAGGTTAGTAAGAATCTCTGTCCCAAGTTTATAGTCTGCTGAGGAGGATGGACAGGTCAACAATTTTAAAACGGTGGAGGTAAACAGTGTGTGCCTGGTGGATGGCACCAAACCCCGGTTTGGGGCGAGGGGGAACAAGGTGTTGGCACAGAAGCCTAGAGGCTGTAGGATGTGTCGAGTTAGCCAAAAGAAGAGACTTTTAGGGAAAAAGACAGCACTAACAAAGGCAAAAGGCTGGAGAAAGATCAGGGTTCCAGGGAGGTGGACAGCTTGTAGTTTTGCTGGAGTGGAGAGCATCACGGGTGATACGGGAGGTACCAGCCATGCTGAGGGACTGTAATTGTTGAGGGAGAGGGAAGGATTGGAAGACTTTCCAAAGCAGTGACTCAGATTTTCAGTTAAAGTAATCTTTGTTCAGTTTACACTAAAGCCAGGAATGGTTGACAGCAAACAGCCAGAATAAGACAGAGCAGAGTCTGAGAAAGTACCAATGGGATAGTCAGAGGTCAGTGAAAACAAACCTTGCCTGCTGTGTTGGCCTTCTTAGCAGCTCACACCATCTCCTTTGCTGAGCAAGCCATGCAGAACTCCGGCTCTCACACCTCAAGGAAGCCTTCCCTTACCAGTTTCAGACTGACGTGTCATTCCCTCTGTAGCATCGTCTACTTACACTTGCACCTACTTCATTCCTGAGCAGAGAGCCTGACGCGGGGCTCGATCCCAAGACCCTGGGATCATGACCCCCGAGCCGAAGGCAGAGGCTTAACCCACTGAGCCACCCAGGCGCCCCTCCTGATGCCTTTTGACATACTTT